>NW_024881280.1:30558649-31194482 GCF_018691265.1 Tyto alba | reverse complement strand
TGCAACTGTACACGTGCAGCCAGCGGAGCAGTAGGAATTGTCACCATCTAGAAGTCTCCTAATTATAAGAGTAACATCCCATGGCTTTCTGCCAGCCAAATAGCTGTAAGCTCTTCATATACAAGAAGCTTTCACTTGAATTTAGCGAACACAATCCAATTTGCTCAATTTCAGTAAGGTTTAAATTGTTCTTCCTGCTCTTTCTACATGAACAGACCCAGAACAGTATGTTAAGAATATGTAGATAATGCATCAGAGAGAGATTTACAATTGGACGTGTTAAAATCTTCCTTTTTGTCCCTAAAAACGTCCTGGCAAGAGAAAATCAGTAGTTGCAGACACATGTTTCTGTCATACCTATCAGTAACCAAGCTAAGCTGATTTGCAGCCTTGGACACTAACCATCACTTTACTTTCAGGTTGCTGAGGACTTGATATATAAGCATGCAGAAAGCTAGGATGCTCCCAAAATAGAGTATGCTTTAGGATTCATCATGGTTAAAGCAGAACATTAAGGTGAAAAAGCAAAGAGTTGAACATATTTACAGGGGAGTGTAACAGCACAGTCCAAAGAGAGTCACCTAAATGTTGTATAAAAGAAGATCTCTTGCATTTATTGAAGGTGAGGGGGCAGAGGGAGAGATAGCACTGAGAGTTAACTGATTGTGCAGAGGACAGGAAAGAGAAGTGCATTTTCCCTGGCTTGAAAACTGTGCTATAGGTGTTAAATGGCCTTCCGAGCCTAAGCAGGCTTTATGTATAATGAATATTTTCCTTTGGTGTTTCTTCAGAACTACTAGTCTAGGGTGCTGACCACCATAAACCTCTTAAATTTCAAGTGCTATTTTTATGGCCTCTTTATGATTGGAGTAACCTCACTTAAAGGATTACAGGGGTTACTTCATGTCTTTGTAGCCAAATGCATTCTGGTAAAGATCAGATTGATCTGAAGTTGTTATCTTTAGCTTTGATTGTTAATCATTCCCAAGACCTTTGTTCTTTGATTGCCACTAGGGAATCTTAAATGCAGGGTATGTTAAATAACACCTGGCTTATCAGCAAGCTGTGTATTACCAAATACAAGAAGCATATCCCTGATATTTGAAAAAGTACCTGAAAGTAAATTTAAAATAAGAGTATTCACCTGATGATTCTCACAATGTTTTGCTGGTTTGACTTTAGTGTTTGCAATTGTTTGATAGTAGAGGTATTTAAAAGGGAAGGCAAGTAGGATACTCTATTTCAGAAGGGATGAATGCTCTCCAAGTAAAATAATTCACAGTCTAGATTGAAGCATTTAGACAAACTAAAGTCAAATGAACGGGTTAATATATTTGCCAGGTTATTCAGTGTCAATCTATAGTAGAAATAATGCAGACACTTCCTGCTTTCATATTAAATAACATCACAGCTGATCACCAGCAAACATCAGAAAACACAGTAGTGATTGATTACACTTTTGTACTAAAGCTCTATACAGCTTTGCGATGAAAAATACAATTACGCAGAGTGTACTTTGAAAAACACAGTCCAAGTGCCACGTCATGAGACTTTTAACAGTGTAAAGAACTAGTTAGTGCCTGTGTACAGTTCTGCCCTCTGTAAGACTGCCTCACAATACCCTGTTTTACCTGGGCCTGCCCGGTCATCAGCTGTCTGAGATTCACCTTTTGCTGAATTCTTTACACCTTATACTTTTGAAGAAGAAGGATGCAAGATCCCCACTGCTGTTTTCGTGTTGCCCAAGATAAGGTGTGTGTCCAGAGGAAATCGTAGGTGGCAAAGGATGAGCATGATTATATAACATGTAATCTGGCACCCAGAAATGCTCATGTTCATCTGCCACAGCTATTTTTAGTCTTTCGTCTTCATGTGGGTGCTTCCTTCACTCCCAAAGGTCTCAGGTAAATGATTCCTTTAATATACTCCAGTTCAAACTGTTTGATCAGGGAAAGTAATTAGACCAAGAAATTGTTCTCATATATTAAGTTATCTAGAGCAGAGATGCTCAAAATTAAATTTTAATCAAATGATAATTTCATCCTCTGCCTTCACAGCCCATTACAGGGAAAGGCTGCAGAATCACAGAATCGCAGGATGGTCCAGGTCGGAAGGATCTCTGGAAGTCATAATATCCAACCCTCTTGCTCAAGCAAGGCCACCTAGAGCTGGTTGCCCAGGACCATGTCTAGATGGCTTTTGAATATCTCCAAGGCTGGAGACTCCACAGCCTCTCGGGGCAACCTGTGCCAGTGCTCAGTCACTCTCGCAGCAAAACAGTGTTTCCTGATGTTCAGAGGGAACCTCCCATATTTCAGTTTGTGCCCATTGCCTCTGGCCCTGTCACTGGGCACCACTGAAAAGAGCCTGGCTCCATTCTCTTTAGCTATTTATGTACATTGATAAGACCTGTCAGCCCCACCCCAAGCCTTCTCTCCTCCAGGCTGAACAGTCCCACCTCTCTCAGTCTTTCCTTGTAGGAGACACACTCCAATCCCTTAATCAACTTAATGGCCCATTGCTGGACTCTCCAGTGTGTCCATCTCTGTTCTGTACTTCAGGTGTGGCCTCACCAGTGCTGAGTAGAAGGGAGGGATCACCTCCCTGGACCTGCTGACAATACTTTGCCTACTGCAGCCCAGGAGACCATTAGCCCATCTTTGCCACGGGGGCACATTCCTGGCTCCTGTTCAACTTGGTGTCCACCAGGACCCCCAGGTTCTTTTCTCCCAAGCTGCTTTCCAGCTGGGTGACCCCCAGGATATGTTGGTGCCTGAGGTTGTTTGTCCCCAGGTGCCAGACTTTGCTCTTCTCCCTGTTGAACTTGATGAGGTTCTTGTCAGCCACCTTCTCCAGCCTCTGGAGGTCGCTCTGGATGACAGCATGACCCTCAAGTATATCAGCCACTCTTCCCAGTTTTGCTGAGGGTATACTCTGCCTTATCAGCCAGATCATTAATGAAATGTTAAACAGGATTGGACACAGTGCTGACCTCTCACATAAACCACTAGTTACTGGTTTCCAACTTTGTTCCACTGATCACCACACTCTGGGCCTGGCCATTCAGCCAATTTTTAATCCCCCTCACTGTCTACTTACTCAGCCTGTACTTCATCAGCTTTTCTACGTGGATCTTCTGGGAGACAGTGTCAACAGCTGAAGTCAAGGTAGACAATATTCATTGCTCTTGACAATCATCTACCAGGACAGTCATTTCATCATAGAAGGTTATCAGGTTGCTCAAGCATGACTTCCCCATGGTGTAGCCATGCTGACTGCACCCGATCACCTGCTTGTCAGAGCAGCCTACATATGGGATTAAAAATTATAATAGCAGTATCAGAATCCATCAGCAACTTCTCAAATCTCGTCCAAGCCAATTTTCTTTCAAAAGCATTTGTAAAACACTTTCCTTCAACAGTATAGCTGGATCAGGCCCTTTAATAAACACATTTCCTTTTCTTGCATTCAGTTCTGTTCTCAAATCTTCCATGCCATTGCTATGCTCTCCACAAGACCCATGTGAGCTATTCTAGTCTCAAGGGCAAATATCCAATGTGAAAATTTTTAAGCAGTCTTTCATTTACTTAAGAGACTGTATCTTGGGTCAGTATGTATTTTAGGCAGGTTTTTCACCCAAGAGACAGAAGACTTCCAGACTCACAGTTAAATACGTAATTAGGCAACTCCTAAAGCACAGTTACCACCAATTCACCTTGGGGGTAAGGGATGGTTCTTAAATAAGTAGTGCTTTGAAGTCTGTAGCACTAAGATCGAGAGGTAGGAATAGGATTTTTACAACCTATATCTTCAATGTGATTGAATCTCTCCATTATTTATATACTTTTTTTTTGAAAGATTATTATGTAATGAACAAAAAAAGCATTTTACAAGACACTTGCTTCTTGTGTGTGTCTGAGATCTGTTTGTGTAATGGAAATATATACAGGTCATGATAAGCTTTTCTGAAATCCCTGTTGGTAACACAAAACAGTTGGGACTTCTACCTCACTGGCAAAGCAATCTACAGACTCTGCATTAACATCCACTTTCTGAGAGTTAATCTTACTGGCAGCTCACCACAAAAATCTATTAGATCAAATAAATCCAGGTGAATGTAAACTCTTAACAATTTGCTTCTGACAAATGGACTTAGTCTGTCCTTGACCCAGCTACAGCTATTACAGTGGTAGCTATTACTACCACTCCGGTGTGTGGTTTTGTCTTGCTGCTCATCACTTTAGTAGTATCTGAATGTCTTACAAAACATGCAAACACTAACAAAGTCCTAAGTGGATTTAACACTCCCACTGACAGCATTTAAAACACTTCTCTGGCTTCCTTCAAGGATACAATGCTGGCTGCTCACTGCTCAAGAACTACAATCATTTATTGCTTTTAAATCTGAGTACGAGCTCCATAGATCATTATAATCATTCTTAAGTGTCTTGCCAAGATCATGTGAGAATACATTATAAAGACATTTTCTACTAGGTTTTTGTCAGATTTTATAATTTTAAAGCTATTAAAATAGTGCTTTTGTACCAAAGATATCTGAGGCTGTTCTAATTTTAAAAAGACAAAAGTAAAAGTTTTGTTCTTGTCAGATTTGAGACCTGAAAGGATTTTTGAGGGTGCATTTCTGTAGGAGATTTTGACGCCATGCAATAAAAATGCTTACCGTTTTTACATAATTTTTTACCGATGTAAGCAGGATATATACATTGGTGCAATATCTGCATTGCCTGTGGCAAAGAGTGCATCTCTTTGTGGTGCTGCCAGTGTCCTGCATGACTGGCTAATCTGAATTGTGGCTACAGCTATGTTTTTTTGATGCTTCAGCCTTTGTCTTGTGTATTTAATTTGCTCTTCCCTCCTTTTTCTACCTTGCTCCTCTTTGCAGGCTTGTGCATGTCAGAAATAGCCTTTGGGAGAGAATAGGCAGAACCAGTCAGCAAAGGCTGCTTCCCATCCTGAAGCTAGTGCTAATGCAAGTGTCAGTCATCGCCTTCTTGCCTGGCATTCCAGATCAGCTGCACAATTTGAACAGTAAATTAAGTTGTTGAACTTTGGTCTACCTTGCTCACAGAAGCCTCCTCTAGAGGAGGAATGTCTTGTCCTAACCGGTCTGCAAAAAGGTAAAGTTTGGTGCCTGGAAGGTAGTTAACACCAGAAGCTTGCAGATAACTGGAGCTGTATGTTATAAAGAATAGGAGGAATTCCAGAAATGTGGCCCTGGTATGTGAAACCCCCAGGAAGTAAATGACCTGAGTACACGCACCAACTTACTTGGTTTTGGACTGGGCAGTGGTAAGTGAAAAAAGTAATAAACTGAAATGTTCCATGCTGGATACCAAGAGCTGGGTAAATTTTGCTTAGATTAGAAGTGAATAAAATTCTGTTTGCCTGCTATTTACCCTCAGGTCCAGGAAAGTCTCCAGGGTGTAATTATTCAGGCCTCTCTCATGTGAGCTGAATAGACTAAAGCTGCTCATACTCCCAGAGAGGGAAAATCACGCAGATACCTGCAGCTCTGCAAGGCAGACCCTGTACTGCCCGAGAGTGAATGGGGCAGGGACCAGGGGAAGCTGAGACACACAGCACAGAGCAATGCCAGCAAGCACAGTCTGATAGCCACAGAGACCTGGCTAAAAGCTTTTTATTTAGTCAAAGCCATTCCTTTGCTGTTTATTAAATTGATTAGAATTGATTGCTTTTAAACGAAGTTACTGCGTTGATCTCAGGCTCAATACAAAGGAAATAAAATAGGGAAACTGTTACTATGAGATAAAATGAAACATTGGGCTCAATGAAAACATTAAGGCTTTTTTCCTGGTGTTTGATTAGGGGTAACATTTCAAACAGAGGTTCACACATAAACAGTTCATTGAGATTCAATAAGATAATCACTACATCTCCTTAAATAATGAATTTAAATCATCCGGGCTCTGCACTACCCAGGTCCTCAAGCTCTGTTTACAAGGTGGCACTGAAGAGCAGAGAGTGAGGGCCCCTGGTTTCCCCTGTTGTAAGAGGTATGAGAACCAATGATTGCCCCACACCACAATGCAAAACCCACTAGCTGTGCTTGGGCAGACAGGACTCAAGCACAGCCGTACGCCCACAGGGCCTTCCTCTGCCTCTTATTCACCAAGTCCTCCCTATTGGCAGCCACATAGGAGTTCTCTGCTGCAGGGTTCCCATCTGTACTTTGGGATAAAAGCATCTTCTTGTGTGGTGAGGATTAAATCACTGACATCTAAAAATGGCATTTAAAGACTAGTGCTTAAATCAGAACAAGATTTAATAAAAATTATGTTTTTAACACATAAATAAAATTAGGGAGAAGTTTATGTGTACACAGGTAATTAGTACATGATTAGAAAGTGGACAGCATTGTCACCAGCTTCATATTTTAAAGGAATTTCCAATCTCTAGAGGCTTCACTCTGCCATTTGATGCATTACTGTTACAGCCTGAGGAGCCATAAACATCATCCACAACCTTCATGTGGATGTGCCAAAGAAATTTTGTATCATCTGACACATACATATCAATAACAGAAGTTTTCAACCAAGCAAGAGGTGGAGAAGATGAAAGAGAACTATTACTAACGTATGAATCAAATCTGTGTTTCCACAAGATAGCTGTAACTCTAATTCTCTAAGTATCAACTAAAGATGCAGTGGGTCGAAGCTACCTTCAAGCAAGGTACAGCCCAACAAAATAGATATAATAGAAGAATTTCAGCTGTGAAGTTTCAGTTCCAGCCTACTTCCGCCTTTCAAGATAATTCAACTTAATCAAGAGTATTCACCAAGTTAATGTCACAGAGGTTTATTTTTTCTCCAAAATTCCCAAATTAGAAGAGAACAGAACACAAGTTTGAGCTGAGGGTCCGGAAGTGCTATGTTTGCTGATCCTTATGTAGCAGCTTGTGTGCCTGATCAGAGTCGAGCAAAAGGGCATGATGGCCCCAGAACAGGTACAGATGCCACTAGGACAGATTAGGGTGTAGTAAATATGACTGGATTCATGCAAAAAATTAGCTGTATTGCTCAGCACTGCATGTTCCCAGAGAGAGGGACTCAAGTCATACGCAAAATCTGAGAACACAGTTTTTAGTCAGATACGTTACTGCTGAGAAAATGACAGCAGAGATGGACCAACTGCTCATGCTCATCTGATCAGTCACTACTGGCTGAAAAGTAACGTTGTTTGCACTTGTTTCCACTCAATCTCTCTGGGTTTTTATGCACAGAGAGCTATTGCTGCTGAACAGGCAGAAAACTCAATACTTCAAAATATGTTTTATGGGTTTTGTTAGTATCTGAATAATTGATAATTGCTAAAAAGACAACTTCAAAAATTAATCTGAAGAGTCTATAAGTAGCACCTGGGACTCTGGGTATTTTTTCCAGTGCTAGCTGCTTTACTGTCCAATTCATACACTTACTACTGCAAGTAATGGTCTACAGTCAACAACTAAACTAGACTTAGGATCTTGGAACTAAGACATAAAGAAGTGAAAAATCACCCCAATAACTCAAACAAGCCTGTAGGTAGCACAAGACCATATCCTCACCAGACTTGGCTTCACAGCTGATCAAAGAAGGATGAAGCTGGGATTATATCAGCCCACACTGATGAGTTTCACAGAGTCTTCACAGTGATTTATATCCTCATAGGGCTACTGCCAGGCTTTTCTGCCTGGAGAGGAAAATAACCACATCTGGCTACTCTGCAGGAAGAACTGATTCAGTTTAACCCTTCCACATAAAATATAGCCATTTCCCAAACCTAAGTTCACATCTGTGTGTGATTGTAAGTAAATATGATAATCCACTGAGCTAATGAAGTAAAGATATTTCCTAGTTCAGCCATGGCAAAAGTATCTAGGCAGTGAAGAGAACAAGGCACATCCAAAGGGTGATTTGCTGAGCTTATCACTGGGCTGAGTGGAAACCCTTCTGGAGTCAGCTAACAGATAATACTCAGCACAGGAATACAGATGCAGCCAAGGCTGTCTCATATTGCCCTTCCCACTTGGTTCCCTTTAGAGGAACACCACACGCAAGATGAAGGAAAGGACAAGCAGGCCATTACAAAACAAGAACAAAGAAAAGGCTTCCTCAGCATGTGGACAAACCACCATACCCCAAATCTGTAATCTAGTTATTCTCATCAGTGGATGTTTTCTGCAAACACGATCACCCACTGTCCTATTTTGCAGACAAGGAAATGGAGTTACAAAGGTTAAATTAGTTACGGAAGGACCTTCACCACTGACCAACATTGCAAGGGCAAAGCCAGGAGCAAAGTGTTAGCATTCAGCGATCTGTTGACAGGGCATTCACTGATTGGTAACATTCTCCCTAATTTGCAGCTGTTAGGGCCTCAGGTGGGTGGCTTACTACTGAAAATTTCAGACTTATGCCTCCTAGTGAGCCTTATGAAATGCAGCCACTGGGCTTGGTACAGGTTGTGATCTACAGGTGTCATGTCTGGTTTATTTGCAAGACTTGACACCTGAGATTTTCTGTTAACTCCCCACATTTCAGACATATATACCCAACTCCTGCCAGTATTACCAGGTATACCAGAGCTTAGTGCATGAGCCTCTGACTCAAGTAGCTGGTTACAAAACATTGCAAGTCTGAAGCACTATGTTATTTTTTCCCCCTCTACTTTTATTGCACCATTTATATCTAGGTTCTAACAATAACAATAGAAAATAGTAACCACTTGTTGTTAGTCAGTAACTACAGTTGTAAGGAGCACAAACCACAGAATTTACAGAGGACATGCCAGACCAAAAAGTACTTCCCATTTTTTATTTCTGTGGGGAAAAAGCCTTGCAGACTTGCATGAAGGAAAATGATCAGAAATAACTGCCTTTTTCTTTTCGATATTCTGATAGGGGCAGATATTTACCCCTGTGATCAAGTCCATTCATCCTAGCTTTGTCCTAGCTGTTAGTACCAGAGCTTGGAGAAGCATCAAATGTGCAGAAGTTCCCACTGGGATCAAATTCTGCTGCATTGAACTCTGGTACCAAATAGTGTTGGGGAGAAAAAAAATAAATAAATAAACGGCTCAGGCTGTCGACTTTCCCCAGAAGCCCCAGCACAAAGGGGAGAGTCATTCATCCAGGTGTAGCTGTCTACCTGATTTCTGGGTGTGTTTCACTTCACTAAGATCTAAAGATCTTTTTAGACGCTTAAAATAAGACATATGAATCATGTGACTTTTACCCTAGACTGAAGACCTGGACGACTAGCACAGATAAATCCCAACAGGCAACGACTGTTTCAACGTTCCCTTCAGGGCACCACTTTCTGGCTGCACCATCAGCTTGCATAAATCTCAAAATGACATTACTGCTGGCCCAAAGAAGAGCCTTTGGCCAGTGCCTCTGTGCTGCAGATGGCTCTTCCCCAGTTGTCCTAAACACCAGGAACTCCCTCAGCTCCAGGTCTTAGCACCCCATCACCTGCCCTTTCCCCACAGAGGTGCCTGGCCTCAGACCTGCAGCCTCCCTGCCTGTGTCTGTACTGCTAAACAACAGGAACCACACTGGGTCACATCCACACTGCTTAACTTGGCCCTGAACGACCTCTGGGGCCCATGTAATGCTTTGGGGCCCTAAGACATCAGTGGGACAGGGCGTGGTATTTAATTCAAAATGCCTGAAATCATGGGACTTGATCGCATCATGAGATTTCAGCAGAGTGATAATTTTGTAGCAAGCACATGTGAAATGTATGTGCCATGCGGCATGGCGTAAGGGCATACAGGAGTGTTTGAGGAAGCAAGCCTTGATGGAGTGTGTGAGGGGACTGAGGAGGGAGTCAGATGCTGCCCAGTGTCTTCCACCCTGCCTGTGAGGGGTGGTCTCTGGAGCACCATCTCCCCTTATCCTCAACAGGCTGACAGCTGGCATAGCCCGGCCATGGCAGGGAGTATTGTGCCAACTAAGTCATATGGATAATTACTGTCCAGTGCTTAAGTTCACTACTGGGTGTTGTTTTATTTAGCTATATGGACACAGAGTCATATACCCAAACACTTGCCCAGAAAAAGGCTGTATCTCAGCAGGAGAAGGACTAGCCCTTAAAGTGAGGCTAACCTTGCTACCCCAAGAGCCCCAATCTCATGGATATGTTTGCCCTTACTTTCTTCTTCCCTCAATTTCCCATCAGTGTAAAGTGGATAATAGCAAACCAGGGATGGGACAATCAATTTGCTGTAGTCCACAGGGCATGGAGAGGGCAAGAAGCGTCAAGAAAAAGACTGACCAGAAAACACTACTTCTGCTTTCAGAGGGGACTCGAAGAGCACACAGGAAATACTACTGCTTCAAATCCTGCTGTGAATAGCAAGAGCAGCCTCCAACACACGAGACTGGGTCAGGTGCTCTGCAGTGCTGTTTTTTAACTCCACTACAGATGCACAAAGGGCATGGGGCAGTAACCTGGGTTCATCCCACCACACTTCAGTCATGCAACTTGAACTAAACAAGTTAGGAGCTCAGTCACCCCTGGCTTCTACTGCTAATGAAGAGAAATGAGACACAACTTTGTAAGATTCACACAAAACCTCAATTAGGCTAGTTAGCTACAGTGGAGAAGGATGAATCTAGAAGCGAAGGGTTGATTTTGCAATTTAAATTATCTTTTCAGGTTGTTTTTTTGAGAAGGGCCATAGCTCAGTGATGCAGAGCCAGCAGCATGCTGTACATGAATGTGCCAGTGTATATGGCCCTACAAAGGAAACTGGCAGCAGCAAGGCTATTTTAAAAAATCAAAGAAATTTATTAGATTATTTCCAGGCAAAATGTAAAAGGTGATCAGAGGAAAGCAAGGGAAAGTTCCTTATACAATCCCATTTTCCATAATCTGAGAAATTTAGCAATTGCAGGCAAGGAAGGCATTTACAAAACCCAATGCTGACTCTGTGATTAAAAAAAAAAAAAAAAAAAAAAAAAGAAGTTCCTGAATAGTGTTTGCAAAAAGTTTTGAGCTGTCCTTTATTTAAGAACAGGCCCACCTCAAAGCAGGGCTAAGTAGGTTGCTCTGTTGCAGGTCGTCACAGATTTCTTCACCTGGTGTCACTTATAAAAAGACCAAAAGAGGGTATTGGTATTAACTGAATAATATATGTGGATGTTCCCTGTCATCTTTTTGATACTGTTCTTACAAAAAAAGGTTTCTAGAAAACAACCGGAATCTTTTCAGAGGCCATCTCCACTGAACTGGGGCAGTGAGTAGCTAGCGGCTGTGAGAACGATCAGTGACGCAGCACAGCACTTTGGGTGCCATGGCTTTTTAAGTTTTAATTTTTCTTTGAATGCTCTCAATAGATTTGTGATGGATTAAAGAAATGATTTACAACAAGATGATGGGCGAAAAAAAGAATAAAACAATTACTTTAATTATCATAAATATTTCATCATTTGTTAGGAAAATTATCAAGCTACTAAATTTGTTTCAGAATATATGGAAATGTCTTCAGGGTGTCTGTTAGAGGATCTGCTCATCTATTCAAAATTTAGCTGCAGAAAATGTTCTTGTTTGAAATCAGTGATGCAAGACCTTCATCACCAGTGACATCACAACTCAACAAAGACAGGATTGTGTTTCTGGACACCACAAGCTAAATGTGTCCTTTTACTCTAAATCACGTATTTGATGAGAATACAAACATTAATATAAATTCCTCACTAATGAGAGAAGCTGACCTAATGGCTCTTAGTGAGTTCCTCTAGACTGGGTCCTGGCTGTCAAAACAGTACCTGTGCACAGCTCCAGGAACACAAAGAAGCTGTAAACCTGTTCTGGGAAGCAGGTACACATTGCCTCTGCACGGAGAAGTCTTCAGGTAGTGTTGAGAAGACAAGATAAGCTCTGTGTGCTGCTAATGCCCAAGGCACACGCCCTGTAGGGAGAAAGTGCTTGCAGAAGGGCCCTGGGGAGATCTACCCAGCACAGGCGTTCTGCTGGGAGCCGTCATGAGCCAGGCCAAGTCAGAGCAGCACTGAGGCTGCTGTAACACTTGCTGGGAGAACAGCAACACCCTGGGAATCACAAAAGCTGTGCTGGGCCCTCTCTGTGCACTCTAGATTCCTCTACCGAGTACAACTCAGCCCGCTGCCTGGGCGTTAGGTTTTCATCCTCCAAGGCAGCCTGCTTTCTTACCCCCAGACACAGCGCTTCCAGCGCTAGCTAGGTACAGCACAGGAGAGACGCTTTGGTAACGCGCAAAGCCGCCACGTGCCAGGAGCTACCAAGACAAAAATATTTGGTGAAAAACCAGCAGCCTTCAGAAATGCTGGAGGAAAGTCGTTTGCCGCATCGCTGCAATCCACGCTCGGTCTGATTCGAGGCCTCAGGCCAGCTGCAGTGCTGCATAGAGAGATTGAAGCTGGCCAGAAATTTTACTTGAAAACTTTTTTTCAACAGACGGTATACGATTTATATGAAAGTTTGATATGATCTGAAGAGAAACTAAAGCACGTTTCAGCCAATCACTTTTCTGAGTAAAGCTCTTCTAAAAAACATATTTTTCTTTGGAAAGCCAGAATATAGATAACTAGTCAGAACCTGACAGTTTCCTGGAGCTCCATTGCTGAGAATGAAAAAATTCACTGATTTTTATGAATTTTATTTTTAATTAGCATTTTCCACAGAGGAAAGAGAAATTCTCATCACGTCTAAGTTGGAATTTTACCCAGCAGCTTTCTGGTCCTGTTCTCCCCATTATAGCCCCTCTTTCTCTTCTTCTTCCTCAGCTAAGATTGTCACATAAACTTCTAGGGAGTAGAGACCAGTAAGAGACTTAAGTGGGGGCTTTCCTCTGAGAAACCACGTGTGACCAAAAGTAATACTGAAAATAACAATATTAATGGGAAAAGAAAGAAAAGCACTTAAAAGTACTTGCTTTGGTCCACATTTCTTACTTGCCACTCTGTTACCAAGTCATCACGCTAAACTTTCCTAGGCCATCCATCTATTTGCAGCTATAAACATCTCAGCTCTCCAGGTTCCTGGTGCATACGTGTGACTTCCATTTCTGTATTTACCATTTGCAGGATCTGTGAAGGCATTCTGGCACAGCTTCATCTCTCTAAAGTGTGAGTACAGGGAACTTCAAGTATTTTTCAAGGATTCAAACAGTGAAAACTATATAAAGTAGGAAGGATTTAAAAATCTGCAGCAGTTTAAAATATGCAGAAAGTTAAAAAGTGCCAATGGGGCTAAATAGTGTTCAGATGACAAAACACATGTAGAGCAACTTACATAGCCTGGGAAACAACACTCTGATTTTGGAAGAGCAATATAATAAAATACAACATGATCTTTTTACCTATGTTTCACGTGGATGAACAAGCGGATAGCTTATGAAACATCACACAAATCTCATGATCTGTCAAGTGGTCAGTCTCTCTTTCAGCAGCATCTGCAGTATCACATCCTGGCTGATGTCAGGTCCCCAGGGCATGCCATTCCTTGCTCTTTCTTCAGTAAAGCATCTTCCATCTGATACCAAACCGTAAAAGAAAAAGCGAATGCTTTCTCATTGGCACTAATGAAGAGAAAAAATATTTGCTCATGACCTGGGTCTTGAAAAATTAAACCAGATCAATCCACCAAGCCAAGCCCCCTCCCTAGGAGCAGGGTAAAAAACATGCAGGGTTAAAGACTGTTCCTGTTGCAAGCAGTATGAGTTAGATCCATGGTATTGGAGACTGCCCCTGGACAGTGATATTAAGGGGCATAAAGCTCTAAAGCATAGCATCAGACCAGTAATATTTGGTACTACCTTCCCCACAGAATTCATTACACAAGGTCCAAGACAAAGCTTAGGCACGAACATATAAATGATAATTTTTTCAAAAAGATTTTATCACTGATTTTCCAAAGTCTTAATCTTCTGCAATTGTTGCTTTCTCTAGCAGGGAGTGAAGTGAAAAACAGGACTATCCTTTTCTGTCACTTGGAAGATAACTGGATCTTTGAATGTGCTTTCATTTAATTCTCATACATAGAATTACCTAGCTTAGTATTGGGAAGGTGCCGTATTAGATTGCAAAGTGTTATTAAATCCACCCAGTAGCAACAGTGGGATGAAACTCAGCTGTTCCCAATTCACAGTGGCAGAGTGTCAAATGGAAACAAGCCAGCAAGGATCAAAGAGCATTTATGGTGATGAAGTTCCAGTTAAAGGATGTTGAAGCTCAGCAATGGTGTGGCCTGAAAAGGTTTATGCAGCCACTCAGAACATAACTGAAAAAGACAGAGAGCAAGCAGGGACTAGTAGGGGCTTCGCGGCACTAAAATACATTTCCTTGACTTGATCATATGAGAATCAGGAGACCATCCTGTGACTTGTGAGCCGTGACACAGCACCCATCACTGAAAAACAGCAAAAAACCAATTCAGATCAAGAATAAACCTGACTGAATCTGTATGCTTGAAAGTAATTGCTCACATGTCAGAGGGAACACACACACAGAGGACAGACTTGGAATAGCAGAGGTGAAAAAAAAAAATTTCAATTGCTGTTTAGCTCCTATACTAAATGCTTCTCAGTTACCAATATTATTGATAAATATTTTGACAGCTCTTCAGTACGATAGATTTCAAAGGAGAGAGAACAAGCCCCAGTCATAAATATCAGATCAGCCAGAGCTCACAAACAAGGTAGCAGAGTCAGCAAGTGATACTGAGGAAACTCACAAACCAACTTCTGCACTTTGTGACAGCACTGGCAGAGCTGAGAGGTTCTAGCGGCAAGAGGAGATGTCCCTTGGGATAGCTGTACTGGGACCACTGCTCTAACCCTCCATTCCCTTCTCTCTTTTTCTAATGGAGGGAAAAAGCTGGAAAATATTTTAAAAAAAGTCAGGCAGATATAACTGGATCCAGAGTGGAGGCTGGTGATGAGAACCTGCCAACGGCAAAGAGATTTAGGACTTCTATTAAAAAGGAGAGGAGGAGGCTAACAGAGAAGTGAAAGGAAGTTTGAGGTGTGAAAATCTGCATGTCTGTGTATTTATATAGATTATATTAGCAGGATCTAAAAAGAAAGAGTGGAAGCTGGAAATTCCTGAACACATTTCAGAATATTGCACATTCCCAAACATTATAGTACGTGTGAGGTTTTGACGCCTTTAGCATTTCCAGCAGGAAAGAAGTTTGCCGTTAAGTATTGGAAACTGCTGAAGATCCAGTCAACTGACAAAGAGTAAATGACAGCTGGTTTTCTTATTAAACATTATGTAAAACATTAACACATAGGCCTGCCATGTTAAATCCTCCCTCGGGGTACCTGGCCTCACATGTGTAAGCCTAAAGCAGCTTTTGCTGGAAGCAAACGAAGCTAGCAAATCGATCTCACAACTACATCCAACAGCTAAAATACTAACGAGGCTCTAGCAGACGCTGCAATCAGCTACAGCAATCATCTGGCTGCTTGGCCTCTCTTCCATTCAGGATATGTTTCGGCTGTAATAAATTTATGTGATTGGGAAAAAGGTGTCAGGGAAAGCTCAGGGGACTTGTCTGCAGCAGCGTAAGTTTTCTGAAGGAAGAGTCCTGCTGCACTGGTGATACAGCAAGGAGGGTGGTATTGGGATGCGTCCCATCGCTCACAGGCCTGGAGCTGGCAGAGGGGGAAGAGGGAAAGGGGTGGCAATCCCAGGGGCTCAGAGGGTGAAAACAGCACTAGGATACCCACCACAGTGGAGGGGAAGAAGGTAGGAGGAATATCCCAGCTAATTCTTTGGAGTAGAAGGAAAACGCGGAGAGGTTAAAGCCAGGCATCAAGGGAGGGAACCGCAACAGTTTCCACACAAACATAGGGAAACTGTGATCCCAGTCACCCACGGAGGCACTGGGGAGGTGGGCACAGGTCCCTTCTGGGGAACACCCGTGGAAGGTCAGGACAATCTGCCCCAGACAACCTAGCATCAGCCTAGAGAGTCTCCAGTCATTCCTTTGAGAAGTAGCTGGGGTCTTACCCCTGTTCGTCCTCTGCTACAACAGTGGTTATGCAGGGTCACAAACACCAGCAGCAGAGGTAGAGCAGAGCTTCAATCTCCCCCTTTGAAATCCCCATCTTCTAAGCCGTAACAGTAAGAATATTAACTTGTGTATTTTTCATCAACAGATCTCAAAACATTTTATGGAAGGAAAACAACCACCTGTCCTCAGTTCACAGACACAGGCATGAATTAGTAAGAGACCTTCCTAAAGCCAGACAGCAAGTGAGGAGACAGTAGGAGAACCCTGTTTGGGGACTGCCAGGCCTCCTTCCTCTTCAACCAGGGAGGAGGACACAACTCAGGAAAAGACCCTCTCTTCCACTTCTGTTCTCATGCCAGTTTGCATATCGGAAGTGACCAAATGTGGCAATAGCAGATCCAAATTAAGCATAAATTGGTTTTGACATGAAGGATACACCTTTTGCAGAGAGCTCATACTACCACTTTGCTGAGCAAATATTTGAATGGAGTGGAACCAATTGGCAATTGTCATGTGTTATTTGCAAGTGAATACACCAGATCTTTTACTGCACTGAGAAAACAAATAATCAGACCCCCAAATTCATGTACTTTCCCTTTAGAAAGAGCCACATTGTGTTGTTACATCAGCAATTGAAATATGACAGGGTGCTTGTGTTTATACTCAGAGAAGTCATATACAGATGCCATCTGTTCAACATTTGGAGCAAATTTGCAGTGATTACTCAGGCTGAAAATTGCTTTGGATTTTTGTCTGCTGTTGTTTTATTTGAAATAAATCACTGATGTGGCGCCTCACTTCTGAACACAGACACACATGTCAAAGCGAGAGGACAGCACCTGAACTTTGGCTGTTTTGATTTGCAAGACATTCAGGTGTTGTTGACACTCAGAGGGTGGTTTCCTCATAGGCTTTGGAGAACTGCTGCTGAGGTGAGGAATTAATTTCCTGGAGCTTTACCTCTGTAAACTATAATTCATTACTCTTTGGACAAGGTCCATCCCATGGACAGAGCCATCATTAGTGAACGCCACATCAGATTGCAGGATGCATTGCTAAAAGTGGTTGCCCAGTTGTCTGATAGAGGTATCAGTTAAACTGAGGAGCAGATGATTCTCAGCCATTCGAGCTCAACAGGCTTGGACTTACATCCAAACTTTGAAGCATCGACCTCTCTCTGAACAGGACATAGCCAAGACTCTGGATCTCAACAATATCAAGGAGAATTAAACTTTGGAGTTTGCTCCAGCTTTGCTGATTGGGCTCTAAATCAGAGCAATAGAGAGATGAATTTCAAACTCGATCCTTGATATGGCCAAAGAGGAAACCACAAAGGATAAAAACTAATTTCAGTCATTCAAATGTAGTTGAATATGCTCAGCTGCAACTTCAGGGAGAAATTAGAGAGGAAGAATTTAGATGATTGGATTTTGAGCCATAAACAACTCCTACTAAAGTGCCAGATGTTCTACAGTAGTCACAAATAATAAGGGTTAAGTCCTACATCACCATTATCCAATCCTTCAAAATCATTGACTGATGGGAGGCTTTTTATGTGAAGGTAGGCTATTCTTCCAACATTCTGCCTAGCTTGCGAGATTGAGTGGAGTAAAGCAAGATGACTAGCTACCCCATCTAACAAATTAGTAGGATGAGAGAGTGAAAGCATGTGTTGCTCTGAGAATCAGGCTAACTATGTGGGTGGCAAAGAGATGGGAAATGGGTTGGAGGGAGTCAGTACGCATTACCAGCCCCTGATCCTCTGCAAAACTTGTTGACAATGGTACTGCAGCTAGGCAGCTTTGGAAGATGAACAGCTTGGCTGGTGGAAAAACCTGTTCTCTGGCCACCCACACCATGGAAACCAGCAAGCAGTTGGCTTTGGATGGATAAAAGGTTATTTCAATGGATGAAACACACTCAACAATTAAGGGTAAAGTGGCAAAGTTAGGCAGTGACTGAGCCCTAGCTAACACCCAGTGACTGCAGCATGACTTGTGAGACACTGACACCATGACACCATCTGTTTGTGATTTATGCTGAACAGACTGCATATAGAAACAGATGGGAGGTGTCAGCTTTGATCAGAATTGTTACACAGGTGATTCCGCAGCACATTATTGAAGTATGTGGGAAAGAATGCCTCTTGGGTATATAAAGAGGAAGGTGCTTGTATTTGTGTTACTCAGGGAATTACTTTTACTGAACCCCTGCTGGACAGAGTCCTGAGGTTATGCAGCTGGGATAGATCTTTATTATCACACCAGATATGTTAAAGACAGACAGTCACTTTGTCAAGTCCAATGTTCCTAAAATAAGGTATGAAAGTGTCTTTTTTGGGCTAGTTCTCAAGGTCAAATTAGAAACTTGCTGAGACTGTGTTTGAGTCTGTTATGAAATGAATCTCAGGCACCACTCTCCTTTAGCACTGTCTTTATGCTTTCGTGGCTTCATGTAATTGTAAAAGTTAATTTTAAGTTTTCATGACTGTGGAAAAAGCTGATAAACATAATTCAGATTCAAAATAACAGAAATGCCCGTTGGACAGCTCTTGTCTAATCTCCCACTTGAAGGAGGATCATTTCCAACACTGGATCAGGTCAGCCATGGATTTGTTTAGCTGGGGCTTGAAAGCCTCCAAATTTGGAGATTATACAACCTCCATGGGCAGCATGTTCAGAAGCCAAAATGCAGACATAAAAGAACCCAAACCATGTATTTTCCAATCTTGATTTATGATTTTTAACACAAACACCTGGCATGGATACCATCAAGAAGAGTCTTCTAGTATAGATAATAGACCATAAGGCCCATTTTCTGTGTTATCACAGAGAAAAAAAAAGAATGCTACATACAAAGGCAACTATTAAATACTGAACTAATTAAAAACTTGAGTATCGTTTTGTAGGAGTGTAGAGGCTTTCTAGTATTTCCAGTTAGCTAAACTGGAAAGCCACTGTTATGAGAGACTTTCAGTCAGTTATCAGAAGTCTGACAATTATTTTTTTTTTATTTACTTGATTATCCAGAGGTGCTTTCCAAGCAACAGTGTGTCCAAAACAAATCTCACTTAAATAGCAGTTAGCTATGTCCTGAACTGAACAGGGCATAAAACTATTGTAAGAAACCACACCAGTGGGCAGTACAGTGCAACAGTCTGCCACTGCTTCCCCAGTTTCTGATCAGGATTTAAATGGGTGAAAGTAAGGTACAAACATCACCAAATGTCATGGGGCAGAACAGAAGCCCCCGTGTCCACTCACACACTTACAAAACTGGGGTAGTGCTACTGCACCCAGTGGCGCTGAATTTAGATAAAATGAATGCAAGAGTAGGACAAGCTCTCTCATCTTACTTCCAATGATCACTGAGAATTTAAAATGTCTGTGCCTGTGGCTATTAATGTCTGAAATGTTATACATCTTTTTGCCAGTCAGTGTAAAGCAGCTTTCTTAAATGCCAAAGGACCCAAGAGTTTTTCACAAATTTCCCCAGGCCCTGGAAAAAAAAACCAAACCAAACCAAAACAAACCACTATAATTCCCAAGCGCTACTGGCTGCCCAGTCTGCACTGCCTCACCTACCTGGCGTTATCAGAACTGACCCAGAAAATCACCTGCCAGATCAATCGCATTAACTTGCCAGGGCAAGATCCAATTTTGCCCAGTAAAGATGCAGAGCCCGGGCTGGCCTGACGGCACGTGGATACAACGGGAGCTCCGGGTCTGGCGAGGAGGACACTCAGTAAAACTGGCTAGCAGCTGATTTCTCAGTGGTCAGCACAGGGGATTGTCTGCTACTAGGCACAGAGCCATGAGGAGCAGCTACTGGCAGAGAAAGTTTCCCCGTGTGCTAGGGGCAGAGGAGGAAGGCTGTGGCCTTCAGCCAGACGCCCTCCCTTTCTGCTGCTTCTGTGCCTGGTGCTGCTGCTTGATTGCTTCCCCTCTGCTCAGCCACCCGGCTGGTCGTGCTGGCTGGCTTAGAAAAGAGTCACCACGCAGTGCTCGCAGGATAGCTGGGTGTGCACCCAGTTCATGGTCGGGGGAGCAAAGCACCCTCCCATTCCTCCAGCATCGTCCAGTTCCCTCGATTCAGCTTTACTGGGCCTACACACAGGCATATAGGCATAGGACAGTCCCCAGACACCTAACGCAAGGACATTAGACTGGGAGAGCTTTTCCCAGCCTCATCTACGCTTGACAGACATCTTGCAGCCAGGTCAGGAGAGCAGGAACGTGACAAGGAAGGGTCTCAAACTTGGCCAACTGTTCAGGTAGAGGGGAAACGCTTTCATTTCTTCACTTTCCCTTAAAATAATGCACACGATCTGTTCTGGGAACACCCACCCAGTGAAAATCCCTCCGGAGGCTGCCTGCCAAAGCCTGTGAAAATCCCTTCTGGGAGCCGTGTCCGCTATTTCAGACACAGCCTGCTCATAGGAACATAAATCTGCTGTCCTCACTGTTGAAGATTATTTGAGCTGGATTTAATGTGCCTAGGCACATTGTTCTTAACTTGGCTCAGACAACCACCTGCTACTTCACGTGTATTTGTTGCTCAGTACACATCTCTTAACAGAGTCACCCATCCTGTTGACGGCAGCTGCAGCGGGCTGCACACTTACCTCTTTGCCACTACCTAGCACAGCCTGCATATAACCAGTGCTAGTGAAGAAGCCATTGCTCTCCACTCTGCCTGAGTATTTCACCTTAGGACTCTCTCCAGTTGCAGCATTATTCCAACATGTCAAATCTGGGGCAGAGGATACCTGATATTCAGAAAATAAAGTAATAGAGTACAGCACAACTCCCTAAAAACATAATAGAGCTGACTCTTAGGGAAGCTTAACAACATCTGTAGAAAGTTAATTGAGTATTTATACAAATTACAAGAGAGTGGGTTTCTTTTGCTGAACCTCTTGTCTGGAAGTCCATGCCAGAGACTAAATGTCTCCTGTATTTCACTAGGGTGTCAAAACCACCTGGAGGAGGATTCTGAATTCTATGGGACATCTCTCTCCATTACTGTAATTCCTGTAGTAAAGAAAGGAGGTGTGGGGAGCAGAAATAAACCCCATATTTTAGCACTTCTGCTGGCAACTTGTTGAATTGTTTAAAACCAAAGGAATTCCCACATTTTGGGGGATGTCAGAACATTGGCACACACAGACCTTTGCAAGATTTGGCATAAGACGACGCTGTTTTCACCGGTACCCAAAGAGTACTGCATGCTGCCAGCCACTCCAAGCACACTGCCATCTCAACATGCTGCTGGCACCAACTCCACCTGCTGGGAATAACCTAACCCAGCTGAATCCAAGTTTCCAGAATGCAATTCCTATATTAGAGAATTTGACTCTGCTAACATCCTTGGCGATTTCTCAATATTACCTCCCAGGATCAATGAGTTCCTGGTGCTTTAATTCAGAAAGATACGAAACCTTAACTGATCAGAAGTCAATCCTTGTTTTAATGCAGTGGCTTAACTCTGTCCATGTTCTTTATAATTCACCCCTGTATCCAGGTATATCAGAAATAAAAAATATGTCAAAAATAGAAAGTTTATTCTACACTCTCAGTTTTTAGATAATTTTAAAAGACAGAATGAATTCAAGCTTACTTAGTTTATCTAACTTGATATCAAGTAGATTAAATAATTGCAACAAATGATTATTTGTATCTCAGCAAAGGGTCCTAGAACACATTACAAGCATCATGCATAATAATTCATGCTCACAGTTCCCTATTAAGGGATGATCAGGTGCCCACGATACCATCATCTTACGTACAAGTACTCAGCACAGAGGATTTCACATGACTGTTCCAGTTCTGAATCCACTACTTACAAGGCTCAGAAATCTGAGTTGAAGCAAGCCTTCACAACATACTCAGCTTCAATTTGAAATTCTACCCAGTGGGGAAACTACACTGTCAACTGCCATTACACTCAATTGTTAATTACCTTCACTGTTAATGTTTCGCATCTTACCTCCAGTGTAATTTCATTTTCAAGAGATGACGGTCTATTATCATCCCTTCGGCTGCCAAGCAAAGCACACTCTATTAGTAGAAGTGTCACAATGTGGATGTTTATCAGCTGAATAAATTATCACTTAACCTTCCCTTTAAGCTAGCCATACTTTTATCGCTCTTGCATTCCTATTTTCCAATAGAGGAAAAAGGGATACGGCTGAAACCTAAACAGGGCAATAGCAGAGTCAAGCATGCCTTGCAGGATCTCAACGCTCAAACTCCTGTCCCTGACACTAGTTTCTTTTAAGAACAAACTGACATTTCTGCTTCTCTCCCAATACTATTTAACAGCAACACAGCAAGTCGGTACGTGTTGGAAATTCTGAGCATACAGAGTGCAAGATCATAGAAGAACACACCCATCATAAAAACAGTATTTTAGACAGCTAGGAAACTGTTCGCTCAGATGAACTAATGCAAAGGTATCTTGTGATTCAAAGGATAAGAAATGGTCATTATGAGTTTTACTGCATATTATTATCAAATCAAAGTGAATTATTTGCAGAAACAATTCTTTGATTCATCTAATCTAAGAATCAACAGTAACACCAGTGTTTTCAAAATCATCTAGTGTGCTGAATCTACCATTTTCTAGGTGTCCTACAACACACTTGCTGAAATTAAATGCATTCAGTCATCGGGAGTGTCTGGAAAATACCTAATTTAATTTTTTGTTCTCAGCTTTTCAAAATAAACTAAATAAACACCCAATGCTCACAGATAAAAACAAACACAGGAAAGTTCATGTAATTATGTGTTATTTAATTCGTGAAATCACTGGCATTTTTCCCAATAATTCAGTGATTTGATATTCCTAGTATACTTTTTTTTTGCAATAGACAGATTAAACTAATACTTTCTGAAGATACTATCAAAACACCTTCCTCAGCATTCTGTATGATTCAAAGTTTTTCTCATGGCTATATACCATTACTGTAGCTATGATGGTCTAACAATACCAGAGATAAAATTTGTTGTTAAAAGCAGAATCTTTTATTAGAAAAAATGATATATTTATGAAAAAAAAAAGTTTGTGATATCTTTTGAAAATACAATTTAATAAAAGAGCTGCTCTCTTTCTAGCAAATTTTCAAAATGTCTTGAGTCAGTTTCTCATCATTCAAATATCACAAAACATCTTGCAAACATATTCCTCAGAACATTTCTACCTCTGTTTATATCAAACTTTGCTTTCAAAAGGATATGGAAGTTCCTCTAACCTTATACTATTCTCAACGTGCTACATTTCCTAGAAGACACAGGCTGTAAGTGTGACTCAGTATTAGGAACAATTATCTACAGTTGTAGCAGTCTGTCATCAACACTGAAGATGTCATCCATTTACTATGTGAGTAGAATAACTAGCTTTTTTTTTTTATTAAAAAAAAAAACAAAAAACAAAAAAAAACCACACACACACACAAAAAAAACAACAAAACAAAACAAACAAACAAAACCACACAACCCCAAACCTGAAACCTCCCAAGAGCAGCTTTAAAAATAAATTTCCTTTTGATTAATCTGTCACTTTTGGAAAGGCATTTAAGCTTTATCAAGGTGTGTCAGGTGATAATATCAGATGTGGCAATCAACAGCAGGCATAACTTTGATGCAACACCTCACATATGCAGGGAAAGGGCTTTTTACATTTTGCTCCAACAATTAAAATCTTCAGCCTTTTGCAGGAGCTGAAGTGCTATGTGAGTGAGCTCAGGAGGACACAAAAGACTCAACAGCTGAAAGTGCACTTCAGGGAGATCCTCAGTGAGCTTCTACAGGTTTCACATCAAGTCAGGACTTCTCAGCTTATGGTTTTGGTGAGAGCACTGTAGCAACACCTGCCATAGTAAAGTCTCTTACTGCATCTCTTTCAGTGTGGGCATGAAGTAATTATATACATGGACTGCTGGGACTTCTCCCGTCTCTGGAGTTATATCAATACTGAGAAAATGTTGACAATTTGATAATGAACCATTATCATTTGGGAAAAAATGAGAGATTCAAAGTAAACATCTGGCTAATGGAATTAAACGTATTTTCTTATCACAAATTATAAGTGCTCAAATCGCACAGAGTACCTGCTGCAGGCCTGCTGCTCAGCATACATGTTTCCATCACGGGTTACAAAACTTTTTTTCTCCTTTTTTACCAGCATTTATTCTGATGCAACTCTGATAAATCCTCTGAAATTATTTGCTTACCAGCCACTGCAATACTGTGTCATATATATGCCAAAATCCTAACATCCTGTGGCACTGGACAATTTTTTCTTTCACATTCTTTAGCTCAAAACCCTGCAATGCTCACCTAGTGACTTCCTTTTACAACTCCAGCACCAACTCCTCCCCCTAAAAAAGGGCCAAGATCTTGGGCATAATGAGCCATACTTCACACCCGTGGAAATCCTGTCATTTTATTCATACTATACCTACTAAAAATCAGTCTGCAACAATGTATGAGGACACAAGAACAGGCATTCATTGAAAAGACTTTAAAGTATATATTTTCGCACCTAAATATCAGTATCTATTTTTGCACCTAAATATCAGATCAAATTCTTGTGTGACATAAAGATATGTTTTTACAGTCCTTCTCTAAGTTATGCTTGACAACAATATCTGCTAGTTAAGTAGGAAAAGACCATGTAATCTGTCAAACAGTTGCTTTTTGCCAAGCAATGTGCTCAGTGAGTTTTAAGTCAGTTTATTTATGGAACTATCATGAAGTAGCCACTCCTTTAAGTCATTGAAAATCCCTCGAACAAACAATAAAGAACAGAAAGCAGAAAATTTGCATTTTTTTTCCCCCCCTCTCATTTTTTGGAGGTAACCTACCTGATAATAAGCTTCCATTAAATGTTAATAAAACAAAGGTTACATAATTCACTAACCAGCAAGGACTAAGCAGGATAAAACCAGATACTAATGATGGCTTCTTTGGGATTAATGGTAAGCATTGGATTAGTTGAGGCCTTCTTGGTATCTGCATTTCCCACCTCTCAACAAAAACTCCAACTGCAAAAGACTAGTGCCACCTTTGGATGAAAATTAGTATTAGATCTCCCAGTCAATCCGATCTTCTGTTCCCTACAGACACTGTTTTTTCATTAGATATTTTGCCACACTTTCAGAAAGTTTAGTAAGATTTCATCAGAAAAGCCTTTTTTCCTTCTCTCTCTCACCTTCTTTTTTTTCCTTTTGCCACCCATCAGCTTTAATTTTTAAGCAATAAAGAGTCCTTCCCTCTTCTCAGTGCTCATATGTTACCTCATCTCTTTGGAGTTTATCCTTGGAAATGTATCAGAAAGCCTCCTATTAATCATCATGGCATTTGATTAAGGCCCATCTGTAAGCTATTTCCACAAAAATGTTACACATTTGAAGGGGGGGGAAAAAAAATATCAGTGAAACTTTTAACCTAAGTTTAGGTAAAGGTTTACCTAACATTTTGAGTCTTTTTTTGGTACTTCACCCATTTCCAGACTGTTCTTATTTTACCTTGCTCCAGATAGCCAGAAACACCAATATCCTCATCAGTCATCAGACCTGCAGCACCTAATTCATCTAACAAGGAAGGCGTGCTTCATTTTGAGAGATGGCATCCAAATGTGGTGCACCAGGTCTGCCTAGAACGGAGTTTGCTTTCTTTATAGCAGACCATGCCCTGCTGCGTTTGAGTTTGTGACTAAAACAGTGTTGGTGACACCCCAGTGGTTTTGGCTATTGCTGAACAGTGCTTGCACAGCATCAAGACTTTCTTGTTTGTCGCTCTGCCTTCCCGAGCAGGTAGGCTAGGGGTGGGCAAGGATCTGGGAGGAGACACAGCTGGAACAGCTGACCCAAACCAACCGCAGGGATATTTCATAGTGTATGACGTTATGCTCAGTGATAAAAAACTTGGGGTAGGGAGGTGGAGCATCTTCCAACATAGCCATTTCTTAGAGATTGGCTGTGCATCATTCTGATCATGAGATGGCGAGCGCACCTTTGCAGCTCTTTCCTCTTACCCTCTTTCCTTCAATTTTAAACTGTCTTTACCTTGACCCGGGCATTTTTTTGCATTTTTTTCTTCCAATTCTCTCCCCCATCCCACTGGGGGAGGTGGTGAACAAGCAGCTGTGGGGGTGCTTAACTGCTGGCTGAGATCAACCCACCACACCAGGATGTTGAAAACTTCTGTCTCTGAAATAGGCACACAGAAGTATGCAGTGTCTTATTTCTTAAGGCAAAACTGTATAGCATTACTGACGATCAAATCTTCAGTCATGTTTGGTATTAACAAAGAGCGGAAACTGTAAGCTAAAAATCACAGAGACAGGCAAATGATACCCTTTGCTAATTGGCTTTGCTTTTCTGTCTCCATGTGGGTTTTATAATTACATGTAAGCTTCACTTGATTTCGAGGGCTCTGCTTTTATTTCCAGCAGTAGCACTTTCCTGCTTTTATTGGATGATCCCTTGGAGACCTTGCACTACAAAAAAAAAAAAGTGATCAGCCAAACACTTCACTTCATATGTTCAGGCATACTTCTACAGCAAAATGAAGCAGATGCCATTTAATCTACCACACACACAGGCAAGTGACAACTGAAGAGAGACAGTCTGGAGTCAGTCAAATCAAAAGAGGGACTTCTCTTGATGATTTCCCAGTGCAATCAATTAAGTCCACTCCCTGCACACTGTGTGGCCTTGTTCTTCAATATTTCATTATTTCTCTTTCCCTAACAACTTCCCTTATCCCCTTAGGGGTGAACAGACAAATGTCTACTTTCTGCTGAGGAAATGCCCCTGTATGCCATGCCCATCCTAGTTTTAAAGCCTCTGATTGCAAAGCTAAGGAAAGTTCGGCCAGCTGACTTGTTTTGCTGTCTACAAGTTCTCCTACCACTTTAAGAGAAAAGTTAGGTAAAAAAAAAAAAAAAAAAAAAATTGTTTCATACATCAACGCATAATCAAAGTGATATCACTGACACCATGTGAGCCATCACGTAACAATTTATTGGGGAAAGGGCTCATGCTCCCAGTTCAGTTCTTCATCTCATCTACACGTATGGCTCTAGGCACTAGTTGCAGCGAGATGCCTGCTTTGTCAGAGGCTATCCCTTTGAACTCACTCATCAAACCTAATTTTAATTCCCTGCTATGACAAGGGGGATCAGGGACAACAGTGATACTCTAACCTTGCTGTAACTCATCCATGTGGGTCCCCAGTGAATGATTCGCTACATAGTCACTGTAACAAGGTTTGATAACTTGTTCCATCAGAATGAATATCTGATTTTGAAGTCTTGTGGAATTAAAAACAAGCAGAGAAATTGAGAAAGCAATCCATTTACATGCTAAAAAAATAAAAAATATGCTTGTATCCCATCACTATAATTACTTTGATGAGGCCAATTTTCACCATCTGATATTTTTTCTGTGATCATTATAAGGAGTTATATTTATGCTGCACTATCAAATTGCTGATCTGTGAAGGCCATTTACAAAGGCCATGGCTACAGAATTTAATACACTCTAAAAATCCAGAGTTTCTCCATATGACCTACACTAATGCATAAGTGCCAGTAATTCACTCACCACTCAAGTCCAAGTCAGGTGAATATTAAGACTGTGCATGTCAGAAGATTCCTGAACTCCTGACATGCTGGGAAGATTTACAGAGTAGCTCAGAATCACATCTTGTATAACAGCGTCTCTTATTCACATTTTATTTATGTGAAAGTCAGTCAAGGAAGTAAAGTGTATGTGCAACTCTTCTATTAACTCTTGTTTCCCCCATTTCTATCCAAATTTAGTACATATCCCAGAAGGAACTTTGGAGCTACATGTCTGTGTACACTGAATAAAATTAAAGAAAACCCTAAAAACCACCAAAGCAAACAGAAAATGCTGCTCTTTCCTCAGTCCACGCCCTGTTTCTTGGCCCATCTGTCACTTAAAGCCACCTTTACAATTCCACCAACCCAAGGCCCTATGAGCCCAGATTATATCCCAAGATAAAAATGAAGTTGAACAGCTCCACACTAAAAGCTAGATTAAATCATTTGACACATACTTCATTCCTGTCCCACCAATGTTAAATGCAGTAGCAGGCAGGCCCCTTCTGTCAATACAACTCATTTATTTTATCACTAACCCATCACAAGTCTGCAGCTCCTGTCCAGTTTGCTTACATTAAGGCTGACATTCATTCATACGTCTTGATCAAATCCAGCTTTAGTATCACAGTGGGACATATTCAGAGACTGACACGTGACCACATTAGTATCCACAGCAGCATGGAACATCACTAGTTGTTACCCTTATAGCTGCAGCCAACTAGTCCTAGAAGTAATTACTTTGTACCCAAGTGAGAATTTTAATGCTGAACACAAAACTTGGGAGGGGTTGGAAAATGCAGTCAAAAAGCTGGATAAGTATCTGGCCACAGTTATCCAGCCCTGGCCTCCCAGACTCGCTAGTTTAAAACATCAACTGCAGCAACAGAGAAAAAACATCTGTAGATTCTCATCAAGTAATTCATCAAAGCATGTAGCTCACAACCAACAGTCAATACTCTACTAGACTGACAATACCTGAAGCCTAAGCATACACAATACCAAAATTATGAGCTTGTGACTGTATCACAGTACCTAAATTTCTGTATTACCTAGTCCAAAAAGTCTGACACCACCTCCCTCTAGCTAGGGTGCTAATATAGACAGAAGCTAGTAGGCTGACAGTGGGCCTCGCCCCTGCCTTCTCTCCCTGACCAGGTAGGGTTCTTCCCTTTCTTCAGCCAGCTGCTAGAACCGATATGACTGCTCCGCTGTGAGTAAAGGTAAAGGAGGAATTTTGTTCACACCAGGGGTGGGGGGACTCTCACATCCAACACCATTTCACCTTGCTGTCTCCCTGGAACAGGCCCTGGCTTTCCAGCAGCCAGATTAACATCTCCCACCCCACATAAACATACTCTCTCCCCTGTCCACCATCCCAAGAAATTGTTAGGCTTTTGTCCAACAGGTATAAATAGTAGCACAACTGCAAATGGTAAAA
This sequence comes from Tyto alba, assembly GCF_018691265.1. NCBI lineage: Eukaryota > Metazoa > Chordata > Aves > Strigiformes > Tytonidae > Tyto > Tyto alba. The sequence goes on along the minus strand of NW_024881280.1, from coordinate 31,165,385 downwards.
CAATAGCAAAGAGAAGCATCAGTATCATGGAAGATGCAAGAGATGTGTAGTTAAATGTATTCCGTTTAACAATATGGTAGGCAATGCAATTCTAAAAATCAGTAAGACACACTATAACACAAATTTAGACACACAGAAATGCACCTTTATGTTTGAGGCTGTAAGCACCAGATGAGAAAGAGAGATCTTTCTCTCTTAACTATCAGAAACCCCGCGTCTCCCAAAACTTCAGTGCTAACTCTTAACTTTCAGTGCTTTGTTCTAACTGCTTAACTGAGCCAGGATCCCTCCATGTGCCTCCCCCAGAGCACACGGTGCTCCGCAGCGCTGAGCTCAACAAGAGCAAGGAGTAAGTCACGACTGACACTATAAAGATGTTTATTCCACATATGGCTGCAGCTCACACTTTGTTAGCGTCTGTTCCTAAATGACAAGTTTATCTGTTGCTTTGATGCTAGCTGGCTCACGCCTGCCTAACCATACCGCAAGCAACACAACTAACCCATCAGCATTTTGGTTCCAAGAAATTCCACATTCCATGTAATTTACTTATCTGGTGAAAAATCATACACTGCATAAGCCTTTTAAAGCTACCCACAGCAAACGACGTGATGTTTGATGAGGTCTGTACTGTTGCTAATCAATGACTAATGGCTAACATCGTTTTGAACGTTTACACGTGCCGGTCGCCAACCCTCCCGCCCAGCAGCGGGTCAGTGGGCCTCAAGGGACCCTCTCCAGGCCGGCAGCCACAGGCGGAACAGCCTGGGGACCCGGAGATGCTTTCTTAGTTTAACTTATTGCCAATTAACACCAGCTTCTGATCACCGATCTGAACACTGGCAGGGAAGAGGGGGGGAGAAGCATAAACACACCCATGAGGAGCTCTCCTCCCCCTGTCTAGTCTCAACTTTTCCTGTGTCAACGGCCAGTTAGGGCCAGCATGTCCTACCTCCTCACCGAGGCGATGGACGAGGCAGGCGCTCAGGCTGGTGTGGGGAACGGTCTCACCTGCTGCCCTCTCCTTCTTACCGGTTTTCCATTGCCACTCCACATTGTGTCGCCAACCCAGGGCTGCGCCCGCAGCCGCTGTCCCTCAGGGGGTCCCCGCTCTGGTGCGGGGCACCCACGGCTGCCATCCCTCAGCAGATACCTCCTCTGGCACGGGGCACCTCCTTCCCAGAGCAGCTGTCCCCTCAGCACGGCGTCCCCGGCCCCTTGTGCCTGCCACTCGTGCTCAGACACACCAGTGCTACCGGCCGCGGGCTGCCCATCCTGGTCGGAGCGGGCCGGCAGCGGCACCGGGCAGGAGATGGCTGCCTCCCCGCCGGGACAGCCCGGGCCTCTGCTGCCCAAACACAGCACCTTGCCAGGCAGCCACAAACTGTTCTGCATCACGCAGCTTAAAAGTGTTAAAGCCAAACTATTTAAAAAAAAAAAAAAAAAAAAAAGTAATCTCAGTCTACCCTTGCTCTTACACCACGGGATAAGTCAAAATATTGAAATAATATTAAAGTAGAACAGCACTAATACTTCAGCAGTCTTTGACATGAATCTGTGGAAAATCCTTTTGTGCTTAACTTTGGATTTGTTTATCTGTTCTAGATTTGGGCTATTTTTCCCCCCCTGCAGATTTCCAATTGTTTTAACGTATATACCAAAACTGGGCTGCTATTGCTATGCAAATTGTTTCATTCAGGTTTCTTTATATAGCTGCTTTTGTTTCAAAGGCTTGCCTAACTTGCTATGGGACTCATGCCTTAAAAATATACATACTGAAAACAAATTAACATTTTCTGCAGGAGGTTTCAAATATCTGTACAAAGGGGAGTTAAAAAAGAAAAATCATTACCCTTTTAAGTGGGGTGTCAGAAGTAAAGGCTTTTAAAGTTACTTAAAGATTATAACGGAGGAGTTTGTTCAGACATAGAATGCAATTTCAAACACAAAAGTATCATTGGTTCCATTTATGTACTTTCCAGAAAAAAAGACTTTATTTTGGGCACAGACACACATACATCCTGCTTCTCCAAAGAAGCTTCTTTATGACCACACTGAGCTGCACCATTGATGTCCCACTTTGGCCTTCAAAGCTCCAGCCTCAGACCCCGCCGAGGCACAACACGTGCCCCGAGCCCACTGGCACAGGCTTTGCGTTACGGTGCTGGATGTACCGCAGCGCACAACCTGAAACTGAGGCTATGAACACGGCAGGCAAGACACCACACCCAGGCATGACATACAGACAAATGGCTTGGGTTCATATGACAAAGGATTGGTGTTCTCTAACATTAGCCACACCACTGTTTAATTTCTGGCCAACTGTAGAATTGGTATCACAACTGCCCCCTTTTTTTTTTTTTTTTCTTTTTGAATCAAAATTACTTCTACTTGCAGTCATTTATATTTGCATTTCTTTTCAAACACACGAATACAACAGGAGGTGTTTGCACTGAAATTCTTCAGTTACTTTTATCTGACTGTAGCAAGAGAAAGTACTTTTCACCTCTGAACTGCAGTGCCCTCTACCATATTCTTTAACGACGTGGCTAGTAGCAACTAGCAAAGAAGATTCTGAAATTAGTTATTTCTACAGCTACTGGATATGATGAAGGACACTCAAAAAAATCTAGAACCTCCTTGATATTTTATCATTCAAGATGGCAAAAGAAGATTCCACATTATCATTAGGAATGCAACGTTCTGAAAATGCAGTCTTGTTTTTTTACCAGTTTTGCACATCAAATTTCAACAGGAGTCATGGAAAACAAGACATATTTTTTCCTCAGTTACATTCTTCAAGGAGTTGAAGACTTCACGGTTCAAACAGTGCATGACAGAGTCTTTATAATGTCTACACACTTTATGACTAGATTATTGGGATGTTTATTCCATGAATTCACCAGTTTAATCAGACAGCAAGGTTAAAGAACAAGAAGCAACGCAGTGGCAGACAACTTCCATTAGCCTAATATCCCATTTCTTGACCGAAGAGTTGAAATCAAGAACAGCCTTGCCCCATACAGGCATGCACACATCCCTGAAGAACACCAACTCCTCTCAATAAACAATCAATATGCCACAAGCGTTACGAGATAACCCCCAAGCTGAGCTACTGAGACTCTACATCAATCTAGGCTTGATTTCAGAACTACCACTTCCATAAGCTGAAAAGCTTATAAAAGTGGAAACAACAAAGCATTGTTGGTTGAGCAAAAGAGTTCACAGAAAAGACAAAAAGCTGAGCTGCTGAGCATCCTAAAGGAACCAATGAGGTGTCTGCAAAAAAACAGAATGTATGGAACTGTACACTGGAGTAAGAAATTCAAGTACGCTGTTTTAATGTGCTCTTCTCTCAAGCTTAGTCCCCCCACTTAAAAAAAAAAAAAAAAAAAAAAAAAAAAAAAAAGGCTTTTAAGGCAACCATCCATCTACTGTATTCAAAAGTGAACAGAGACTCTTAAGGGGAAGAAATGCACAAAGAACTCAGGAGACCTGGTGCAGAAGCCCAGCTGAGAACCTGATGAGAAGCTGAGATCTTCCCTTGGTATCATGTTCTGAACCACATCCTCCAGTTTCCACAGGCAGCATGGGACTACTAGGCTCCTATTCACTGAAATGACAAACCTGGTGTCAGTAAAAGAGTAACTGCTCTTCTCCCCACACGCTGCAGCAGATCGAAGAGTGGAAGCCTTGTACAGATCCAATGTAGAAAAGAGAAAAAGGACCTGTGCTTGAGAAAATAGTTATGCTAAAGTGGAGGTTTATAAACAGAAATCGCAAATAGGATGAAGTTGATGATCCAGAAAGTAATTCTTAAGCATATTTCACAGAATTATAATTAGACGACCAAGTAGGAATCTGCCTGTCTTCACCACTTGCATCTTTTCCCCCCTTGTCTTCCCCGAAACACACCAATCTGTCAGCATAGATACATGTCCAATCAGACTAGACGTTAAAGGTGCCTTGCTAGCTAAATCTCAGCTGCTTGCATAGAGTCATAAGCTAGTTACCAACTCCAGGGCTATGAATTTGCTAGACAATTCAAAGAGAGCCCCTGGAATCAAAGCCAAGCAGTTGACCTGACAGTTTTCAAAATAATGTAAATAATGCCGTACTTCAGCAGTTCTCAGTCACACAAAGGAAATCAAAGCTCTCTGCAATACCAAGTACGCTGCAATGCTGACAGGAGAGAGGTTTTACACTTGTGCGTACATCAGTAAGCAGCAGACTTTCAAAGCACAATACGCTGTTCAGAGACTTCCATGCATCTGCCCTTTTAGAGCCACAATACACACAAAATGTGGCAGAGAATTTGCAATAAGAATACACAAGTATACATTTAGGAAATTAGTACTGTTTTAAACAATTTTAGAAAGCTCAGGGAATTAAAAAAAAACCTCAATATCATAATGAAAAAGTCACTGAATACTAGGAATATCTGGAAGCACAACTATAAAAACTCCCTTTAATTCCAAATTTCATAGATTTATATCACATATGATTATCTGATGAATTATTAAGCAGCAGAATGCTACGATCAATACAATGAAGCAGTAAGCAGAAGTAAACATCATTTAGTCCAACAAGGCAGACAAAGCTGTCTATTCTAAACCTTACCCACGAATACTTTGACCAGTGGCAGTGGAGTGCCATAAATATTAAAAATTTATGAACAGACAAGAAATAAGAGTCTTTTAACCTTGTTGTTGGTGTCAACCCAGTATCAGTTGATAAGGCATAAGCTGCAGAGAATACTGTGCTGGTTTTGGTTATAATAGGGTTAATTTTCTTCACAGCAGCTAGCATGGGGCTATGTTTTGGACTTGTGCTGAAAACAGTGTTGGTAAGAGGGATGTTTTCGTTACTGCTGAGCAGCACTGACACAGAGTCAAGACCTTTTTTGCTCCTCACCCCACCCCACCAGTGAGTGGGCTGGGGGGGACAGGAGAGGTTGGGGGGTGACACAGCCAGGACAGCTGACCCCAACGGGCCAAAGGGATATTCCGTACTGTATGTCCTGCTCAGCAATATAAAGCTGGGGGGGAAGAAGGAAGGGGGGGTGTTCAGAGTGCTGGTGTTTGTCTTCCCAATTCACCGTTAGATGTGAGGGAGCCCGGCTGTCCTGGGGGTGGCTGAGCCCCTGCCTGCCCATGGGAAGAGGGCAATGAATCTCTTGTTTTGCTTTGCTTGCGCATGCAGCTTTTGCTTTTCCTCTTAAATTGTCTATCTCAACCCACGATTTTTCTCACTTTTACTCTTCCAATTCTCTTCCCCATCCCACCAGGGGCAAGCGAGCAAGCGGCTGGGTGGGGTTTAGTTGCTGGCTGGGGTTAAACCATGACAAATATCCATGATTTGCTTCTCTCACTGTAAGACTGTACAAAATTTAGATTTGTAACCCTGGTGTCTCTAACCCTCTCCACAGTCATAACCAAAACTATAAATCAAATAAGCCAAACCACCCAGCACAGAACATTTCATAAACCGCTTGCAGCCATCAAACCTAGACTTGCAGACCCTTCTGTGAACCACAAATAAGTCTAACTCTTTCTGATGCTGTTCATAATCCTAACCTAATCTTATCCTGGAGAAAAACATAAATTATTATTTTCTTCTGACACGATAGGCTTACAGACACTGAAAGATCTGCCAGTAAAACTCTCAGATCCCCTCCCAAATCTTAAACTCAAGCCTAATTCTATGGGGAACAGCTGACAAGACATCCATAACCCTCTCAAGCAAAGCAGAACATCATCTCCCTAGAAAAATCATCACAGTTTTGGTTATTTCTCCTTACCTTCCATGTCGTCTAAAGCTCTTTCTTCACTCCACCTGTACCCTATTTCCAAATCAACAATACCAGGGCAGATATCCTTCCCCTGTCTCAAGGAGATGGTTAGCTTCTTTAGGCAGCTCAACTTTAAAGTATTCCCACTGTAGCTAGAAGCGTTATTTTAGAACTATTTCAAAATTGTTAGATCACGAGTTCTGACAAGGAAAGGAAAATTCCACTCACAGATCAAAGAAATAATGGTATAATTTGGAAGCTATTTATTTCTTACAAAACAATCAGCTGAACAGTCCTGCAAATGTAGGAGTAAAATTACCACAAGTATGAAGCACTCAAGTTCTGTACTCGTAGGTATATAACTATTGACTCTTGTCTATACAGCTCACACAGTGCAGTCACTAGCTGGTTTTGAGATCATGCACACAGGCATTAGAAAAATAAGCTTCAATTTTGTATTAAAAAAAAAAAAAAGTAAATTACCCATTTCTGTGTATCAGCTTAAAGGCATTCCTTTTTATATATAAATAGCTGCTAGGCTAGTCATTGTTTCCAATGGGTTCCTTGAACACAAAGTTGACTACTTCCTTCGCTATACATTCTAATACCTCACCAATGCAAAGCCTTTTTTACTTTTTTTCTTTATTTTAAATAAGCTGGCTTTTTACAGAAAGCTGTCAGCTATGACATAAAACTTATGCACATGGGAAATTAAGACCAGGCATCTTGACTGACCAAAGGCAATGAACAATTTTGCAGGAAATAAATTAATATATCATGGCATGACTTCGTGGCTTTTTCATAAAGTTGTTAAAACAGCAAGAACAGGCTACATAGAATGAACAAACAGGTGCAGTTTTGCAGGATGAGGCAGCAGTCATGCAAGTATTTTACAGCTATTCAGTTTGGAAGTATAGACTACATATGTGATTCTTACTTTTTCCAGGTTAACATTTATTTTGCATTTTGCCTTTCCCTACAAGAAGCAGAAAAATTTAACAGAGGTTAAGATATGAACAGTCCCCTCTCCCCCTCTTGGGTAGCCTATGGGTTGCTCAAATCACATTTTAAAAAGTCAAGAATTAATTAAAACAATGGGCAAAAGTAATTAAAATCCTATTTCACACAAAAACAAAAGCAGCATTTTAACACTTTTGGAAATCAGAATTATGAGAAGTTGCTTCTTAGTTTCTGTGATAAACACAGTGTTAACTATTCAAGTCATCAACACACAAACACAAAAGCTGCACTGAAGAACTGTTGCCGTTGACTCCATGAGGAAGCAGATTAGGATCATGGCTTGCAATACCAGAGTGTTTTTTGACTGCAACAGAAACTAAATTTAGACTCAGTTACATAAAAAATACTAATAGCCTTAACACTTTTAATCAGCATAAGAGGTTTACAGATACACAAATGATTTAAAGTCTGTTGACTAGTTTTATACTGCATTTGCAATATTGTGCATTAGTAAAATCAGGGTGATTATGAAAGAAATACTGAAGTATAATAAAATTACGTAAAACATGAAAAGCAGGCTATACAGAGTGACTCCAAACTTTGGTATTAATAACCTACCCAGGTAACGCAACACAAGTACCTGGTAGGTTCAGAAAACAGGTTGGACTCTCTATAAATGCAGTATTAACTCGTGTGATCCTAACAAAGGGCAAAAAATAAAACACCATCTTCATACTGTTGCACACCGCTGATCCATGGCTAGCACAACAGCACAAAGCAATCTGGCAGATTTTCAAATGCCGAGTCTGGCATGGTGATGGGCAATATGCTCTGCCAGCTGTGCAACTCCTTCAGGAGCTGCTAAACAGCAAATAATTCCCCGATGATTTTTAAGGCTATTTATGGCTTGCAGAGCACCTGCCAATAATTTACGACGTATTGATCACATCATGCTCAGGGTTTTTTCTCCATAGCAGCTAGACAAGTTCCCCAAAAACAACAGAAGACACAATATTGTCCTAATACAAACAGTTACTTGGATAAGTTACAACTGTTGGCCCAGACATGTTGTAAAATTGCAAAATAGGCGGCAGTGTTACAGACTTTTATGATACGTAGTCTACACCATGAAAACATTTTCAGGTTCACAATCTGAAGCATATGCAACAGGCCAGTTAGCTAAATGTGGGTGACCCTTTTTTTTTTTTTAATAGTTCATTGCACAATGCCATCAAAAAGTATTCCTTAAAAGCCTGTTTCTATCACTGCACACTAGCAGATACAGAAATTAAACAGCTGACAGTTAATCCTACTAAGTTTTAGTGATGACTATCTATCTATGTTCCAGTTTTTTCTTTCAAGGATCTTTCAAAATCCTCTTGTACAGTTTTCCTGTACAATTGAGTATTACTACTGATAAAGAGATACTATCTACTTCCTTCAGAATTATTTCTGAGAAACACTGATAGTAACAGCTGAGATGAGCATACTATAACCTTATCCAGATGGACGTAAAAGAGAAAAAAGACTAATTTTGAAGCAATTACTGTAAAATATACCTTAAGGCAAGTATTATCACTGATACCTGGCCAGTCACATCTGAAGCCAATTGTTTCAAGATCTAGAGAGGAAGCAGTAGTTTCTCCACGTTAAATTAACTGCAATGGTTTTGCATAAAACTACAACTTAAAAAAAAAAAACAAAACAAAACAAAACCAAAAACCAGGAAAAGGCTAGCTTTCAACTTCTAAGCTATTGAGCATTTTTTCTTTGCAGGAATTCATTTTTCGTGATCTATGCTGGCTCGCTCTAGATTAGAGTTCTGATTCACACAGCTGTGAATCAGTCTAGAAAATGACTGCTCTGTGTCACATCATGGTTTAGAACTGGTGAGACAACTATACCAGATTCCTTGCAGACAAGGCAACTGAATTAAGTGACAACTCCAAGAAGGTATCGATGAAACCAGCTTGAGAAACTGATGACTCCAACTGTTGTTGCTTAACAACTGTGTTGCTAAGAGTTCATTCTTTAAAATTGACACCTAAATATTCCTATAAACCCATTAGTCACGAGCAAGTGAAAAAATCATTTTAGTTGTATCTAAAAAAGTCCTTTAATACCTTGGAGATAGAACAATTACTTAGCTGTAAAAGTTCTGACATCGTTACTTAACATGAAATATTACGGTTCATTTTCTACATCTTAAATACCAGGAAGGGCACCATAGCCACTACCACTTGATGAACCCTTTCCATTGATTTCCCTGCATACTTTTCCAAAGTCAATTTTCCAAAAATTGACATCAACCTTGGGCTGAGTTGGACAGAAAGTTTGTGGTGGTGTTTTATTTTTTCCCCCTTTTTTATTTTTTACATCAAAATTGCCATCATTGCAAATTACTTCAGAACTGTTTGTTAAAAATACCTTTTAGAGAAGTTTTTAGCACTTCAGAAAAACTGCACTGGAAATGAGAAATATTTAAGAAAAGCCTACACAACTGAAATAATTTATTTGCTTGTTATCAAAATTTGTGAATACCAGATTGCAGTTACAAACTATACTTTTTGGCAGATGCTTAGCTCATTATCATTCAGCTGTTGAACCACAGATCCAGCTTGCATCACCTAAGAGGATTATGCAACAACAGGCAGGTTATTACTGCTTAAAGCTCATATACCAAAGTTGCTTCTTTGTCATGTTTTGAGTATCTGTGGATCCTTTTCCAGGAAAAGAGATAAACGTCTTATTGGAAGTTCTACTCAAAAACGCAATCTTTTCTTTTTTTCTTTTTTTTTTTTTTTTACTTCCTATCACAGTGGTAATATATAACTCATCAAGAAAAGTAAAATTTAAAGTGCACTCTCACTACACATAAGAAAATATACTTGTCAATTAACAGATATTTAAAATATTACTTCTATAATCCTCTTCTACCCCTGTGAGCAAGTGTTACTGAGCTAGAAGGAGTGATCAGTTCACTTACCACTGAACTGCAACCACTCTTCAGAATTTCTCTGCCAGAAACACTAAGGCACCTTTTAGGACAAAGAATTAAAAATTTTACTCATGTAATTAATTCAGATCAATCCCAAACAACATGCTCCTTCATGCCTTGGTTAATACTGATCAAGCAGTGTAATGTACATTAACAGTTCACAACATATACAGCTTATTCTGCAGAGAGGATGCACTTTTAGACCATTCAAAACATTACACATTTGCCCTGCTGGAAAACTTCATGGAAGACTATTTTCTACAAAGTCTTGTGTTATTATAATGGAAGCTGTCAACTTAACTGGAAGAAATAAAAGAACTCTTTTTTTCAGATGAATACTGATCACTTTGACTTTAGCTAACTACCCCTCCTATGTACATGCAGGAAGCAAGCCATGGAAGAGACTCCTGTTTACAAAATAAACCTTAGTGATGCACATTTTGATCTTTGTGTCATATCTCTTTTCCAATCAGAAAGAGTCTCAGAGAAGGTAAGACTTAAGATTCTTCAAAGTATTTATAAAATAAATATCAACAGGCAGTTTTAAAGATTCATCTAGTTTCATTAACCCATTTTGAACTACCATTGATTCCTTATGCAGTTTTCAGATCAAGAAGTAAAATTCTGTTTACTGGATACATTTCTTTAACAAATTTGACTGCAAGATCATCTTCACCAGCACCACCTTTCTGAAACTATGAAAACACCTGTAAAAGCCATGAAACAGAGTATTATGGAACATAAGAGATCCTTACAGTATGGGCTTCTTTTGCTAAATTCTCCAAAAATTTTAGTGGTTTAAGTGCTTTCCCCAGGCAACACATTCCCCTTTCCCAACTGAAATACTAATACAAGTCATGCCTTAGCAAAGAAATCTTGATTCTGCACCGTGTAAGTGGTTTAGGGTACAACGACCTATAACAATTATTTAGACTGGAGGTTAGTAGGGGTGGTAGGATGTCTCTTTGCTTGTTTATTCCAAATGAATATTGTTTAACTGCAATTAAAAAGCTAGTACAGATACAGGAGAATTCCTATCTTTCCAAGCAAGTTTTACCAGCAAACAGATCTCAAATGGTCTCATGAGACTGTTAGTCTGACTGAATGCAAGGCATACTACCTATCCATCCTTTCCATTAACAGTGTATTTTGAGAAGTGGATCTGCTTAAGTCTATTGTTCAGAGTAGAAGAAGGAAGATTTCCAGCTTAACCTCACCTCTTGTACATACTGTCAAAGTAAAATGATTAAAAATCAGACTCACCCACGTAAAATTATTTAACTTCAGAGTAAAGCTATGTTTAGACAATGGGACCAGCTTAATTCTAGAATTATTTTTTTATTACTAAAGAGTTCCACATTTCCTTAATCTTTTGAAATACGTCTACATATTCTACTACATCGGCACAGGAAGTAAAGAATACAAAAATCTAGGATTTACCCACAAATACTGTAGACTTTGGGGATCGGGGGAGGGCAAGTTTCTGCCTTTCCTGTGTTTCTACACCACCTTGGCTTTTCTTACCTAAGGAATCTGAATTATCCAAGACCCTTGGAAGGAAATATTTTTAAATGGTCAGTAAGCATCACAACTAGGTTCAACTTAAAAGTTAATATTCTTGCCCTCAAAAGCAATAGAGCAAAGAGTAAGAAATGGTGCTCCTTATCAAAATTTTTACTGCCAATGAAGAACATGCGGAAGGCAGAAAATACAGTTTACAGTTCATGGAAGCACTGATATTTTGTAGAGGTAAGGGAAAATTAATCTTTCATTTCAGATACAAATAAGAGCCAGATTAGTAACTCTGAAAATTACACAGACAAGTTCAATTATTGTTTAAAGCAAACCACAGTTAAGAACAAAAAACCGCAACCAATCCCCCCCCCCCCCAAAAAAAAAAAAAAAAACAAAAACAAATAGAAAAGAACAATAATAATCTATCAGAGAACTGATAGCAGACTAGGCAAAATTAATGGGAATGTGCTTCAGGTCCACGCTGTTTACAGGTAATGAATGCATAGCCAAGGAGCAGGCCTGCCCCACAGCGCAGCTGCAGCCCATGATAGATTTACTAGGTGTTCTGTAGTCAATGTTCTCTCACCACCAGAACTGCCCACAAACCCAGCCCTCCCCAGTCCCAGCATGCAGATGGCAACTATTGCTTCACCTATCACCTTTCTAGGTCTGATTTCAAGCCACAGTCATGCTGAACAGACTACAAAAGAACAGTTAGCTGTTTTGCTCATAACTGATAATAATCTGGGGTTCTCCTCTTTACCACAACACAGGGAAACTAAGCCACTGATAACACTAAACTTCTAAATTTAGCTGAATTTGAATCAACAGGTTAAAAAACACCAAAACAAACTGATAGGTTGATGATCCCACTGTCTTGCCTTTATCCCATTCTTAAAAACAGCACTACATTTTGTTTGATTTCCTAAGGTTTTTTTTTTTTCTTTCTTTATTTGTATATTCCATGCAGGCATGTGTGATTTCTGCCCACCCTAAGTCTTCAAGTTAAAAGTCCTAAGGCCAATATGATTATGTACAAAGTAACTCATTTTATAAAAGTTCATTAGTATCAGCAACAATAGTAATACAATAATATTCACAAACAGGCATCCAGTATTATATAGATTTACACAGCATTACTACAAAACAGCTTCAAGAGCTTTTCTATTAAGTTCTGGCTGTCAATATAATGGAAAATAAATGTTTTTCTACTCTGTAAAAAAAAAAAAAAAAAAAAAGGCAATATTTTCTGTGTAACAAAATACATTCTCACTCAACATTAAGTTTTCAAATTTTTTACATTTTTAGTATATAGTTCTAGCAGGTTTTGGTTTTGTTTTGGATTTTTTTAACATGATCTTCAGTTTTAAATTACTATTTTAAACAGAATAAACAGTCTGTAGACCAGATAGAAAACTATTTGTCAGGAATGAATTGCAAAGTAAATTATCTTTCCATTGATAGCCCACGGGGCTATGTTTTGCCACTTTTTCAAAAGGTTTTATTTAAACATACAGAGAGAGAGCACATATTACATTGCTGCTGTATGTAAAAACAAGCAAGCAACCCTCCACTGCCAAAGTTGGTGGTTCACATGTGGACAGGGGAAAAAAAGATTAAATAAACTCTCGAGATGCCATTTGTTTGCATAAATTAACTTCTGAGAAATTAAGGCGCCCAAAGCCCCATCTTCACCTAACAAGTAAAGTCAACTCCTATCATCAGCAGCTACAATAAGTCCCACTGTCAACTAGAATGAAAAATGGCACCAAACATGCAACTAGAACGAACCATGGCACAAAAGCATTAAATACATCACGTGAACTCAGATTTCAAGATAAAGGATCTTCCTGAACTTGGCTCATGGCAATCTGAAGAAACTGCAACACATGGATAAAGGCTTTACACTTTGAAATTATTAAAATCAGAACTCAGAAGAGATTTCATAGTTGGCATAGTTTTGCAAAAGCTAGAAGTTATAAGTTCTGTAGGTTTGTACAGAAGTTACTCTGAAGCACACAATTACCTGATTTTAAACTGTCTGACAATATTATACAGTCTTCTTAGAGTACCTTTCCAAAGTACTTGTTTGATCCTGCAGATTAATACTTTATATAGAATATGAAATGCTGTTCTAGAACAAAACAGTAAGATGGAGCAGCCAGATTAACACTGGGGAAAAGTTTAGGTAGTCTAGCTTTAAGTGGGCTATTAAAAATGTACTTAAACTAACCTCCATTATAAAAAAAAACAAACCGAAAAAAAAAAAACCAAACCAAAACTCAATACTGTCCCCCAAATTGATTAAAAAAAAAAAAAAAAACCACAAAAAAACCAAACCAAATCCAAAACTAACCACCCAAAACCAAAAGAACAAAACCAAAAAAACCCCACAACTCCCTATCTAATCTTATTTTAGAACAGAAGAATGACTTTTACATACTTGTGCTCTTTGGCAGGGAATCTATAAAACCAAAACACATCCTGACAAAATGAACCTTTCTGGAAAAGGGTTCATTGTCATAAATTCATTTATAAGGTATTATGTGGGAGATGGCAAGTCATAACAGTTTGACAGTCAACAGCATGGAATGTACCAATGGATTTTTGAAGAACAACAGTAGCGGTTATTTACATGTTCAGGGGAGTTAATTGTTCTTTATGAATTAGGTTTTCCCCCTGTATAAATTAGAAAACTACAAAAAGTCAAAACTGGGAGAAATCCCTACTGTCTTTAAAAGTTCAAGTAAAACCATCTTTGCAGCATTTTCCTTAGACAATAGCATATTGCTCGTATAAAAGGTCTCTTATCCTATAGAAGTCCTGACAGAGACAGCCTTCCAATCCAATGCGCCCAGTTTCAGTCTGAAACAAAAGACATGTTTCAATTTATTATCTTTATACTAATGAGAAAATTTTAATTTAGCATATTATTTACTGAAGAGTTAAGACAGAACACCTACCCTGCGAACAGCCACCAGATTGTTGCACACGAGTACTCCTCCTACAAATTCAGCTTGTATACCTTCTCGCAAGAGAACTTGCTTGAAGTCAGACAGTCTTGGCTCATTCATAAACACAGACTGATGTCCAAGAACCTTTAAACAACACACACAGTTTGAATGCTTCTGCTACTTAATACATTCCATTTTTCCAAAGATCCCCTCATCATTGTGTTGGCAGCAATATGGCCTAGACTACAGGACTACTGAAAGAGAAGATTAGTTCTGTTTCTGTTCACCTGCACCAAGACATACCCAGGATAGGACAGATAACTTCTAAGGCCTTCAAGGAAAGGACAAGTTTCCTTCTTTGCTCACATATTGAAGCCAAACGGAAAACTGCCACCAAAGATCCCTCTTCCAAGCTATGTTATGCCAAGGAGAGAGCTGCAGTAAACTGTACTGCTGATTAGTATAACGTTCCATGCCAGCTGTCATGAATCTGAACAGACTTTACAGCTGTCTCCACATTTACCTAGCTCCTAGAAGAGACTGCATTTAGGACTGTGCAAGCAGTCTTAGAAAGCAATTCTAGGATTGGAAGGCATTGTAATCATTCAGTGGAAAGGTAAAATAATATCTAATCACAAAGTATTTTAATTTAAGAGTAAAGATAAATTTATAGAAAAAGATTAATTTAATGAACTCTCAAACCACTACTGTAGAAGTAGGGACATGAATTTGAAAGATCTGTGTCTAAAGTATATGAAGTATTTTCCACAACATCAACAAAACATAGTAACATTCAAGAGTGATTAAACGCCAACTAATTTCCAAATCTGCAAGTGCTGACTGCAAATATGAAACATGCTAATTAAAATCTTATCTTCATAAATAGATGGTACTGTATGCTAGGCACTGTTAATGGATGCAAGAGATCATCCTTACTTAAAAGCATATAATCTGAACAAAAACCAGTACCGGATTTAACAGAGAAAACCAAATCTGAAAATCCAGTTTCAGTTAGTCTTTCATTTGAGTAAGATCACAGTATCAACCTCTAAGCACTAGAAAAAGACAAATGAATACAGAGCTCTTCAAAAATGAAGTCCGGATCAGCTTAATTTCTGTACCTCATGAGGTGGCAGAGGTTCCAAAGTAGGAATGATTTCACTTTCCTCGCACATCTCCTTGTCATCGTCACCAAAGAGGCTTTTCATGGCCTTCTGTTGTGCAATGACACTAGGGTCTGAAGAAGGCATATCCACTTGCATCTCTAAGTCTTCATCTTCCCTCAGCTCTCCCTCTTCCAAAATAACTCCCGTATCCACTTTTGAAACCCGCATGTCCAGAACACCATCTATCCAAGCCAACTCGGCATCCTTGGCTTTACAGAACTGAAGGGAGCTGACAAGAGAATCTTTTAACCTGACCTGGGTTGCACAAAGGGAAAAGCACTATTAGTTTGATGGAAAACCCAGAGAGAGTTCTTACTTCAAACTTTAAAAATTATCAGTTTTCCTTTCACTGTCTCTCCACATAGGTTTGATTCATATTCTTTTGGGGAGGGAAAAAGAGGGAATTGGTGACACCAAGGCAAGATGTTCTATACTTTCAAAATATAATTTGTACAACCCTCATGCCACTACTCAATTTAAAAAGCAGTGTAGATCTTAGTTAAAATAAAAAAAGAACCTATATGACTGCAAGCTTGAGTTAAACCTACAGCCAGAGCAATCAGTTCCTTTTAAAACATGAGATACCTTTCTTGTGGCCAAGGAGTTCCTCAGTTGGCCTTAGAAAATTTAAGGGAAGTTTCTTTAGATACATTTAGGTTACTGAACATTAGTTCCAAATTTCAATCCTCCAAAAAACTTATGATTAATATTTTATTGTAAGAAGGATGTTGTAAATACCAGATTTGGTATTTACAGAGTGGGCAGAACATTACCTTACCCTGATTTCCCCGGTGCATTACAAGACTTGAACCCATTAAATAAAGCCCTACTCTTGAAAGGCTGTTATCCAACGTGAGATTGTGCATGATCCCCATAGCAGGATCAAGGCTGCACCTGTATGAAGGATACTGCAACCATCCACCTGCAGCACAGTTCACTCAAAAGAGACACTGGGGTACTGATGCCCCACTCACATCTATTATTTTCTAATTCAATGTCTCCAGTGTACTTCATTTGTTCAGAAAGCTTCAAGCAGAAAAACAAACTAAATCTGATCAAAAGACTGAATTTCTCCCTTATGTTAAAAAAAAAAGCAATAAAAATAATTATCTGAATAAAATTGTATAAAAAAAAAAAATCACAATTGCGTAATTTCTTACACACTAGCAGTCCTCATAGTTTTAAACTACAACAACGACAAAAAAACAACACAAAACAAACAACCACCGACAAACTAAACACAGAAAGCACTGCTGTTTTAAGACTGTCAGAACTGGGTAATTTTAAATAACTGCAACTTTCCACTTTCTACAAGTTAACAGATTTTTCTCTGGAAAGAAGCAGAAGTACCTCTTTCAACATTTTACTGACTTTTTCTATTAACTTTAGAAGGACAGAAGTTGTAAAGGACTAATTCCTGAAGTGCTTAACCATGAAAATTAAATGCAATATATTAACACAGTGCAACACATCATAACCTCACTTCCCAAGAATCATCACATTAACTTTTGGGGGGGTATGGGGGTGTGGGGGGTGGTGTGGGTGTTGTGTGTGTATATTATTTATTTTTTAACACTAACGTACTCCTAACTTTACATGCTCATTCTTAGGTACTAAGGTGCAAATGATTTTTTTTTTCCCCTTTTTGCTCTCTAAGGCTCCCCTTCAGATTCCAAGAAGAATCCTAAATCACAAGTAGTGTACAGTGGTACTCTAAATACAGGCATTATAAATCTATTCATACTTGAGTAAAGCAAATTGATATTCCAATGAACATGAACCTCACCTTTTACACTACAGGTAAAAATACACTGATGTCATGTTTAACCTTTAAATACTTCTTATGAATAATAACCAGGAGGAGAATGCTTACCTAGAAAAACGCTACTAATGTCTTGATCACATAAAACCAGTGTGCACATAGGTAGTATTGTCTCTCCCCTCCCAAAGAATGGAGGAGTAAATTAGAGTCTGATGATGCAGCTCTGCTACAGCTCACAGTAGTTACACAACTACCAAAGTCCAGTATCTTACCTGGTAAATATGAGTTTCACTGGTTGCATCTACAGTTTCATGCAGTTTCGGCATGTAAACTTTAATATCTTTTCCACCAAAAGCTCTGCAACATTCTGCAAGGTCCTGACTGGCCTCAGGTGGTCCATGGACAATGATCAGTTGTCTTGGTTTCATTTGGTTAATAATTTTTTTAATTGAGTCCCCATCTGAGCGTCCTTCATAGTCAATGTATGTAACTCTGGCTCTAGTTTAAATTAAAAACCCAAGAATAACATTTTTTAGTTTAAAAGAGTAAATCTTTAAGTGCTTCACTGAAAAACTGAAGAGATCTTGAAATTATTCTACATCAGCAAAAGCTGTCAGCACAATGTATATTATGGATCACTAAAATACAGAATTGTCAAATATCAGCACGTATATTTAACACTATAAATTCCCAAAATTCACTTAGTTATCTAAAACATGAGATAAGCATATTTAAATAAATTCTTCTTTTAACGAAATATATATACATTTCAGTATCTATGCTAACATACTATTGTATCATTTGTTCTTCCTCTTTCACTATCTCCATCACACAGAGAAAAAACTGCCAATTCCTTCAGAGTGGGGAACCGTAAGAGTCTGTACCATGCTCCCAAGAAGACTGATAAAAAAATAACTTAGATAGCTTGGGAAAATAAAACAAAATAAAAAGATGCTAAGCCCTTTCCCACTTTCTTAATTCCAAGCTAGCCTTTTACCCAATTTGCACCATACCCGTGCCACCATTCTAGCAAAACTGAGAAGAACAAAGGCACTCACTTAATTTCCATGGATTCTGTTGCAGAAATACATTTGGTAGGAACATCTGATAAATCCTGGTCCATAGGCTCTTCTCCATTTGTCAAACCAGATTCTAATTTGCTTTTTTCTTCTTCTGTTGCTTGAAGTTCTGGAACTAGAAAATCCTCAGGTCTAAAGAATGAAAGGCATTTTGCTTTTAATAGTCTTACAATAAAACCAAAGCATTACATAGTATAAAAACAAACAATGCTGGCTATTACTGAGATGTTTTATAATTGCTCCTGCCGACAATTTTATTATATTTCCCTTCAATGTTTCCATATTTGAACAGAATTCATTTTGAACTTTGGTATCTTGACAAATATTAGCAAACTGAGGTTTTCTACCTACTATACCTTATGCAAATAGGATGAGTATCACTAGATTTTTCTAGGATGAACAATGTTCTTTCCCCTCATTGTAAATTTATCAAATTCATGTGTAATTTAAAGCAGGAAAAAAAAGCCAGGTTAAAAAAAAAGTCTGTGTGAAAACACATCCTAAGAAGTGTGAACATAGGCCAAAGATCAGCACTCCGCAGCTTCAATCCTATCATAAGCTTCCTGTGAGACCTAGTGCATATTGTCCTAACTTTTCAAAAGTTACTGTGGTTGGAAAAGTACGTAACAGTGCTGCAGAAGAGACAAATTGATTATTTTTAGTTTTATCTTTTCTATTTTTGAATTATTGTATAGCTACTACATGCTAGCATGCATTACCACTACATACTTGATAATCTCGCCGTATTCATCCCATTTAATTCTTTCTTCAGGGGCTGGAAACATTGGATAAGATTTCTTTGCCTGTTTGAAGAAGCTTCCTTTCCGGCTACCTTCACCTTTCATCATCAAATCATGTTTGGTCTTATGTACAGTTGGCTGATCAATATCCTCTTCAGCATCACTCTCATCACTGGAATCTATATCGGCCCTGAAATAACATTCCAAAAAAACCTAGCACTTCCTTTTTTTCTTCAGGTTTAATATTACGTAAACACAGAGACCAGAAAATAACAGTTGACATAACACTAACCAAGGACAAGGGCAGTTTATGTATCTGAGAAAGAGCTCAGATACAGTCAAACAGCAGATGAAACCGGTCTATTGAAACAAGCGAATGAAGACAACCATTCCAGATTACTCGGTGTCCTCAGTCAAGCCAATCAAAACTATGATTTTAATTTATCCCTGTAAGTGCTTGAAGCAGCAAAATAATCACACAGAAATTTCAACTCTGAGCGTAACAGCAGAATGCAAGAACAGCCAATACACTTACTCTTTAGACTGTTCTAACTTCTTGGCTGCTTCTTTCTTCAGTTTCTCCTTTTCTAGGTATTCTTCAAGCTCTTTTCCTTCCAACTTCACACGTTTTCTCAACTGCAGATAGATTTAAAATTAATGGTATTGTGAGTAGCTGACATGATTTTAATACTTTTCCTACACACTGCTGACAAGAGTATTTGTATTTAAGTACCAAGGGCAAGTATAACTTATGCCATATCCATGACAAGCTTATGCAAACGTGTGGCACCATGACATGATGAATTCATACAGTCTATTCTAACAAAAAGCATTTCTAAAAGTATTAAAATCAACTAGCTTTACAAAAATTTCTTAATGTATTGACACAAAATATCTCTCCAATAAGTGAACGCAAATACTATGAGATGAGCAATTTTTGTGTCACTAACTTCAAACCAGAACCTGGAAAGCCATACTAGCAGGCAAAACAATGGTAAGTTTGTTTCTTGTTTTCTGAAAATCAAGTTGGAGTATAGGTCACTTTGAATATTACTGAATTCTAGTAGTAGTCTAATACTGTAACTCAGTGCTTCCAATCCAATCTAAAACTAAAGCTGCACCATCAGGACTGAAATTATCAGTGCGACCCCAGGGGACTCCCATAAATTAACAATGCTTACCAGAGAGAAGTAGACACAGATATGTAAATTACTGAAAATAATTTGAAAGCATCAGTAACAGTTAAGTGTGTTCTAATTCCTAGCTTTCACTTATCTTCCTAATTCTGGTGGGATATATTATACTAATTTAACTTAATTCTCCCCTCATCCAAAACCAGAGTATTTTCCAGCAAGAATAATCCATCATATATTGTGATCCATACACCAACTGCAAGCAGAATTTTTTCTATTATAACAAAACCACAAAGGAAGTGTTGTCTAAAGATAAATATTTAGAAGCAACTTCATCTTCATCCCTATGGAATATTAATTTTGCCACACTACCTAAACGCGTTCTGCAGTTCCTAACACGAGACCTATTTTCATGTAAGTTTATCCACAATTGGTTAAACATGCAACATACTGATTCTAGATTTCCCTTTGCTACTAGAAGTGTTTTCAGTAGATCAAAATGGAAACCAAGTTCAGATTTGTTCCTACTTCCCCAGATGGCCCACAGTAAGAAAACCTCTGAGATATATAGACAACCCTTACCTCAATATCTATAACTTTCTCAGAAGGATTATCAATCAGGAATCTTGCTAATGTTCCAGGTGTAGTGCGGTAAGTTAAAATTATAGAGTTTTTGGAATCCTGGCACCACTGAATGAAAAGATCTCTAGAAAACCCACACTCTAAGTCAGGCTGACTGGCAAGAACAACTTTTGGACTAGGCACTCGAGCCAGGTCAGACAGACTATGACATAAGGAGAGATGACGGAACTGAAAAGGATTGTTTCTCTTGTCTTCAAAGCACCTCATCAACTTGTCGCTCATCCATTCAACCTAAAATACATATTAAGAAAAAGTTATCTATAAGAAAACAAGTTCTACATTAATGTGCAAACCTGATATGCAATATACATGTAATTACATCAATGTTTCTCAGCAACTGTAGAAGTTATACTGAGCGTAAAAGTACTTGTTTCTGTGTTAAGTCCTCCTTTTTAACAGCTACAAACTATGCTAACAAGTCTTGTAATAAAACCAGAAACGAGTATTAAGAAACACACCCACAGCCATGACTGGACTCTGCGTTACTTGACTGAAAGATGTGAAACACAAACATGCAGTAAAGAATAATGACAATAGCCGGTATTTAGCCCCTTTTTTACTGTTAACAAGAAAACCAAAATGCTTTTGCATACACGTTCCATTATTCTCTCCATAATTGTATTTTAAAATCCAAACAAACCTGTGATTTAGAGAACTCCACTACATTGTAGCTGACATTATTCAAAAGTGCTAGAGAGTAGACTCCTAATCCTGCATCTTTCGTTCTCCAGATCTGATCAAGAAGTTGAGCAAGTTCCAGAACTCTGCCTGCTGTATCCACAGCTATTAATACGTTTCCATCACCTCGTAACGTCTCCAAAACATTAGCTAAGAAGAATTCAAAACAAAACAAAAATCTACTTAACACTTTGAACCAAAATTAAAATGTCTGTTGCTTGGGTTTTTTTGTTTATCACACTAACAATCATAATCAAAGGCAAATTGAACACGGAAATACATTAAACTTCAAAAGAGATCCAAAACCACATTTCCACCAAAATTAAAGGAAGCTGGATTTTTCTTGGTAGCTCTGAAGATCTCACTGCCTTGATACTACTTTTTCTTTCTTTATTCAAAAAAAAAAAAAAGCCAACAGCAAAATGGAGTTTAAGAATGAACGTGCTGAGGAAGGTAATATAAAAATCTCTGATGAGATTAATTCATACTGGGTAAAATACACTGTTTTCAAGTACGGCTCATTATTTTCAGAAAAATGTTTCATCCATAGGATTAATACTATCAGAAAAGTAATTCAACTTTTGTTAAATTTTAATAAAGGTTCTTAATTTGGATGCTGATTAATTTCTCTTAGAAAAACAATTTACAGTGGCTAATAAATCACATTACTGCTATTTTCAATCCCAAACAGAATACTTACTCAGTAGCTGTTCATCCCTTTGCTTCCTCCTGGGTTGTACGTAAGTAGCATTAAATGAATCTGTAATAAGCAATGAAGGCCTGCTCAACATTTCCAAGGAACATCCATTCAGATGGCTGTGGAAAAAAAAAAAGCAAAATATCACTTTTCGCATTTCTATTTTAAGAAAAAAAAAAAATATGTAACAGCAAGCTTCCAGATGTTTGCACGCACAGAAATCAAACTCTTCCAAGTTCTGAGCTGAATGTTTCCTGCTTCAAACTTACAAATAAATAAAACTGAGTGTAATGAAGATACCCAGAGCTAATGCTTGTTGCAACTTGATTAAACTGAATGCAAGTTAAATTAATTGTCTTATTAGAGCTGGAAAGGCACTGCTACTTCCATACCTGTTTATCACACACTAAATGATGTACACCTAACCCAGCGCCTAAGAAATATATATTGCTATGTTGAACTTACATCTCCCTCTTGTGGTTGAAATCAACTGCATAAACAATTTCTTCCTCTCCATCCTTGACAATCTTCCAAATTGTGCCTCCTATCATGTGGCCAGCTGGTAATGGTGTGATTGACAAACCATGTCCTTTGCCTACAAAAGTTTTCAATATTTTAGGTACATTACATGTATAAAAATCCATTACTCTGAATAAGAGATAGCAATTTTAAACAACTGAATGCCAAAATTATTACTGGGGGGGGGGCGGGGGGGGAAGGAGGGGGAAAGAATCAAATGAAGTATGAAAAATCAGTAATGTATCTGTCCCTCCCATCTAACCAGTAACTTCAAAATTTTTTTGCAATTCACTTCTGTTTTGCCTCCAGAAAAAGAAACTAAAGTGAAGATCACTTCTTCCCTCCACCTTCCACCGGTACTCAGTGGACACTGCAGAACTGTTGCAACTATAGTCCTAAACAACAGTAAATAATATAACAAACATATCACGTGAAAGCAAGTACACTGGTGAACAGCAGACCCCTCTCTGGGGCAACACAAAACGTTTACGATGTCATTCACTAAGTATTCACAAAAACATAAATTACACAAACCAGAAGATTTCCAGAATGACAAACACAGAAGCCAAACGATACCAGGAAAGGTGTTCATGTGCTGCACTTAGGGATGATGGATCTTTTCAGCATCTGATGCCCTTTTTTTTTTTAATGCACTGTTGCTCCTCATCATTGGTGCTAGCCTATATCTTTATCAAACTAGACCACCCATGATCCTTACTCACTGACTTTGCTGCATTCCACTAACTTGAACAGAAGTGCACAGCCTTAATAATAGTTAAAATGTACATTATCTTCTTAGATGCACCCATCAAGTCTTTTCAAATCACTTCCGTTAAATAAGAAAAAGTACAGTTTTAGAAAAGTTGTTCACTACAATTACTTTTAACACGTACAAGGCAGCACACACATAGCTTTAATACAAATATCTTGAAAAAGGGTCAGCAGCCTCTCAAGGACAGCATCTCATTTCTGTTTTCCAAATTACAGGGCAAGTATTTTGGCAAGAAGCATTCAGGAACTGCACCTCAGAGACAAGCTGCTGGTAGTTAGCTTGTATGTGTCTTTGTTCAAGAACAGAGTTTCTATTTAATTCTGACTTTTACATTCAACGAGTGAAAAGCTGCCGATTCTTCAGATGCCACAGTTCCTAGCAATAAGCTACACTGAAGTATCATTCAGTCAGTGAAGACCTCCTCATTAAATCATCCACGTGCTGTAACTTAATCTCTGCAACCTATTAATTCTCTAGAAAGCTTTCCTTTTCGTCACTGGCTACTGAAGAGTTCTATGGTATCTATCACCAGGTTTGAGTAAATGCTTTTTAGACACATGAGCGAATTCCAAGAAAAGTTACAAAAACACAAAAGAGAAACAAATGTCTAAATATGCTTTGGCATGACTTCCTCCTCTTTAAGTGGAAATTCTATCCATTTCCACATACAATTACCGAGGCAAATGTTCAGCTCATACAGACTGACACAAGGCTACTAAATTCAGCCCTGCAAAATGCACAACATTTCGAAACTTACTCCCTTTCAAATAACATACTTTAACCCTTAATGACTCTCTTGCCTTTCACTAAAAGTCATTTATTGAAATTTTGGGGACAATTTTACCTTTCAAGTTCACAATCTGAGAAAACTTCAGCTGTTGTATCTTATCAAAGGCTGCATCTACATCATCCAACGTAAAGAGTGTGAAGTCTTCAGTATTATGGCGGGACTAAAACAAATAAGAAGTATAGAGCATTCAAGAACCTGAGCACTCTCCCGTATCAGAGATGTTGTGTATGAAAGTATCGAATTTACCTGGTAGAGATCATACATAAACATCTGTCCCATTTTATATACAGGAATAGTCGCATAAATGGCACAATTCAACCCCATTTTTCCGACTGCATATGGAAGAGCACCAAGGTGTAGAGGGTCAGGATGAGAGAGAAGAACAGCATCAACCTGGTGTACATGTCTACAAAAAGAAGGACAACAGAAGTTGGTGAAAATAGTTTTGTATGGTGTTACATACTCCCTATTATGGCTATTTTGAGAATACCTACACAGTTTGAATGCCAAACAAGAAAACTTAAATCCTTCCAGGTTTACAATAAAATTCTTAAAATAATAATTTAAAGTTACAGGTATTTCCAAACGTTCAAGTATTCAAAGATGCAAGTGACATCTGAAAACATAATTTCAAGGCCTGAAAGACATAGGTTTCACATCAAAATCTGAATTAGAAAGAACTTAATATATACTTGGACACCCGAAAGTACATTAACTGAGGGCCCAAAACCAGAACCACTGCAGACATGCTACAAATTGCTTATATATCTAAAAACCTGAAACAGCCTATAACTTTTTTTCTGATGAGAAAGACCAAGTAACAGTACCAAAGAGATAATAATCCTTAAATCCTTAAAAGAGAAAAAGTCAAATGTACCATTTAAGAAAAGCAGCACATAACCTTTTGGTGTTTTACTAATTTTAAAAACAGAATATTTTTTTTTCTTGCAAAGTCTTGCATAAAATAAGAACTCATACTGAAAACCTACTACCTACCATAACTGAAAAACTGGAGGGCATAAAACACATGCAACAAGTGAAAATACAAGTTGGGCTGAAAGCTTTTTGTTCCCTCACATAGTAACTGAGGCACTCACATTCTTCTTGATAAGGCACTCGAAAGTTCTTATAAATTATCCTTAGAACATAATAATACTCAGTTAAAAGACTTCAAACGCAAGTGTGTCAATGCCAGAACAGTGAATCTATACAAATATCATCACAAAGCTTCGTTTCTTTCAGAAACTTGTAATCAATGCTTACATCAGCAAAGCGCCTTGCTGTAAACCTTCTGAAGTTCAGTATTTAAGTCTAGACAGTTTTATTTCTTTGCAGGCCTAGGAAAACTAAAAGAAGCTCCTTTCCTGACTGACAGTCTATTCAACTAGAAACAAGAGGTGAGAGTTGAACCACTATGTATCCAGCCTACATACACTGAGGATTCTTTCATTTAAAACTTAGTTAACCATTCTAAATCAGTTTAGAGCCAAGGTCAGTCTCCCATAAGCTCTGCGCTATGTCATGTTTATGAAAAAAACAAAACATCTAAGCCAAAACAAACACAGACCAGTTTGAGAATTACAGTTAATAGATGTAACTCATTAGACTCACAAGAAAAAAAACCAAGTTCTTACTAGGAATGTTTCAGCAGCATAATTCTTTTCATATAAAACATATTCCAAGCAAAAACAAAGAACAATTTTGAATTTAACACCTCCACACACATACCACTGCATGGTATTTTGAAAACTTTCAGGAAACGGCAAGGACTATTAAAAAAAACAATCCAAACCAAACAAACATACACCACCACCCCCAAACTGAACTACTTACTTCCTCAGAGAATCAATAATATCCATAGAAAAGTTTTCATCCCAGCCACAATCCAAAAGAAAACGAAATTCATCTACTTGCAACAGATAGCAAAGGGCAGACTCCTCCTGCACCCCTGAGAGCGTAGTCAATTTGATAATCGATGTCATTTTCCTCTCCAAGTGTTTAATCTCCAAAAGAACTAATCTGAATGAGGGAAGAAAATGTTTCATTGACTATTACAAAGGAAAACCCTATTTATTTAAATCTAGCTTGATACATTTCAGAGAATATGCAGGATAACAGTTGCGAAAACTGTTCAATACAGCTACTGCATATCAATTAAGTCTCAGATCTTAACATTTGATCGCTGTAGGTATTTTGCTATTAGAAAAAAGTGGGGGTTTTTTACAATTAAAAAATAAGACCAATGAAGCGCGTAGGAGCAGCGCCGCTAGGAGCAGCTCCCCGCGGGGGGCCGGATGGGGGCACCGGACATGGCGCGCCCGGGCTGCGGCCCCTCCAGGCCAGCGACTGCAGGAGCCGGGGCCCGGCGCCGGGCGGGATGGGGGCGGCAAACACCGGCTCCGGCGTCCCGCCAGGCCCCGCCGCCCAGACGGCGGCCGGGCCCGGCGTTATGAGGGCGAGCCCAGCGCCCGCTCCAGTCCCCAGAGAAGGGAGAAGAGAAGGAAGAGAAAAGCGAGCTCGGTCGAGGACAAACCGAGCGCTTCGCGCCTGAACACCGGGCCGAGCCCGGCTCCCCGCGGGGAGGAGAGGGACATTCGGCAGCGAGCGCCGCGGCGCTGCTCCCCGAGGAGCCGCCGGTACCTGCCCGCCCGCCCGCCGCCGGCCTCCCTCAAGCCCTCCGGGGCGCGCGCCCGCCGCCGCCGCCGCCGGGCCGCGCGGCGCCCTCCGCCATCTTGCGGGAGGCGGGGAGGAGGAGGGGAGGTGGAAGGGTAACAGACGACACCACCACGAGGCCGCCCCGGGGGGGGGAGTGTGTGTGTGTGTGTGTGTGCGGTGACGGCCCTGCTCCCCCCCCTCTCCCTGTGCACGCGGTGGGCTCTCCCGGCCTGCCCCGCGGCGCTCGGTGCCCTTGGTGCGGCCGCGGCGCGGGGCCCGGAGCGGCGCGGAGCGGTAACGGCCGGGGCCGCGCGGCGGGTACCGGTGTTGGCCTTCCCCGGGAGCGCCGCGTCCCCTACCCCTGCGGCCGGGACAGGGGGCCGGCCGGGAGCGCCCCTCAGAAGCGGGGGCTTTATGGCGCTCAGGGGCGTGCGGAGGACGCGAGGCGGGGGGGGGTGTCGCGGCCGGGGGCCCGGCGGGACGGGGCAGCGTTTCTCTGCGCCCGGTGGAACCGGGAGGCTGGCAGGGCCCTCCCGTGCCTCAGTACCGGGGGAGCCGGGCGCGATGGCGTCGCTTCTCCCTAATTAGGCCGTCGTTTTGAGCTCTTCACTTGGGATCTCTCGTAACCTCCAGCGAGACGTTAGTCTGGGAGGCGCTGGTTCGGTTGGAAAAGGCTCGCTGGGTTTTAGAAATGTCCTTTCTTCTGTCAGTTCCCCACTGGATGTACCACTTAACGTTTCAGTCCGGTTGCAGATACTAAAGCGTCCATCTACAGCGGTTTAGGTTATAAATCCATTTGTAATGTTTTGCAGAACAGCAAACTTACGGATCATCACAGTTACTTTAATGGGCAAATTACCCTAAATAGAACTATTTCACCAGGAATATCTTAGATGTTCTATTTCTCTTACATTTTAGGATAAAGTCCTATTTCTCAGGGCCAAGAGCGAGTGAGGATTAATGCAAAGAAACTTGTGTGTAGGTTTGAGAAAGTCATGTGTCTTGTCGGAAGTGTTTGATGGCCCTCACGTTTATTACACTGTTGTAGGATCCTAGTAAGCGAGATTAAAGGTGCCAGATATGCAACAGTTTACATGTACGTATTTATCAGTAACTCTTATCTGTTATGCTTTTCTTTCTAGCAGTCATGGTGAATTTTGCCCAAGCTGTGCGTGATCACTGGGTTCACATCCTCGTTCCCTTAGGATTTGTGATTGGATGCTATTTGGACAGAAAGAATGATGAAAAACTGTCTGCCTTCAGAAACAAGAGCTTACTATATAGAAGGTCTGCTTTACTATGCCTCTTTATATATAGTTATTTTGCAAAGTGCTTCTCTGTTCTGAGTCTTAAGGATGAAAAAAAAAAAAAAACAGTGATGTTGTCAAAATATTAAAGGAAAGAAAGCCCTTAAAATTTCAGCAGGCATTCGTGAACATTTTTAGGTCACGAATGCCCTCTGAAAATTGGGGCTTTAGGAGCCATCTTAGTCATGAAAGAAAGGATCATTTTCTGCTCTTAGTCATGAAATATAGAAACTATTATTTAATTTTCCTACAACTTTAGCAGGAAGCACAGTGTTTAAATTTTAATTTTCAACTTTTCAGTGGATTATAGCAAACTCCTGTCTTAAGTTTAGAATGATCACAGCACTTTATAACCAAATACTTTTATAAATGTGTGTCATTTAAAAATAATAACCCAGTTTTTGAAATTAAACACCACATTGGCAACTGCTGTATCTTCACTGAAGGATGTCGTTATATATACTGATCAGCTGAGCTTTCTGGCTGACTTCTCAGAATTTAGGTAACTTAATGCATTGCCCCATCTATGTCAGTTCTCGTAATTCAATATTAGACTATAAGGTTAACAAAATAACAGAAGAAAAATCATGCTGCATAGCGTGGATTAATAGTAAGAATGTTGTTATCAGTTTCCAGGTGGATTTTTTTTTTTCCACTCTGGTCTTGCCTAAATTAGCTCTGAGTTAGAAAGGAAGATTATGATATCATCCACCTGGCTGTTACATTAGCACTTTTCTTACTGCAGTTGCTGGTGAGGTTGAGGAGGTATTGAAGCATATTGCAAAAATCCCCTCTGCTTTCACACTTAGATCTCTTCCCACTAAAGTAATGAATTTTTATATTTAAAAGAAGTAGAATTTTTCCTTTTAGACTTAATTATGTAAAAAGTCTATTAACTCCTTAGAGATCAGCTGTTTTGTGCTTCCATTTAAATGAGTGGGAGTTAAAAGGACAAAAGCTTCGGAGAGAAAAGAGAAACTTACCAATATTGAAAGATTTTTTAACTGACAACAATTGCAAGGAAAGTTAATTTTATACATAACTCTCAAAATTAAGGTATTGTAGAATAATTAATTGTATTTATTAGTAATTATTCTACAAAAATTACTCTAATTTTAGTCTCTTTTTTTCTTACCACACAGAGAGTTGAAGCCTGGTGAAGAAGCCACATGGAAATAAAGGCTGCTGATAAAACGGAAAACATTTTTGTTAAATTCATCAAGTGTTGAAAGTTACGGTTTTTACCTTGAGAGAATATGTGAACCTACAGAAAATGACACCTGCCATTCTTAAGTGCTAGTTTAATTTCCAATCTTACTTTTTGGGAGATGATTTAATTACATGACTAAGATGTGTCCAGGAATTCCATTAATCCATAAGTGTTGAGAAACTTTTGTCCCCAGAAATCATACTCTGGAGGAGGGAGGAAGAATTATGTAATAAAGAAAAACTATGCAAAAATCATTTAAGTTGTTACTGATCTGTATGGTGTGGAATTCATGTGTTTATAGCTAATGTATGAACTAGCCTTCAGAGGAATACTTAACATAGACCAAAACGTGGGTGAACGGTTGTTGGGTTTTGGTTTTGTTTTTTTTTTTTTGTTTGTTTGTTTGTTTTGTTTTTTTCAAATGAAACAGTTTCTTAACAGATTTCCTCTGTAGATGTGCCCGGAGCAGCAGCAAGCGGAGTCCTGCAGCTTTGGGAGAGCCGGCGGGTGGCGGGGACGGACGGCCGGTGAGGAGGGGGAGGGGAAGGGAAGGAGGGAAGGGGCCGCGGCCGGTGCGGCGGCGTTCCCGGGGGAGGACCGGGGCCGCGCCCGGGTTCCCGCTAAACCCGCTGGAAGGGCGGGGGCGCCTCCGCCCCGCCAGGGGGCGCCGTCACGGCGGCCAGCCCAGCCCAGCGCGGAGGGGGGGCGTGGCCTGCGCGGATTGGCTACAGCGAGTCGGCGAGCGAGGGGAGGTTTGATTGGCAGGGGAGGTCACGTGAGGCGGAGGCTGCCGGCCGTTGACAATAAACATGGAGTCGATCTTTCACGAGCGGGTGAGTGCGGGGCCGGGTTCCGTCCC
This sequence comes from Tyto alba, assembly GCF_018691265.1. Taxonomy (NCBI): domain Eukaryota; kingdom Metazoa; phylum Chordata; class Aves; order Strigiformes; family Tytonidae; genus Tyto; species Tyto alba. The sequence continues at coordinate 31,135,158 of NW_024881280.1, read as the reverse complement.
CCGCGGGAGGCCGGCCGGTGGAGCGGGGTACCGCGCCGTCTTCTGGCCGTCCGCGCCGGGAGCGCTTTCACTGAGGAGCTGGTCGGGGCAGCGGGCGGGTCTCCCGTCCCCGCGCTGGCGTCGAGGCAGCCCCAGGTTCCCCACGGGGAGCGCTTGGCCCGTGCCCCGCCTGGCCGGGCCTCGCCGCCCGCCCCCGGCATCTTTCCGCTGCCAGCACGGAGCGGCGCCTCTCCTTCCTCTCTCTCGGGGGGCTGGGGGCCTGGGGCTCGGCTTTGCGAGGCCTGTGGGCTCCGCGGGGAAAGGAAGCATTGTTCCCGGGGAGCGAAAAGGGTCAGGGCTGAGCCGCGGCGTTTGCTCTCGCACCGCGATTGCTCTGCTTGGCCCTTGAGGAGTAGAACTCGAGTGGGGGAAGGAGCAGGCTACAGCTGCGTGTGTAGCTCGAGAGAGAACTCGCGTAGCTGAGGAATGAGCACGAAGGTGAGCAGCGGCAGGCAGGGCTGTTTCTGTGCTCTCAAGCACATCTCTTCACCTAGCCTGATTTGGGTGGGGTTGTGTAACCAGCAGGGAAAGGGAGAGCTATTAAGGAAATCCGAATTCATGTGCTGTGCTTCTGTGTGCTGAACAGTGTTTCCTGTTTTGTAGGACAAATGTTTCAGTGAACTGCTATTAAAATGTAATAGTCTTTTTTCATGTACTTTGCCAATGTCTCTGCACTTTTATTAACACTCGTTTTTGCAGAGTTCTCATGTAATGGTTGGTTTACTTCACAAATAAACAAGATAGCTGTATAACTTTTTCAAAAAAAAAAAAAATATTACAGTTCTGAAATCCATAGAACCTGAGGAGCATTTTTTCGAACTAGGCTTCGGTTGTAAAACTTGGCAAGCATTGTGGTGTTAAACAGCTGCTGTTCAGAGGATGAGTGTTAGATTTCAACCATTATGATCTGTGCTACAGTGACCTTGAGTTACAGTCTAGATTGAAAAATGAGTTCAAAATAAACATACCTTTCTCTTATCTGGCCTAGCTTATCACATAACGAAATTATAACTTTTTTATGACTAAGTTGCTTTCTAGTTAAATAGCAAAACTTGACAGAAATTGAAGTGACAGAGCATAATACATGCAGAGTTATAAACAGATTGTAATTTGTAGTTACTACAGGAGTTGGGGAAAGGGGGTTACAGTCTTGGGTGCCTCATATGTGAACCATAACTGCTCCCTGGTAAGTTAGTTACACAATTAAAAAGTTATACCTGAATACTGGTTTTAAATTGGAGTACCAAATATTTTTTATCTTATTACTATTCTAGGGAAAGTGTAACTGAACCTCTGTCTTCTTTCTTATGGGGTCTTTTTTTTCCTCTCCATGGAGTTCCTGCCAAAATTTTTAAAGTGCTGCATGTGTACACCCCACACCCCCCTCCCCTTAAATCTGAACACTTCAGGTAGTTCAGTAAAAAGGCATTAAAAACATGGTATTTATAAAGGAAATTTAACAAAACAAATACCTAAACAATTTGGCATTTTTAACAGGAGAATGACAGTTGCAGGAAGTAGGACTTAAGGAGTCTCTATCTTAGAAGTTGGTCCTTTCTTTGATAAGATACAAGTGAAAGCAAGGCAGCAGTTTATATGAGGATAGCTTTCAATGAGGGGATTTCAGATTATGGAAAGATGCAGGATTCTGCACCCCAAAACAGTTTAGTTTAATGTCTGTTAAAAACTGTAAGATCTGTTTTCCCTTCTGCTTTTTGCATTCAATATGTAGAGATTCTGCATTTGGAAACTAATGTTCATTACTTTCAGATAAAACTGTACAAATACAGAAATGTCCTTTTGGTGAAATTCAGATTTAAGCATGTAATACAACCTAGTTTTCAAAGGTATTCTAATGTCTCTTTGTTTATAAATCAGTTTCATATAGTTATGGTGGAGAAACCTGTGGTTTTATAACAGGTTCTTCTGTTATAATTTTATCATATGAACAGCAGCAGGGTTGTGGCCCCAAAGGGACAGGAGGTGGTGTTTAATCTTGAGTTTCCTGTTGTGGGAAGGATATGAGCTGGAGGAGGCTTCTGGATTCTGTTGACCTGACTGTACAGCCAGTCTAGCTTTAATAACTGATTGCTCAATGGAGTGATGAAGCCCTAGGAAGATTCTGTAATCTGGGGTAAAGGGAACTTTTGAGGCTTCTCCTGTAAGAAGGATCACAGGAGACTTGTGTGTGTGATTTGTATGAGGCTTTCATGGAAGTTTAAAGACTATTCCACCAGGGCATGCTCTTGTATTCTTTGTTTTTGTGTGTTTGGCAGGAGGGAGGGGTGTTCTTCATTTTTGTTGAGGGGTTTATAATTTTGTTTTTAATAGAGTGCATGCACATTAGAGTTCATAATGTCAATAAAAATGGGCACTGATTAAAACAAAACAGAAAAGCAGGGGTTTAAAACTGATGTTAATCTTGTCTTGTAGTTTAGCTATTTGAGAAGAAAGGTTTGGTTTTCATGGGAAACTGTAATTTGGTTGGTTGCTTCCCTCCCCCACAAGGCAGTATTTTATCCACACTTATGAAAATGATGGAACCTGACATGCATTCATTCAGACTAGATATTTTTTAATTTCTGACTCAAAATCATGACTGACATTTCTAGCTTACCCATTTTTAATTTGGGTTGACAGTCTAAAAATGTTATATTACATTTTTGTTAACTCCAGTGTGCTGGATGTGTAACAAAGTATCTGTAGTGTTTTCCATTTAAATGGTTTGTAAAAAAAATATATTTCATTGTTTAATATGCTAAATTTATTTTTTTATTGTCATTTCATTATTGTCATCAAGGTTTTAGAAGCAGTAATATTAGATTCTTTTACTTAGTTCCTGTACATAAATTTCAAGTGGAAAATAAACTTTACTTCTCCTCCAGCTCCTAATCGCTTTCTTGGCCATAAACAAATTGGTTATAGCCTGAACTGAAGGAGCAACCTTGAATGAAGGAAATAAATTCTGTAGAAGTATACTTTTAAATCTCTCCGAAGTCTTAACGGTCTGCTTTTCTTTAGCCACATGGGGAGAGCAGATTGCCGGTAACTACACCTGGCAGGGAAGAAAAGCTAAAAAAGAACGAGAGCATCTGTTGCAGAAAACGCGTTACTGGGAAGTAGAGATCTAAACCGTTTCATTTTCATGTGGTGGTGATTTGGAAGAGGACAGAATCCAGTGTGCTGATGGTTGCAGTCCTCGTGTGATTTGGTCGGGCCACTGGCAATTTTTACAGTGTTTTCAGAAACAGTATTTCTACATTAAATTTATTTCCTTTGAGGAAATAAAGTAGTATGTGTGTTGTTTTTTTTTCCCATCAAATTGATGGGAGGGTTGTATTGGGTTACTTGCAGTGTCATACATCTGAAGAACATATGTCATTCCGGGTGAGCGGGGAGGGCAGGAAGTTTGGCAGAATTAAATGGTGGAGTCATTTTACGGAGTAAAACATTAACAAGATTTTGTTGTTGTTGTTGTTTTTGGTATTTTTTTCTCTTCCAACATTAGCAAGAAGGCTCACTGTGTGCTCAGCACTGTCTGAATAACTTGCTACAAGGGGAATATTTTAGTCCTGTTGAGTTATCCTCTATTGCACAGCAGTTGGATGAGGAAGAAAGAATGAGAATGGCAGAGGGAGGAGTGTCTAGTGAAGAATATAGAACATTTTTACAGGTAAAATAATCTTAATTTGAGGTTGCTTGATACTTGACTGAAATCTAATGTCGTGTAGCACAGACCTGCTATTCTTGAATAGCTAGAGAAGGTTAATTTCCTAGTGCTAAAACAACTTATATTTGTAGGCCTTTTCATTTATGCATCTTAAATTTGGCATTTTCTGATGTTACTAATACGGCTTTACAATAATTCTACAAAAAGCTATGTTAATCTTACAGGTAGGAAGTCGGGCATGGTGAGGAGGAGGGGATGATCATTGTCAATTTGCCTTTTGTTTTTGTAAGCCAGTGGCAGAGATAGGAACAGAAGTTCCCATCCCTGTCTGTCCTTTAAGCACTGAGCATTTCTAACTTCAAGGTTTGCATTTTTAATAAATAAGCTTATTTGGGCATTCTAATCAGCCTTACAGACTAGGACATACTGAGTTACTGCTTTAAGTATATGCAGTTATATTTATTTTAAAAACTGAATTATTTCTGATCTTGAATGCTTACACCATTTTTCCCTTTTCTTCTTCTCAATCTCACACTGAGCAGCAGCCTTCTGTAAATATGGATGATAGTGGATTCTTCTCAATTCAAGTAAGCACAGCTCTATACTGACAGATTTTTTTTATTTATGCACTGTATGTTCTCTCATTTAATTTAAATGGCACCGAGCTTTTTTCATCTAGTTTCCAGTTTATAGGCTTAATGGGATTAAATGCTGGACTTCTAAATCTTCAGGGTATTTTGCATTCAGAGCAATGACTTCCAGTTCTTCAGTTCGTGGGCCCTTAAACACATAGAAGCACGGACTCCCCAACTGTGAAATGATGCCTGCTGGCAATAAGTTTTATTTCTAAGTTGCTTCTTATGAGCACTTCAGGTGTAGACCTTGGCTCCCATAGACTACAGGTGAAAAAGCAGACTTGAGGTGGTTTTCTCAAGTTATAGACTGTAAAGCCCTTGGCAACGGTTACAGGGTTAGCAGAGTGATGTGCAGCATGGAAAAAGCTGCAGTAGCCGCATTCCAGTTTTTATAATGCACATCAGACACTTTAGAGCTGGGTTTTTTCTTTTTACTTTTTTTTTTTCTTTTAAACATAACGGAAAAGTAATTAATAATAAATACTTAAACCAGAACAACAACAAAAAAAGGTATTGAACACTGAATTAGGGCTTGTGTCTATACTAGGGCTGTAGGTAATGCTCTGCACCTTTGGCTGTCTCCCAGGCTTTCAGAAGCGCCTCTCAACGTTCCAAAATCCCTCGAGAGCCTCTCTTCCTTATGGCAGGACAGGGCTGTTCTTCTATTCAGTGAGAAACAGTTAACGGCTTGGCATTCCTTGTATTCCTGATTGTGCTGCTTCAATATTGAAGCTGAAAAAAAAAAAAAAAAGCTTCCTCATATTCTAATTTTTTTTTCCTGTCATTGCTTTGCTCACTTGCTACATAGTTGGCTCACTGAAAGGAAGATGAATTGTTAATTTAAAATTTCCTACAGCGTTATTTCAGATAACTTTAAAGAGTTATTGGAACAGAGTTGATGCTAATGTACCTGACTGATCCTGTGACAATCCAGTGGTGCAACAGTTCCAGTAGTTACTGTGGGGAAGGGTGATACTGTATCGCGGGGGGAGGGTAGAGCAGTGCATTGGGAGCAGAGATGACAATTTATGAAGTGTCTGTGGGAGGTGAAGTTACAGCTTTGTCTGGGGGAGTAAGCTTATTAACACATTTCAGTTAAATCCCAGTTTTGTTACTTCCCCTTAGATATGCAATGCGTGTTATGTTTGCATGTAGATTCATAACAATTGCATTTTGAATAATGTGATTACTAGGTCTCCTAGCAATGTTTTGAAAATTAAGTTTTATGAAAACGGTATAATTGTTTATCGCAGCTAAGATGGTTGCATTGCTTAAATTTAGATTTGACTGGTTTGACTCATGAAAAGTGCTATTTTTTGACAGGTAATAAGCAATGCCTTGAAAGTTTGGGGTTTAGAACTAATCCTCTTCAACAGCCCAGAGTATCAGAGGCTTGGGATCGACCCTATGTAAGACGTTTTCTTCGTAGCACCCTGCTTTCATTTTACAGAAAAATAATACTCTTAATCTGTGATGTAAATCTTTCTCTAAAATTACTATTTCAAGCTATGTTGCATTCTGATGTTTTTATTATCCCCTCTGTCTTTACTTTTCTTCTGTTGGGGGGTGTATATGAGCAATTGTCCTCTGTGCCTTCATGATATCTCAGTATCTGTGTCATCACAGGTATGTGGAGATTTCAGTAATGTTGACAACTTGCTAGATGTTATACAAGCAATATGAATACTCTAACATCAACAGTTGTATTACTGAATTTTTATTCTATAAGGTTAAATTAGTGGTAGCAAAGAACTTAAACATTAATATGCGCTCCGATATCAGAGTATTTAATTTTATCTATACCTTTTGTTTTTCTTTTTACAGAAATGAAAAATCATTTATTTGTAATTATAAGGAACACTGGTTTACAGTTCGAAAGTTAGGAAAACAGGTGACATTGTCTTTTTTTTTATTTAAAAATTGACTTCAGAATGGGGGTGGCAGAGTGGTTGTGAGTAGACCATGTGTTGGCCTTTTGCAAGATTTTGCTGCAGTTTGCTTTAATAAAATCCCATAGTTTTTTTTAAAAAAAAAAAAAAACAACAAAAAAAAAACCAACCAAACAAACCAAAAACAACCAACTACTGAATGTTTGTCATATTAACAAAAATGCCAGGCAGCTTTTTATGAATGTTAGCCCAGGGAAAGACCCTAGGATCAATTCCCCAGTGAACCAGTCCTCTAGGGAGCTGAAGCTCTGGTAGAGCCTGTGTGACGTCTTAAGCTCTTTTATTTATTTTCTGCATGAAAAATAGCAGAAAAATTGTGTCAGGGACTTCGGGAGTGGGGGTTGGGGAGGAGTCCTCGAGGAGGATTAGGATCCCTATAGAATGCAAATTTATTTTAATGCAATAAATTATTGACATTGTAAAAATAGTTTTACTTATTTAAATGGACAATAGGTATAAAAAGAAGTTCAAATTTCAAAGGTATTAATATTTATGATTGCTAGTATTTTAAGAGTATCCATCAGGATAAGGTTGGAGAATCACAACTTTTGTACTATTTTAGAAGACTTTCTGAAACAGTTGTATTATAAGCAGGAATTAGTTCTTAAAGATAAGGGATGGGCATAGAAGAATTCAAGTCGCATCTGTGTTTCTTGTAACACCTTTGCAGTGTTTTATTTCAGTAGCCAATTACTTTTCTGGATCATACTGCATAAGCTTTTATATAACATAAGCTGGTTTGATTGGGTTTTTTTCAGCTTTTTTTTTGTTATAGAAAATTTTCATTAAATAAGCTTTTAGATTCCACAGTAGCAGACAGGAGTCTCTTTACCCATTTGGTTCATTTTGCAAATGGTGGTTACCTATGTTGTCATCCAGATTAAAAAAAAAAAAAAATAAATTTTACCTGTGAGTTGACATGTGAGTAAGCAAACTAAACTCTACTGTTCTGCTTTAGTGTAAAAGTATGGCTAATATTTACAGGCAGTGTTTGTATATTTAATACCAAAAAGGCTGAATGGTCTCTTAAAAATACAGTAATGTTCCATATTATATATACAGACATGTTGGGTCGACTTTTGAGATGGCATTTTAGCCCAAAATGTTCAAAGTTGGAAGGGGGATGTCTTTTGCTTGTACATGTGGCTTTTAACCACATAACAGACACCTAGTATTGTCTTTATCTACAGAGTAGTGAGAAAAGATAGACAAAATAGGTTGACTTAGAATTGACCTGCTTCTCTTCTATTACAGTTAAAGGAAAATTAATTTACCAAACCTTCTTATTCCATATTCCCTTTTAAAAGTTTGTCTGTAATCTGTCTATCCTATTTGTTTACATAACTTTTTATTCCCCACTCCTACACTGTAGGTCATCTTATCCTTTCCTAGTGGCAAAGGGTGTTCTTGACAGATTAAGTGACTGAATGACAGAATGGTAGATAATCACCTGTATTCCAGGTGAATTATCTAATGGGCCTGACTGCAAGTGTATGACTGCATATATGGAAGTTTTGGTAGATGAATGCATTTTTGTGAGAAAGGACATAGAAATCTCCTTCTACTATATGAAATGGTGCTTCCTGGTTAAAGGTGGATAATATTGAATGAGTATGGTATAAAAAAGGTTCTTCAGGTTGATTGCAATATATATGAGGTTTTAAAGGTAGAATATTGTGTTGTTGAATATATTTTCTCTCTAGAAGAAGTATCATAAATGACTAGTTGTCTTCAGGGGACTAGAAGTGATCTGTGTCTGTTTATCTGAAGTGTCCCCTATTGCAGAATTATGCTGTACTAGCAGCATATTGAATTTGCATTCATTTTCTTAATTTTTAAACCTAAAAATTATCTCAGAGAGAGGTAAACAATAGTTTTCAGCATCACTAGCTATTAAAGACAGAATGTTTGATTAAAGTATTTAGTGGAAAAAACTCCAGTTCTGTTTCCTGTATCTGTTAATTTCTTAAGAAACAGCATTAACTTTTGAAGTGTTTCTTCCTTCATTAGTGTCTGAACAGATTTAAAACTAGGACTAAGCAGAATTTTTAGAATGATGTCTGAAATAATTCTAGCATTACATTTTGATATATCTGTTTTAATCTGTTTGCCTGGTACCAGTGTTGAGTAATGGGAGAGAGCATGCAGTAATTTCCCCACTTCAGGTCTCCTGCTAGCTGAAGAGTATTTGAAGGGTAACCTTTAGCAGTGTAGGTATTGTGCTTCAAAAGACTTTTAATTTGATAATTTATTTTATTAGATTTATTTGGATATTCCATCATAGAAAATTACCACAATGTACAGAAATGGGTTACCAAGTAATCTTTATGCTAATTTGTTCTCTCAAACCTTTTTTTTCTTAATTACAGTGGTTTAACTTGAACTCTCTCTTGATGGGTCCAGAACTAATATCAGATACATATCTTGCACTTTTCTTGGCTCAATTACAACAGGAAGGTAATAGTAACTTGCAGATGTTAAATCTCATTAATTAAAAGTAGGTAATAATCATTATTTATTAGAACTTATGTATTCAGTTAACTACCCTTAGTTTTATGATTGAAATAGTGAAATAACCCAAGTCCTTATAATGAAAGGTAGAGCCTTACATTGTAATAAATTGCACATCATTGTGTTCCATACAGTGTGCGTTTTAGAGTGTTTATGCGTGCACCTTAATGCTGTAGACTTACAATTTGTTTTTCTCAGGTTATTCCATATTTGTAGTAAAAGGTGACCTGCCAGACTGTGAGGCTGATCAGCTATTGCAGATGATTCGGGTACAGCAGATACAGCGACCAAAACTAATTGGAGAAGAGACTGCACAATCGAGAGATCAGAGGTAAGGTAAATAAAGATTTCATTCTAATAATGTTCAGTATGATTGGTTTTCATGATCAATGCCTACATGGAGACAACCCCCTTAAGAAGTAATTAGAAGTATCTTTAGTGCAATACACTCACTACTGTTGCACACAGTAAAAGCAAGTTGGTAGAATACAAATGGTGTATTTTTAAGTAGGCAAAATCTACCTTAATAAACATTCAATCTTTCCATGTGTGTAACTGTTGTATAGTGCAGATTTTTAACTTCATGATTACAATATTTTTTGAATTAGAGTAAAACGGGTTAGTAAATCTCACCAAACTATGGTTGATGGTAATCAAGCTATAATTAAGACTGTCTCCTGCATTCTGTCATAATTAGAAAAGAATGAGAAACCCATATCTGAATTCCACATCAAATAAATCATACAGCATTCTCTTTTGGAATAATTTCACTGTAAATTTTGTAGTGCTGTTCTGTTGAGGCATACTGCTAATATAAAACATTCTTGAAAGCATATAAAGTACCCCTACAATAATTTTATCACATTTTCATAGTGAATAATTTGCGTACTGATAAAAAGGCTTAAGGCTTTTCAGAGGAAATAATTCATTATTATTTCTTCCACTTTGTAAAGGTATACTGGTATTGTAAATTGATGGAATAAAAACAAACTACTTGGCAGTAACATGGAAACTGTGTATTGTTTACAGAGGATCTGTTGCTCTAGTGTGGTCATCAAAGCTTCCTGAAAAAAGAGACCACATGCACTATTTTCTGCTGGTGTAACTGTTTAAATAGCAATGGGCTTGAATAACGTGTATTACTGCTTTTTGTATGCTCACCATTTTTTAAGTTTTTCCTATGGAACAGATTCTTGTCAACATGTGCATGGGTTTAGAGTTGCTGTATTTTCATTTTTACAGCTGTAAGCTCTGCTTGGAGCCCACTTGTGCTTTTTAATGTAGAAGTGAAAGTATTTGTTAATATAACATATTTTTCACAGTAGAAATGTTTTCTTCCAAAGTTAAAAGAAGTTAAACCAGCAGAAAATATTTACTTTAAATCTCACAGTAAAAAGTAAATGCTGTTGCAGTCTGAATTCTGCCATAAATGTGTCAATTTCACAGACTATCCAGAAGTGATGTGGACCAAGCAATAGACGTTAACCATCCTTTTGATGGAACAGGCATGTTAGATGAAGATGAAGAGAATTTTCAGAGAGCCCTGGCTCTAAGTAGGCAGGAAATTGATATGGAAGATGAAGAAGCTGATCTTCGCAGAGCCATTCAACTCAGCATGCAAGGTGCAGCGCTCATCTAAATTTCTCTTACGGTGTTAATGTTGCTTATGCTTCTAGGCTGAAATCTGTTTGTCAGCCACGTTTTCCAGCATGTGTCAGGCTTGCTGAAAAGACTGGCTTCGACGCATAGAAGGACAATCCAGAATTTCCTGCAGCAATTTCCTTTCTGCTTTTTGAAAAGTTGTAACTGTCATGTTAGCATTGATCATTAGCAAGCAAGAACAAATTGACAAAGGGTGGCAGGAGGGAAGGGAAACTGTCCTAAGATAAGGAGGAGAGGTAGTATCCAGTGAAGTTAGCCTAGGTGTTTATTTCTCCCAACAAGTCTCTCTCTTCCTCTCAAGTTTGAAGACAGTTTCTTAAGCTATATTTAATTTACTAACTTCATTTCACTGTAATTAGTAGGATATGGCATGTTCTGGTTTTAGGTAGTCGTCGAAGTGAGTTCTCGGACTCATTACCACAGAATGTTCCTCAGTCGCCTCACACCAGCCAAACAGACTCCCTTTCTTCAGAAGAGCTGCGGAGGAGAAGACAAGCATATTTTGAAAAGTAAAGTAGTTGCTAGAAAACTGCATGTAGAAGTACATGTCATATTTTTCAGTGCTTTTGGGGCATGAATGGTTTTCTGACTGAGGTCCAGCTCACGTTTTCCTAATAGTACCTGAATTTTGCTATTCCCAGGTGGCTCCCAAAAAGAAAACAAGCCTGTAAATAAGAGAGAATCTGTTAGTAATGCAACATCAGTCTTGCGAAGAAAGAAAACATACATGTGTTAAAGTATTTTAAATTAAATCCTGTAAATTTCTGTAATTGTCATCCTGACGAAAAGTATTGTTTTACTAAGACTTTGCTTCTGGTAATGGTGCCCCTGATGTGTATCACATGAAAGCATTCTAGATAATACTTCATGTTGCTGTTTTGGAGTACCTTCTTAATACATTGTTGGGGTATTGTGGCTTTTTCTTATCTCTGTCTCCTAGTGATAGAGGAAATAAAGACCAGGGAAAATTGATAGGGATGGCAGGAGTTAGACTTCACATGAGAGGATAAGAATGCAGACCATTGGAATTCTGCAAAAATAGTAATGTGGCTTGGGCTATAATGTTGGGAAGACAGGTGTCTGAACATTAGCAGGGTGAAATGATTGAGATTTTAGGTGCAGGGGTGTTATTGTACCAAACAGCTACTTCTCGCTCTTGTCCTTCCTTACAATTAAATAGACTTGATACAGGTATCATACGGATGTTGGTATTATTCTCTTACAAATTTGTAACACTTTCAGGCAGCAACAACAGCTACAGCAGCAAGATCGGACCCCGAACCTACGTGATAAGCCAACTCTAAGCTCAAGCACTCCAGAAGCTGACCCAGGTATTTTTTTACGCTTACTTCCAACACTGAAATATTTATTTCTCTCACCTTTGTGTTGTGCTCTGTTTCCTAACTTGCTTTATCTGCATACTTCCTCACTCCAGCAGCCGTTCAGATTATGTATCACAGGCATTACTCTCTTTGGCAGGGAAGGAAAGGATGACTTTAAAAGCTTGTTCTACTTTGAATGTCAATATCCTGTTTCAAATTGAACAGCGTTACTATTAGACCATTTGAGTTCTGGTTTTTGCTTTTTGTTGTTTTGTTTGGCTTGAGCATTACAAATTGTAATCTTTGGGATTTGTACGAACAACTTATTTTCTATATTACTTACAAAGTTGTATGACAATGTAATAGAGTAATAGCTGATAAAATAACTGCATCCAGTTTTCAGTAGAACATAAGTATGTAGGCCTTACCAGGATTAGGTATTGCTGATCCAAAATTAATGTGCGTTACTTGTTGCAAACTGACTGTTGTGGATGGAAAGCTAAACGCAAAATGTTCAATGATTTAAAAAACAAAACAAAAAAATTTTAGGGATAGGGTGAAAGCAGGTGGGGGTGGACAAAAGGAACATCAGAAGCATTTAACTACAGTTGAGAACTAGCTCTGTGTATTTATTACAACTTTTATGCATTTATTTTCTGTAGGAGGTGATATGAGTGAAGAAGACATGCTTCAAGCAGCTATGAATATGTCTCTCGAATCTGTTAGAAACCACTTGAATACAGAGGAGGAGAAATGACAACTTTTTTTTTTCCCCCCTCTTATTGCTAAAACACTACGTCTCCATTATAATTTTACAGTGTGGATGTTGCACAAACAGGGTTCATTTCAGAGTTCTGGAAGCAGGAATGGAAGGGGGGGTCTAGAGGTCAGGGTTTAGAGGGAATCTGCAAATACAAAAAAAGATTGCACTAATTTAGAGAACTACTAGAGAACATCTGTTCATAGAAGTAGCTGTATTAAAATTTACTTAAACTATTCACATGAACAAAGTTAGACACATGTAGCACCTGTAACTTGCAATTAAAAAGCAAGTTTAAATTCTTTTGAAGAATTCTGTAGAAAATACTAAAGGTGCTGAAAACCAGCATCAACTGATTTCCTTCAGTACTAATGGAAAAAGAAACAAGTAATAAGTTGTGCTTCTTTATAAGAAATCACTTAAAATCGGAAAAATAATTCTATCTTAGATAATTTATTTTGTGATTGTTTATTTTGAATGACTTAATGTCAACTTTTTGATCCTGCTGTCCACTTTTGAAATCACTCATTCTGCAGGAGAAACATGAATCCATAAATTTCATACTTTGCAATTCAAGAGAAACCCTTCAGTGTATTGTTGATTCCATTACTCCTGAATCTTTCAGTGACTTCTGAACTTCTAACACTTTCTGGTTTTACTTTGTTTCAACTGTAAAGTTTTCAGATCCAAGTTTAAAGTTAGGATTTTTGCATTGCCCTGTTGTCTTTTGGCAGATAACTTGCTGCCTTTGGTTTGGTTTTTTTTTTTGGTTTTGTTCTCTTATACTCTTTTATTAGTCATTACTATAAAAGTAGCATATAATCAGTTGGGTTAAACAGGTTTTCTTTTCTACCTCTTCTGGAGTCTTTTTCCTTCTTCAAGCTCAACCCTTCATTCTGGCCTTTCACTATGAAAGAGCTGTAACTGAGTCTAGGAGAAAGGAGGAGGGGATTTAGGTGCCATAAAGTCAGTGCCACACACATAAGGTGCATTCCTGCAGTCTGAAATGACCCCTGTGCAAGTAGCTCTTTTAAGAATGAATATTTATGTCTGTGTGGATGTTCTTTCTGAAGTGCTTTTTATGAGTGTCTGTCAGAATGTCGCAGCTTTGTCAGGAATGGCCTTTATTCACGCACCTTACAATTTTTTATCATGCTGTTTCTGATCCTGAGAAGAATTGGGGAGCAAGGTATGTGAGATGTCTTACAACCAATAGCATAAGCTATTTGCTTTGATATCCAGGATGAATGTGTAACAGGGTGACCAAGCTTGACTTACAACTTCAGTGCAACAATTGATATGTTTAATTTTCCTAAATGGTGCTTGAAATACAAATTCTGTTTACATATAAATTATATGGAAACATGCTGTAGATAGGGTACGTAAGCTGTAGTCCAGTTAATGCATTAACAGTTAGCACAGGCATTCTAAGAATCTTTTGAAGATAACCCCAAATTTCTTTATCCCAATATTCTAAGTTATATCATTGCACAATAGTTACATTTAATTAAAATTAGTATGAAATGAATGGTGGCTAGATGGAAATACACATTCAGCATCAAATCGTACTGTACATGAAAGGGCTCTTACCTCTCAGTAAAGATTTGTTTACAGCAATGTTTTTTTGATAGTTTAGTATATTATTACATTATCCATATTTGGGCAAAATTCTGGTTTCCTTACCTGTGTGCTGAACTCCCACCAGTGTTAACAGAACTACTGGTATATATAAGACAGTATGGATTTTGAGATGAGACAGCGCTACTTTTAAAAAACTTGATTTTAATTCTTTTGTTTGTTTGTGTTTTTTTTTTTTTTTTTAATAATCCTGTCATGCACATTAATTATAATGTTTGTAATGTCTCTAATACAGCTAAACAATGGCTTAAAAAGTCCATGTGTGCATATGCCATTTTGAAATGCTATATTTTTCAGGATATAAATTTCTGCTTTCAGTTTAAAATTTATATGAAACTGAAAACAGGAAAGGAATCTCTAAAGCACTGAATTATTTCTTTGCTCATCCGTAAATTATCCACAGCTTTAATTTCCCTTCTTTTGTTGTGCCATAAACTGATTCTGAAATAAGATTCTCATTTTTATAAATAGGTATAGGCTGACAATATGATACCAGTACTTGGAACCTTGGACCTTTTATCATTTATTATGAGAATATAATAAAAATGTATTATTTCTGTAGCTTTATAGTGTAGCAGCCCTATGTTAAAAAAAAAAAATATAGCCTCTTGAATTGCATTAACTGTAACCCATGACAATTACATGGATTTTTAATCACTAAAGCATGGAGGTTTGCATTTGAACTTTCATGTCACTTTGTCAGTTACTTCATCACTCATGTGTTTTAATATGTAAGGAATATAAAGTAACAGTGCCTGAAAAGCACAACTGTGTCAGTTATTACAGGGCTAACCATATTCCTTTCTGTGTAGAAACTGTCACTACAAATACCAATTCAATTCTTCAGAGGTATGTCGAGTTTAATGAAGTAGGCGTTTCTGCCTTAGTCAAGCAGTTAAGAGGTAGCAATTTAAGCTACGTATGTTAATTGCACCAAAGGAAGAGACTAAGACTCATAGTACGTATTTTATAACCCAGACCTAAAGTTCAAAATATGTGGACCTGACAAAGAGCTGTCATTAAAATGCCAATCTCGTTTTTTGGTGTGCATTCTTCCAGTGATAAACAGTTCTCAATGTGTCTGAACTATGCTCAGAAGGCATTTTCTAATTTAGAGCCTGTTCCTGCTGTTATCTATTCTGTCAAGCTGATGGGGTTTTTTTCCCATGTTGTAGCTCTAGGCCAAAGTCCAATGTAAAGGAGCAGAAATGGATTTTTTTTTTTTTTTTTATTACAGTATGATATTTGAGAGAATTCCAGGCTTTATTCATCCAACAGATTTTTATAGTCTTCCTCACAGTGAACAGTCCATGTGATGTAACTTGTGTTTTTCTGCCTATAGAAATCAAAGGGGTAGGGGGAATGAGGGATACTTACATTAAATATCTTCCAAAATTAGTTCTGTAAGTATAATTCTGTAAACTGCTTTCACGGTCTTGTAATGAGGGCAGGAAGAAAGCGTTGTAATGCAGTCATGCTTGCATGCAATTCATGTTAGGCACAGCAGATATAACTTATTTAAATGTTCATGTTTTTCTGGGCTTGAAACTAATCTGATACAATACTGGCTTACTCTCCTAAATTTGTGCTCCTTGTGGCCTTCAAACAACTTCCAAGTTTAAATGTAACTTTCAGCTAAGGTACTCTTACTATTTTTCATACTTAATTACTTTTCAGACTACTTAAAAAAAATAAATAAGATACAAAGTTAAATCTCCAATGTGTTTTAATGTTGGACTACTGCTTCTGTTACAAATCTGTAAAATGGCTTCTGCACATGTCTAGTAAACAATTCTATTTCTATATCTCAGACAAATACTGTAATTTGCAAGCTGCTTTATTACAAAAATGACAATTAGGCTTTTAAAAATGAACAAGAACATGTTACAGTTCTAAAATGTGAATTTTTCTAAAATTTAGTATTGCTTCAAATAATGATAAAAATGTACAAATGGTGGCCTTTTTACTGAGAAATATGGGGAATGGGACTGGAGAACTCTAGAACTCAGGCTTACAAGGAAGTATTATCGTGCAATTCATGTTACTAGCGCATAATTTAAAAGGAATCAAAAAAAGAATCCAAGGAAAAGAAAAATTGAAGCGGAAATATTTTTTTAAGGGCTTAGATATAAAATTATGTTGCTCATTTGGTAAGCCATTACTGTCATGCATAAAACAAACGTAACGCCTGGGAAATCTTCATAGTTACTCACAAATCTTTTTTAAAAAAAGAAAAAAAGTCTCAACAGATAATACGTATGTACCCATTCCCCACGTAAACATAATCAGTTGTTCAAGTAAGAACAATACGTGATACATTCGAACTGGCCTGGTCCAAATACTCCATTCTTCAGTTTCAAATCACTAGCTTTGTGTTGTATCCAGGTTTGCATCTTAAAAGCATGAGCTGTTTTGCAATAAATGTTTTTTTAACCTGCATACACACATTTTGCCTTATTTGCATTTCGGATATGGAGTGAATGCTTTAGTATTTAACCTGCCATATTCACCTCCTTCCCCAATTACAGTTCTTCAGAATGTTAAAGTACATGTGACTTTTCAACTGCTTTTACCAATGAAAATGTTTTTATCTTCTTTGTTAAGAAAAGCAAATAATTGTTACTACACTTGCGTTATTTTTTTTGATCTCTGCCCACAGTATAGCCACTGTGTGAATTCAGGAGGGGAAATTTATAGGGGATTTGGAACAGAAAGAGATATAATATTTAAATGCCACTGTGCAAAAAAAAAAAAAAAGGGAAAACCTTGGTACTGTCATTAAAGCATGCAAGCATTGATAAAATTTTATTTTTTGCTACATGAAATCTCGTGTACAAAACATTGTAAAGTTGGAATTTTGTAAGGGAGTATTTTTTTTTTTTCATCTCTTGCCTAATAGTTGCGTATTTTAGAAATAATCTTCAGTAATAGATTTTTTTTTTTGTCATGAGACTGCTTTCAGTATCATGTCTTTGGCTTTGGATTCCTATACAATTTTTGTCTATTTTGTGTATATAAAGAGATAATATTGAAAAGATTAAAAAAGGAAAGCTGAAATGCTTTTGTTTTGACTGGAAAATGGCAGTGCTGTTTGATATTTTGAAAATGCTCTCCAAATATATATGGTTGTATTTGATATCACTTTTTTAAATAAATAAGATTATAGCTTCCAATGTTTCTCTCTTGACCCGAGTGTTTGCATATGTGCTTTCCCTTTTATGTGGATTTGGCACAGAGTCATCAAACATGAAGAGCTTCTCTTTGTTATCAGTGGGCTTTGCAACCGATACTGTGAATGTACAGTACCAGTGAGGTAATCTTCTGTTGCGCATAACTGACATTTAGTCATCTCTGAGGTCTTTTCATCTGTTGATACTCCAAAATTTGTGTAAAGACACTCCCATTAGGAAGAAGGTCGGTGCTGATTGTTGTTATGCTACGTCTTTTAAAATTGCATGCTTTCTAATTTTAAAATAAGATATTGTTTCCTATTTTGCTACCAGACTACACATTTTTTTGTGACATAATGTACTGTTTTTATATCTTAGTCAATCCACAGGAGTATATTGGATGATTTCTGTGCATTTTATCAACAGTAGATGACACCAGTCAGCTAAAAACTGGTTTGCAATGTTAAATAGTCAGTTTCTAGTTTTTCAAGAATAGTAATTAAAAAAAGTGGGGGGGAAAAGCCCTCTGTGCTATTTCATTGGCTTCTTGACTGACTTGGCATTATAAAATGAACCATACTAGGAGACATTTTTATCTCTAAATTTTTTTAAAAGTCTGGAGGACATCCCTGGTCTTATTTTAAAAAAATGTTAAGACAGTTTCCCATAAAAAGTATCCATCTTTTATCTCAAGTGGACTCATACGGTTTTTGTTAAACAATGGTATAGGGTGTTTTGAGCATTGTAAACTTTTCATCTCCATTAAACCCAATGTTTTAAATTATTAAGATACATTTATGTTTCATGCTACATCACAGCACTAATACTTCCTACAATTCTGGTGGGAGTTTGGGGAGTTTTTTCGAGCTAGAAATGGATTTGATATTGTATGATAATTTTTACTTTGGCTAATTGTAAGAGTAGTAAATATACCATCAAATTTAAAATTTGGTAATGTATAAACCTGATCGAAAAATTTTTCACTGAAGAAGAGGGGAAAAAAAAAAATCAATCTTTTATTAGAAAACTGTCAAATCAGACCCTTATTTTGGTTAGTTTTAAGTTTGGAATTCCTGGGCCCTGTACTGTAGCCAGCCTGAGCTGGCTCTGCGCCGCAGCGGGCAGTGGAGAGCCGAGGCGGCACTGTGGACCAGCTGCGTGCCCCTCGCCGGGGCTCTGCGGGACCCCATCAGGGGAGCAACAGGCAGGTTTGTCCATCACCTTCGCGTAGTGCTTGTCAGCCTGTAGCTCCAGAGCATGCGTTCTGTGCCCGCTGCGTTCTCAGCTCCTCTAAAAACAGTAAGATTTCACCTGTGAAACGCTCAACCTCATTTTACCGGTCCTGGGGTGCTTTAATCTTTTCATGTAGGTTACTAATTTGAAACTATCCATGAGCTAGCTCCCCTGTGTTTTATTTCCAAGATTGGCAGTAAATCAGTATTGTTCTATTTTAATACTGCCTTTTCTGTCCTTCCTATGATCAAAACCGAACTGAACTCTGAACCACACCAGGGCTGGGGTGGTGGCTGGGACAGCACCCCCCGCCTCTGTCCCCAAAGCAGGAGGGGCCTGGCATTTCAGGAGCCAGACATTTTGCAAATACAAAACGTCCCTTTTCTAGTAGCAGTCGGCTGCTGTGTTTTGTTAATGACACACGACCCAAGGATGTGTACGTAATGAGGGCCGGGCCCATGTTAATCCCAGGGCTCCGCCACTATCCCGGCATCCCCCGCTGCCGCGTACACGTCACAGACGCCGCGGGGGCGCTCTAGCCGTCGGCGGCCAATGTTGATGGTGTTTCGGGAGGGGGTGTCATGGCGACCGTCGAGGTGGCAGCGGCTGGAGCCGCCGGGAGGAGCCGCTGAGCCGCGTCGTGCCGGGGGGGTGGGGATGTGCGCGGCGCCGGCGGAGGGGTCGCCGAGACCGGTCTGCTGAGCCCTCGGCAGGAGCTTCGGCCCTCCCTGGCGAGGAGGAGCGCGGCCGCGGGAGCCGGCTGCCCGCTGCGGGGGCCGGGGGAGGCCCCGGGGCCCTCTGAGAGGCGGCCATGGCGTCGTGGTTGGGCGGGCTGGGCTCGGGGCTGGGTCAGTCCCTGGGGCAGGTGGGGGGCAGCCTGTCCTCGCTCACCGGCCAGATCTCCAGCTTCACCAAGGACATCCTGCTGGAGGGCGCGGAGGAAGTGGGCGGTAAGTGGGGCTGAGGCGGGGGGGGGCGAGGCTCGTGCCTGCCTGCCGGGAGGGGTCGGGGGTCGGAGGGAGCCCTTCCTCCCGCCGCCGCTTCCCTCGGGGGTCGGGGGCGGCGGGGCCCCCGCTGCCCGCACCGGCCGGCCGGCCCGGCGCCGCCGCTCCGTGCCTTTCGGGGGAGCTGCTGGCTTTGCAGGCTTGGTTTTCGTTTTTCTTCCGTTCCTGTGACCTCAGGATCTGGAGAATAAGCAAACATATTCCCAGGCTATAGTAGCAGAGGTAAACCAGGTCTAGATTTATTATTCGGAAGTTTCTGAACCGCGTGAAGCGTTGTGTTGATCAGCAACAAACGCATACGAACAACGCTCTTCCATTCTGTTTACTTAGTTTATCTAAACCCCTGTTTGTTTAGCAGCTTTTAGAGTGGTTCCATAAAACTGCATAGTAGTACAGAGGTCCTTGTGCCACTGGTGTGATCTAAATCTGACGTGTCACACAGGCAAAGGTTCAGTGTTTATGATGGTTTTGTTACTTGTATTTCAGTTGGGCCCAGACAAACCTGTCGAGTTCTACCAGTCTCCTGCAGCCAAGTAGGAGGACATGGCCCTTGTTTTATAGGGGTTAGAAGCCAGGATGATTTATATTTAAAACAGCTGAAACAAAAAAGCTAAGACATCAGAGTAAGATAATAAAATAATAGTAAATTTATTCCAGACTACAGTTTTTTCTTTATAATTTTAATAATGCCTTTTTGTTACAAGTTTTTGAGTAAAACTTCTGATTTTTCTAGTAAAGCAGTTGTATAACATGGTAGTAAATATTGATAGGTTAATAGCACTAGTATTGTTTATCATCTTGAAACTATAACTTATTTTTAAAATGAGCATTCTTAAACCAGTGTTAGGAATACCAACCACAAAGAGCAGCTAAGATTTCTGAATACTCAAATGTGAAATTAAACAATTCTACTTTGTAATTTCACAATTATGAAGGATTATGAAAGTATTGTATAAATCTTCTTGCAAGTTTGTACTACTGGTCTTATGGATGGGGGTTTTTGGTATACGGGTAGAATGCTTGGAAGAGAGAAATTTGTTCTGATAACTGCAAAGTTACCTTTTTTTCACTTTTCTGAGAGACTTGCTTAGAATTGTTTTAAATTACAAAAGTCATATATAGTTTAGTTTGGAAACTTATTTTACGCTGATAAATTGTGTAGTCATTGAATGTGTTTGTTTTGCCTTTGTAAAAGAGAAACTGAGATTCTGATTCACACGTTTGTGCAAGAGAGATGTGCTGATGTTCAGTTGTTGCTTCCAGATGTACTTGACTGCTAGATACTGTTGTTAGCAACTTCTGTTTCCTAAAAACTTCAGAGTAATACGTTATTATGGGTTACTAGCCTTGAGGGTGTAAAAATCTAGTGGCATTTAGGTACTCTTCTGTAAAGAGCTTTACTGTATGGCCTAAAGAAAGCTTTTCAGGCAGTTCCTTACATTTTTATTTTAATTTAATAATTTTCTAATGTTTCCTAATTTTTAATATTACCCCTTACATTCACTGCTTTGACAGACATCTGAACTGAAGATGATGTTTGTGGATTATAGA
Organism: Tyto alba; assembly: GCF_018691265.1. Classification (NCBI taxonomy): domain Eukaryota; kingdom Metazoa; phylum Chordata; class Aves; order Strigiformes; family Tytonidae; genus Tyto; species Tyto alba. Next base: position 31,114,014 of record NW_024881280.1, on the reverse strand, counting down.
CTTTAACATCTTCAGTTTAGCAGTTTTCATTGGTAGATTGTTGCCTTTACAGCACTTGAGTTGCATCAGTTTTAAACAGTACATGGGAAATGATGAAACACAGTATTCACTTAAAACCTATATTTATTTCAAATTTTGAAAACTTGACAAGGTTGCTTTATAGTCAATCAGGATAATTTCGCATTAATAAAAGGAAATGTGGTATTTCTATCCATTAAAAATGGGACATAGGAGAAGTAAACATGGCCTATTTGAGGAATGTTGATCATTAAAGGAAGAGTATCCAGGGACAGAATTATGTCCTTTTTGTATTAGATAAACTGGTATGGTAGACTGTGTCACCTTTGTAAATGAAAGAGAATCTTACGGGGTTTTTGTTCGTTTATGTGGGGGGCAGGGTTGGTGTACTGTTGTGTGGGTTGTTTTGTGGGTGTTACTGGGTGTGTGTGTTTGTTTTTTTTTTTTTTTTTCTCTGAGAATTTAGTCACTGTTGTGTGTATTTTATGGAACTAACTCTGGTTTTGAAACTTCACGTGAAATTACTGAGAAACACACAACTGTCATGTCAAGGGCAAAGTCCTAAATGAACAGATTTGGTGACATGAAGTAGCCAAGTAAAAACTTCTAATTTCCCTTATCTTAAAACTTAAATCCATACTTTCCTGTTAGTTTTGTGATCTGTCATAAAGCCTAAATAAGAGAGAACTAAATTAGGTTCAGAAAGACTCTATGGTCCGAAAAGAAATTCGGACAGTGCTCTGATAAGACCAGTTTTTGACAATTACCTAGGAATTAATGTCAGATACCTATTAATAACTGTGATCTTGACTGGTGTCTATTTAATAGATTAAAAGCAGTTTAATAAAAATGAAATTTTTCACTTTCTTTCAGATGCAGCAACAGAACTCCAGATGTCCAATTCTAGACTCAGAGAAATAGAAAGTATTAATGCAGCACAAAAGTTTGAAGTAAGAATTTTTGGAACACTACTGTAATTAAAAGCAATAAACAACATTTGTTTCTTATAAAGGTGAAATAATGCAGTGAAATTGCTTGTCCTTGGGTGAACCTAGAAACAAGGTTGACAGTGGTAGAATGTGGCTCTCTTTTGGTGACAAAGTGCCATCACAGTTGAGGGGGGCACGTCTGTTTACTGGAGTATGTGTGTGGTACAAGTTTCCGTGTTTTGCTAATTGCTACATCCTTTGACTGTTCTACCTGTCATGTGGACTTGGACTGCAGCAATAGACTTGTCTCTGAAAAGCTTGAAAATTGCAAAAATCCTGTAAGTGTTCATAAATCTTAGATGGTAAAGAGTTAAAATTGATTTTTAGTGTTTCATATATGACCACAAATAAAAGCAGATCTGGAATGCCCTGTCATGCTGGACAACATGTCTTTTGTGTCAAGCTTCAAAGTATAGAGTATGCGTGTTCCCTGATGCAGTTCTCTGCCCGTGTGGCCCTACTGTATGGTCATTTTTATGTAGCTATGGATGCTCGTGCTCTTCCCGAACTGTTTATAAATTCCACGTGTCCTTGTGGAAAGTGACTTTGTGTACTTTTACAAAGGACTTGTTGCTCTTGGGACTTTATGACTTCAAACCAACAACATTCCGTGTAGATCCTCAGCTCTCAAGAGTATTGAGAAGTTAAGATGGTATTTTGGGGAAGTAACTGTTCCTGCTTGTCATTTTTCTAGACTCGTGCCATCTGCAATAGGCCATTGTCAGAGAGAGAATACTGGACTGTGTGGATGTTAGCTCCAGTTTATGCTCTGTGGCTGTTCTTAAATTCCACCTGTGGATCATGCTAAGATGTCGTTCGGCCTTGAATTTTTCTTCTTGGCATTTACCTCTAGTCACCACAAACCTTTTTGTGGAAGTGAGCTAGAGTCTGTGCCATATGAAAATGGGAAGTTTGGACGTGAACATGATTTTGGGCCTACACTTCAAAGTTACTGAGTGGTTTGAGTGAAATAACATGAGAAATCTGTACAATTTAATTGATTTCTTTACTGTTCAGTAGACTTAAACTTTTCTAATTCTGTAAGAAGCGTTCCAAATTTACTAACATTCATTTCTCATTTTTGCTAGAACAAGAGACTGAAAAAAATTTGTAGTGATTTAGAAGAAAAGCACGAAGCAGCAGAGCTTCAGATAAAGCAGTTATCTCTAGAGTACCGAAATCAGCTTCAACAGAAAGAGGTAGGATACAGAGTAAAATATATGAGTGAGTACATACAATAAACTTATGCATTATGCTGTTTAATCTCTTTGTTACAGTATTTGTGCTCTTTCAGTGGAAGTATTGGTTACAGTTACGGTTGCTTGGTTTGTTGATGTAGACACTGAGAGACTGACATGTGTTTTATTGAATCATGTAATATAAGCAGAGCTGCCCAGGAGGTAGTTGAGATGAGAAAACTCCAGGGATGTCATACATATATCAGAATTTCTGTTGTTTCCGAAATCACTGTGAGAAAGGACACTTAAACTGCTTTGTATTTCTCATTCAGTTATCTATAAGGAAGGCAACAGGAGCAAATTCTCATTTGAAGCAGTTATTTTGTCTGTAGATAGCATACTTATTTATCTTAACGTATACAATTAAAGAGAACAGAACTAGCTTTCATAACTTGAGAAGTGTCTCTTTGTGATGGAAACATCAGCTTTATGACCTGTTATGTAACATGAGAACTCATACCCTTTTAAATTAAGAAAGTTGCCAGTACGCCTAGAATTACACAAAAGACACTTTCTTTCTGCTTTATTTGTAATTGAATGTGGGAACTAGAGGAAGCAGAATTTTGAGATGTATAGAATTCTGCTGATTAACTACAATAACAAAGTTGTTACGAGAAAATTGCATGCAGCTAATTTTGGTTTATTGTAAATAAGTAAATTTTTAATACATTGAATTGTTAAGCATAAAAGAAATCAAATGTAATATAAATAACTGGGGGAGCATCATATATGGCTTGATTTTCGTATCTCAGTACCTTCTTTAAATATTTAAATGTCTTGCACAGCCTGTTAGCCTGAATCTTGCTATAGTACTTAGGTACCTTGGCTGCTGAAAAAATCAGCAAGCACTTTTACTGAAGTTTTACTTAAATGGAAACTATTAAAACATCTAATACATGTCCTTGCATGAGATGCTTTGTAAAACATCAGCTGAGACTGCTTTTTTCCCTTAGGAGAGTGTTTGGGTTTTTTCCTTTTTAGTGAATGTGATCAGTAATTTGTGCTGGGGGGGGAATTGTCTGGTTGATTCACATTTCGTAAGGCCACAAGGGGTAAAGTATAGTGTATTTTGCTATTCTTCTTACTGAAACCAGGCATGTAATTCTGTATATTCAGGTGGAAATCAGCCATCTAAAAGCTAGACAGAACGCGCTGCAGGAACAACTGCAGAAAGTACAGAGAGCTGCTCAGTCGGCACAATTAGGAACTGGTGTTTTGCCACCAGCTGCTACATCAATGTCCTATGTTCCAGTGGTCAGACATTCCCCAGGTTTTGAAGGAGGTGACATGGATTTTGGAGATATAATCTGGTCACAACAAGAAATAAACAGATTGTCCAATGAAGTTTCTAGGCTGGAATCTGAGGTTGACCACTGGAAGCAGATTGCACTGGTGAGTGGTTCCCCTCTGTCTTAGCATCCCCTCTTCCCTCCAAATTAGTGTTTTCATTGCATTTGGTGTTTTTAGAGTGGATCTTTTGAAAGTTCATGCTGTACAGTTTCTAGAAGCAAAGTGATTTGACAGAAAAGCTGAAACCTAATTTTTTAGTAATTTTCTTGTTGACACATGACTAGGGACTCATTCAGTGACTAATTTCCAAATGCTTCTTTTTGATGCTTTTATGCATGATTTGTCGAGTTAGGAAAATGGTTTCATAAACATTCGCCTATAATATTACTTCAGACTTTCCTTTTTTTGCAGCCTTTCAAAAAATACTTTTCTTCTTTCTGGCTGTGATACTGATTATTGACAGCAAAATACTGTTCAAAGTGATAGTTGGATACTTGCATACTGTTTTTACTTACTTTTCTCTTGGTCCTTGATATGTCAGTTGTAATTCTTGGTCTGAGACAAGAAAGAATATAATCTTTCAGGCTGCTATTGTTGAGAGTCATAATTTTTCAAGCTATACCCTGAATTCAGAAGTATGCTTTTCCCAGGTGGAAATATTAAAGTAAAATTAAGCAACCCTGTTGTCTTATTAGGTGCAGTATTACCCTCCAGCCGAAACTCCTACACATTTGCATGTAATAATAAAAAAAAAAATCCATGGAAAATTAAAATGCTTCCATTAAAATGCCTTTTTTGATCAAAATTACTGTAGTGCTTCAACCTTTGTTGTTTTCTACTTTTGAGTATCAATAGAGGAAGCACGTGAAAAATAATCATATTTATCAATTCTCACATGGATATGTGATTTTTCTTTTCTCAGTCTTCCAAAGTGCAAGGGACCAATAATGGTGAACAGAGTGAAATATGCAAACTGCAAAATACTGTTAAGGTAAGATGACAACTTTGACAAACTAGTCTTCTCTTATGCTTTATTTTTGACAGCTTTGCATATGATCACAAGACTTGTGAATATAGTTAAAATATTTACACTAGCACTTGCATTTTCTCTATTAAAATGCCTGTGGCCATGTAGTAGCACAGCAGCATTTCAGTCAACAATACAAAATTTAAAAACAGTCAGTTGTTCTGAGAAAAGGTATTTGTATGATTTGCTGAGTATAGTATGTAAGCTTAAAAGAACGACATGAGTATTTACAAGGGCAAATCACTTTCAGAAGCTGTTGGTGACTTCTGAGACTGAATTTTAGATACACAAAAGAATTGCTTCTCCCTTCTCAGAAACATCTTGCCTTTTTTCATCGAAGATACAAAATACAGATTTGCATGTCATCCTTCAGAGTTACTAAAAATACGTCCTAGTGTATCCACTTCATCTGAAAGACTTGTAGTCTCTTTACGTTGGTTTAATATTTGCTGTTGTGTAGAGCATAATATTTGTATAAACATATTTTTAAAAGGCATGTCTTTTAACATGTTTAAAAAACCCCAAACCAGCAAAAGCCAAGAAACTTGACCTCTCCTGTGAGAAATTCTTTAATTTTAATTTTTAAATTTTTTTTTTACTTTAATTTTACTAGGGAAAACTTTTTTCTGTCTTCTGTATTTTTTTTCTTTCATAAGCATCTGTACTGTATTTTACCATTCTGTTTCTCTGATGATATTTTTAGGAGCTTAAACAGCATTTAAGTCAAGAAATAGATGAACATCAACATGAACTTTCAGTACTGCAGGATGCACACAGACAAAAGCTAGTGGAGATAAGTCGTCGACACCGAGAAGAACTGAGTGAATATGAAGAGCGAATTGAAGAACTTGAGAATCAGTTACAGCAAGGTCTTTATTACCACGTGTTTCCTTTTGTATTTCACGTATAGTGAATTTTGGTTAAAGTATTAGATACGTATGTAACAGTGTAATAGATACCAAATACAAGATTTTTAGGAATTTTAATTTCAACTTTAGTTCAGCTTCGTGTTTAAGACACATGTTTGTCCTGGTATCTTATATTCACTATGGCTGGCTTGAACACTGGGATGATAGCATTTCATCTTCTGGCATATATCTGTCTAGAGGTTCGTTTTCTAGACATATCAAATGTTGTGCTCTTAAGTTCTACACTTCCTGGGTTTTTTAACTTACCCTGAATATAGATGTACGTGAGACATACAAAGTCAAAGATAAAATCCCAGCACAAAGATATTTTTTGTGAGAAGTACTGTGTGCCTTCTGGGTTGCTTGACAAAAGCTTGAGGATTGCTGTAAGGACCACGCCTTAGTCTGTGGCATGACTAGATTGTAGGAGAAGCTCAGTAGTTCTCACAAGGAGATTTTCATGGTCTTGTAGATATTTCATATTCCATAAAAATAGCTGTGTCAGGTTTCCTTTAGGGTCTGCTTTGCACAAATATGTAAGATTTGCCTGTAAACCTCTGTTTTATTATCTGTTAAAACTCAGACTTCTAAAGAGTGTATATTCTTTTGGAGAGAGAGATCCATTTTATTCTTGGAAAGAAGGGAAGTATTTTCACAGCCTCTTAATTTCTAAGGTAGTACTGATAGGGAATTTATTTCTTAAAATCAGACAGCTGTTCAGATGTAATCTGTCTTCTACTGCACGTACTATCTATACTGCATGTATGTACACCAGCAGGACTAATTTAATGAAGTCAAAAGCAGGAATCCAATCTCTTTTGCATTACAAGTTATCTGTAAAATAAATACTGCTCACAGCTTTTCAGGAATTAGAGTATTTTATATTTTTATTTTGTTGGTTTCACAACATAATACACAGACTGGAGCAGGGGGAAGTGTTTGAGCTTACCCTAAAATGGATTCACAAGCAGTGTGCTTTCATTTAACTTTTTTTTTCTGTACATTTTTTGATTATGCCTTTTTTATACTCTAACTTACCTGGAAATTGCATTGTGAGGATTGTACAGACCTGTGAATGTCATGATAGTATGGTGGATCTGTAAAAACATCAGTTCTGCAAAATGAGATCTTTAGGTGAAAAAGTTTGTGCATCATTTAGCAAATGGTGTACTAGTTTGTAGCAAATTCTTCTCTATAGCAACCATTCATCAAACCTTTGAAATTGAAATAATTAAATTATAAACGGGGATTTTGCACCAGACCGAATTAGATGGAGTTTGATAAATTATTCTTAGAAAATTGAGGGATTCCAAATCCTGATAAATTAGATTCTGTCATCTCCCCACCAAGAGAGATGAGGGTCAAGTATGTTTTAATTAAATTGTGAACAGTGTACGTCTTACAACACTTAGGTTCTAAAATTACTGCAAGCCAGGGATGTTTCAGTATTTGAAAAGCTGCTTATCAAACCAGTAATAAGTATAGCACAGCTTCAAATGTTAATTCTATTTACATAAGCTTTCTGTTGATGATGATCTGTCTCCCTCTGTCAGGAGAAGGTGTGGAAGAAGAGACTTTTAAGCAAAAGATCTACAGTGTTGGCTTTGGTTAATATTGCAGACAATCTTTTCTGCTTTTTAGATGGTGTGAGCGCTGGTGCCATGGATGACTCTAAAATTAATGAACAGAAGAAAAATACTCAGGGTCTAGAAGGAGGAAAAGTAGAAGAGTTGCAGGTTGTGAAGGACCTGGAGGATGAAATAAGAAAATTAAATCACAAATTGTCTTCTGCCAAAGAAGAAAACAAAATTCTTCTGAAAGAGCGAGAATTGGCAAAGGTAGAAAAAATCCAAATAACGCAAGAATATGAAAATCTTAAATCTGACTTTAGTATGCTTCAGAGTTCTGTTGCAGAGCAAGATGCTCTCCAGAAAGAGCAGAAGAAGCTCCAATCAAAGACATCGCTACCAGAAGATGTTGTCAGACTACAGCAAGCACTGTTAGGTACAATGATGATGATGATGTTTGGGGTTTTTTAAATTTTTTTTTTTTTTAGTATATCTTCACAGGTTTTTGCTTTCAATGCTCAGCATTTATTTTAAGAATTTAGAACTGAATGTGAGAATATGTACCTTTCAGAAGCTGCTGCTTTAGAAAAGGGTTGTCCATTGAACTAAGGCTAAGCAGAAAAGGAGACATAATTAGGACAGGCGTGATTTTCATAGGGGTTTCATGATTAGGTAAGTAATCATGTCTGCCAACTGTGTGATAGGTATTTCTTTCTTCAAAAGTAAGTAAGCCTCAGTAGAAGTTGTTTGTTTAAATTCTAAAAGTACACTTTCTATGTGTAAAGGCAGTCTGTTGCTAGTATCTTCTTAAACACTGAGACATAACTGTTTAAGAAGTATATCTATATGTAGAAAATTTTTTAATATTGCATAACTGATATGCTGTAGTACCAGAGTCCTTGTAATGTGGACTCAATGGTAAAAGTAATGCTCTACTTTGTGGTGCTGATCGGTGTGTTTGAATTTTTTACAGCACTGATGTTTATCATCACAAAATAGTGTGAAACTATTCTGTTCTGAGCAGAAGAGTTCTGTTGGGGCAAGGTGTCAGAATTACTTGGGTTTATTGTTGTTTGGAAAGTAGTAAAATGATGTGGGTTTTTTTTGTTTTCCTTTATAGAAGCAGAAAATGAAATAGCAAGACTTTCAAGTTTAAATCAGGTAAAGCAATTTCTAAATTAAGCCAACAAAAACGTTTGTACCAATAGTAACTAATAGCAAACACATATGCTGGAACTATACGTTTTTCGGGGCATTCACACTTCTACATAAATAACCTTGCAATCAAGGAAATAATTTTAGATTAATTCTGTAATTACGTGTGGAGTTGACAGAAACTGTACATTTTGACTTGTGAAGCTCCACAGCATACTCTGCTGCAGAAAATTAGTGGAGTTCCACCTATCCCATTGCTGCTTAGGCTGCTGTAACATACATTTATAAAGTACAGATAGTACATTCTATAAAAATTATAATTTTTCACCTCTTCTACTTTGGCACGTTTCAGTTTTGATAGTTGTAAGATGTAAAATATCAGTCTTCTATGTAGTGCTCTAGTAATACTACATTCCGTCTTACTGATGGAGTTAGGCAGTGGAACATACAGTTTCTCTGGAACAGATCTTTAGTTTTCGGCAAGGTTGGCGTAGTCCTTTATAAACTCAGGCTTGAGAGATTTGACTTAGTTTACTTTGTCTCCAGTAGTACTTTTCCACAGGGGTCTTTTGCATTTTGCATGCATTCAGTAGTTCCCAAGGCATTTTTCATAAGGGCATTATTCAGGTGTCCTTGATTAAAACTTCCTGTCTCACCATGCAGCCTACTACATGTTTAGGGTATCTCGTGGAGATATAATAGTTTATCCCAGCTGTGGATCCATGCCTCAGAGGTGGATATAACTTTGCTTGTCAGGCCATGTTTTTTTTGTGCAGGAGCTTGCAAGTTGCACTCCTGAACTTCGTGATGAGAAAATTGTACATACGAATGGTAGAGACAAATACTTCACAGTGAAGAATTTTTAGCTGGGGTAACATTCATGTAGGCTTAGAGTTTCTAACATAAAAATGCATGCTTCGCTTTTAATTGTTGAGGGGAAGAAAGAAACCATTTCAAATTTAATCAATTCATAAATTTCAGCAAGATAAAGTCTAATATTTTGACTTTTTTAACTTTAGGAGAGACTTGAGAAGAAACTCACAAGTGCACAACATAAAGATGAGAATATTCTTTCTACATATACTGAGGATCAGAATTCAGAATTAAGTCAGTTAAGACAAGATTTGGAAAGGAAAGAACATGAATTAAATGAAAGTATTGCTGAAAGAGAAACGTTAATAGCAGAGTTGGAAGAACTAGACAAGCAGAATCAAGAAGCTACTCAGGTAATAAATATTGCAACTAATTACTGAACTGCTGAAATAAATGTTTAGATTTGTGTGTGTGTCTTTCTTTTAAGCTGATCTTTGAACATAGACAGCAGGCAAAAATAACTTATCCTCTGGGGCTTAAAAGGAATATTGGGACTAGCATTTCTCTGTATCTGCTATCTCGATGCAAAATGCTGAAGTGGAAGAAACCCACTTCTTAAAGATAAATAATATGACCTGTCAGCTGTCCAAAAGGGCTGTTATCTTCCAAAGTTTGATTAAATACTGCTCGATTTTTCCTTGCAAGACTTTTGTTGGTTTTTCTCCTGCTAATATTTTGACCTGTGTCTTATGACAGTATGCGTAACGTGAGTGATTTTTTAAAAAACTTTCTTTTTTTTTCTTTTCATTATCCTTATGTTGAATAATTAAATTACTTTATTACAAGTTCTTCATAATACAAGCATGTGTGGAGCAAAAATGTCAGTGATTATATGTAATCAAAATGGAATGATACCTTTTTTTGGCTGTTCTGATATATTTGAGATGTAAATACATAGTTGCAAGCCATGTGTTTTCAATATTTGCTTACTTTATTGAATTGAATATTTAAGTGTTCTCCTGTGAAATGAATCCCAGCAAGTGTGTTTAAAAATAAGCTCAAACAAGAAATTGAAAATAGAATATACAGATAGACATTAACTTATGTACTTGTTACTTTAAATTTAGTGTCAGCCTGTTTTTAAGTAATGGATGTTTGCTGCGTACCCATTACAACTGTCCTGACAAATTCTGACAGTTCTTTTTCTTAGGTAGTTCTCTTTTTGTTCCTTGATTTAGATAGTTGGGGTTCATTCGGGAGAGGTAGTGTGCTTGTTTATAGAGAAAGTTAATCTATCCCTCTTTGGTATTTGGTTTTCATTAATTTAGCATTGACTAGTTGATACTACTTGCCAACTTAGGTTGGCAAGTAGGAAACATTTTCGTTTCCTCTCTTTTTTTTTTTTTTTTTTTATTGTTCAGAGGATACAAAATGAATGAAATGCATAGTTAGGCTGGTTCTCCTCTCCTAATGAATTCTTGTTTGTGTTCATTTCAGCATATGATTACACTGAAAGAGCAGCTGTCAAAACAACACACAGAAACTGATTGTATCATCAAACAGCTGAAATCTGACATAGATTTTGAAAGAAAGAAAGTATCAGAATTGGAAATAGAGAAGATGGAAACTATTAAGGAGTTAGATAGTCAGAAAGAAAAACTAAGTCAGTGTTCATACGCACTTAATGATTTGCATATAAGTAAGCAGCAGCTTCAAGAAAATATTAAAGAACTTCAGGAACAATTAAGGAAAGCCCAGGACTGTAATTTGCATAATAAAAAAGAAATCGGAGAATTGCAGCAGGGACTAAAAGAAAGAGAGGAGGAACTTGCCGTATCCCTGAGCAAGTTAACAGAAAAAAGTAGTCAGGAATCTAACTACACTTGTCAAGATCTGATTCTGAAAGAAAGAGAAGTAGAAATTTCAAAACTACAGAATGACATTTCAGAAAATAAACAACTAAATGAAGACTTAGAGAAATCGCTGTCTGATCTCAGAACAGAAAACGGAAAGCTGATAGCAGCCATTGAAGAACTAAAACAGGAGTTAAGTGATGCCATTTCTGAGAAAAATAAAGTTTACTTGGAAAAAGACACTGTTGTGGGGGCTTTGAAAATGGAAAAAAGACAGTTAGAGAGTGAATTAAACCAGATGGAAAAGAGACTTTTGGAACAAGCACATAAGTATAAACAAACTATTGAGGAATTATCAAATGCTCGTAATATGGATACCACTGCATTGCAGCTTGAACACGAGCGCCTAGTTAAACTCAATCAAGAGAAAGACTTTAAGATTGCTGAACTTAAAAGGAACATCGAGCAGATGGAAATTGACCATCAAGAAACAAAAGAGATGTTGACTACTAGCTTGGGAGGACAAAAGCAGTTGACAGAACTCATAAAAGAAAAAGAGGTATTTATTGAAAAGTTTAAAAATCAAGCTTTAGAGGTCAGGCAGGAACTTGAGGAATATATGAAAGTTTCAAAAAATCAGGATGTCTTAAAACAGAACTTGGAGGAAAAAGACAGAAGTCTTGCAGTTATGAAGGAAGAAAATAATCATTTGAAAGAAGAAATTGAACGTCTTAAGGATCAGCAAAGTAGATCTACGCCTGTGGTTGAGCCTAAAACTCTAGATATTATTATTGAACTTGAAAGTGAGGTAACACAGTTAAAGGTGATAAAGAGTAATCTTGAAGAAGAAATAGAAGTTCACAAAAAAACAATAGAAGATCAGAATCAAACAGCAGTGCAACTTCAGCAGTCTTTGCAGGAGCAAAGAAAGGAAATAGATGAGTCTAAATTTCAGTGTGAGCAAATGAATGTCACACATGAAAGACTTTCTTTAGAAAAAGATGAGGAAATTAAAAATTTGCAGAAAACAATTGAACAGATTAAAACTCAGTTGCACAAAGAGAGACAGATTATTCAGACTGACTCTTCTGATCTTCTTCAGGAAACCAAAGTTCAGACTCTTAATGGAGAAAGTGGAAATGAAAAACATGACCTATCTAAAGCCGAAATTGAAAGACTGGTAGAGGGTATCAAAGAAAGAGAGATGGAGATTAAGCTTCTAAATGAAAAGAATGTTTCTTTAAGTCAGCAAATTGATCAGTTGTCTAAGGATGAAGTTGGCAAACTTACTCGGATCATTCAAGAGAAGGATTTAGAAATACAAGCTCTCAATGCTAGAGTTTCCTCCGCTTCCTATAGGCAAGATGTTCTTTGTCTTCAGCAGCAGCTGCAAGCTTATGTTATTGAAAGAGAACAAGTACTAGCAGTTCTAAGTGAAAAGACAAGAGAAAACAGTCAGTTAAAAACAGAGTATCGTAATATCATGGATATGGTTGCTGCTAAAGAAGCAGCTTTGGTAAGGTTGCAAGAGGAGAATCAAAAGTTACTTAATAGATCTGAAAACAGCAGTCAAGACATGTCTAGAGAAACTATTCAGAATTTATCCCGTATCATTCGAGAAAAAGATATTGAAATAGATGCTCTAAGTCAAAAATGCCAAACGTTACTGACTGTCTTGCAGACATCCAGTACAGGGACTGATAATGGGACAGGAGGTGTTAACAGTAACCAGTTTGAGGAACTTCTACAAGAACGTGATAAACTAAAACAGCAAGTAAAGAAGATGGAGGAGTGGAAGCAACAAGTAATAACCACAGTTCAGAACATGCAGCACGAGTCGGCTCACCTCCAAGAAGAGTTACACAAGCTTCAAGCACAAATTTCAGTTGAAAGCGATAGTAATTCCAAGTTGCAGGTAGATTATAATGGCTTGATTCAGAGTTACGAACAGAATGAAAAAAAGCTGAAAAGTTTCAGTCAGGAATTAGCAGAAGTTCAACACAGCATAGGACAACTTCATAACACCAAGGATCTTCTCCTGAGTAAGCTTGATTTGGTAACACCAACAGCGGCAGTGGCTTCCACCATTTCACAGTTTTCAGGCATTCAGTACGGTGCTCCACATGTACTCAGTGATGAGTCTAAACTCTTTCAAAAGGAGTTGGAACAACTGAAAAAGAAGCTGCAAGAAAAAGATTCAACTATTAGGACTCTTCAGGAAAACAATCAAAGATTATCTGATTCTGTGGCTACAGCATCAGAGATTGAAAGAAAGAATCAAGAAGGGACTGAGTCAGAGATGCGGCAAATCAAAGAAAAACATGATGTCTTACAGAAATCACTTAGGGAAAAAGACATATTAATTAAATCTAAAAGTGATCAGTTACTTTCTGTGAGTGAAAATCTTAGTAACAAAGAAAATGAAAACGAGCTTTTGAAGCAAGCTGTGACTAATCTCAAAGAGAGAAATTTAATTTTAGAAATGGATATCGGAAAACTGAAAGAGGAAAATGAAAAAATAGTTGCAAGCTGTAGGGAAAAAGAGACAGAATTCCGAGCACTTCAGGAGACAAATATGCAGTTTTCAATGATGCTGAAAGAGAAAGAGTTTGAGTCTCACTCAATGAGGGAAAAAGCTTTTGCTTTTGAGAAGCTGTTGAAAGAAAAAGAACAGGTATGTGGATTAATATTTATGAATATCTTTTAAAATTAAGTCACATGGTAATGCATTTTTGTGTATGTGTAGCCATCAAGTGTTTGCCTGAAATCCATTTGTGACTCCTTGCTGCGTTACACTACAATGAAAATGCTCCCCCTGAAAAGTTAAGAAATTAAAAGTCAGCGGATGAGTGGTTTACAATATTATCTGTTAATTGTGCAGCCATAAACTAAATTTTTCATTTATTTGGAAATTGCTTATTTACTGAACAGCTGCTTAATACTTTGGTTTGGCCCTATTGCTCATTAAGTGCCCTATATTATTTTTACTGTATGATGTTCAAACTTCTGCCGAGTTGGCCAGCAGGACTAATCCTCCAACGTGCTTTCCTCTGCTGTTTATCATTCCAGTGTGATTGCTTCATAACATCCCTGTGAGATGAATGGGTTTATGTATCTTGCTTTTATGGCTGAAGAAACTCCACTGCAAAAAAAAGTAAAAGATGGGACAAGCTAAAGTAATTGTTTCTTCTCTACAATTTGACATATGGAAAAATTGGTACTTTTTTCAAAGAGTATGCTCGGAGAGACGTTGCAGTGGCTAATTAATTATCACATATGTAATTTGAGGAAGAATCTTTTTTAAAAGACCAAAGAATTTATGTGGCATGATTGATACACAGGTCAGCAGCATGCTGTGTGAACTGCTGCTTTTGGAGTTAACAAAGTAATGTGTGAATTGCCACTTCTCTTTGATAAATAGGCGTTAAGTACAGTGCAAAAGTCTTCCTGCAGTTTTGACAAACAGTTGACAGCAGAACTCCAGGATGTAGATATTTTGGGTTTGCTTTGTAAGCTCGGACAGTGAGTATGTCCTAGTGGGTGGTCTTTTCTGGTAATTAATTTGAAACAGATAATTTTCTTTATCTCCTCTGTACTGGCCAGGTCCCCGTTCTCTTCATCTTGGTGGTTCTGGTCACCATTGTTCAGTCTTCTCTTATAGTTGTCCCCCTCCATGCATACAGTCCTTATTCTCTCTGTTGCCTTTAGCATCCCTTTTCATTTTCCGAACTTACGAGCATTGCCCGTTATCAGAGAGTGATATTTATGCAAACTGTTGCTACATAATGTGACATTAATTTTTTCCCCCTACTATAAGTATAATAAAAAATTTCATGGAGTCATAGAATGGTTTGAGTTGGAAGGGACCTTAAAAATCATCTAGATCCTCCTCTCCCCCTGCCCCGGGCAGGGCCCCCTTCCCCCAGCCCAGGGGGCTCCCAGCCCCGTCCAACCTGGCCTGGAACCCTTCCAGGGAGGGGGCAGCCACAGCTGCTCTGGGCACCCTGGGCCAGCGCCTCACCACCCTCACATCTTTCTGAAGTGTTTTCAAACTACCAACTAAATCTGCAGTGTAATGTATTTGGAAAAACAAAATATGAATTACACTTAACTATATGTGTTTTTTAAATTTATCAATTGGAAATCTCAACTTCGACATAATATATGTGAAAAAACAGGATTTTTTTTTTTTTTTTGGAGAAGTTTGACTTAGGACAGGTGTTTAGCTCTGCTCGTAGTAAAGATTTCCCTATCCTGTTCTAAAGAAATACTATAGGATTACAAGAAGTTTTATTGTCTCAAATTACAGCTACATTGTGAAAAATAGCTTTGAATTACCATTAGGACCTTTTATGTTCATCAGTCCTGCCCATATAAAATATACTAATACTTTACAAATTCATACTTTTAGTATTTTGGGGGTTTTTTTAATGGTAACTCATGAAAATCTGCATTGTCTGGCTAGGTTGTCTGTGTTGCATGTCTTTGGCCTGCAGATTTTTACTCACTGGTGGCTTAACTCTGCAGTTTCACAA
Organism: Tyto alba; assembly: GCF_018691265.1. NCBI lineage: Eukaryota > Metazoa > Chordata > Aves > Strigiformes > Tytonidae > Tyto > Tyto alba. The sequence goes on along the minus strand of NW_024881280.1, from coordinate 31,098,620 downwards.
GCATAGAACATATGTCTGGGCATTTTTCTTGCACAAACTGGAGAAGTTCCTGTGACATGCTTTGTGTTTGCCATGGAAAACTAAGCAAAATAGTATTCAAACAATTTTGTATTTTGTGTGTGTGTCAGAAGATAACATGACAAAAAAAGGTTTGCCTGCAGGTTTTTGGTTATACTGCAAAAAGAATTTTACTATAATCAGTTTGATTAATAAAAACAAATAATTGAAGTTCACAGGGATTAGTGATAAAAAAAAAAAGATTGGTTTACTTTTATCCAATGTGTTCAAAAAAATAACTGCTTTCAATACAAAATACTAAAAGAGTATGCTGAGAAGTTTCAAAGAAAATGCATTTACATGCACATGTGAATTCTGTGTAACTGACATACCCTTCTCCCTTACATCTTAATGTAAAGTTGTAGTAAATTGCAAGTAAGCGGGAACGTTATTCATTGAAATTTGACGCCTGAAAGTATGATGGACATTGCTGTGATTCATTGAAGGGTAATCTTTGGGCTTGAGATCACCTTATGCTTTGTTTCTAAAGATTTCTTCGTGTGTTTAGTCATCTTCAGTTCAGACAAGTTGACCTACCTAGGCTAATGCTTTACATGTGCATGGCCTAATAATTGGGTGTCACAGATAATAGATTGCAAACACTAGGGGGGAAGGTGAAATTTTCAAGCATATAAGTGTCTGAGATGCTGTGTAGATAATACGTATCTCCCATCTAAAGATAGGCAGGTATCTGTTTGCAGCAGTCACTTAGGACAATGTGTCTATATAGTGTCTTTTAGCAATAACTTTTACTTTGTCTTGTATCGGGAGTGTAATAACTTCAAAATAACATTTTCCCTGACTGATTTTCTGTGCTGTAGGGCCATGGGCGTCCTGCCCTTTTCCTTGTTAGGTCAATATTGTCATTACACTCCTGTGGGCAGAGACTGTCTCCCCTTTGGTAAAACTGTTCGCTACATTTGAAGTGCTTGTTTGTGTCTTCAACAGGGCAAGACAGGAGAATTGAATCAACTGTTAAATGAAGTTAAATCAATGCAGGAAAAGGCTGTTACTTTTCAGCAAGAGAGAGACCAAGTCATGGTAGCACTCAAACAGAAGCAAATGGAGAGCAGTGCCCTGCAGAGTGAGGTACACCACCAAATAATTTACTGTTGTGAGAAAAAAAAGAAGAAGAAATTGCCTCTGTAATATTTTCTGGATTATTTTTGGTAGCAATCACTGGTAAAAAAGCATCTAAAATCGATACAGATGCAGTGTGCTTCAATGGACGTGTTTTATGTTTGCTTAAATTATTTTTATGAAAGGTGATAGTATGAGCAACTTAAGGTGTGTTCTACACAGATACAGCATCTGCGTGAGAAAGAGCAGCGCCTAAATCAGGAACTGGAGAGGTTACGTAATCACCTTTTAGAAATGGAAGACTCCTACACACGAGAAGCTTTAGCTGCAGAAGACAGAGAGGTCAAGCTGAGAAAGAAAGTTTTGGTTTTGGAAGAAAAACTCGTGTCCTCATCTACTGCAGTGGAGAATGCCAGGTAGTCTTAATGTATACAGCAGTGGCATTGGCTGCAGATCTCACAGTTAGCTAGACTGATACTGATGGCTTTATTTTACTGAATTACCATTCTATAACATGTTAGGCATTTGAGAAAACAAAAATATATGAACTTTTGTTACTGTAAATCAGAAGGGTGGTTTGAAATACACTTGTCTACTGTTGAGAACTTAAGAATTTGTCCTTTTAGTAGCAAATACTGAAATCTCAGGTCTTTGACAATGCTTAGAACTAGAAACAACAAAAATCCATCAACCCATCCATTTAGTTGTCTGTCAAACCAAAAAAGGTGGACTTTTAAATCAAGGCTTCATTCAGTTTGAAAGAGTCTTATTTCATACACTTGAATGCACAGATGTGGCTGTCATGCTTCGTGAATTGCTTTCAAGACAAGTGTCCATCCTTACTTTATACCTGATACCATGGGAAGTATACACTGCTGTCTGCTTTTTTCTGTTTAGTGTGTGTATATATATAAAGCAAGATGGTTTTGAAGTTCTTTTGGGCAGCAGAATCTGGGAGGCTAGAGCTGATTGTGGTTATTTATTTATTTGCCATAATCACATTTTTCAGCCAGAACAATGAAAACCCAAGTATTAAAATTACTCAGTGCCTATCTTGACTGCTTTAATATTGTTTTACTTACAGGAATGTTGGTTACTTTGGGCAAAATAATGCTTTTTTCATTTTATTACAGTTGTCCAAATGAACAAGTATTTTAACCAAAAAATATGTATGTAGCTGCAGTCTTTCTTTTTTCTTTAAGTGCCAGAGTTGAATTCTGCTCTTAATGTTCACAGCAAAGAGATTTCTGAGTTGAGCAGAATTTGCTGTGAAAAATTGTGGAGAAATGGGAAGAATTGGGAGAAAGTTGTGTAAAAACTCTTCATCAGAATGTTTCTTAATTCTTCATCAAGCTTGTCAAATAACTTTCCAGAAATATTGCCTATTATATGCTTTCTTTAAAAAGACTGGCATAAGAGTAAATCAGGTTCATAATATTATTGCATAATGGGAAGTTAAATGGGGCGTTCAGTGGTCAGTATGGAGCAAGATATACTGAGTTCCTGGAGACTGGCTTTAAATGTAAAAACTGGTAGAAATGCCTATTGATTCATGTAGCAATTGAAACAATTAGCAAGATACAGATTCTTTTTTTGGTCAAGATACTGTTACAGTAATGAACAACAAAGATTATTTTTTATTTTTCTAATGCCAAAATTTTTTTACCAGGCTTATTTAAAATCAGTTGTTAGATTGGTTTTTTGTTGTTGAGCTTTTTTTTTTTTAAAAAAAAAAAAAAAGTCAGAAAAAAAAAAAGCCTTAATTTTTATGAATTGGGCTGAAAAATTAAAAGTGGGCCATTTTTGCTGGGATTTAATTTTCTCTGTGATGCCTTCCACTACTGTCTTCATAAATAATTTATTTTATTTTCATTAAGTCATCAAGCTAGTCTGCAGGTTGAGTCTTTGCAAGAGCAATTAAACCTGGTTTCCAAGCAGAGAGATGAAACTGTGCTACAGCTCACCATTTCCCAGGACCAAGTGAAGCAGTATGCACTGTCACTGGCCAACCTGCAGATGGTACTAGAGCAATTCCAACAGGGTGAGTTTTGTCAAGAAATAGCAAAGACTGCAACAAGTGTTATCCAGCTGGGATAGTTACCACAATTGGTGCTTATGAAATATTAGTTACCTGGTTTCCATTTTGATAGCTTGAATTTCAGAATCTGCTGTCTTTTTAAAATCTTACAAAAAATTCTGACCATGTGAGAACTGATGGTCAGTATCCCATTTATGAAATTTTAATTCCACCTCTGCCTTATGGAAACCAGATACAATAATGCCGAGGTTTTGCAGTTGCATAGCCCAGGAAGAATTATATGTTGTGAATCAAGATTTTTTTTCTTTGTTTGTTTTGTATTTTTAACCCTCTAGAAGAAAAAGCTATGTATTCAGCAGAGCTGGAGAAACACCAAAAGCAGACTGCAGAATGGAGGGAAAAAGCAGAAAACTTAGAAGAAAAAGTTGTATCACTCCAGGTGGGCTGAATAATTAAAGTGAACTGTATGAAACTGAATGCTAATTCTTGACTGATTTTTTTTGTTTTTAACTGCTGTGTTAAGTGTTACAGTCTAAGAATACATCAAGTTATGTAATTATTCTCTCTTGCTTGGAAGAGAGTGGGGCACTAAAAGGTCAGCAAGGTAGCATTCCTCTGCTGACCATCCATTTTTCTGAGGATGTTTACAATCCGCTTATTCTAAAGACCAAGTGATTGAAGTCTCTGCACCTGTTATGTTTGATCCGTGTTGTATTGGCATAACTGTGATTGTGAACTGTCTTGCTTCTCCTTTTGTCCCTTTCCTGCTCTCTGTTCAGGAAAGTTTAGGAGAGGCAAATGCTGCACTGGATGCAGCATCGAGGCTTACTGAGCAGCTTGACATCAAAGAGGAGCAGATTGAAGAGCTTAAGAAAGAAGGTAACTACATCTTTTATCTCTGCTTAAAACATTCCAAGCAGCTGAGGAGGCAATGCAGTATTCCTAGAAACTAACCAAAATTCATCTCCTATGAGGAAAAAAGTAATTCTGTGCCACCTTTTGAGGACTCGCTTGTATATAAAGCAAAGGTGAAAAAGTATTTTTACCTTCTGTTAGGGGCTTTTCATGGACGAAAGCCCTGTAGCAGTTGGGGAGAGGGGGAGTTCCCGCCATAAATACCAAAGCGCTTGATTTAGCTCTGTGTCTTTTTAAAAAGTTTGTGAAATACCAAATGTTATCAGCTTTTCCAAAGTAACTACCATATTTGACGTAGACACAGGAATACAGTGAAGTAGCGAGAAAGGGTGTGCTGTTGGTAAGAGATGTAGAGGGAACAGCTCTTGCACAGATTTGAGACGTTCTGAAGAGTTTATGTGGAAAGTTCTGGACACCTCTTTAGATTGTATTTTTATATTTCATTTCAAATAAGCTTCCTGATTAGTCATTTAGAAAGATGCCTTTCATATTGTTCCCAGGTGAAGTATTCTAACATTTGATGAATGTCAGTACTTTAGATTTGAAGACAAAACTTGGCCAGATGGTAGAGGAATTTGCTGGCAGAAACAGTTTTGAAAAGGAAGAATGTTTACAGTGGGGGTGCTCAAACATTGGAATAGGTTGCCCAGAGACATGGATTGTCCATCCATGGAGATATTCCAAACTCAGCCAGCCATGTTCCAAGGCAGCCCTGCTGTAGATGACCCTGCTTGGGCAGCGGGGTTGGACTAGATGATCTAGAGCTCCCTTCCAACATAAACATTTCTTAAATTTTGTGATTCTGTGAATGTTTTGGAGTGTGATTTGGGTGGTTTGTTTTTTTTCCCTCTCTCTGACATCACTGAAACATGAATTCTGTAAGATATGCAGAGCCTTCTCTTTCAGAAACACATTTAGCATTGATACTATAGGAAAGCCTAAGAAGACAGAATAACCTTTTACTAAAAACTGTCACCATTTCAATGTATTTCTGTTTTATGGCCTTACACTATTTAGTCTAATCAAATGGAAAAAATTAAGGGTAATTTCCATACAGTGTGTTTGAATATCAAACATCAGTAAGATTTATAAGCTCAGACACTCACTTGGAGGTGACAGAATAACTGTGTGAGTAACATAAGGTCACTTTTTTTCATTACTGCATTAATTTTAGTTTTCATGAGAAAGAAGTCACAACATTAGCTAAAGCAGGACTTAGGACTAATAATAATTTTGCTGGATTTCTGTACTTCTGTGTCATTTTATCTGCAATGTTTCATTGAACCAAGAGGGAAAGTTACTTCTCTGTGTTGCATGACAGTTCTGACATGGGGTCTGTGGGTCACAGTATTTTGCTGTTACTGTAGCATCCCCTGTTATGGTCAGGCTTTCACTGAGCACACGGCGTGAATCTAAAATCAGAGGAAAACTTGTGATTGGCCCCTGAAGCGGCTCTAAAAAAGGGAGCTTGAAGAGCAGAGGTGTGCTCACTCTCTGTGGCTACTTAACAGCTCTTACTTTCTGGTTTCCCCCCCCATGTCTCTGGGAAGTTTTTGGATGAGTGGCTTTAAGGCTTGGTGGGGGAAGACCTGGAACATGATCTCTGCTGCATGCAGTGGTAACTCCTGCTCTGAACAATACAACTAATTACTGCTATTCATTTTTAAATTGTATGTCTTACTCTTGAAATAAACAGTATTTTCTTAAAGCATACTTGCTTATGATCAGATACTTGGCGTGAAAAGTAATTTGACAGTCTTCACAATTTCAGCAAGAACTGTACAAAAAAATTACGACATTTCTACGACATAATTGACTGTTGTGTCTAAGTGCAATTTGGCATCCAAGTAGGCATCGTAGGAGGAGTGCTCCCTGAGTTCACATATGAATTTTACAAGCTAAATTGAATTTCAAGCTGCTACCAGAATGTACGACTAAATACTGATTTGGTTTTGAATTAACTGATCTGTCTGTCTCACTACAGACATTCACAGCAAAAGTTTCCAAATACCCTGGATTGAAATTAACTTGGGCATAGGCAAATATGGCACTCTCAGATGGAGAGATCTTCATTACCGGTTAATTTTGATTGCAAACTTTTGCATGTGAAAGCATGAGAGGTTTGAACTCTGAGAGAAGACTGAATCTCAGTATTTTATCAAGCTATTTTGTATTGGCAAGTGACTTACTTGTTAAAAAGATTGAAAAGGGTTTGTTGCATAAAGGAAACAGCACTTTAATGTTGTAGAATAAATCATAATTTTTATTGAAAAAAAAAAAGAGACCACTCCATTTTCTCTATCTACACAAGAAAACATATAATGTCTTATTGAAAATTGGCCAAATACATTCCCAGACATAGTTTTGTTGGCCAAATCTTTTGAAGGATTTCTTTATGGATTTTTTTTTTTAGCAGAAGTGATTTCAATGGAAAAGTATAAGATGTACCAGATGTAGTTTTCTGGATTGCCATAAATGGTTAACAAATTATTCGAGACTGTTGTAAATGTCTGGTTTACAGCAGCCCATGCTGAATTTTGGCTCAGGTCTTTTTTATTATTCAGTCTTTTCCTACACACAAAGTACGTGTTTAAGTCCTTTTCAACTGTAAGATTCTATTTTAGGAGGAAATAATCAATTTAAAAAATAGTTTAATGATAGAGTTCCATAGTCACTGTGGATGGAACATAGCCGTGTAGCTGTCCTTAAAAGTTGGTCCTCTGATATAAAATCTTTTAGCCAGGAAAAACCAGAAAACAACAGCAACATTTAATTTAAATTATCGACACATTTTGTTTTAAAATTAATCATGTGAATAAAAATTGAAAAGGAAAGTTGCTATTGTCTTCCTTTGTACAGCAATAGTAACAGCATGAGATATACTTGAAACTTGTTTTCAGATGCTGTTTGTTTATTTTTGTAGCATTATTACTTTAAATTTTTTAATTCCCTTTTAGTCTGTGGAGATCCAAATTACAATTCAACTGCCATGTACGCTCCTACAGCTGTTAGTGTTCCATCATTATATTGCAAATGTTTTTCTTCAAGTATTGGGGTCTTATTTAACTAGATTTACAAAGTAGCATAATTTGAAGTTTAAAGGCTGAAACCATGAATTAATTCTCCTGTGCCTCACACTGGTGTTCTGAAAGAGGGAGGAATCATGAAGAGCAGTCACATTATTGGAATGGATTTCAGTGCATATGGATGTAGTTGTTACAAGATATATTGTTGTATAATATATATAATTTCGTTTGGTTTTTAACTTTTTTTAGTAATGAGCTTAATCCTTACGTTCCTTGAATGAGAACTTTCCCAGTGTGACACTAGTTAGTTTGTTCTACTCTGTACTCTAAAACTCATGTTTGTGAAGTAAGATGTTTATATAAAGATGTGAAGTATCTGAACAGGACATACTAAGTTGTATTCATTTCACAGCCTAGCTTTTTAATGTGTATATATATGAAAACTCTGTGCAGGTTCTCGAGGAGTTATTGGTGCTAATGGAGAAACATATTCTGCCAGCATAGTGGTGGCATGCATTTATTAAAGATTGGAAGTCATGTGGAAACTAGAATGGAATGTTTTTCATGCATCCCAGATGATTCGAAGGGTATAGAAATTTATAAAAGTCCCTTTTCTTACACAGATGTTGAGGCTTTCTAGAAATTAACTACAAGATAGTTACAAGAAAAGCATATCTTTTGTGGGCTTTGTTTTTTAAATGAATCACTTTTAATTAGCATGAGCCCAGGAAGTGTTAAAATGGTGGGGAAATTAAGTTGATCAGCAGTTTTTCCATAGGATTTGAAGATAAGCATTCAACATTACAGAGAGAGGGGAGAAGCAGCTCATCGCTTCTGCTTATGTAACTGTAGGGTAGAGTTGGTCTTCACATGAACAGTCCATGTTATATTTGTCAAGCTTTTGTGGGCGATTAAGGCTTGTACTTTTATTTGGAAAAAAGTAACTTCAAAGGTAGTATCTTGTAGAACCCCAGTTTGGTGAAAAAATATATTTTTGCTGTCTCAAGGTGAAACCGTTCATAGTTATCTTCTAAGAATTCTTTGTACCCTGTAAACATTTGTTTTCTTGTTTGAGAACGTTTTACTGCCAATGTGCTCAAACCCATGTTTGGGGATTTAAGTGAGAAGTTTTTCTATCACTGTTTACTCCGTTTTTTTTCAACAAATTTCTGTAGACCTGAACATCAGATACTTTTATCTAGTTTTTATTATAACAAGAAAACTTTGTGCCCGGTTTCCTTAAAATCAGAATCTTGTAAAATACTTATGGCAAGTAAAACTTTTAGGATATTTTTTTTCTTTATTATGAGATCTATGAGTTTGGTGGGGGGTCAGAGTAAGTTTCAGTTACTGACACAGAATGATTGGGTTAATTGGGTGTATTCTGTATTTGAGCTAAGAAGAAATTTGTGTTAGTGGAATTTTAGAATTGTAGAGAAGTTGGTGCTGTGAAATTATTGGGCAAGAGTGAATATAACTATCATGCCATGATTCCTTTCAATGACATGGGCTACTACATTTGTAGCTCCCGCATTAAACACTCAGATGTTGTGAGGCTCAAGTGTGTAGACAGTAGACAAATCACTGATTAATGTCAGGAATTTTAGAAAGCTGAAAAGTTACAGCACTAGTGAATGCAAAATCTAAACTCTTCTAATAGTTCCTGTTTCAAGTTTGTGGAGAGGAAAACAGGATCCTTTGTATAGGCCAAGAATGTCATTATCAGTTTTGATATCCCAGATGAACCAATTCCATTACAGCCACTACAGAACAGTATCAGTACTTGGGGTCAGCATCCGAAAAAAGGCAGAAAATCTGTGTAGTGACTCCTAGCACACTCCTAGGCAACCTCGTATTAGTTAATTTGTAATACTGGCCTATTCACTTAATTTGCAGGCCATGATACCTAACAAAGTGTTTGCCATTTTCCTCTCAGTTATGTCTTTGATTCATGGTAGCTGTGGAATTTTCTCTCTTCCATTTTTAACGGGATATTTGTATTCTCAGAAGTATGGGGAATCTTGCATGAATCTCTGCAGAGCCTTTCTTGCCAGTATACTGAATTGTGAAGCACAGCACTGGTTCTAGGGTGCATTCGTGTGCCCCAGCGTGCCGTTTCACGAGCTTGCGTTTAGTTAATAGGAGCCAGAAAGGTCCTGACAGAAGAGATCTGCAACAGGTTACTCTGCCTAGGTGCTCTGCTAGCTGGTAATTCTCCTGGGAGACTGAAGAACTCTTAAGTACTTCATGGCTTTAGCAGCCTGCTGTTAGAGTGTGCAGAACAGCTGGGTTTATGAAATACTTGAGGTTAGGTACTGAGATCAAAAGACCTGATGCCAACATGCAGTTTGGGCAGATTATGAAAAAGATTGCCACCACAGGACTGTAGATTTTGATCAGGGGTTTCTTTCTAACTCTGTATTACATCGTTCCGGAAATTTTAGCTTATGATTTCAGATAATAATCACTTATTAAGTTGGCACTTCTTTATGAAAAATCAAACTGATTTTTTATAAAAAACACCATAACAATATTAACATATTTTTATTTTAAAACGTGTGTTTTATTAATAAAAGTTTTGCAACATATTCAAAGCTTCAATTTTTGTTTATTTGCTGTGACATAACATTTTGTAGGTGAGATCAGAAGAGAAATGTTAGAAGATGTACAAAATAAACTAATGAATGTCATGAACAGCACAGAAGGAAAAGTGGACAAGTAAGTCTTTAGTAAGAGACTTGGTATACGTGTTTGGGTTTTATTCCTCACAACGTACAGATATATTACTAATATAGTTGCAAGAGTAGTGCAGGACTGGGCTGCTGTATGAGATCTTATAATTATACATTGATTATTATGACCTTTTTCAATTGCTTGGTGTTGTAAATAGTAATTTTGATTAGTGAAACCAATGTGTATGTGGATTACTGATGTGTTTCTTAGGTAGAAGCACACTTCAATAGCGTGAGCTCTGCAAATGGAGATAAAAGTTCTTAATGTCTGTTATAATGTCTAAGGTGTAAACAGCGAGCCCTTTCATGTAGCTAGCATCACCTGGATGTTGTGTAAATCTCTCTTCCTTGGTTTTTTTTTTGCCTCTTCTCCTTACCCTTTAGAACTGAAACAGGAATAGGCAAATGGGTTCTGTTGTCCCCTTCCTTACTTCTTGGTTTGGGACTGTACATAAATATCTGAATAAACATTTTTCCTGATTGTAGTACTTGCATCAAAACTTGAACATGTACGATTCAGTATCACCTTTCTGCATGCAGTATTCCTAATACTGTCCAAACTGACACTGCATAAGAAATGTTATAACTTGTAGGTGGCGGAAATTGGTGAAGGTACCCTTTCAGTTCCTTGTATTAGATTTGTTTGTTTGGATTAATGTAAATTAGGCAAAAGTATGAGGAATAAATGCTTCAATATTAGAGTATCAGCTGTTACGTAAGAGCAGGTTGTTTAACAAGCTTCCTTTGTTCTGCAGGCTCCTGATGAGAAATCTCTTTGTTGGACATTTTCATACTCCAAAAAATAAACGTCCTGAAGTGTTAAGGTTAATGGGAAGTATTTTGGGAATAAAAAAGGAAGAACTCGATCAGGTAGTACTTTGCAGAAAACTAGACTTCCTTAATTTGTTTGTGGTATCCTTACCTGAAAATAGAATGATTTGCTGCTAAACCAAATGTGACTGTCCTTGCACTTCTTGTGGGGAAAGTATGTGTTTTGATTTTTCATGTGAATTCACTTTTTATGTGGGATGTGCTGATCTTAATGGAATCTTTCGATAACATGATTTTAATAGAATGGATGTCAGTTTGCTGAGGAATGCTAATGCAGCAAGGAAAGGATTTAACTCTGCTGTTCTGTGTAATAGTTGTAATATGTAGTTACGGAAAAGTAAGCCAGTTTTATATATACAACTAGATATTATGAAAAATGTGGGGCTTATTTTTAAATAAAGAGACGGGTTTTTAGACTGCCAGTCTTTGGGAGGCAGAGAATAAGGTTTTGGCAGTAATTAAAGTTTGCATTTATCTGTAGGTTTCCCACATAGTTATGGTGAATAAATATAATGAGCACAGTGTTGCAGTTTCTTTTACCTACTGTTTTATTTTTGGTTTCCTAACTTTTTTTTTTTTATTTTTTTTAATACTTTCTAGTTACTATCTGAAGACCAAAGAGGAGTTACGAGATGGGTGACTGGCTGGCTTGGTGGAGGAGCTGGGTCAAAGAGTGTCCCTAGTACCCCTTTGAGGCCAACTCATCAGAACATTTTTAATAGTGTAAGAAGTAATTGTGCATTCTCCATGTTTGAATGGAAGAAGTGGGGCAGTTGCATATTAATGCTGATGTTTGGTTCCCTCAGTATATTGAGCTTCCTTTACCGATACTACTGTGTCTTGTGTTATTTGTTGGTTTTGTACAACTGCTTTGGCATAAAGTTTTTTTCTGCACTAAATAAGTGTGTAGGCATTAATGAAAATTAAACAATACAAAGTGTTAGGCTAGTACAGAAATCCAGTTACTGTTCCACTGGTTCTTGGGATCACTGACTTCTTACAGTATGCACCTTATCTTGCAAACTGACAGTGCTGGAGGTTAAATACATGTGGGAGTCTGGAATTCTGCAATACTCAACAGTACAGAAGACGATGACATTTTTCCCATATGTCCTTTAAATTTAATCTGAAAAGCTTTCTCAGCTGCTGCAGCTAGTGCCTCTTATGTACAGCATATAAAGTTGATATTTTAAACTTTCAAATACTGTAAGGCAGCAGTTCTCATAGCATGGTCCATGGGAGCAGTTAATCTATGGAACTTTCCATTTTGCAGACCAGTAAATAATGCATTCAAGGGTAGAGCACCAAGGGATTGGTCTTCTTAGATTAACTGTGGTTTTTTGCTAATTGAGCTAGAAAAGCATGTTGAGAATTGATTCCTGTAAATTATCATGAAGTGTAGGGATTGTTTTCTGCCCACTAAAATAATGCAGGCATTTAGGCTACGAGAGGGTTGTAGTCTGATTTAACTACAGACATAGAAGAGGAAAATTAATGCTTGTGTAAGTATAGTGCAGGCTTTACTAAGCAAAATTTTATCTTGTGATGCTATTGACACCTTAATTATTCCCATGCTTCCTTTTTTCAAGACCTTTTTGTCAAATAAAGCAGGCAATGGGTTTTAAGAGAAATGTATAAGTTTTTTATGTGTTTCTGAAGGAGTGATTTGCTTAAGCCATGGACACAGGAAATCCTGTGATGTCAGTAGCAGCATGGGATTCTTGGAACAGTTGGCTTAAATCAGTAATGGAACCATGGTGGAAATATGTGTGTTACATTTAGAGCTTATCAGTTTCACATAAATACACTTACTGAGACAACAAAAACCTTGTGTATTTTGAAAATAAATTTGTCACTCACCGAGACACCAGTACTAAGTACCGGCACGGGTACAAAATTTTTTGAGACTGTTCTCACCTTTGTTTTATGTATGTATGTGTGTATTTTTAACTTACATCCTTTTCAACAGAGCATCAGTAAAATATAATAACTAGTAGCCTCTTGCAGTCTTTTTCAGAACTGTTTGTGAAATTCCTCGAAACAGAATCTTGCCCAAGCCTTCCTCCACCCAAGCTCTCTGTTCATGATATGAAACCTTTAGGAGCAGCAGGAACTGGTAAAACTAGCAGTACTCCATCCAGCAGTCAAATGCAAGGTAACATTCCAAGGAAAATTTGCTTCTTTACGCAGAATGTAAATAACTAAAGGTGGAATTTTCAAGGGGATTTCAGTGATTCTTTGCTTACTCACTTGTGAACTATGAATTTGATTTCTTCCTTCCCCCCCATTTCCTACTTTCTCTTCTCTTTTTTTCTTCCCCCACTCTTCCTTTCCAGTGCTTCTAGACCCTACTTTGTAATCAGTACAGAAGAGCAGAGGGACGAAATTCCCTTTGATATGGAAAGGTTTTAACAGCACCTGTTAGAGCCAAACAGGTGCTGTGCAGAGAACTCCATACGGTATATCAGTGAACCCAGTCCTGATTTTCAGCATCCCTGTTGATCAGCTTGGGTCTCACAGGGTGAAGAATGCAAGTAATACTGGCCTTGTTGTGCCTCTCTGATATGTAGAACCTGGTTGCTTAGAGGGGACTGAAATAAAATCAGTTAAATATATGGCCTGATTTGAAATTTCTGTAAGCTGTGCATGAGTGTTAACTTTGATTTTTCTAAGGCAGAGAACAATGCTTAGATTATGCATGTTGAAATTAATGTGCTTTTGTCTAAGTAATATCCAAATCTTCAGTTTAACTGATCCAGTTTATATTTAATTTTTTACATGTATTTAAGACTTCACCTTAATACAGTCCTGCTGATTTGCAGAAGCTTATTTTGATTGAAACTTTCAACTGTAAACTCAAAGACCAAAACAATTAGCAACCTCAAAAACCTATGTATTATATAGACTTACAGGGAGAGATATATATGCTAAAAAACACTCTTTCAATTTGCCTAAATTAGTTGGTGATACAAAGTATAAATGTCTACTGCGAAATTCCAATTTATCTCTGAAACCAGTATTATTTTTTTTTAATAAAGCCAAATTGAGTTTATTTTTACCCTTCTTCCTTGTAGTATAACAGTAGTGTAATAGATAAAGTACCTATTTTACTTGGCAAAAAAACCAATTTCCTTGTCTGGAAGAACTAAATAATTGGCTCCTTTTATCCATTCAGGTGCTAAACTGCTGGCTTGTAAAACTAGACACCCATTATGTATATCCTTCTAATTGTTCGGGTGCTTTAAGTTTTTTGTTCCTAGAAATAGACCATATGGTAGCAGTTTATAAGTGCTAGACACAAATGTCAGTATAGTATCCACACAGAAATGCATTTATGAGAATTAGGATGTTTGCATGATGAAAGAACTTTTTGTTTTAAAAAAATCTGAATAAAATCACCTATCCAAACAATTAGTATGATATGGGAATGTCAGTTTAGTTTCTGCTCTACCTCTTGTGTAGGAACCTTGAGAACAGGTTACATCTGGAGCTGAGAGAGGATTTGATGGGGGAAGGTGAGGAGTAGCAAGTCGATCGTTAGATTAAAAAAAGTTTATTAAAACTCTGTTAGAATTTGACTAATGAGCAAATGTTGAGTTTTTGTCTCAAGACTAAACTGTGACTTGCTGTCCGTGATCCTTATTTACAGGGGTTTTCATGGGACTGACCCTGGGGAAGTTGTGCCAGTACACCATGGGGTGGGAGCCCTACCTGTGTGCTGCTTTGTAGGGCATGCCCAAGGACCCTTATGCCTTTGCGTAGTGCTGGAGGCAATGTGACAGCTATTTCATGTCTGACACTGCATGCATGAAGTGAACTTGGCAAAGGCTGTTCATGCTGCCTGTCACAGAGATGTATAGATTTTTTTTTGGGTAGCCGGAGCTATTAGTGGATTTCAGCTGCCAGCAGGCACAAGTATGGTTGGCAGGTCCTGGGAGTGCCCTGATCCTTCAGTCAGTTTTGGAACTGATGGCGTGAAGTGTAGACATAGGAATCGTTCAGCAAAAGCAGCATTGGCAGATGAGTTCCAAGATGAGAGACGATAGGAAGAAGGAAGGTCTTTGAGAACATCTACCACGGCAAGAAGATAGGATTTTCATGTTGCAAAAGTCATAGGCAATTTTAGAATTTGTTTGTGAACAAATGCTGTAAAATTGGGTAGCCTTATGAATGCTTTCTAACAACGTGTTTTTGTTGTTGGGTTTTGTTTTTTACGTTTCAGATCGTGCAGCCTCGGGAGTAAGCAGAAGACCAGATACAAATCCATTTTTAGCACCTCGATCTGCAGCAGTGCCTCTCATAACACCTGCTAGTAGTTCTGGACATCTACTTATGAAACCTATTTCTGATGCATTGCCTACTTTTACACCACTGCCAGTGTCCCCTGATGCTAGTGCTGGTGCTGTACTAAAAGACCTGCTAAAACAATAGATAATCCTGTATCAATATGATGATAGTAGCACTTTAAGGAAAATGAGAACACTATGCTGTATATAATTTACCACAATGAGGCCTTCTGTATAAAGTCATGTACTTGTTTGCAATTTGTACCTTGCTTTTTCTTTTAATAATTACGAACTAAGCGGTTCTTTAGAAATCCTGAAAGTGGCATGAATAACTGCCTTCGTTATAGCAGACGTTCATTTTGGGTGTGGGTTACATCTTAAACTGAGAAAAAAAGAAAATCTGTCTTGTTGCTAGATTGTCGTAAGACAAATAGAAGGATTTTTAAACCTTAGTTATGCTCTGAGTTGTTTTCAGTTATGCATAGACAGCATTAACTCTTTGGTGTTGAGATCCATTTTTCCATTAAAAAAATCCGCCATTAGCAGCAACCTTAAGAACCAGAATTTAAAACCAAAAAGAATTTTAAAAAATCTCCAGCCAAAATTGATCTTATTCAAGGTGTTCAATTAATGACACAAACTCCAAAGAATAAGATGGTGTGCATATGAGAGTGTGATTATGGAGCAGCTGCAGTCTTCCCACACACAATTTATGACATTTACTTAATGTACGCTAGGACTTGTGTCTCTTATTTACAGGACTGGTCACATTTAGGGGCAATTTGAGATATGTTAATCTGTTTTTTGCACAGTGATTTGTTCTTCCCCCCCAACTAATAGCTGCTTTCAGCAGTCAAACCCATCAGCACCAAGGAGTTAACTGTGGAAGCGAGTGCTTTATTTTCTAGAGGTGTCCATGTGATGAAGAGTGGGTAATTAGCAAAAGATAGGTTCACGTATATAAAGACACTGTACCCTAATGGTCTAAGATGTATACTTGAGAGACTTTTTGTCTTGCAGGATTTTGTAGATCCAAATACAGGCTTAAAGCTTGAACACATGTATAGACTTTGAAGGGAAGATGCTTACTTATCTCAAATGTGTAAATAGGTCATTGTAAGACCAAGGCCAAAGTCAGTTATTCTGTAAATTTTGCTGTGATAACTTGTACACTTTGTTTGGCAGGTAAAGAATGAAGTTGCATACTAAAAGATAAAAGTCATCTTTCAAAAGTAATCTTCATAGTCAATCTGAGACAAAACATCTTCAGTTTAAAATGCGTAATTTGTAAATCTTTTTATATGCCACTCATTGTTTAGTCAGTGTTAAAATAACTGTTGTGCAAGTTCTATATTAGAACTGTCAACCTTCTCATTTTCATTAAGATCCTGGATTAAATTGTTGTAAGAGTTATATTTAAATAAAATTAATTACTGAAACTTGTACAGAATCAACCAAAATAATGCAAGAAATCTTTGCATTTATTTATGTAGAGGTCAAATAGTGGATTTCTTTTGTTGCCGTGAAATCTAGCAAAGTTTTTTTAATTGCTGTATTTACCTTGAGAACTGGTTTAGTCCCTTTTCTCTAGTATGTTAATGTTTCATGGAAGGCTTATGCAAACTTGGAAGTGAATTGACTATATTGAATTTTTATTTTAAATTTTTTAATCCATTACAGACAAGGTAATTAATTTGGCAGTTTGATTTCCGAAAGGATAGCAGCCACACATAGTATACCAAAGTAAATTCTGCATTACATAATAAATGTAATGAGAATTTGAAATTACCTCTGCAGAGAACGTTTCGGTTTGGTACTTAAAATGTACATCTTCATTTAAACTGGACTGGAGTAGGTACATTTTTTTTTTTTTCTGTAACAAATATAAAGAAAACTGAAATCCAACGGCTTCTGTGCAGTCTCTCTTGCTCTTGTAGTCATGTCTATTTACGGATATATAGCTGCTTCAGAATAAAATTGCCTTTTGTTGAGCCAAAACAGAAGGAAATGTTTTTAGTTTTAAAAAATTATGTGACTTACATATTATAAATTACAAATAGACTCATGCTGGTCACTATCCTCTGAATATACTAACTGAGCAGATCTTTTTTGTGCAAATTTTTTTCTTTAATTGCGGAAAACTTGATATGTACGTTTCTCTTCCAGGAAGCTTTATAAATGCCAATAAATAAAACATAATAAGACCGTTGTTTTCTGCATGCTGCACATCTGCTTCATTTATACCATAAGCTGTGAGTTTGAGGAGGGAGATCTAAAACCGAGCAAAGGTATTGAAGAACTTCAGAGTTCCTCGTTTGGAGAGAAGAAAATCCGCTACAGGAGAGATGTAAGAGGCTTCAGTCCTTACGTCCTAGGGGGTCTGTTGAACTACGGCAAAAATCCCCGTGGCTTAGAGGTTTCTGTTCTAGGACTTATTCCACAACTACATTGGTGGGTTTTGTTGCATTGTTAGAAATCAAATGCGCTCTGTGTTCCAGGCAGTACTTTCCCACTGAAAATTGTAGAATAACATCATTTCCTTCTTCTCTTAGACTGTTTCACAGACTCATATAAACCTTTAAGATTTGTTTTTACTGAAAGATTATCGGATATATTTTTTCCTCTAATTTTTCTTCTGTATTTACTTTGTGTTTGATAACTGTTTCATATATATTTACCTTACCAGTTTCCCACATGTAAGTATGTGACTCATGTAGTCTGTCCTGTTATTTGTGTGCGTCTTTCACACGGCAGCAGGAGGGGGGAATTCTCCGTGGAATTTATGAGCAGGTACAGTAGTTGAAAATTTTCATTTTTCATTTAACTTCATTGTTCTCTTTGACCTTGCTTTCGCAAGGAAAAAAAGAGTATGGTCCTACTAGTTTTGGTTTAACAAACTGTTATCTTTAGTGGTAAGGGAACAGAATTCTAGTGAGGAATGAATTTGGCTAACTTGATACAAGGGGGAAAAAGAAAGGTTAGGATTTTCTGTTCTCTTTCATTTTTTGCTATTCTTTGCTTGTCCTGCATTCTGTGCAGAGAGGAGGAGGTAACTGGTTGATCTTTCTAATTGTCACTGTAAAAGAATGCATAGTTCAGTTTATTTGGCTTTTTTTGTAAATTAAACTCTCCTGCATTAATCCAGTTACAGCCATGTAATTTGTCACGTTATAGTAACCAGCGTAGAATTTTTTTTACCAAATGTCCATTCTCAGCCTGCATTTTATTATTGCTTCTTACTCATGTTCTTGAACCATTTTGCATAAATAGTTACTAATAAGGCAGGATACCTGGAATATATATAGCAGTGACTGATTGATAAAGGGGAAGAGACAGAATGGAAGATGCTTCCCTTGTAAGTATTTCACATTATCACATACCTCATGAAAGCTTTACAATTTTAAGCCTTAATGTCTTTTTACTGCCGGTTTTGCTGACTTTAGTATTGCCATGTTAGCATATAAAAGTTCAAGAATAATTTTCTCAACTCATTTATTCAGACATACTTGTAAGCTTGATACCGCATCCTCCCTAACACTCCCAGTTTGGGAGTAGATTTAACTAGAATAAAACTAAATTTTTTTTTTTTTTGTCACCTACTTGAAGAAAAAAGTGCAAACATAGGAGGGATAGCAGTTTCATGGATTCTTTCAGAGAGGTCTGATTTATCTAGACATTCAAACCAAAGTAGTCTTTGTGTCAACATACTTTTCTCAACGTTTAAAATAAATAAATATATGCATATAGACACATATGGCAGTGAGGCTTGAGGAATTAAAAACGTATCTATTTGTTTTATTTTGGCTTCTTTTAAATTTACTTAAATTTAATAGTTTGTTGCCTTGAGTAGTTGTCTTTCAGGTGGAAATCTTCTGATTATCATTTTAAGAAAATAATATATAAGAATTACCAGCCTACAATTTCTGTTCTGTTGTGCGTTATATACTGCTGAATTTATTTGCAGCACCGCAAAGCTTAAATATGGACACCAGTCTTCAGTAAAGAAATAAAGGAATGGACAGCTGTTAGCATTTTATTTAAAAGAAAAAAAGTAATTTGCACATGGCATATTGGTTACAGCAGTGGCAACACTGAGTCTTGGACTACTGTTTTCATCTCAAGCATATAGAAGAGTGTGGCATCTTAAATTTCAGTACCTGAAAGTATCACTTACCTAACACTGAAACACATTTTGTGGCAAGTAGTCATTAAAGCATGTTATCAGCATAAGCGTGCAAGAAATGTGCCTGTTTGCTGGTTGTGTTAGATCCGCTGAAAGGCTGATTCGGAAAAATGTATTCCAAATTGGGAGTTCAGCCATGCTGCTAAAACTCCCAAACATTTTGCCAAGCAGAAGGAAATTGTATCAAGTGATAAAAGGCTTATTTTCCTTGTAGGGAATAACAATTGTAACACAGCTTAATTTCTTCATACATAAAAAGGGGAGCATTTATCATTCAGTAAATGCCCATATTATGTAATTCAGGGTCATTCTGTGCCACCTTATTGAGCTCGTGGCATTCCTGGTTAAATCTTATTTCTTTTTAAATGTTCACAGATGTTGTATGTCATCCTTGAACCCTGATAGTGAATTAATCTTTCTCTACTCTTGTGTTAAGATAGCCATTGGATAGCTTCTCACAGATTGGATTTTTCAACTGGTATTGCTTGCGCTCAAGTTTCTTCTGGTAGTCAGTGCCA
This sequence comes from Tyto alba, assembly GCF_018691265.1. Lineage (NCBI taxonomy): Eukaryota > Metazoa > Chordata > Aves > Strigiformes > Tytonidae > Tyto > Tyto alba. The sequence continues at coordinate 31,078,954 of NW_024881280.1, read as the reverse complement.
AACTGCCTTTGAAAAGGTTAGCCTGTGATGGTCAGCTAATAAATGTTACTGTGAATATCCACAGTAACATCAAAAACGTTTCCCAGGCCTCTTAAGCAGACTGAAAACACCCCTTTTTCTCTGTTTATAGCCATTTTGATTTGAGTTCTTTTAAACCGTGGGTTGCGTTGGTTTGGGTTTTTTTGGATTGTTCTTACTGGGAACCATCCACAAATGTTTCCCCCTTTGAGGAAAGATGATACAGCCCCCTTACTACTTACGGTTCCAGCTATGTGGAATGTTGTACCCAGAAATAAATAGAGTTCCTCCTATAACTGTAAATTCTTGCAGATGTTACAGTACCACAGCTGGGATGGCTCTTGTGGTTTCAGAAGCTGACCGTGTATGCTACGAGATCACCTAACTAGAGATGAGAATGTCTTTCAAATGTTTGCACACCTGAAAATGGAGTGACATCTCAAATTGCTAAAGCAGAGATGCAGATTCACACCAAGTCAGAAGTTCAAGGTAAAAAAAGAGAAAGGGTGGGACATCACTTTCTTTTGCCATGTTTCTGGCGTCATTTATTAGGTTGACTAGAAAATTACAGGGGTCAAGAAAAACATGAATGTAGTAGCACAGTCCCAGAAGACTTGTTTTTGAGTGAAATGAGAATAAATTGATCTGATAAATTTAATAAACTTAATGTTGATCAAATTTAACATTGATAACCCTGAAAAATGAAAAACCATTCTTTATGCTCATAAAATGAAAGAATAATTCCTATTTTAAAGATACCATGTCTGTTGGTAGGGATTAGAGCTTTGCCACATTTAAAAAAAAAGTCCAATTCAACATCTTAAGCTTGAAGGAACTTCACTGAATACACAAATGAGGAAACTTCACAGCTAAGGTTATGGCTTCAAAACTGTTCAACCCTATGCCAGCTGAGCTGAGCCCTACAAACTGACAGCAGCCCAGATAATCACATTTTCAGGAGGCAGTTTCTGGTCACCAGTGGTAGCAGCTGCATGAAGCTCTGCAGCAGTGTTCCATTTTGCTGCAATTTTGCCCTAAATCAATAAAGGAAAATATGGCTTCAGCTTTCAACAATAGAAGCTGTGGCCCGAGCATTGTTTCCTTATCTAAGATAATAGAGAAAGGATCCTTGGATCCTTGTGTTCTGATTTACACTGGGAGAGACAACTTGCCATTTTCTTAAGTGACTGGCAGACTTTGGATCATAACGAACATAACTAGTTTCCTAACCATTAATCTGGTGTCATATATTAGGAGTATAAACATCTTACCCTTTGAATTATGTAGAAATGAGTGTAAATGTAATACTTTTTTTGCTACAACCCTAAAACCTGTACAATCTCAGATTGTGGTTCTCATGCTCAGTTAGCTGGAAGAGACCCATGAAGGAAGCTTGTGTGTTCACAGGAGTCTTCAATCACCTACTTCTAGCATAGTGTATTTTAACAAAGTCTAGTTTTGCTTTGGCAAGACCCAGTCTATTTTAGGATTTACACCCCCTGCTCTGAAGGAACCTATGGGGAATATATTCCCAAATTCTCTTAGGTATTTTTATGGTTAACTGACAAGTACGTGCAGAGTCAGGGACAACAGAGGAGTTAACAAGTTTCATGAAGATGTGAAAACAAGTCAAACGGACAAACAAGAGGGACACAGATTTCCTGATTGAAGACACATTAATGCACATCAGTGAAACCCAGCTATTGTGTTCCTACAGAGCATATATTTGAGTAGATCAATTGCACGTGTCTTTTAGGGCCTGTGTGCTTATTGTGTGAGTTAAACATTTACCTAGTCTGCTGAAAAAAGGAGATTGTGCAAGTGGATGAGAAGATGCATTTGCTAGCCTGCACAGTCGTTAAGTCTAACTAAAATGTGCATCAGATAGCAGAAAATTTGAAGGTGAGTATTTTTTTTTGAAGCAAAGGGTGTTACTCGCCACCAAGACTAGAAAATGTGTTTCTGAATGTACTTTACCATTTGTGAATAGCCTGACAAAACCAAAAATTAACTAACATCATTTGGTGTGTGCAATATGAGAGTAAAGAAAGAGGATTTCGCTTAGTTCCTGCTGAAGTGTGTGAGACAGGCTGTGGTCTGGGTGTCCCCAGAGAAGTACACCTGGAGGCTCAATACTTGCTTTTTAGCAGCCCCAACAATATGCCTCAGGCTTTGAAAAGACCATTCTTTTACCAAGAAAGCAGTGTTGCAGTTTAGTCTCAGTACTTCACGTGGCTGCTGAACTTAGCAGCAGAGAGTTTTGCATGTGTACCACGTGGGAATTGTATGAATGAATGAAAGAAACTGTATGCAGTGTTTGACAGGGAATAGACCCGAAATCCTATTTACCCGTTACTCAAGCTAGTTTTCAACACTTGCAGTTAAACATCTGTTTTAGTGAGAGAACCATTTAAGAAGTAGTAGTCTGTGGGAAAAGTGGAAAAATAACATAAAATTTGAGTTATGGTCAACTATTATTAGAGGTTTTTATCAATGGCTGACAGAACAGAATTTAGAAGCCCGGTCACGTGGCATTTCAACAAGCACCGATGGACTACAGATCAATGGTAGTGGAGAAACAAACTACTTACGCCTATTTTTTGTGTTTGTTAACAAAGTGAGCAAGTCTGAACCTTGCTGTACCGACAACCTAGAATGTTGCTCTGTCTCCTTAGTGCAAAGAAAACCTAACTCTTCGGGAGAGCTGCCTGGATACACTTTGAATATCAACCAGTGTCATGAAGGTAAGGGGAATCCTGGCAGTACTTTTGTGTGGGTAACCCTAAGGTTTTCATTTGCAACATCAGATGCTGCCTGTGTTTCCCCCCAGTGAATTTCAAGATGATCATGCAAGATGGATTGAATTGCAGCATGACCAACTTTGGCGTAGAGACCATATCGGGCTTACAGATTTAAGACAGGTAGGAACTATTTATTTTATGTCATTATGAAATAGTAACTATTAGCCATCACTGTAGCACAGCTACTTTGTATCTAATGTTTGTTGATAGAATAATTAATAGTCCAAGGGGTCAGGGAAAAGAAGCACCTAACACACTCAAAATGGTGCATATGTTATCATTTGGAAGCTTTCTGCAAAGACTATGAGGCAAAAAAAGTTGGATGATTGATCTTGACCTAGTGAAAGCCAGACTGGTGGTAGCTCTGTACTCCCTAGGATGGGAAGCACTGCTAAACACAACCCTCTGAGAAAGAAAAGCCGAGACTTATAATGCTTCAAGTCTAAACTTTTGTAAATTAGGGAGTAGGGCGCTAAGGACATGCCAAGGTTTTGAGAATTTGACATTTCGATGCTGCCCAGAGAGACAGAAGCCCATGCTAAGTTTGGCAGAGGCAACTGGTTTTATACAACTAAACAAAGGTATCCTGATATATACAACTTAGGTACCCTGAATCCATGTGGTTCCTGAATAGTAAGTATAGTATTATCAATAATAATATATTTACCCTAATCAAAAAAGTGGCAACTGGGTGCAAATAGTGCAACAGTAAGAGGTACTAGCAGTTTTGAGTAAATAAGGCAAGTTGGATAAGAGTATTAGTTCCTAAATGGGAACATGTATAAAAGATGAGAGCTGCAAACATTATTTCTCAGGAGAACAGGTAGTGGCAGTGAGAATGATCCCGAACTTTTGGGTGCAGGTGTCTGAGAAACTGCATATAGAAAGAGAAATAAAGGATTCAGCATTCAGATAGTCATAGGGGGAACCAACCACAGGAAATGTTGGTTATAAAATTAACTTCTACGTAAGAATGTTTCTCTGCCTCCTGCAGCAGTTTCCTCTATTGTTATAAGGTATTAAAGTATTTGCGCAATGCTTTTGTTTGTAATAAAAGGGTGTTTTCAGAATTACCAGCAAATCACTGAGTTGAATCTTGTTCTTCCATATGTTTCGGTTTCTATGCCATATGATAGATCCAACACTAAATTGTAATAGGAATAAAAATATAGTAAAGTGGCTTGAATGGTAGACTAGAGCACTGAAAAATAGTCATCAAAACTGAAACTTCTTCTGGAAATAGAATTGGAAAATATTTAGACTGCACTTTGGTCTGTATGCTGAAGTAGTGGGTGCCAATAAAAATGGAGGCAAACAGAAGACTGCCTTATTTTTGACAATAGGCACAGGAACAGATGTGTTTAACAGTTTTCAGTGAACTTAGAGGAGGCTTATTATGAAACTACAAAAATTTGAGGAGTAAAGTGTTCTAAAGAAAACGGATGAGTCATAACTGGACTTGCCAGATCTGTCTGGACCCAAACCCAGACTCTGAATAGCAGACTGTCTGCAGAGTACTCAGGGTCAAGGACCTACAAAGTGCCAGTTGCAGGCAAAGATCTTGTAGATGGTACTTACATCTTTACTGGACTATCGACAGAACAAAAACTATAGTGTGCTGCCCAGAACCTGCCTGCTTGGGCTGGGGAGTCCAGGAGCCCTCAGCACTCTGGCTGCAATGTTCTTCTGAATTCAATCAGTGGCTCCAACTTCCTTGTACTGGTATTTTTAATAGTCAGATGCTTTGTAGGCGGCCTGAAGCCTGCACTGCCCTGGCCAAATGTGACTAGTAAATCTAGTTACGTGAAAGAAAATATTTTCATTAGAAACTAAAATGGGAATTGATCAAAACCTGAAGAGCCAACCTTCCAGTTCTGGAGGGTGTCCTGGTTTAAGCCCGGAGAGCAACTGAGCACTGCTCAGCAGCTCACTCACCCCTTCCCCCAAAGGGATGGGGAGGACAAAGTAAAAGGCTCAAAATCGAGACAAGAACAGGGCAGATGATTCACCCATTATGGTCACGGACAGAAGACAGACTTGATTGGGGAAGAAAAAGAACATCAATTTAACTCGAACACCACCAACAACACTTAATTTACCAATCAGAGTAGGACAGTAAGAAATACAACCACATCTTAAAGACACTTTCCCCCCACCCCTTCATTCTTCCCGGCCTCAGTTTTGCTCCTGATATCTCTTTCTTCCCCCCACCACCCAGAAACGCAGGGGGCAGGGGATGGAGGTTGCAGTCAGTTCATCGTTGTTTCTGCCACTCCTTCCTCAGAGTGAGGGCTGCTCACACCTTTCCCCTGCTCCAGCATGGAGTCCCTCCCACAGGAGACAGTTCTCCATGAATAGTTCCAGTGTGGGTCCTTCCCACGAGCTGCGGCTCTTCATGAACTGCTCCAGCGTGAGTCCCGGCTGCAGTCCTGCCAGCGACAGTCTATCTCAACACGGGCTTCCCTCAGAGTCCCAGCTTTCTTTGGGATCAGCCACCTGCTCTGGGCTGGGGTCCTCCATGGGATGCAGGTGGGCGTCTGCTCCACCGTGGACCTCCACGGGCTGCAGGGGGGCAGCCTGCCCTCTCACCACAGGCTGCAGGGGAGTCTCTGTTCTGGCGAACTCCCCCCCGCCCCATCCTTTCTTCCACCGACCTAGGTGTTTGCATAGATATTCCCCTTACAACTCCTCCTCCCAGGTTCCCCTTGTTAAATACATTATCACAGAGGCACAGCCACCATAGCTAACTGGCTCGGCCTTGGCCAGGGGCAGGTCCAACCTGGAGCCGATGGAGCTTCGAGAAGGTTCTCACAGGAGCAGTCTCTGCAGCCCCCTCCCCTGCTACCAAAACCCTGCCACACACAACCCCAACCCAGAGGTGTAACCAAAACCCTGGTACGAGACCAAACTGAGACTGAATTGAGCCTGTAACTCCCAGGAAGAAGGTTACGTTTACTCTGTCGCAGTGACGTGGTCTTGACTTGGTGCTTGGCACTGAGCCTAACAGTTGCACTGATGCGCCTATGACTGCTACTAAAAGTAGACTACAGAGGAGAGGAGGTGGGCTTGGTGCTGAGAAGTTCCACTTCAAAAAACTGTTGAACTTACCTTCTTGGGTCCTTCCCTCTTCCCTCCCTCCTCAGCCTTCTAAAGGTATCTCGGCAGACCTCCCAATGGCATGTTCAAGTGCCACGACCTCTCGCACACCTAACTCGTCCTCAGTGCCCATTCCATGGTCCCTTCCTTGGGCTGCCAAGGGTGGCTACAAAGGCTATAGATTAAATCCTTGACTTAGAAACAGATTACAACTATTGCACCCAAATTCCCAAGTTTTTGCTGGGAAAATTTCATGTTTGCTATTTACAGTTGCCAGTTAGGAGATGGCTGGAGCTAGTTTCAGTTGCATGGAATAACATAGTAAATGTAAAAATAAATCCATATACCATGGATCAGAGCTAATTTTCTGAGTTACATAGTTGTTAAGGGTAATCTCCAAGAAATTCTATGCCTAAAAGATCAACACTGAGTCTCCTGTGCTGTGCTACTGATTTGCCCAATATAGTGGATTTACTGTTCTGTACTTTATTAAGCATTATATGGAAACCTATTAAATATAGTATCTTATTTGCTACCTTCTGTTCTTCTAGCACTAACGCAATTTTGTGAGAGGTCACACTTACGATAAATAATTCAGCTGTTACGTACCTTCACATTTAATTCAGCTGCAACACTTAATTTCTAAATGTCAAGTGAGTTCTCATAAATTGTTACTCTTCATTTTCTTGATTTGTTCTGCATCTTCTGCTGGCACTTCAATTTTAGGCAGATCCTCCCAGTTATGATTTCTTTTTTAATTCCACTATAGGAACCTCTTGAAGTTTCTCTAGCAAATGCAGATAAGGAAGAATCACTTAATTTTCTAGTGTGATCTTATCTTTTCTAAGCACTATTTTTATACCTTGTTCATTTGTTGGCTCTGTAGACCGTTTGGCAGATTTCCTGCTCTTAGTGTGTCTGAAAAAGAATTTTTTATTAGCTTTTATGGCTCTTACGATTTGTTTCTCAAACTTTCTTGGCCTGTTTCTCTGTTTTTCACATTTAACCTGTCAGAGTTTTTATTCCTTTCTATTTTCTTCATCTGGCACAACTTGAGCTTCTTGAATTTTGCTCTGAGACAGTGGACAAAATAGGGACTGATTGCTTTATCAGGCTCCAGCTATGGGCTCTGTTAGTAGTTCAAGTGCCTCTGCTGGGAGAAGGGTCCCGTGCCACCGATTTTTCACGTGGCTGCTTGAGGTTCTGACCCCCCACAGCACCCGGACAGACTGAAGCCCCTGGGAACAGCTAGGTTGCTTCTGGAGGGGAAACTCCTGGTACTGCTCAACTCCTTCTGCTGTGACAACCAGCGCGAGTCAAAGCAAAGACCAGCTGGTTGAAAATAAAGAAACAATGTGTGCTGTAAACCGCATCTGTTTGCAAGACTTCATGGGCGCTGCAGCGCGCGTCCTGCAGAGCTAGTGAACAGGACTGGCATCCCCTGCTCAGTGGAATTGCTACCTATAGCTTTCTGAATTGCTTCCTTATAGCAGCCCGCACTGCTGCAGAGCAGAGAATGAGTCTGAAAGCAAACAGACAACACACATCATTTTTATCACCCAGTTTCATAGCCAATTTATTTCCAAGCGGCATGGTTAACTTGCAAAACCCCAAAAGTAAACAGGTAAATTGTGAAATGGTGTAATCCCTGCTATGGGAATAAGTAAATTAAGTGCAGTAGTTTTTAAATTGAAGGAAAGTTTAAAAATGTCTTCTGGGGTTAGGAAAGCAGTTGAGTAAGCACAAAACAGTCAAAAGTATCTCTCTCCTCATATGGAAACTTTCTGCAATTTCTCCCGTGTTTGTCTAACATATAACCCTGGAAATCGTAAGATAAGAAAAAGATCCAAAAATGTAGGCATCTTTGCCGATTGTTTTATTGAAAAGAAACCAGAAGTATTTGCTTACATGTGCACCTACAAGAGTGAAACATGGTTAAAAAGAGAATGTTTTCCACCACTTGGAAGGCGAGAAGCTCTGGAAGAGAGAACTGATGTCAAGTATTTTTCTACTCTGGATTCATCAGCAGGGTTCTGGCAGGTGCCTTTACAAAAATAGTGCAGATACTTGTGAACATTTAAACATCCCCGTTGAGAGATGGTATTTCCACAGACTTGTTTGGGTTTGCTTAGAACCTGAAGTGTTTTAATGGAAAATGCAGAATATGCTTTGATGCTACAGAGGGCAATCTCTTGCTCTGGATAAAAACAAAGTGAATTGCCTAAGCAGACTAAAAGAAATATCAAGAAAAAAACAAAACAAAACAAAACAAAAAAACGCAGATGGGAGAAAGGATGCTCAACTAAATCTGGGAGAAAAAAAAAAAAGAAGAAGAAGAAAATCCACCCAAAATGCCAAAATGTAAACTCCATGGAAATGATGTAACTGGGAGAGGAGGGAGCACAGGTGAATCTAATGCACACGCTGCAGCAGCCGGGGAACATTTCCAGATCAACTTGGAAGGGTGAACTACTGTCTCCAGTTGGCTGCTCTAATGTGCAGCCTGATGCTGTTGTGCCAGATGTGCCCAGTGTGTACGGTGTGGTACACAAGGTAGTAAAGCACTTGAGACCCTGCAAAAGACACTGCAGTCTTCAGGCATTTAAGCATAAAATAAATCAGACCTGAATATTTATAGGGGAGGTTTCAGTGCATAATTCTGTCGGGTCTTAATTGGAGACCAATGGTTTATGTGTCCCAGACACTTGCAAAGATTGAATGTTGGCTTGCTCAAATAGTGAAGCAGACTTTAGTCTTGGTCCAGAAGTACTAAGAGTTTTAGATCCTTATTTATGCTCTTTTTCACATGGATATCTCACACAGGTGGTAGCCTTACCATGTTGAGGCAACTGAGCCCCAAGAGACAGTAGCACACCAGGAGCTGTTACATTTTCTCCTACCTAAAAACAGTAGTGTGAGCTACAGATCAACACAACATGACATCTCAGAGACTCTACGTTCCCAGTACGTTTTAGTTAGCACTAGTGATGTTTTTACAACTACACATTACGTTAATTTTCACTGTTAATTCTTGCTTGTGTTATGTTTGGCTCGGAAAGGAAAATATGTGGGGGACTGTGCTTTTGAGCTTCTGGCCTGAGCCATCTGGAACAGGTTATTGCATCGTTCATGTTATGAGATGGCAAATACAATTCAGACACTGAATGAAGCAGACTTCAGCTGATAATGTAAAGGAAGAAGGAGAGGGAACTCTCTCCAAACACCAAGAGTTTGCAATTGGGGTTCTTTCCTGGGAGGTGGAATAAAAGAGCCCTATTCTTTTTCAGGCAGAGTTAGAGTCTGAGACCAAGTTTCCCATGTGCCTAGTGCTATTCATGTGGCAGTAGGGTGAGGTGTGTGTATTTTGAATTGCTGCCTCTCATGTGTTATATCAACGTGTGACGATATCAAAAGCTTGCTTATTTGGCAGTTTCCAAGAACACTTATATCAATCTTCACAGTCAGGAAAAAGCCCAACTTGTGAATCTCATGGAGTTTAGGAGCTATCAAAAGGCAATTGTTCCTGCAAATGCCCAGCGGTTGTGCTCTAAGTGTTTTACCAGTTTTGCTGGTAGAAAATTTGGTTCCATAAGGTTTAGTAGGAGCAAAATGGATGTTTTAAGCATCTAAAGCTTGGACATATAGGGCCTTAAAGTGTCAGTTATTGGCAAATTCCTTTAGTGAATTCAGATCTATATGGCTGTCTAAAAGATGTCTAAGACTTGGCACTTAAAATGACTTTGGGCTCCTACACCTACCACCATACAGATCGGTGTGATTTGACTCTGCTCCTTCAGTTTGACAGTGTCCTTGAGAATGTTCAGGGAGGGTGAAATTTAAAAAATGACAAGAACATCTGAGCTGGGTGTTTGACAGATGTGGTTCTGGAGAAGTGTAAATATAGTATCAGAATTTAAAAAGGAGATGAAGTGTTGTAAAAGTTAGCAGATAAGGACTTGTTTTTGTAAGGCAGATTCTTTGTTCAGGAGTGCCGAGTGTAATTAACTCTTTTCGAGTTCCCTGAGCTATGTACAGCTTTTGTCTTTGCATACAGAAGCCCTTAGATTATGTTCTCCAGTGCTGAGGGACCCCATTAACCCAGTATTGTGCATTAACTGCAGGAGCATGGCGCAGTTCATACATTTGGTTGTCTCATCCAAGGAGGGTAGAGTTATGGTTACACAAGAGTTTACGTGCCCCTTATATATTACACAATTTTCAAAATCCACGTCTTAAACATAATTAGAGATATAGTTTCAACCTTAGCTATGCACAAAGAAAAATTGTAAGAATATACTCAGTTACTTAACAGAGCCCCATTTTATACTGGGGACTGTTCTGCACCTCCTCATGAAGACAAAGAAAATGTCAAGGTAATCTAAATAAAGTAGTGGATTTTATAACATGGGGGGATAGTTGAGGCCACTGAAGTGAGAGTGCTGCTAGACCTAAAGTTTAGCCATCATCTTTAGTGTAAATGGTGAAGTTGTCAGCATATGGTGTTGAAAGATATATTGAATGGTCCGTGTTTTTACATGGTGAACAAAAGGGTTTTTATTTACCACAAATGTCTGCCTTTATGCAACTCTTCATATCAAGGAGAGTTGTGAGAAGGGTGTGGCTGCATGTCATTCTTTTGTGGCTGATTGTAGTTACAGAAAGGTCCTGCAGAAATTCCGCAGAAATTCCACTTAGCCATAACATCACCTCCTTTTATTTAGGAAAAAAAATGTCACCACACTGTAAACTAGCCCAAGTTGTGGTTTGGTACCCTTTTTATACTCTCTTTTTTATCCACACCAGCTGTCAGATGGAGACAGGAAAAATCAAAACATTTGTACACTATTCCTTCTTAAGGGAGCCCCTGAGGTGATCAGCTCAGGTCTCACCTCCTGTCTCCAGCGCTGGAGCACACCTGCCAGTTGGCTGATGAATCAGAACTCTCTAGTCTGAGGCAATTCTTTGGGAGCAGACTGATGCTGCACTCATACGGTGATTCTGGCATGCATACAATGATTTTGCCATGTGATGTTGAGAAAAAGTCAGTGAAGTATCAACAAGTGTATGAAGCCAGCTCTTCATCTGGACTTACGGAGTAATGAGAATACTCACTGTTAACCTTTCGCCACAGTTAAAATTTTCCCAGTCTTTGCTTTCTATCTCTTGCCTGTTTTCTGACCCATGATAAAACTTCCCTCTCACAGCATATCCAGTGAGCTTCTTCAGAAGTTCCTTGTGTGAGTTCTTGCTAAACTTCTAGAAAGTCTACTTAAAATAAGTTAATTGGTCCCTGTTTATCTACGAATGTACCGACACTGAATAATTCTAGGAGAGTGTTTCTTTTTCCATGCAGTGCCAGTGATGTAAGCAAGTCACTGAGAGACAAACTGGCAGAAATGGCACGGAGTGTCCGGTGCAGTCGTTTTTGAAAAGTAATTTGAACAATTACAGCCAGTTAGCGAGGTACAGAGCTCTCGCATTTCCCACTGGCACTGATATGACTTGTGGGTGCTCAGCAACCCAGCAGCAGCTCAATCTTTGTGTATCAAGCTGGCTATCCATGCTTAGGGGCCAGCTTTATCAGTATCTGTTACAACAACTCTGTTTCTCTTTTTCTCAGTCTGTTTCAGAGAGATGTATGATAGATTTTTATCTTCTCGGACATTTCCCATTCCTTAGGAATAAAGGGTTTCCTCAAATGGAAAACTCAACAGAAATTCAAAGTAGTCATTTAATGTCTATGTCTGTATTTAATTTCAGTGTTCATCTTTGGGTCTAGCATAATCTTTGCAGCATCTGATTGCTTACCTCTCACATCTCATAAATGTTCTGCTTGACCTACTAGAGCTCTGCCTGTGGCAAAGTTGCAAAACACCTGAAAAAGTACATTTCCTTCCTCTTCAATCGTAACTGGAGATCTGCAAGATGTGTCTGTCACGAGAAATGTTTCATTTCACAAACTGCTCTCCTAAGTGTGGGGTCAGTTAAAAAGGGCCAGTGTTTGTAGACAAGCCATTTGTTTTCCTTTGAATGTTTAATTTGTTTATTCCTGTTTTCAAATAATCCTGCAGTCATGCAGTTCCTGTAGCTGCGATCATCATGAAGTCAAATTATTCACCTCCCAGAGGGGCAGACCTTTCATCAGTATGCCATTGGCACGAAGCAGTGAGTGTTGCATATTCATCGTCCGAGACACCAGCTAGAGGGATTTCAAAAAGCCTGGCTTTTTTTTTTTTTTTTTTTTGTTCTCAGAGCAAGGAAAACAATCCCTTCCCTTCTCCAGTCCCTTGATAAGGGTTCCTGTCCAATAACGGTGCTCTCTGCTCTGAGGCACATTTAACTGTGAAGTTTGCAGCGGGAGAGGCTTTCCTTCAAGCTGTTAGTGTTTTATCCTGGCAGGCTCCTCGAGGTTGTTGTGAGGAGTCTAGCCAGTTGGTGAGCTTTGTAATCTAAACCAGCTGTCCCAGGCTGAGGCCCCCATTTGCATTGTTTAACATACTTAGAAAATGAAGTGTTCATTTTTAACATTCCTCCTCCAATTGGTTTAATGCTGAATTACAGAAGAGAACTAAGCAAAACCAGGTGCTTTCTCTGTATTCCCTCCAGTGTCTGAGGAGGTACAGACGGCTCCTGATCTTCTCCATTACTTGCTACTTCATTCTTTGGACTATAAATGACTGAGGAACTGAAGTGCTAGCAGAGGGTAATGTTTGGAAAAACCTTCTAGTTATTCATCAGCACAGACTCTGTTTTTTTTCCACCTTTTCCTAACGGTTTTGGACATGCAAGGATTAAAAAGGTAAGTGGTATGCATGAAACTTCTTTACTTACCGAAGGAAAATCTACTTGCGGAAAAAATCTGTGGCAGGGATTTGGTATGCCAATCCACTTGCTAAAGCTATTTGCAAAGAGACAGGCTCTCAGTGATCAGAGGTGGGGAAAGACGATCTGTCTGTTATTAAAGCTGCACTGTCTCTAACGAGTTCCTTCTTGATCGGTGCTTATACCCTGTGCTTTAGGAACCCCAGCATCTGTGGGAGTGCTGAATTGCCGCAGCAAACGATCCCTCTGGCTACAGTGATTGATTTGAAGCTAATTAGTTATTACTCCACAAGTTAATTACTAGTTTAAAATATTTTGCCTGCTGGGCAAGCTACTGTGACCAGCTGCCTATAGTGTTGATAGGTTGTGCTGCATGCCTGTTAATAATTCTGGAGGGGATTTGAGATCTAAAGCAACGAGCAAATTGAGATGGTGATTGCAGGCAGAACATGTCTGAGGCAGTAAGGTCACCCTCCCACCAAGAAGAAAGAATATGTCATCTTGTAGCAACAGAAACTGAAGACTGGCTAGAAATGTATGAGCTTTGCCTGACCAGTTTTATAGACGATTTTCGTTAGCATGCACCACTCTGCAGTAATGTAGAGTGTAACCCAATTGCTAGGTAAGTTAACATTCAGCTATAACCTGCCGTATTTCCTTCTAGTGCTGTTCTTGCTGTATGCAAAGTGAGTATGCAGTCTTTATACCAGTGCATGCTTTAAAATCTCTTCAGAAAGATTTGAGGAGTCAGTAAATGCAGTGCAAGCCTAAATGGATAACACTGTACTTTGAATGCTTTGCATCTGACTCTAAGGAAACGTCTGTGCAGAATTTGCCTTTCCTTGTCACTCAGAAGCTGCCAACAAGCACGATCTGTCTTTGCAGCACTATGAACGACCATTTTAGGGTTTATGTTTACTTTTCAGAGCTTGTGCATGTCTCCTCATTTAAAACAAATTTGTTAAATGTGTCCGGCACTGTTGGTGTGTGGTTTTGTCTGATGCATTTGTAGGTCTTGTTCAGCAGCCCAGTTTGCACTGGAAATCGGAGACAGCTCTAAGAGAAAGTTGGCAGCTTGCTTGGGTAGCAGAACTAAGGCTACCTAAAATATCCCGTGCTTCCTGTACTGGTTTTGTGGGAACATATTGTATGCAATTGCCATTCAGAACTAGAAGCCAACATAAGCAAGATGTGGGTCTAATTGTATTGAGAAGAAGTTTTATATAAGGCAGCAGCAAAACACTGAAATCCATAGTAAAAATAAAAAAATAATTTCTTACTGTCCTTTCCTGGTTTTCTGTCTGTTAGTAAATACTTGGGGGTGGGAGCTTAGCTGACCGGAATTTTTATGCTCCAGGTAAGGAGTTCCAAAACCAGCCATACAGCTCTGTCAGCGAGGGATCCTCTTCCTTCATTTGCAGTGAAGTGACCCAATAGGTCCCACTAGATGCTAAGACGATATAGGTGGGGAAGGCTCCATTGAAGATAGCAACTTCTAGTAGCTGATGACCTGGCACAGTGTGTCTACTTGCAGAGCAACGTATTACTCAAGATTGAGTAAAGGGACAGAATCTGGCCCTAAGAAAATGGATTAATCTCAAATATATTCTTCTGGGGATGAAATGCGGTTTAGCGGTTAGAGCAACTGGCTTGGATTCAGGACCTCCTGCATGACATGTCTGCAGCCCTGCCAATGCGTTGCACTGTGAGCTTAGGCAGGGCCTGTGCTCTGGTCTACCCGTCCGTAAAATGTGCATAATGTACAAGAAAAATGTTTATATTCTCAAAAGAAAGGTGTCAGAGAGGGGCAAAAAATGCTTTATTGAATATTGCACATTTGCTCATTGAACAGCTTCTGCATGGGGTGTCATAAAAAATAGATTAGTTAATAGACACGTACAGCCTGATTTTGATCCCAGTTGCATAAAACCACAGTAAAATTAGTGACTCTGAGAACTGAATATGGCCCACAGTTGTATTACTCCTTCTCCGGAGGCCAGATTCATGTTAGCAAAAACTCCGTGGGATACACTGCAGTATCACTAGAAATTAATTTGCCCATGTGTATTTAATTCTGTATTATGAGCGTGGACATCAGAAGGTTTTCAGCCTATTTTCTATGCATGTTACAGGATACTGACTGCTTTCACACTGGCCATCTGCCTTTCAAGCCCTGGAAAAGCACAGGTGAGAGGTGCATGCAGAGACTTATGTACTGTTTGTATTGAAGCGCTATATGGCATGAGATTTAACTGGCTAGCAGGTGAATCGGAAGCTCTGTGGTCTGGGGTTTACATGAAAAGGAAGCTGTGTGGTCTAAGGGTTTAGAGGGGAGAACTTGGAGCCAGCAGGCTTCTGGAGTTGAACATGGACTGAGCTTATTGACTCATCCTTGCCAGCTCAGCAAAATATCCCTGTAGAAACCTGGACCTCACTGAAAACCTGATTCTGCCTCTGAACTGAACGCTTCTGGAAAAGGAAATAAGAAAATCCATCCCACAAGAGAAGGGACATCTCAGTTCTGTGGTGGGCAACATCCACACTTGGAAAACTTACTCATATAACTAGGCATTTGCTGTGTATAGCAGGATCTTGTCTTAGAGTGTTTCATTTTGGACTGTGATCCTGAATGACTGTATCCTAGTTTTCATTTTAATTTATGCCCCAAACCATTTTTGTTCAAGAGGCAGGGCTTTTCAGGGTGGATTGAAGTAAAGCAGTCCAGTTCTTGAAATAGCAGAAACATTAGTTCTTTGTGTTCTTGGGCTCCATGTGGACTTTAAATTAGGAAAAGCAGTTCCCAAAGGCATGTTAAGTTTGGATTCCTAGTTGATAATCCAGATACACTCAGTGTCCAGAGTTGTGTTTCTAAATACCCTTGCCAAAAGTCTCTGACATTTAGTTGTTGTTGGTTTTTTTTTTTTCTATTACATTGAAAATTTCCTGCACATGGCATGCTTATTGATATTTTTGTGAACATTGGGAAATGCTTTTCATGCCCTGGAGATTTTTTGAGATGTCTTTGAGGGCTTGTTTTTATAATTTAAAAAATATTGTTTCCATTGCAATTTTTATAAAAACATCTTGTCCTGTAAATTGATTTTTGAAGTCCAAGCAAAAAGCAACTTGAAACCAAAATGATAGCAATGAATTCATTCTGAAGATACTGAAACTGGTCATTTTGACAATATTGGGATCTTTTCTAGAATAAAGTTCTAGAAAGTTGTTGAAACCAGTTCTACAGTAGTTTCTGTCCTTCTGAATCATCATTTACCATCCAGAGGAAAATAATTTTGTTAAAAACTATTTTAACTTTTCCTGCTAACCTAGGTGTAGGGTATGCACCACAGCACAGAAAAGAGAACAAAAGGTAGAGTAGATACATTCTTTAAAACTTAAGGCTGATTGTACATTCTCCCATCAGAATATCTTGGCTTTCCACAACATGATACCAAAACAGAATTCCTTCATACTTGTTTGATACTTCTAGCAGTGGTTTTGTGTATTCACAAGTACAAGTGGCAGGTGCAGTCCAAAAAGTGCCATGTGCCCGCAGTGGCCCACTTCCACTGACTTACACCTCTAGCCCCTTGCCTCCCATCTACAACTTACTCCTTTTCTAAACGTGAACCAAGTACTTTACTCTTCTACTGATTTCTTTCACAAAGTCAAAAAATAAGTGTATTTATCATCTAGCAATAACAAAAAAAAGAAGAATCTTGATCATACTCCGTCCCTCTGCCCTCTTGTTACTTCAGTGGTTCCTGTTTTCTGGATACCTCTTGTTTACATTCATTAGAATAACCTATTTACTGGTAGGATCCTGTGCTTGTGTCAACTGCTTGGCCCATTGCTAAATAGCTGGAGGCCTAGTCAAAAACTAGGGAGAGAAGGGAATTGTTTTAATGGGCTTTGACATGATCTTCACCAGGATTCTCACTGCTTTAGAAATGCTGAGGGTCACTGATGAGGTGCTGAAGACTCAAGGTTGCAGCCCTGATAAAGACCAGCACCACAGGGTAGGAAGGAACAAGGCTTCCAGTAACCTAGCATGCCTAGAACATGTGTCATCTAAAGATTTATCCTCTAAAAATCAAAAGGTTTGGTGTAAATAAAAAGCCTGACTTTGTTAAGCTTGTTATGTTTTAACTGTGGCTTCATTTCAGTCAGATGGCTAACACGTCGAGACCTATATACTGAATGGTCTAACTGTGGAGTGTTAGAGCCTGTTAGAGAGGTTAGCTAGTACCTTTTAACCAAACCTCCCCGTTCTGGCAAAAACAAGACCCCAAATCAGAAGAATGTAACTTCTGTGTTAACAACTGGTATGGACCCCATCACCCATTATGTGTTAGTTACCCTGGGGAGAGGAACAGCCTGACACTATCACCACCTGAGGGAACTAACTACCTCTGAGTTCAGGGGCTGGCGCATGTGCTGAGGCCTCAGGTTCACGCATTGCTGACTGTCCTTTGGGAAAGGGACTTTATTTTGGTGTACTGTATGGTGCTGAACAATTGTACTAAGCATAATAATCCAAATGAGCATTTGACTCTGCAACTCTCTCATTTCACAGTCACTGAGTGTCCTTTGTTTTCTCATTTTAGCAACAATGCACTAATGGGTTTGACCTGGACCGTGCCTCTGGGCAGTGCTTAGGTAGGACTTTAATTAAATCAATACATTTAAATTGGGATTCAGAAATCCTGACTTTGTTGAGTTAACATTGTGCTCCTGTTAGTATGTTTTAGTTGAAAAATTCTTGCTGTGTGACAAATACGTGTGTTTGCGTATATGTATACACAAAAATACAGATGTATATATATACAAATATGTGTATGTGTGTTGACATAGCACAAGCATATACCAGTCTTTGGCACTGTTGAGATACTAACTGACTGTCCTTGCTTCTCAAATAGCAGTGATGCATTTTGATGGGAGCTCGGTCTAGTTGCCAAATAACAAAGGTTGTTCACCCTCCTCCTCTTTCTCCTCCAAACTCAGTATTTACCGTCTGTGTTGCCAGCCTCCACCTGGAGGCTCAGCTAAAGGCTACCACTGCTCAGCACTGAAACTCCAAGTAAATTGTTGAGGCAATGTAGGGAAACAAGCACTTTGCCCTATTGCATCTTTTTATCAGTGGCGTTCAGTCTCCAGGGCAGCATCTTGCGTGTGCATTAAAGTTACTCAAATGATAAGCAAAAAAACAGCTTGCCCTGTCTCAGCAGCCTACTGCTTCTGTGCCCCAAGAACCGGGCAAATGCTCAGTTTGGCTGAACCATTTGTATCTTTCTAAATTTAATTCAGCAATGATCTCAAACAAAACAAGAAGGAGGCCTGAACTGTGTCCCCAGATCTGAACATCCCTCACTTTTTCTGTGGGAGGGAGCTAGGAACTTCCAAATCACGATCCAAGTTTCACAGCTGGGCAAACCAAACCACCAGTGTTTGAAATCCTGATCTTCATGTTGTGGTTTGGACAGATCCTCTAGCAGGAACAGGCAGTAGTGTGCTATAGCCATGTGTAAATCAGTGTTTAAACCAAACATTTATGGAATAACAAAGCAGGCTTTCCCCACTCCCTCTACTCTCTAATAGTGAAGTAAAACAAGTAGAGCACAGGCTGTGTTGAATATATGAGATGTTTCCCGTTTTAGTATGACCTGACTTCAAAGTGAGGGACCATGAGGAAGGATTAGCTTTTCCATTCAAAGAAAGCATCAACTTTTTTAGCAAAGTCTTGCGAAAAACATGTTTGGAAAGGTCCCGTTAAGAAGCAATCACTCATTTAACTTTTGCAATTTCCTTCCAGATATTGATGAATGTCGGACTATTCCTGAGGCCTGCAGAGGAGATATGGTGTGTGTCAACCAGAATGGTGGCTATTTATGCGTACCCCGAACAAACCCAGTGTATCGATCACCATATCTGAATCCTTATTCAAATATTTATCCACCGCCCCCAGCACCAGGCCCCGTTCCTAACTACCCTACCGTTACAAGACCTCTGATCTGCCGATTTGGTTACCAGTTGGATGAAAACAATCAGTGTGCTGGTAAGTAGTAGAAATCTTTCTTCTGTATTTTTACTTATATTAAAACTTGTCTGACATTGCAAAAACAATTGTCCTGCAATTGTTCTTTAATTACTGAATCACTTGAGCCCAGTATTTTGAAGTTCAGCTGCATTTGTTTTAAAGGATGTGAGTCGTATGTTTCATATTGTCATTATTCAATGCAAGTGAAGATATGATTTAGTCCTATTATTTAATCAGGAAGCCCATTTTTATGAGAGAAGTCATGTTTTCATGAGATAAACAACCTGATGACAGGTGATTTGTCAGTGCATCAAAGGCATGCCTTTTATGCTTATGATTCTGTCCTTGAAGCGTTAGATGGGGACTAAGGAAACCGTGTTTCAGTTCTTGGCCATAGGTGACCTTGTTCAGATTTCAGGACCTCAGTCTTCCTCCTGTAAATGGTATAAGTAGGAGTTGTTTCCTCCCAGGCGTTGTGTTCTTCACTTAGACTATGAGCCCTTTGGAGCACATAAGTTTCTTACCTAGAGGGTGGTACATGATTGTTAGCACTAGCGTTGCGTCAACGGCTTCAGCTGAGACTGGAACTCCCTTGTTCAAGGCACTTGTGCAAACATGGGGAAGGAATTGCTGCCCCAGGAGAGCGCTGACGTTGTCTTAGCACCCTGATATTCCCCAGTCTCCAACACAAGAAACAGATAACTCTATGAAAAATTTATTGTGTTGGTAGTTTTTCTACTTTTGCATCTTTTGCTAGATTCTTATTCCACTTTTATCCTGTGTTTAACTTGGATATCAGCTGCTCGTGTGTTACTCAAATTCCAGGGAGATTTAGAGTATATCCCTTTGGTTCTCTTGCATTTGATAGTGTTTTGTTATGATGGAATGGAGAGAAAATTTCTGAAATAAACAAAAGTAAATTTCACTGGCCAAAATATTTATTTTGATGTCAAACTTAGAATCAAGAGATCGGGATCAAACTGATCACTGGTGGCTGCTCAGAGTAAATGCTGGAGATATAGCCCACAGGTCTACCACAGAGTTAATCTATAACCACTACTTATTTCTGTGTCTCAGTTGTCCTAATAAAGTGAGTTTTTTATCTGTTACTACATGTAGCTATTTATCTGAAGGTTTTTACCAAATTTTTTTTAGAAATAGGACTGGTCTTTGACAAGAAAAAAGCCCAAACCACAGAAGATAGGAGCTTTTAATAGAGAATTTTGCCTGTCTTTAGACTAAGGAACTGCATTTAACTCAGAATATTTATTGTCTAAATGCTGCTGTAGAACAACACAAGAGCTAAATCTGACTTGTCTTTTGGGCTGATTCTGCCCTATTGTCTGAAATTGCTGGCAAGACTTGGGTTCAGATGATGTATTTTGATTGCTTACCTAGTGAGGAAACGGGAGCTGTGAGAGTCCAGATTTAAATTCGGCTACTTTGAGGCACATTTTTCTGTATTTGAATCATTGCTCTCATTATGTTCCAAGGTGGGAAAAATATATTTTCTAACCAGTGCTAGTAGTATTACCTACTGGAACATTTTAAAACCTGTTTTTTAATGAGGAGTTTTGAAATCCTGGGATAACTGGTGAATTTGCTGTGAAAATAAGCATGTATACTGTCCAGTCCTTTGAAAATTGCAACTAGTCCTTCTCATCGTAGCAAATTGATCAACCTCAGTTAGTTTATCTACTGATTTGTAACTTTCCAGGAGTTTTTTCATTTTGCTAACTTTGATGTAGATGAATCAGGAAATGGAGCAGTTAGTAGAAAAGAAGTGCCAAAATCGAAGGGGAAATGAAACCCCTATATTTTACTGTGTCTGGCCTGCTGCATGCAAACCATACTAATCAAAACAGGTGGATTTGGAAACTTTTACAGTGGACCTTCCAGCCTGCGGGGAGGGCATATATGTTCCTATCCATGCTGGCAGAAATGTGAGGACTAATGCTTTCTTCAGCCAGGGCTGTTCACTTCTGTCTAACTTTCACATATGGGAATTTAATTGTGAGAGAAAGTTTGGCCAATAGAGACATGAACTAGACTAGATGGGAAAGGACAAACTGCCATTTGAGTGCCACAGTTAGCTGGGAATAGTTTTTGAAAGTCTACATCAGGTTTGAATTTTGGCAGATGATGGATCATATTTGTGTTAAAGGAAGAAAAAGAAAAATGAAAGAAAACAAGACCTGTCAGAGTGAAGGTGTCTCTGCTGGGGTTAGATTTCATTTTTCATGTAGTGAAATCATCTGGACGCATTCACTGTCTTGATGCAGTATTTATTTTTGTATCGGCGTGCCCGAGGATGGAAAGTGTGGACACCAAGGGAAGTGGTATGAGTACATGTCTCTCTGCAGTGGTGGTAGAAAGGCCTGATCCCCTGTTTCCAGGACTCCTGGTGCCATTAACAGGGTGATGAGCAGTTTCATGCTTGAAGGCCTTGGAGACAAGACACCAGAGAACCTTGACAGGGTCCTCAGTGGTGACCAAAATTTTACCCAGGTCATTCAAGGAAGTCTGAATCACATGAATTATGGCTCCATATTTTTATAAGCTAATTATAATCATTGCTTACGTTAATGGCATTTCAGTTGCTCTGTGCTTCTCTGCTTGTCAGCATTCAGCATGCTCCTAGGATATGAACCATGCCAAGGGTTAATTTTGTGGTGGAATAGTTGAAAAGAGTAAACTGGAAGCTATTTTGCTCAGTAGCCGAGCCACTATATAACTTGCAGGTTTGTTATGTTGGTGTTCTGGCACCACCTCCCAGCACCTTCTTTCCAAATAAAATTAGTCACAGGTATTTCCATTAGAGATGATGAGACTTTTTGTTATTGACTTCAGGGGAACCAGAGGTATTCCAATGCCAATGTTTCTGAGAAATTTCCAGTTTTTAACAGAGTACACATTTTTGTCTGGTCAGATATGGGGTTACAGGCCTGGGCCATATTTTCTATTGCTAGGCCAACAGAAATCTTTACTTTCTCTTTGAATTCCAGTCAAAACAGCTTATTAAATACAGGAACCTTCCCTGGGAGATTTGCAGCCTCAGCTTTGAAACACTGAGCTTGTTCAAGAGACTTCCAAAGTGAAACAAGACAAAAATTTGATCTGAAAGGTGTATGAGATTTAATAAGTGTTGGGTTTTTTTTTTGTTGTTTTGTTTGTTTGTTTGAGTTTTGTTGTTGTTGTTGTTGTTTTGTTGGGGTTTTTTGTTTGTTTTTGTTTTTTCCTTTATCCCCCTCTTTGCTATAGCTGTCAGAAATGTAGGAAAGCTGCGAGAGGGTCGCTCTGTCCCAGCCTGGCATCTGGCCTGCCTGTCAAGGCTCCCCGTTCCCTCGCTCTCAGAGGAATGTGCACCCCGGGTGGTTCAAATAACATTCCCCCTCACTGGGCTGATATATTCCACCACAGAAAAAAAAAAAAAAAAAAAAAAAAAGAAATATAAGCCATTCTTCTCCCTTTCAAGCTTTTTTGGCCTCTTCCTTTCTGGCCTGGATGGTCAAAGACAGGGGTTAGGTGTCCACATTCCTTCCCCATCCTGTTCACCACTCAGTCTTAACAAGACTCTTTTATCTCCCGATCTCATCTTTTGTGAAAACAAAACCTTTCCTGGCATAAGAGGCTCTGAAAGACACCTATCAGTGACCACTTTGCCCACTCCAGTGTCCTCTGTGTGGTGCAGAAGAAGCTGTAGGCATTTGTGGTGATAGACAGAGTAATATTTTAATGATAATTACTTTTTAAACCTTCTGTGGTTTTGATTCTTGATACATAGTATTTTTGCCCCTGGAGTTGTTGAATGCTTTATATCTTGTATGTATAAATGTACTGTGTTTTCAACAGCACGAAGTCTGTGTAAACTCATTCCAAAGCAGGTTAGGAATGATTTATAGCCACAATTAACGCTGGAATAAAAGACCACATACAGGAAAAAGTAAAGAACATCTAGCACAAGAGCGCTGCTTGAACTGTTTGTCTCCTAGCGCTATTTCTCTATAAATACAGAATGGTTAGTCATAATAATGACTTTTTGTTCAAGGAACTTGGTCAAGTAACTGTTGGCAAGATTAAGCTGGAGCGAGGGCCCATGTTCTTGCATTATACATTCGTAAGCTGAGAACTCTTTCCAATTTCCCTTCACTCCACCTTGCTGTTTCCTGATTTACAATGATCTTTAAAACATGCCTCAAACACAGATCCTTCTGGGCATTGTGGAAAGAAATGTAATGAGTGGGCTCTTACTTTTGCTTTCTTCCCCATTAACTCACATGCACAAAGTGAGGAGATGGTGGGGGTGGGGAGGCATCTAAGAGGGTTGAATGGAGGGATTGGAGAAAGTAGACCACAAAGACAGAAAAGTAGATCTTAGGAATGTATAAGCATAAGGCAAGACGAGTATGACCTAGAGACAGAAAGAAGGGAGGAGGCCAGAGGAGTGAGTGATAAAAATAAAAAAGGCTTCATCCTTATTTTTAAAACAAAAGCTAAAAGGAATAAGCATGAAAACAGAGGGAAGTTGAAAGATGCTCTTTCCAAGTAAAAGAGAATTGTTCTTCAAGGCCTCATCTGTGGAGTAGTCATTGCTTCGGCTTTCCTCATTTCTCAAAGACTGCCAGGACCTCCTACATTCCCCACCTACAGGTCCCCAGTCCTACATTTGTTGAGTGAAACTCCTTCCTTCAAAACATTACCTTTGTACAGATGGGTTTTAGATCATTGCCATTTATATTGCAAGCGTACCTAAACCCCACTTCCAAGCCTGCAATTGTACTGACTTGCCCTGTGTGCAACCTCATTAAGAACAGCCTAGGCCTACATGAGCTTTCAACTAAAATAAAGGAACAGATGTGTGTGTCTGGGAAGAGGGGAGGGAAATGAAGATACAGGGAACTGAAAGGAGGTGCTCAGGTCTTGCAGACAGGCCCATGGCTGTGCTGGGGA
Organism: Tyto alba; assembly: GCF_018691265.1. NCBI lineage: Eukaryota > Metazoa > Chordata > Aves > Strigiformes > Tytonidae > Tyto > Tyto alba. The sequence continues at coordinate 31,055,230 of NW_024881280.1, read as the reverse complement.
TAGAGCCCAGAATTCCTTATCCAGTGGTTTATCCACTAAGCACAGCTGCCCCCTAACAGTGACTTTTCTAGTGACCTCTCTGGGCATATAGAAACAGGAGGAAGGAGGGAAATGCAGCAAGGAGATTATGCCCTGGAAGGGGTTATGTAAAGGAAAAACAAATGGAATCCACTCCTGCCATTGCCTTTTTTAACCCTATTTGGTTCAGCTCTGTGTCTTTCCCTTTTCCTCTTGGTCTGTGAGACAATCTCTTTTGCTATTCCAGAGGGCCAGTTCCCGAAGGCTATGCATGGTCCCTGTTAGGGTGTCACTGCCATTGTGTCCAAGTTAACTAGAAAAAAAATAGAAAGACTGAAAGGATATGTAATTGATGACAATGACTGATTAAATTAAGGACCATGATGTGTAGCCTTTATTCATAAGATAGTTTTCCATGGGGAAATATTAATTCAGACCTCATGCTGCCGTAGCAACAGAAAAGTTGCCTCTGAAATGTCTCAAGAAGAATCTATAGTTGGTGGCTAAGGCTTGGGTTGGAGGATTTTGCATTCAGTTCCTGACTTTACCGTAGAGAAATGTGCTGGGTATTTTGGGGCTTCAGATCATTCTACATAAACTCAAATCACAGAATCATAGAATACCAGGTTGGAAAGGACCTCAAAGATCATCTGGCAAAAGCCTTGTCTAAACAAGGTGGGCCAGCACCCTGTCCAGATGAATCTTGAAAGTGTCCAGTGTTGGGGAATCCACCGCTTCCCTGAGGAGACTGTGGCCGAGTGTTCTCATTGTGAAAAATTTTCCCCTTATGTCCAATTGGAATCTCCCCAGGAGTAACTTGTACCCATTACCCCTCATCTTCTCCATGTGACTCCTGGAAAAAAGGGAGTCTCCGTCTTCTTTGTAGACACCCTTTAAATAGTGGAACATGGTGATAAGGTCTCCCCTAAGCATTTTCTTTTCAAGGCTGAGCAAACCCAATTCTCTCAGCCTTTCCTCACACGGCAGGCTTCCCAGTCCCTTGGTCACCTTTGTGGCTCTCCTCTCGACCCTCTCCAGCCTGCCCACATCTTTTTTGTATAGCGGGAACCAAAACTGAACACAGTATTCCAGGCATGGCCTGACAAGCTCTGAGTGGGACGATGACTTCTTTATCTCTGCTGGTGATGACCATGTTGATGCAGCCCAGCATCCTGTTGGCTTTCTTTGCTGCTGCAGCACACTGTTCAGTCCTATGGAGCTGCTTGTCCACCAGGACCCCCAGGTCCCTTTCCACAGAGCTGCTCCCCAGACAGGTAGATCCCAGCCTGTGCTGCACTCCTGGATTATGTTTTCCTGGGTGTAAGACCTTACACTTGTCCCTGTTGAACTTCATAAGGTTCTTGTTAGCCCACTCTTCAAGCTATGAACAATGTGGAAAATAATTCATTTTCAGGATTGTACCAAGGATAATTTCACAAGTAGATGATAGGTGCTGAGATAACTCCCTGAAAAGTATCATGCAAAAATATGTAAGCAGGAGAAAAAATGCCCAGTTTAATAATACTGCAACAGTGAAGCTCAAAGTGAGACATGGGGAACTTATTTACTTCCCCAGTGTATTAAACTGGTTGGAAATCACTGGGCGATTTTCTCTATGTTTCTGCATAGATCAGAGGAGAGGAGAAGTCCCAGAACTTTGTCAGTATTTCCCATGCACTTCAGGAATACCTGTGCTACAAAAGCTTTCAGTGGTTATATGATCCTGAAGTTTTTCAGGCACCATCTACTTACGCTGTATTCATTTCATGTTTTACAACAATTCAAAATGGTTGACCCTTGATTATCTAATGTAATGAGACTAGACAAGTCAGGTAAAATAAAGATGTGGAAAGTATAAGCTATGTACATTAAGACAGAAGACCATATGCCAGGGAACTATTGTAAGAAGGATCATTAACATCATAGCATACAGACATATTTAACATAGCCCTGTCCCACTGGATAAACCCACATTGTACAGCTCCAGACAAACATAATTCTCCTGGGTCCAGCCTCAGTGCTTCTGATCTGGTGGCCTGATCTATTCATAACTCCAACAACCTTCATGAAGGTAATCACAAGTTGACCATAAAATATTCGTGGGTAAATAGGTACATCTGAAAACACTCAGAGCTCCTTCCTCAGAAAACCGTTGCACCGGCACGGCGGATGGGCCGGGGCTGAGGAGAGGCAAGATTCAGCTAGTCTTTACAGTAAGGTCCATCAGTAAGGTCATTCCTACGGAAATTTAACCATCAGAAAATGTATCCTCCCCCAGCAGAACTTACCAAGGAAAATGAGTGTGGAAATGCTGCTTTTCAGTGAAGGGAATCCATTTGTGGTGGAGAAGTTGGCTTGATAGAAAAGGTTGCTGTATGTATCTGTCTGTAGCAGGGTAAACTGAGCCTTCTGTGGCTTGTATTGTTCCTTCTTTCATTCCTCAATAAGTGTAGCGGGGGAGCAGTATGGTCTGGTGGTTAAAGCACAGGCAAGTGCTTCATTTATTTGTGAAGCTTCTACTGCTCACAAAGAAATGAGTAGAATTGAACCAAGAAATATAACATGCAAGCCAAGAAGGCTGGCATATGATTAAGAAAACTGGCATTTCTGTGTACTGGAATGAAAAATAGCAGGCTCTTCAGTATGGCAAAGTGTAACAGTAAGTGCAAGTCCATCGTTCTGCATGTCAGTGCCTTTCAGCCATCACTGACTGAGTATATTTATGTGCGATGATGTGAGAAGGGAAAATAAAATAAGCACAACTGCAGTGTAGCCACAACTGAACTTGACTGAACTATAGTTATATTGGGTATGTAGCTGGGTAGTCAACTGGAGACCCAAAACTCTTAGACCTCTGATTATGGTCCCCATTGACTTTAGTGAAGATTTTTGGATCTTGGAGCAGAAGTTCTTGCAGTGAATTTATTAGGTTTAGGTTAACCTGTCTTGAGCCTAAGCCAATAACCATAAGTAGCTTATGGTCAGGGAGTCTGGTACCATATTTTCATCCTGCTAGATTCCCGATACCATGATCAGGACTTCCATTGTGAAGAATAGATAGCTGGTCAGAAGATTGCCTTAGGAGTAAAAACTGTGGCCACCAGGAGTGTTTGAACTTGCTTTCCACTTTAGCTTGAGCTAAGCTCCTTCTGTCTGTGGAAGTGTCTTCACCTTCTTATTAGGGGTGATTAAAAGTTTTCTGGTTTCTTCTGGAAAAGGCTGAGGCTGGGAGCCAGGAGGGAAGAACAGTAGCATACAGAAGGGAACAGCTGAATGAAAATGTGACATATTACAAAACATAACTGCTTTGTATGCAGAGAAGTGGCATAAGCACAGAGGGGCAATATCCATGTCCTGTTAGACGTGCAGGCCACAGTCCTGACTGAGGAATGTTAAAATCTCTCTAGACTGTGACCTCTCTATTTCATGATGTGCTTCAGTCTTCCCTCTTTCTTGGAATTGTATGATACTTTGGTATACAACGTGGCACAAACCCAGGAATCCCTTCTCCCTTGCACTTTTTAGGCTGCAGAGGACAAGGGTATGCAAGAGGGAGGTTTAACTGATACTCTGGGTTTTGGTTGGTTTAATGGCCTCGGTTAAGCTTGGTCTCTGAATTGGGGATTATTGGTCACTGGGTTCTGAGCCAGATAATACATAGACTTCAGTTGCCACCAAGAGCTAGTTGGCAGGAGGTTGTATCTGACTCACTTCAGAGGAGCAATAATCATGCCCAGCCTGCCATATCCTTAGGCATGTGCTGGCCAGGGCAGGGCTCTCACCCCTGTTGTTAATCTCTGAATGATTCCTTAGACTCACTGCTAACAGTGGTTTGATATGTGGGGCTTTGTGGCCGCCTTGCCTTTATTATGTCTTACTTCCAGGGATTTCGGCAGTGCCAGATCAGTTAAAACCACTGTGTAGTGATTAGCTCTGTCTGCTCTGCAGCAGATTTCATGAGCTTTCCTTCGTGGGATAGCTGTCATGCAAGGCAGTCCTGCCAACTAGACAAATACAGGGCTTAAAAGAAAATTAAGTCACTTAACAGTGCTGGAAGATTGACAGGTTTCATGAGTACCCTTTCCCAATTCATTTGCTCTGTGGCTTGTTCTTCTCTCATTTTCCTATGGGTGTCTTTTTTGGCTGTGGATGACAGTTCATGCCTAGGTTTTTGCTGGGACCCTCAGGAACTTTGGTTGCATGAGTGACACCTTCTTTACCTCCCTGTGGCATAACGTACAGAGTTCAGTATGTGATAGAGTGTCTCTCCTTACCTGGAAGGCTTATTTGTTTTCAGTGCCCTTCATAGCACCAGCACTCTGCTCGGGCCTATTTTTATTTTTGCATATATTTGCAGCACCCACAGGGCCTAGAGATGGCAGTGTTCTCAATGACTTAAAAGTCACCATTTTTCTTGGCCTCTCCCTTATATTTTTTGGGTCAGCTTTGTTTCTTTTTGCTTGGTTCCAGCCTGAAATTGGCCATGGTTGTATGTCACAATGAAGATGTTAAGCCAAAATATATAGAAAATATGAATTGGCTCATTTGCCAGTATAAATCAGCCAGATGAACTGCATGTTTTGCCAGACTCTATAGGCAGAGGTGATATGCTGGCACTGCTCCTTTTTCTTGTCCCTAAGACACTGGGCCCATGACAGAGCTGCCATGCAGAAATAGAAGAGCTGACTGATGTTGTGTGGAGTTTAACATGCTCTGAGCTCTTCATCTGCCAATTGACTGACTTCCCATTTTAGTACTTCAATGAGATGAGAGAATTTTCAGAGCAAATAATGCTACCAGAAGATGAATGGGAGTTATACATCACCAGCCCAGTTCAGGGGAGTAGTTTCAGCATTCGGCCTCCGGGCTGGGATGTTCTCCCTGTTGGGGATGACAAGATGCGCTGAAGTCCATCTTCAGTTTTAACACCAGAAAAACCCTCGCTGCTTTCAGTTCTTTTCAGCAATGGCTCATGGTTGCAGGTGCCCTGTGGTATAAGGCTACGCTGCAGTGTGAGGAGAAGGATGTTCCCGATGATAGGGAGACAGGACAGTTGAAATGAAGGCCCAGGTCCCCATAGCCTGGTTAGGTCCCTTGTTCTCCCTGACCTTCATCCTCAGTGGAAGTTTAGCATGTAAATGCCCATTGATCTGTCCTGCAGACTTTGCTAGAGGCTGCCAGTATGACATCAGATGTCTTTGCTCAATATTGTCTTCAGAATTGACTATTTATCTGAGGAATCTCAGTATCTCAGCAACCAGGTGGAAACCCTTGAGGGGTCTAGGTTTTCAGGCAGAGGCACTTGGCACTTTCTGAAAGCCAAGGTATGTATGGTGTCTTCATTTGGGCACCTGCAAGTGTGCCTATACAAACTTGTATTCCTTCTGGAAAGTTTCCTTAGCTTTTCCGTGGCTCAGCTCTACATCAATAACATGGCACCACAGTGAGAATAAATCTGTTTGTGTTCATGAGGCATTCAGTTACTGAAAATACAAGTGTTTCAGCTAAACAGGGAGAGCCTAGGAGGAGGGGAAGAGGACTGCACCATAAACTTGCAGGTTCTGCATGAATCCATGATCTACTGCTTGGTCTGACACTGTGTTGTTTGGTTTGGGTTTTGTTTTGGTTTTCCACAAAAAGAACCAATTTTAATGTATGCTTTTTTTCTGATATTTTGAGCTTGTTTCCATTTTCTTTCTTTTTTTTTTTTTTTTTTTTTTTGTGAAGTAAAACCTTTTGTTTTCCAGCCAGCTTCCTGAGTAAATAAATTAAGGATTAGACAGTGAGGTGGTAAATTGCTAGTTGGATCAAAAGCTTTAGGTGGTTTTGTGGTACAATCCCAACATATCTATAGGTGACACTGAATGGGAAGATTGGACAAACAGTAATATGTAGAAGTCTAGAAAAGCTACAACTGTGGTTAAAAAATTAATGAACTGGAAACCCAACAGTATGAAAAGATAACCTAACACACAGCCTTCTGAAGGAAGATTAACAGTAGAAAGGCAGTGATGTCAAAAGCAAGTGTAGCATGGGGCAGTTTCTGGCAGTTACTAAAACTTCTCATCCCAGAACAGAGAGGGAATAGCCCTTCAGTATGTTCTGCTGAGAATGGATCCAACCTGCTGACATTGTGTAAGTACTTCACCACCTGATGAGTGTAGGCAAGTTTATGGAAATCTCAGTAAAGAGCAACAGTAAATTGGGGGCATTACTGAGACTGACTTTGATAAAAGAGTTAAGTATATCGTAAAGCTTAGGGTAAGATGATGGCAATTGGAACTGTAAATGTCAAAGAAGCAGAAATTGTGTATGGTGGCGGTACAAAAGAATGATTATTCCTGAATAGAGTATAATCTGCTGAAATGAAGGAAAATTACTTTTAGACTGAACATAGCAAAGCCCCTTATGACAGTGGAGTGTATCAGGTTATACAAGAATACACTAGGTATGGCGGAGTAATAGTGCAAAACATCAGCAGAAGCATTTAAAAAATACCCAGAACAACCATTAGCAAGAAACAGTCTTGCACAAGTTGGGGGTGGGATAGATATTACCAGGTACCTTTAAGCTGCTGTACATTTGAGTCCTTTGATGTATTTCCAGTTTCCAGTGTGAACAGAAGCACAAAAGAAAACCGTTTGCTTTATCTAATGCTGCAGAGAAAAGCTCATAGCATGGGCAAGAGCCTCCACTCATTGAAGAACAGTTATTGTCACAACAGCGGAGCAACACAGAGCTGAGATAGCTTAAAGGGGTAGCCTGACATCCCCTTTCCAAAGGAGGAATCTTGGAGCAGTGCAGAGTCAGTTTGCCAGTGCCACTCCTTCCTCCTGGAGCCGGAGCCGGGCCGGGGAGAGGGGATGTGGGCCGAAAGCTGCAGCATACGGCTGATTTCCTGCTATCGCTGCCCCTGTGGGGAATCCCACACCAGGCATAGGCTGGAGCAGCCTCGGATCATGGACATGTGTTTCTAAGGCAGACTGCAGCAATATATACAATACTCGTGGCCAGCAAATCACTAAGCACTGCATCTGGAGCTTTAATTCAGAAGCAGACTGAAATTATTTTAATTAAAAGCAGGGCTGACTATGTGATGGAGTATCCCAGAACTGTGCATTGACAACTGTCAGTTGGTTTCATGCAGGCATCCCAAAAGACAGTAGCATGCCAGCTTTAGGAAGGAGGTGTTCTTCCCCACTAAATCAGTGCTATTTGAAGACAACGGTTTTGTAAAACCTGTATTATGTATTACAGGTATTACATTGCATTTTTTTGACAAAATTCTCAGTGAAATCAGTGACTTTTTTTACTATTATTTTTTGGGGGGGTGGCTTGCAGCATGACAGTTTGGCTCATTGACATTTTCAAAAGGCTTAACTAGTCATAGATGAAAAGTGGCATAAGAGAATAAAATTTCTTTTACAGAATTACACATAAGACTTCCTACACTGCCTATGATTTTAATTAAAAACAGTGAAAATTTTATCTCCATATTCCCCAGGCAATATTGAAAACCTGAGTGTAGATTTGAGCCCAAAGACCCATGGCATAGGTGTGTCCTACGCAGACTGGAGAATACCTCTAAATGTAATTAGCAGCTTGCAATTTGCAGTATTTCCATTGATGGCCCAGCAGGTCATGCATATTCTGAAGCTGATGAGGCATGTATGTCATCACAAGATACAAAATATCATCACACTCTGCTCCACCAGAATTTCAAGCTGACATCTAGAAGCCTGGGAAGTGAAACCATTCCAGAAATACACGATCCACTCATGGTTCATTCCCTCTGACCTAGGGAGGGACATGAAAAGCTGAATTAAGCGCTGTCTGCAGTATTTGATTGGACATGATTAGAAACACTACCGATGGTAAAATGCTAATCATGCTAAAGATTTGCTAGGCATGCTTCTGTGCTGGAGATTGTGCCTTCTGAAATGGGTCTGCTCTCTTGTATGACTTAGTGTGACCAGAGACCTCGTGGTTATAAGGGGCTAATAAAGGAAAGTATTATAATAAAGGAAAAAACATAATTTAGCTTTTTACTAGAGCAGTCTCACATGATGGAAAATTCACTTGGATGTGCCTTCTGGAGAGTAAGAGCAGGAGTTTGCTCCAGGAATAACCACAGACATTAAATGTTGCTGCTGGTTGGGAACATCACCTTTTTTGTTTATTTATTTACTACCTTTTTTTTTTTTTTTAAATACCTAAACAGTTTATGTTTTTTCAGGCCAGGCTACTTGGAATTGAACCATTTGGCTTGAGAATGCTCGATGTGAATGTGTGTCTTTTTGAGCTTTCATGGATATTGTGAGAGCGAGTAGGACTGCCTGTGACATTGGTAATATGACTGGCCATGCGTCCCGCCTTTAGCGCTAGTCAGCAATTTTTGAATTCTGGCGCAAAGAAGGTAGACTTACCTTGAAGCTTTGGGGACAAAAATGTGCAGATCTGTACATGTGAGTAGGGCAGTCCTGATTTTATCTGTGTTTGTACAACATCCAATGAAATGGTTTTCCCACCTCGACAGTTTCTAGTAGATTAAGCAGCAGTTCACAAAATATTGCTGCTGTGATGAACTGCACTGATAACAAGGTTTACAATTAATCTGTATATACATGCATTCTAAGTATTTTCTTTCATCTACCCTCAGGAGAGAGTTCAGTGTGCAGTGGATTCCTGTTGCCTTCACAGGCACCCAATTCTCCCAATCATACTGGTTCCCCGGTATAAAGAAGACATGGGCATACTGAAGGGTATGGCAAAGGACCACTATGGTGTTTAGAGGGTGGGAGCACATAACATACAAGGAGAGGTTGAGAGAAGTGGGTTTATTCTGCCTTTAGGAGATGAGGCTGGTGAAGGAATTGTATTGCTTGCTGTTTTCAACTGCCTAATGTGAGTGTGTAGAGAAGATGAAGCCAGATTCATCACAGAGCTACACACGGACAGTAATGGGCAAAAGTTGCAACGTGGGAAATTCTTATTAGATATAAGGAGAAATGTTATCACTGTGAGGGTGGTCAAACGCTGAAACAGAGGTTCATAAAGTTTCTGGCTGAAGGCTGTATCCTGGGAATAATTCAAACCTGACTGAATTGGCCCTACTTTGAGTGGAGACTTGGACCAGATGACTTCCAGAGGTCAATTCCAACATGCCTTGTGCAATGGTTCTGAGACTGCAGTGCCTGAAGTGCAGTAGCCTGTGTCTGATACGGGTTCTAGCCTTTAATTATCTAAGACTCCAATAAATGAAAGTGATGACATCCTCTTTGTCACGCAGACTTTGAGTTTTAGCACTGATTTTAAAGTGCTGTAAGACCTTTGGATAGAAGCTGATACAGTGAAGAAGAAACAATATTCAGAAGTGAAGGATTTTATTCTCACTTTTTCAGTGGAGTGAGTCTTGAGTTTCACAGGGTGCAAATTCAGTCAAGACCACCCAAATCAACACATCTGGTTTACGCCAGGATAAGTACAGGGGAAGAAGATCTGCCCTTATCTCGATTGATTTATTGATTGACAGGCAGGGACCAGGACTCCTGCAAGTGTTAGGTAACTTTCATCAGAAATTTTCTTTGCTGCAGTTTCAGCCTCACATCTTGTCCTGCCTGGGAGTTTCACCATCGTCCAGAACCTGTCATGGTCCTGCTCAAAACTGGCAGTTCTTGGGGCAAAATGAAACACAACTTTCTGCCTCTAAAGGCTCAACACATCTACTTTGAGGGCTTGTTAGCTCAGGATTTCACAAATCTTGAAAGTTTCTGTCTTAATTTATGCATTAAAGGTAACTGAATGAGTTTTAAAATACAGAGAGAGAGAGAGAGAGAGAAAGGGAAAAAGCCCTTTGAGCTTAAACACCTCTTTTTCCAGGGAGCCATGAACTGAGAGCAAGGAGAATTGCCAGTAGACATCCACATCACACACTAATTGGAACAAAGTAAACGTCCCATATCCACACAGTTTTCACTCATCCAGGAAGGTTTGCAACCCAGTTGGCTGACGGCAATTTTTGGAACATTGCAAGCAAATGTGGCTCAATCATTATAAAACAGTGAATGCCAAATCTGAGTTAAAGCCAGTTATTTGAGCAGGGATTATAGGCATTTTCCAATGATCACCACCACAGAAATAAATAAATAGATGGCTTGCTATGTATACACTCAAAGGGGAATACTGCCCAACATACATAGCTCTTTGCTATTAACAGTAATGAGGACACAGCTGTCTGAGCCTGGAAGCCAGTATTTGCAGAGGATAATTCTCGAAGATTTTTCTTCTTCACTGGCTTTTGTCCATTACCCATTCTTTGCTTACAAAAGAGCCCAAAAGGCCCTAACATTTATACAAGAATTACCTTGGCTTTGTGGTGCTTTTGGGATTGTTATAAAGCATGCTGACACATGGACAGATTTGAAACACAGATGAAATATGAAAAACAATTTTCTCCCCTCATAAGCTCCCCAATGCCCTTAGTGCCAAGCATAACACTCTCTTCGTAGTCAATCACGACAGCTCCTAGAGCAGCTGGCAGGGGTTGCTGCCATGGGCAGAGATCTGAAGCTCTCCCTTCCTAAGAAGGAGTTCTAACTCCCACTGCCTGCAGAGCTTGTGGCTGTGCCTGGGCAGACTAGTGATGTTAGTGTTGAGTCATGTATAACTGGTCAGCTCTACAGAGCCTCTAAAGCAAATACAAAACTGCCCCACTGCCCAGACACACATTCTGCAAGCCCTGTTGGTACAGCCAAGTTCTTTTCCCTGGTCTTATCAGCTAGGCTTAGGCGAAAAAGTCTTAGATTCCTGGAGGAACACAAAGCACTGTAGTCTGCATTGCAAGTGTGTTTGACTCACACAGTTGAAGTGATATGAGGCAATCTACAGCCACGCCACCTCTGGTTGGAACCTCCTTGCATGCTCAAGACAAGCAGCTCTGAATCCAGTCCATTCCTGAACGAGATGTTGGTGATGATTGCTGAAGCTTTGTGAGAGGTTAGCTAGTGATGAATTTCATATTGCTATTCCAGCTCCCCATAATGAAGAGCCCTTGTTTATATACATGCATGGGGTCACCTTTTTTCATGTGTATTAAAGATTTCAGGGTATCCTGTGAGAGTGACTAGAGCATCCATACTGAATTCTCTCTAGGGCTGTGTACATATTGCACACCTAGAATCTCTTGTGTGTTTTCAGGTCTCCATTATTTCACTCCCATGGTTGTTTGCACAGCATGCTTGAGCAATGATTACAGCTCTTGTCATGTCGCGCATCCAAAGTGACTGCATTTTAATGGAAGAAGCAACCCTTCCAATGAAATTTTCCATTATATTCTGCAGGTGGATATTTGCATCCCTTTGTTTTCATTGCAGCTTTGATTTCTGGATCCATTTGGATCAATTTCTTCTGCCGTATTAGAATTAAGGCTGTTCTCCTCTTTACTAGTTATTGTGGTCTATTCACAGTCTCAGACCTCTTTAGCCTGCCAAAACACTTGGAAAAGGAGCTCTTAATGACTCAGTTAAAATGTACGGTCAAGAAGTTCACTTATTAGAGGAAATGTAAACTGACCACCAATTGGCTAAACCAGCTGGCTGGACTATTTGTGCTAGTGATTTCTCAAAGCTCCCCGGGGAGTGAAAGCGGGAATAGCAGTTCTGTCTTAGTTCTCTCATGCTCTGTACCCTAACAGAAAAGTCTTTGAAAGAATTCATTGGAGGAGAAGCCAATAGGATTTCACAGACATGTTTAAAAGCTTTATAAATAGTGCTTTAAACCCCTATATCTTTAATACATTCCTTCTTACAGGGTCTTTTTAAACTATCCCATAGAATTGCAGAGAAAATACACAATATCAGCCACAGAAAAATTCACTTTTTTGGTGTTAATGGTTCTATTCCTGTGAAATTTTATAAGCCTTCTCTAGAGGTTCTTGCATGAGGCTGTTTCATATCATGCAGCAAAAGGAGGACTGTGAGGACCTTTTGTTAGAAGATAGTTTTAATTTCTTAGTGTGCATTGTGCATTTCCTGGCTCTGATTGCACATCTTTTTTGTTTCCATTGCAAAAGAAGGTGTCACTTACATAACCTCCCAGCAGCTGGGAGTATTCTCAGTAAGGGCTCACTGGCTTCTCTCACCACCCTACCAGCAGATCTCAGTGTAGCATATGATCACACAAAATAGGTAATTTTGAGAAGTGGGTAGTACAACAGTAATGCTTCGTTTATTCAGCTGAAACATACGTTTCCTGCTGATGAAGGTGAAACCATGTAGAGCAGCAGCTGCTTGGTACTGCCTAATTCAGCAGGTTCGGTGTCACCAGTGGGATGCTAACACATCTCTGCCCCACTCCGGCAGGGTACTTGGGTCACTCTTGTTCTGCAGTACTACAGCTACTTGGAACACTGTAAGTGCAGCAGGGAAATAACTGAGATTCCCAAATCACATGCCTTGACCACGGTTTTCATAACTTGTGCAGAACCTGCAACAGGAAATCATGGATCCAGAGAGTACAGGTGTGCTCCTGGCCGTGGAGTTTCCATGTTTAAGCAAAGCCCTTAATTGAAATCAGTAGTTTGTCTCATTTCTGATCCCAGAATTAACACGCAGGCTGTGCATTTGTGCAGAAGCTCTCCTGCAACACTGGGAAGAGTCCACGCAACTGGGTATGATCTTGTACCAATAGGGAGCCTTCAGAATTGGTGGGAATGAGGAGCTGTGGTCGTGCAGGTGATACTAAGTATACGAACCACGCTCAGGTCTGTTCTGAGCAGAAGGGGAAGAGGCTGCTGCCCCTTTGGTCCCCTTGCTATGCACTTAGCTGCATGGCTGTCCTATAAATCTCAATCAAAAAAGCAGGACTAGAACTGTGCTCAGAGAGCAAAGTCCTTTCACAGCTTAGCCGTTGTTTATCATCTTTGAGTAATGTTAAAAGTGTGCTAGCTAAGGAAAGGCTCAGATAGCTGGCAGGAGATCCAGAACCTGTGACACATGTTGAGCAATTTTCAGACCAGGCGGAAGGAGCAGCATTACAGATTCATGCCTCACACTATTTAGTATCCACTTCCAGGCTGACCAGCTATGTGGAAAAACACTTTGATCCTTGTTTAGCAATCAACCAATAACATAATGCATATGGGATGCAGATAGAAAATGAATTCAACAATCAACAGCCAGTCCTCAGACACTGAAATATGCAATTAAACAGGTGTTTAGGGAGTTGATCTTGGATTGTGTCCAAGCTCAGCAGGGTCAGTCGTCCTTGGAAAAAAACACTGACCCCACACAGCAGCAGTTTGAATTTGGCTTCAATCTGCACTTTAGGAATGTGGCATTGTTATTTCTCCCCTTTTCTTATCAAATATAATTATCTTGAGAAAAAAAAAAAAGTTTTGAGAAAACATGTGATTTCACTGAGTAAAAATCTACTACTGAGGAAATTATTTCTCAGTGTCCAAATAAGGAGTGGGGGAGAAGTTTGGAGAAAGTGCTCTGTTCCAAGTAATCTTGGAACTGATACCCATGTTACTGAGCTCGGATGTTTAGTCCTGGCCTGCAATTATTCCTATAAAAAAAACAGCCATTCAATCTTTGTATCATTTAAAATGGAGCCCCGAGGGTTATAAATGACTGAACAAGCTTCAGTGTTCGAGCAGACAGAGATCCTGGAATGAGATTGCAGCCATGAGCCTTTCTGCAAGAACTTTTGAGAGCGGGGTGAGCTCCTGGGGTTGTGGTGGTACAACAGTGGGACTAAAATACAGACAAAATAAAAGAAAGAAGCAGGGTCCCAGAATCACCCACACCTCCTAGAGAAAGGGGAAGAAGACTTTCCATGGCAAACTTTTCAATCTGCAAGACCTGTGCTCTCACAACTGTCAAATTAATCTTCAGCCTTACTGTGTTGAACCCCGTGGTGCTAATGGCTCTCAAATAATCATAATGGCAAAAACTTTTGCCCATGGTTGATCAAAAGAAAGAAACACAGCCATAGCTACTACTGTGACCCACAGAAATTTGTGGCATGATTATCAGAATTCATTACTTAAGAAAGGAAGTCATGCATGCTAAATATGTTCCAAATAGAACAAAATGTAACAGTCCATCTGCGATACAGCGCACATTGCCAAAAGCATATCGTCTTGGAAATCTGCTGTCCACATTGGCTTCCTTCTTGAATGCAGAGTCCAAGCAAAGTTTCTCTTCTAATCGCCAAGGTCTCCAAGAATGTGGTTCTAGCTCAGAGATGAGGAGTCCATGTCCTTCCATGACAGCTCTCTGCTGGGGGTGTTATGGCCTGGCCAGCCAGCAGGGAAAGGAGCTGCCGTGGAGGGAGTGGATCGGCCACAGCACCCTGAGCGTGGACCGTGCCTGTGGAGGATAAGCACAGCCATGGTTCCTGCCACTTTCAACACGAGTGGATGGACTTAACAAGGCAGCAGTTTCCCTTAGGTGTAAATCCTCTGCTTGGGATGGAGCTTCTTTGGTAAGCTGTTGTGTGGTGTGTAACCACAGGCTCATAAATACCAAAATGAAACTCATCCATATATTTATTTAAGTATTTTTTCTTTTAAAAGTAGCTTTTTGAGAAGGTCTTCCTGAAGGACTCTGATATTGTCTCTGAAGTGATGGGCTGATCTTAAGGACTTTGTTTCTTTCTGTAGTCTTTAATGCATAAAGTCCTGTTTATGCACAAACCCCTGTTTTTCTGAGCAGAAGAAGGTCAAACTGTCTTTGCTTACAGGTGTTGAACCCCGCCTTCCAGTGGGCAGATGCTTCCTATTCCTCAGCACCTCTGCTCCTTCTCTCTTGTCTGCTGAACTTCTCCCCTGGCTCTCCACCTCCTAAAGTCACTTAGCTTGCCAAACAACCTCCTAGTTCCTGCAGGTCTGCTTCCCCTAACCTGCAGTTTAGTCTTCTCTGGGTTCTTCGATTCAACAGACTGTATGTGGTAATAACTTGGATTCTTCTTCATCTTGCTTCATACTTCATAAAGATGTAATCATTCTGGGTGTCCTGAGAGGAAGGTGGTTGGCATGCCCAACATCTTTAGGCTCATCACTGAACATCTTATGGCATAAGACTGTTACCAACATTTTCTAAGTTTCCCGTATTTTTTCTGCAGTTACTACAAACATTAAAGGTACAATATCTTTCACTAAAAATCAAATTTATTGATAAAAGTACAAACAAAAAATGAAAAATTGCACATGCATACATTTAGATCTTTGCAAAGGAGAAATCACTTGGAAAAACTTTACAAATTCCTATCCCCATTTTCAGCAGTTTCACTGGTCTTCTAATGGCACAGGAGATGAAAAAAGATGTAAGGTAAGTAGAAAATCTCAGGTGCCATGGTTATGGATATAGGTAAGAATAACTTTAAGACACTACTGTGACCACATAATCTGTATTTTTTGTGACACAGGCCATAGAACCTTACCCAGAAATTGGTGTTTCAAGCACACAGTTTTTTGCTACAGCTTATTTCAAAGAAGAAATACTGTTCAGGTGTAAGGCCCTAAAGTAAGGGAACATCTACCGTGTGATTTATGGTGTTTTTCAGATCGTTAATCAGTAGTACTACTAACGTCTGTGCCTTATTTTTATTTTTAATTTGTCTTCTAAACACTTAATTTCATCCCATTGTCTTTTGCTAGCTTTAGTGACCATCTCCAGATAAAAACTTTGTTTCTATGAGGGTGTCTATAGATCACAGGCAAATATACCTTCAACCTTTTCTTAAATAAATTATTACATGGAACATTAACTTGGTCTGAGAGAAATTTTTGTGATTTGGAATTCCTCTTTGGAGATTTTATGACATCTTTGCAATATTGGTTTTTGAAGTGTTGACACCAGAAATGTATTTCAGTAGTTATTTTACTAATGCAATATACAGTGGTAAGAACAGTTTCCTGTGTCTACTCAGTGTTCTCATGTTTACACGTGTCCTGTCAGCAACACTGTGTTAGGAAAAGTTCATGTTCAAGTGGTTATCTTTAATGACCCCCGGGTTATTTTCATGGCCAACATTTTTTACTCTTCATATACAATCTTGCATTTTTCTGCATTGAAATGCACTTTCCAATGTGCCCACTATACCTAGAAAAATACTTTTTTATGTAAGAGTTCTGTTCACTTTTTAGTTCTTAACTCCACCAACTTGTTATCCTCTGCATTTTATCCCAAATGTGGAAGACAGTGGACCAAAACCACATCCTCAGAATCCTGTAGACACTCAAAGGATGATTCCACATTTATGATTCTCTCTTGAGATTTATGGTCTCCTAGTTTTAGCCTCTTTTGTTTGAGCAGTATTGAATATGTCTGGTCTTAATTCAATGGATTAGAGTATTGCTTTTTTTTTTTTTTTTTTTTTTATGCTGTGATTTCTTGTGATATTATTGATACAAATCAGTCCTGCATTATTTGTGGACATGAGTCAGTATAAAAGATCACTACATCTTCTGATAAGAA
The DNA here is from genome assembly GCF_018691265.1 of Tyto alba. Classification (NCBI taxonomy): domain Eukaryota; kingdom Metazoa; phylum Chordata; class Aves; order Strigiformes; family Tytonidae; genus Tyto; species Tyto alba. Next base: position 31,038,731 of record NW_024881280.1, on the reverse strand, counting down.
TTAGCCTCCTTGGTGAGATGTGGTGGTGCGCTGCATTTTGACATCTAGATTTTCTTTCTGACTATATTAATATGCTGCCCTGTTTTTTTGTATGTATGACTTCTAAATTTTTTTTTTTTTTAATTTATGGGCAGTGAATTAAAAATTTCATTCATTGTTCTATGATGTTGCTAAATTCTAAAGAATCCGTGAAGATTACTGCTAGCTTTTACAGATAATAAAACACAAAGCCAGTAATTTGCATGCTAAATACAATTAGTTCATTTATTTATTTTGACATAGTAAATGATATCTATCCAGTCACCAGGCATCCTGCCATCCATTAAAAATACAATCTGTACCAATAAAAACAAATCATCAGCACTTCACGGCCCACAAAAGGCAGCCAGTCAGCCAGAAATATAAAAAAACACTTTCTCCACCCTTCCAATCCCCAGATGAAACCCCATTGCCCCAACCACCTCACCTCTGTCAAAATGTCAAGTAAACAGAACATCACACCCTAGGGTTGCTAGACCAAACCACCACAGCCATAAATTTTTAAGGCAGGCACACTCATCTAAGAGAGAGGGATGTGGTTAATTTTGGAGTATTTGGACTCAGGCTCTTGCAGCAAGGGCTTCCTGACAGATGTATATGGAGATGCCACCTACCTATTCTCTCATTCAGTCAGTAAACCAAAGATCTTTAAAACTCGTGGTTCCAAGTCATGAGGCTCTGTGTTTGTTCTAGGTGGTATTTCTTAGGAGGGAGGGAGCAGTGGTCTGGATAAGGCCGTGTGGTTGCTCTCAGTATTCAGTTGGGAATTAACAAAGTGAATCATTCTCACTTCAGGTCAAATTTTAATTTCAGTCTGGACTTCTGCCCAAACTTCTGCCCTTGGAGCTAGCTGTGGGAGCAGTAATGTGAGCACAATTGGAAGGGTGGATGAGAGAATATAGATGACTGCTAATTTGATAGCACACAGCAGCATAATCAAGACTCGAGACATCCAGGGCCAGCGTTGGCCAAGCACCCCTTGGCAAGAGAAGTTTTAAACAGGGATCCATCCTGCCCTGCCTTGGTTCTCTAGTGTGGTTTAAGCGGCTCTCTCAAAATCAAGAACCTCTAAGGAGTCACCCAGAGTCACTAGTCACTTGGGAAAATTTGGACTTACTGAAAATGTTTAGGTATAACAATCTTTAACATCCTCTTGTTCTCATATGTAATTTCACAGCAACAGTCTCAGTCCTGTCTGTAAGGGTAAGAAGAGGTGTGGTAACTGGAGAACTCTCAATTTGCCACTGACTGTGTCAGCAGTTCTCTCTGTTTCAATAACTGCTGGAAATTTTGAGGTTCAGTGCACCATTAGGGTAGAACAGTAACATTGTGAGTAGCATAGAGTTTAGCTGAAAGAGCCTTTGATGCCTCTGAGGTCTCCTAGCAAAACATAATGCTTTCAGAATGATGGTTAACCTTCTACTTTAGATCACATTAGCCAATGCATAGGCTGCACAAAATTTCTGAAGAAGTTGCATCTTCAAGTGTTCATATAATAGGGGCAGGTTGTGTTGGGCTACAAAGAGGACTACAAGTCAGAAACATCTGTGACCTGTTCTTGCTTCTGTCTTGTTGAGCGGTCGCAGGCTAGTCCTTTAATTCTGTAGTCTTGAATTTCCTGGTTAAAAACCAGGGGCACTGACATTTACCACCAAGTGGGACATTGCAGGGTTTCATAGTACAGTTTGATTTGTGTTAGGATTAGAAGACTTCAAAGAAAAATCGACTGATTGTGAACTGGCTCTGTGTATAAGAGGACAGGTCCTGCCCTAAATAGTTTCAGATGATAAACAGTGAGGAAGGCTGGACTACACCAGAGATTTTGTTATCCCCATTTTTCAAATAGGAAGCAGGGCAGTGGAAGATGAAGAGCAAGGATGAGTTCCCACAGGGAAAATTCTCAGCACATGAGTTACGGTGTGGTTGCTGCCGCTGTGCTGGTTCCTTGTCCTGCATAGTAACTACCAGGTACCTTAGTCTGTTTTCATTGAGCGCAGATCTAATTTATATTTACTTCCTAGTTAACCTCATGTCAGTTCTTCTTGTAGCCTCATACTGAGTAATCTAGTCAAAACCACAGAAGAGGTATGCAATAACACTAGCTATTAGGAAAAACCTAGACTTGCTCTTGGGACACAGGTAATGTTTTCCAAGGATCTTGACAATGAAAGGTACTAAAAGCAGATTCAGTACAATGAAAACCATCCTTGGATTTCCATCTGGTGCTTTCATGGTACCGAAGCCAAAGTAATAAAATATCACAATCTATTAATATCTGGAATGGGGGGCAGTAGAGTTTCTAGGGTTTCTTGCTAGCTTGCTTCACTTTAGTAACTCTTGTGCTCTCCAGCCGATTAGACTTGACTTTGGGGCTCAGACAACTCATTGCGGTATGTCTTCCCATGGTGAAGACTGCAACACAAGTCATGCTGGGCCAGAGGCACTCTTCCAGGCTGCGGAAGACTGCATCTCAGAAACTTCTTAGCCACATGAGCTACCCTTGTATTGAATAGTCCTTACAATTTTTTATTCTCTGAATTTGTCTTCTCTGCTTTGAACCTACAGAACCATCGACAATTTAGTACCATGTACATTTAGCATCACAGGTTTACTCTAGTGTTGTGTATGACCCACCACAAGGGCAGAGGTGGTATGAATGAGCTTTGAAGTGATATTCCCAGGGCATGAATACACCTAAGATTTATGTTTGAATGGGACAGAAATAAGCTGTACAACCAGAATAAGAAATGATTTACATATTATTGACTAGCTGTCAGGTTGTTTCCACTTGCAATTTTCCACCCAACCAAAAATGCCCTGGGAGTATTGTGATACAGTTTCTATGCTGGCACTTAAGTCTACTGAATCCATTATAAGCAATCTCTCAAAGTTCTATGGCTAGTTCTGTCCCCAGTGGAAATAATTGGAGGGAATTTTTTCCCCTTTCCTGTCAAATGTCAACTTTTTCAACCTCACTAGTTCCCACTGTATGCCTCACTGTGTAAATGGGCTGGACAAGACACTCTCTGTCTCCCAGCTCTGATATTTTTCAAGAGGATGCCTGATGGTTAGCCAGTTGTTGCACCGACATGATTTCCAGTGTGCAATTACCAGTTTTCGCTTAGCGAGCCCATGTGATTTAAACAACCCCTGGAAGGCAGGCTGGGCTTATACTACTTGTTCTAACTGAGAAGGCTGCTTGCCAAAAATAATTTATTTTGTTTCATTGTCTGGGTCTGTCACAGTTTGATGGGGCAATCTTAGAGAAAGCTAGACGCGTGTAATATAAAAACTGGGAGTGCGTACTCAGGCCCAAGCAAAAAGATTTGGTGCTACCAGTAAAGTTGTTTGTTCCCATTGGTTGCATAAAACCTCATTAATGAAGTCAGTGAGGTTTTATTCAGTGTAAAATGCAGAAGTCGAGGTGTTCTGCATAGACAACTTCAGGTTGATCAGGTTTCCTAGGGACAGCAGAAACTCCACTGGTAGCTTCCATTGTAAAAATTTTGCATTCAAACAGAAATATGTCTCCAGTACCACCACAGAAGGTGAAGACTGGGAGTAAGCAAATAAATCTGCTTGGTAGAAAGCAAAGAAAAGAGGATCAGTGTCTTACTTTCCTGGAGTGATTGCACTGCTGCTCATGTCGCTGCTACAAAGATGACTCAGGAACAAAACCGATCCCGTAGCCACTTGTTGCTTTTGGCAAAGAATGCACGTTGTACCCCTGAAAGATGCACCACAGATGAGTGGAGGATCTGTAGTCTTCAAACAGCATTGCTACCATATGGGGTGGTAAGACCCTGACCCCCATTTTGTCTCCACTGTGCTTCACCTATTAATATTACTGGAAGCAGGGAGCATGAAAAATTAAAATCCCCTTTTTAAGCTCGTGGTATGCTAGAAATAGCAGGATTGGCCAGATCCCAAGGTCTCACTCCTAAAACAATAAGCAAACATGACAAATAGAAAGCTTTTTCACTTAGAAAACGTTAATGTCATTCTTATTAAATTTATGGTTAGATAAAATCTGTGTTCAGATTATGTGTGATATGCTCTATAAAGGGAGGATCCAGAATTTTTAGCCCAATCACAGAAGCAATAGCTGAACCAAACAACATATCCATGTACCTATCTAGTCTAGACTTGTTACCTTTCCCCTTTCTCACTTCCCCCACCATTTTGCCAACCTTCATCCGGCCAATAAATACGTGGAAACTGATTTCCGACAGTTAATTACCTCTAATTGTGCCAATCCTGTTATCTTACCAGCTTCAGCTCACCATAAATTGCTCTGGTACAGATGTTGGCAAGATAAGAACTTTAGGCTCTCTCCTTATATATAATATGTATGTTTTTATTTATATATCCGAACACGTTAGTTTTGCTGCTGTGGTGGATTGGATCAGTTATTTCGTGACTGCTGGGATGTTACAGCCAGCTGGCTGTGCTAGATGCCTGGGGGGCAGATACTGAGATGTAATTCCTGCCCTCTGCTGCCCACTCTGGCCCAGTGCATTTGTGAGATACTTCCAGTCATGACCCAACAAAGTCTGGGTTAATAAGAATCAGGGGGGGATCAAGGGAGCAGCATTGCTTGGATGACATAGTACTTCAGCAAAGGCCAGTGCACAGTACGCTGGAATAAAAAAATAGTTTAAATATCAATAAATAAAACATAGAAATCTGAGTTGGCTGAAAAAAATGACACGATTTATCTTTTGATATTTCCATTTCTGACATCTAGAGGCAAACCTGATGCCAGAAACATCAGGGAAGGGATTGAGCAAGGAGGGATTCAAATTGAACTTCTGACTCTGAAAGGCATTTTTAATCAGTTAGGTTCCATGGTCCTGGCTTATATAAATGTAGGAATGCTATTCACCTACTTTGCAAAAAAAAAAAAAAAAAAAAAATGCCCACAACAAAAACACCCTAAGGGGTTGTAATAAAAATCCAAATACATTTAAAACAATAAAGATGGTTTAAAAAAAAGTAAAAATAAAATAGTTTTATTGTCAGGAAATTGATTCCAGGGAAGTATACATTTTTTTTTGTCAGGTGAAGGTTGATTTTGGTTGAACCTTCTATCAGAAAAATTACAGTGAGATAATCTGCTTTGGTGGGGGTAGGAAGTAATTTTTTTTATATGTCTGAGTTGTGTTTGTACATCTCTTGAACTCCCATTCATCTCTTATTCCACAGTGGGGTTATACAGCCCTTTCAGCAGCCTTTCCCTAGGGCTGAACACTGCCTTACAGCATGGAAATCCCAGTTCAGTGACAAAGCAAATGTGGAAGTAATAAAAACCTCAGAGTAATGCGATCCCTTTCTTAAGGAGCTCTGAGAAGCACTAGGTCATCTGCAAAAGGAAGAGATTTGAGGAGTACCCTCGGCTCTCACCGTCCTTCCTCAGACAGTTATTATTATGAATTTTACTTCAGGTTATGGTCATTCTCTCTATTCCACCGGACTTCGGTTCCTCGCACAGAGCTGGTGTACACATTGTGAGTGCGAGTCCTTGTACAGTGTGAACAATCTTTTGTTGCTGCCATTTCTAACGCTTTCTTGCTGCATTTCTGTGTTGCAGATGTGGATGAATGCGCTTCAGATTCTCACCAGTGTAACCCCACCCAGATCTGCATAAACACGGAGGGGGGCTATACCTGTTCCTGCACTGAAGGATACTGGCTGTTAGAAGGCCAGTGTTTAGGTAAAAACCTCGTGCGATGTGGTGTTTGAACATCTGCGTATGGGTAGCTGTGAAAAGCTGAAATAATGTCACTGAGCATCTTTTGTCAAGTACACGGTCAAACCTTTGGCTATGTGGAAGCTGTCTTTCATCTTTGTAAGTGCCAATGGTACGCTTGGCAGAGAGACTGCCTTGCAGAAAAAAAATGCAGGTGTAAACGCCATATGACTAGCATCTGTGTAACACGTAGGATTTTCCTATTCCCAGTCTGAACCATTCCCTTTCATCTAAGATCAATCACAAGCATGTATACAAAAAGATTTATGCCCAGATAGATCTGTCCTTTCTACACCATGACAGTGTGGACCCAAAAGGACCAGTATTTGATACCAGGAAACAGGCCTGTAAATCCCTAGATTCAACCAACCCTTTTGCTTGGGGGTGAGAAAAAAAAACACCTACATCTGAATTGGGTGCTATTTCAGTAGCTTCCAATCAGGTTTATTTCTATTTTATTATTTTCCTTGCAGCAATGTCCTGTTCAACCTTTTAGCTCCGCCCTGTTGAAAAAAAACATCCCTCAACAAACAGCACAGGAAAACATTCCAGCTCCCCTCTCCTCCAGCCAGTTCCCCATGGGGTGGTGAAGTAGGTGTTAATTTTAGGTGCACAAATAGGATACAACTTTTTTTTTTTTTCTTTTTTAAGTTTGCTTGTTATTCTTTTTTCCCCTCGGCACAGGCGGTTTGCCTGCCAGCTCTGCGGAGCTGGACCGTCCTGTCACACCACCTCGGCTGGAAGGAAAGCGGGCTTTCCCTGCCCATTCATCCCTGGAGCCTCTCCAGTTATTTCCCAACTTTCTCCTCCCAAGTACCAATTCCAGTGAAGGACTGACTCAGGGCTGCTTCCCTAACTACGGCAGGCAGCTGCTGTGTAACTCACCTGGCAGGGCAGAGCTCAGCCTCGTCCCAGCTGGGGTCGAGCCAAAGCCATAGCTGCTTTGAGGAGCCACTGTCTTGTAGTTCCCCTGGGACATGAAGTCTCCAAGCCCCCTGCTCCTTAATCTCTGATAATTCCTCTTCTTTTGGGGGAAGAACCTTGTGCTGGGGGTTGTAGAGGCGTGTGTGGTGGCGTGGGGATGAGGGAAAGCATGGAGGGGGATTCTCCTCCGCATCGCCTGTTTTGTTACCCATTTAATTCTCCCAGTTACAGCCCAAACGAAAGGGTTCTGTGCAGCGTTCAGGATTTGGGCATGGATCTAAAGTGCTTTACTGCTTGATGGAGATACTAGAGAACTGAAATGGCTGCACTGGTGGATTGATTCGAGTATCTGCTTATGCTATTTTAAATAGGCAATAACATCCCACTGTTTACCACTTTAAGTAATCATGGGGTGGATTATTCCAAGGCAATGCAAAGAGCTAAAAGCAAATTTTATTTAGAGTTGCTGTATTTTTCCCTAAGTATGAAAAATTATCAGTTTTCCGTATTTTTCAGTGGCCTTGGAGAAGTGACTTTTGCTGGCCTAAAGCAGTAAAAGACCATTTGCTATAATCAGAGGACTGGGTTGGGCTTTCGGGACAGGTTTTTTTGGTGCATTGCTAGTAAACCACAATTACAAAAGGCTACACTTCTATCTCGTGCAACTACCCCAGTAAAGTTTATACAGGAAGAGCTAGTACAGCAGTACCCACATGACCCACTCACAAGAAGCAGCCCTGTAAAAGTCTTTATCCTCAAAATGTAGCAGTCATGAGATAACAGCCCCACAAAGGCCAAAGCACATATTTAAGCAATGCATTGTGTCAGTCAAATGAGATATTAATTTACTGAAAACCCATGTCACTTTTTGCAGGATATGGGCCAAGCCTACTGTTGGTGTACATACCATAGCTGACCCTGGCCTTTAGGTTATCTTGCTATTTAGAATGCAGTGGGAAATAAAAGCTAGTAAGGGTAAAACTGAGTGTCAGTGTCCTTATTATTTTACAGAGAAAGTATTTCCAAGACCGTTGACATTTTCAAAATGTTTTCTTGAGACTTTCTATGGCAAAACTGCCCCAATGAGGCCAACAACATAAACTTGAATTGCAGGATGTAGCTACTTATACAACAGATTCACAGCATTGTTGTTTTTATGGGATTACCACACCATGTAAATGTTCAAGTCATTCAAGAATTCAGTTTCCCAACACATTCTTAACACTAAAACAGGAAGCAGTCAATATAGCTAACAAATAACAAACTGCTGGAATTCATGCAGATATAGATAGATATATAGATATATAGATATATATGTGTGTGAACTATAGGGACAAAACTGTCATTTTCATTTTTATGTTCATTGGAACCTGCAGTGGGGGTCATTTCACCAAAATCTGTGCCATACTGCTTTGCTCTTTCTGGCAAACTGACTGCAGATAATACACTTGGTTTTCTACCGCACAAACTCAACTTCAAAGCTTTGAGAGTAGTCATTTAAAAAATCTCCATAAATCAAAAGCCAGTTGATACCAAAGGAAATGTAAAGCCTTGGAAAGGACAACTATTCCAGGTGTTTCACTCCAGTTCTTAGCCCAGGGGCAAAATGCTTCTAGAACTCACCATCATATGTATCTTACAGCATTTTCTTGTGCTTGTAACAGTCAGTTGCATGGATTGCTAATGCTGCGATTCAGCCCAGACTGCTATTTTGGCACTAATTTTACTGTTCACATTTTAGAGTTAAAACTTTTCAGTTAAAAATTCCTATAAAAAGTGAATGTGACTATTTGAAAAAAAGTCTTTAAAGACCATCCCCTCTAAAAAATAAGTAGTTAGAAGTGAAAACTTCTTGCTTTTCTAGTGAGCAGCTTTGGTGTATGTGGAAGTAAAAAAGGTTTCTATCTTGATTCTGACAAAAGTTTGCTACAACATTGGCTGTGCTTGTGCTGACCGGCCACGCCAGCTATGAGGTATGCTTTGAGGTAGCTGCTTAAAGGACTGACTCTGGGCTTCCTGATGACATCAGATTAAATTGAAGATTACAGCAATGACAGTCAGTTCGTAGGACATGCTGATAGATGTCAGCTGTGGATAAAAACACATTACTACATTCTTCTGTGGAGAGACATATTTTAACTATAACTCTGGGTCTGAACACCTGAAAGTTTGGCTGCTATATCCATAATCAGTATGCTGGGTTATTTCTGTGTTATTGGTACTGTTGACTCAGTGTGTTTGCTGATTTGTCCTTGCAAGTGAAAATGCAAACCACTCTATAATTTTCATCTTTCCCATCTGTAGATATAGATGAATGTCGCTACGGCTACTGCCAGCAGCTGTGTGCCAATGTGCCTGGTTCCTACTCCTGTACGTGCAACCCAGGCTTTACCCTTAATGATGATGGAAGATCATGCCAAGGTACTGTGCCTGGTAAACCATGACGGAAACCTTTGCTCCCAACCCAGCAACACCCTTGAAATTTGTTTAGTTTTTAGAATGCAAGTAACCTTCCCAACGCTGCTTCTGGAAATGTTCATGGGTTTGTCAGCCTGAGATATTTCTGTAGTTTCACAGTACTTCAGAGGGGTACAGGTGCAACATGATCGCGTATCAGGAGAAATATGCAGAGGCCCAAGCCCCTGAAAATATAGAGTTACTCAATTCACTGAAATTACCAAGAGTTTAGGAATGGAATTTACTTTTAAAATCCGAGGCTCTGTGACCCACGCAAGACAGGAAAACTCCGTCAGATCAGTAAATTAGATCTGAGTCTCCCAAGATCCAGACTAGAGTCCTGAGCATTAGGCCACCTTTTGCTGTTGATGTGCTACCTCAAGTTAAATCAACCCAACCTCTTCATAAAGCCTCTCCCTAGGTAAGCAGGGAGCATCTTCCCACATGCTGCAGGAAACAGTCTGTGCTAATGATGTTCAGAAGCTGCTAATGTGCTAAAAGGTAAAAAAAAATGGTTTTGTCTTAGCCCTAGGTTTCCATGAGGACCGTTCCTCATTGCCTTATCTTCCTCAGGAATATCCTGCTGCATTTTGTCTCAGGTCTGTTACAAGAAAATCACTTCAGTGGTTTTAAAATTGCAGGATAAAGACAGAAGCATTTGTAATAAATATTTCATCCCATCTACCATGCTATTTTTTTGATCAAAGACATTCCCAAAATGCTTCATTTCCACGCATATTGTCTTTCCAACATGCTATTTCCAGGCATCAGCCTGAATCCCAATGAACAATATTGACTTGGTTATATTTTTTCAGAACAAATCATTCTGACTGTACAGCTAATCTCTTTGAAATGCTTTACAGTAATGAATTGAAAATAGAGTTTGGGGAGAAGTCACTGATGCATTGGGCATTGGTTTCCCGTAGATGTGAACGAATGTACAAGTGAAAACCCTTGCACTCAGACTTGCGTCAATACCTACGGCTCTTTTCTCTGCCGCTGTGAACCTGGCTACGAACTGGAAGCTGATGGAGTTAACTGCAGTGGTAACTGTTTTTTTTATTTATTGTTTTGGTTTCATCCATTCTATTAAGTTCCCTTTTTCCAATGTATTGTTCCGTACATGCTTTTGCTTTTTAAAAAGTTTTTGCCTTGATCCATGGTTAGGAGCAGGATGGCTGCAACTCATATGATCTTCTTTCCAGTTAAAGCACACGGCAAATACCCAGAAAAGCACAATGGAGGAGGGCTGCAAATGGTTTTAAAGGAATAAGCTAAATATTAGAAAGCTCCAAGATAACAGTAAGACATAAGAAAATGCTTTATAATGCTGAATAGGAAGATTTATTAGAGAAAGTAAAGTAGGGATCATCCTGGAACATTCTTCCATGATTAAAGGAATACTTCATATAAAGTACTTTTCCATTTGTCTGTTGAATGCATGTATTCCTCTTACTCTTACGTCTGCACACTTCTGCCTGAAACCTTCCCCAGTTTCCTCTATATGGCTCTGGCTACACCTCAGAAAAAAATATATGGTTTCTTAGTACAGCTATTGCTGATCTGTTTAGCACATAGCAGAAGAAACTGTGCTTATGTCACTGTACTTTTTCCTCTCTTGTTTTTGTTTTTATTTTATTGCTTTATTTTAATTGAAGGCAAAACTTATTTCTGTGCTTAATGTTCCCACAGCCTGATAAAATTAGAGAATCCAGCCAATATTTCTTGGAAGGAAAAATGCACTGGAAAATACTTGTTTTTTAATTTACAGTAAACAGATGTAACATGCTGTTTCTGAGAGAGAAGACATGTGATATGCCGTATGTGTATAGATTAGTGTTTCCAAAGCTGTTTTTCCCTGCAAACCTTATTATAAGAACAAAGACTTAAATCTCTAAAGGGTCTATGCATTTAACATTTAGAGCTGCAACACCTAACTTAAGTTTTCTGCTTTCTGATGGAGTTTCTGCATCTAAGTTAGTCTCCTGCACCTTTTTATGTTCTCCTGAGCTAGTTTAGGGCCCGAACCAGCTAAGTTTAGTGCAATGCCACATAAACACCGCCAGTACGAAATGATGATAGAAGAGGTGGTGCTTGAGCCTCATTCATGTCTGAGGGTTAATCCAGAAAAAGGGACTTTCCGCCACCCAGATTTAGAGCAGCACACCTTTTCTTGACAATTCTGTGCAAGAAAATACTTGTCAAAGCAGGTCAAATTTCTCCAGATGAGCTTCTTTCACTTCACAAACAATCACTAGATGTTGCTGAGGTTCACAAAGGGAATGCCTGGTTAGGAGAACACTCCTATGAGACACCTAGGATCCAGATGTACTCCAGCAGCCACTAGCTTAGTCAATGGCCTAGCAGCCAGCTTACCTTGAAGATGGGAGGCATCCCTGCCCCAGTTCAAAGAGAAGGACAGAGATTTCAACCTGGCTTTCCTAACTTTGTCGTCATTTTCTAATCACAGAGGTCTTGCATGTGCATCAGATGTGCTCTGAAATGCCTACCACCATGTCCTCTGCAGGTAGTCAGCAGAACGCCAGAAGTGTTTAGGAACAGCAAAGGTGTATCTCTGCTCTGCAGGCTCAGCAGCAGAAATATAGGATGCTTGGGGCTTTAAGTCCCTCCAGCACTTGACAGCAGCTTTATATGTATCCGATGTGCTGGTGCTCTGGGGTAGGACACCTCGAGGGGGTGGGTGATAACTCAGTCCCTTGACGGAGTCAGTCCTCAGACCATGTTTTGTCAGCAAGGTGTTTTTTTCAGCAAACTTGCTGGGGCAAGTCACACAATGACAGGACTACGTAGGTGTGGAGTTCCTTTCATCTCCCTTTCGATAATGTGGTTGCAGCCATAAAGCCACCTTAACATACTTGGGCTTCAAATACTTTCCAGTCCATCTCCACAAACCACCAAAAGCAGATAAATGGACTGATCCCAATTTAGAAGAAAGGGAAATTCAGTCTGAAGAGTAAAAGTGATTTGCCTGGGAGAGTCAACATGTCAGAGCTGGGAATAAGAACTTGGGAGTTCCTGGCTGGGGCTCTGGCCTTTGTTTCTTTCTTCCCCTGAACAGGAAAATAAGGAAATGATTAACTGCAGCCTCCCTCAGTCTAGCACCTTTGCCTGTGTTTTCCCCTCAGTCAGCCATGCCTCCATGTGCAGCTCTGAAGTTCAGCTTTCTCACTTGAGCCCAGTTTTTCAAAATACAATGACTGGTCAATTCATGAGTGCAAGGGGAAAAAAGCATAATTTCTGCTTTCAGTCAGAGATTTGACAGACAGCTTAGCTTACTGGGTATCTGGGAGATGGCTGGGCCTTCCAGTAGGTCTGACCCAAGCTGGGATGAGCTCTGTAGTCTTGCTGGAATGCCTTGGAAGCAACTGGCTAGAGGCTAAGAAACGTAAAACAGACGGGGCTGGCTGCAGGAGTTCTGCTGGGACCCATGTGGCCCTGGGAAAGGGAAGCTTTCTCTCCAGAAAAAAAGAAAAAAAAAAGAAAACCACCGCCAAGTTTCTCCTTTCAAATTACAGTTGCTGCTTCATTACTGGAGTAGCTCTATCTCTGATGTAAAACAGAACTGAAAACATGGCCAACTGGTGACAGGTATTTGAAAATTAAAATAAATAAATAAAAGCCAAACATTGTGTTCAGCAGCAACTTTGGTTTCCCTAGGAGGAAAATGTTTAACCAGGAACTTCTTGTATAGCATTTTGCCAGGTTGGTGCAGAGCTCTAGGGAGCCAGAGGGTGCCAACCTCCATGTGGGGCGATGGGCATATAGGTGGATAGCCACCTGCCTGTGGACTGCTCTTTTGACTGTGAAGTCAAAAACACTAAACTTTGATTTATCACTGCAGACATGGACGAATGCAGCTTCTCAGAGTTCCTCTGCCAGCACGAATGTGTGAACGGGCCTGGTTCTTACTACTGTATCTGTCCTTCGGGCTATAACTTGCTTGACGATAGCAGAAGCTGCCAAGGTAAGAACATTCCTGTGCTGATTAAAACCCGAGGGGACCAGAAAATAGGTCCTGTGTCTGGAGAGAGGTTTTCAAGGATTGAGATTGTTGTGGTTTAGGCCTGGTTGGCAGCCAACCACAATGCAGCAGCTCTCTCTCCCTTCCCCTCCAGCAATGAGAAGGGACAGAGAGCCAGGCTTGGGGTTCAAGATAGGACTGGGATGGGGAAAAAATCCCCTTTTATGATCACGAGCAAAAGGCAGACTCGTTAGGGGAAGAAAAAAAGAACACACATTTATTACAGACACTAACAACACATAACAGAGTAGGACAGTGAGAAGCATTGCCACATCTTGATCACACCACCCCTCCCTTCTTCCCAGGCTCAGCTCTGCTCCCGATATCTCTACCTCCTCCCCCAGTGGCGCAGGGGCAGGGAATGGGGGGTGCAGGCAGTGCTGCCACTTCCTTCATCTTCGGTGAGGGGAGTGTCCAGAACTTGTTCCCACTGCTCCATCGTGGTCCCCCTCTTACAGGAGACAGTCCTCCACAAACTTTCTCCGACATGAGTCCCTCCCACAGGCCGCAGTGTTCCCCACACTTCTCCGTCACGGGTCACTAACTTCCTCCGACTGGATTCCCTCCCACGGCTGCAGCCCTTCCCGAGCTGCTCCGGCGTGGGACTCCCCCGCATGCTGCAATCCTCCCAGCACTGAATTACAGCAGCGGGGCTGCCTTTTCCCATGAGACCCCGGCCTTCTTCGGGCACAGCACCTTGATTATACCAAGCAGGAGCCACAGGCCATAAATCAATGTCTGCTCCACTGTAGATCATGGGTGGTGGGGGGGGCTGCCCTGCCGTCTCCCCACAGGATACAGGGGGGTCTCTGCTCCGGCACACCTCCCCACTCCTTTCTTCCTCCGTTCCCCCACTGACCTTGGTGTTCACGCAGCTGCAGCAACTCCTCCTCACAAGTCCCCCTGCCCGTCACCACGTCCCTTCTTAAATACGTTATCGCAGAGGCGCAGCCGATTGGCTCAATTTCCCAAACAGAAGTGGAGCTGACGTAGAGCTGGGGGAGCTTTGAGAAGCTTCTCACAGGGGGCCGCCCCCATAGCCCCCTCCCCTGCCACCAAAAAACTCCACCACTCACTCAACCCAGGACAGAGATGCTTGGTCTTGGCATTGCACAGTGAAATACTCGTAGAGGCCAATTATGTAATCCTGGTCAGAATGTCATCACGTGAGTGGTCTCACTGAGGTGAATTGGTGTGTTATTGTAAGTAAGACTTTACTGGCTAGGAAACAGCTACACAGGAAAGCCCTCAGATGCTCTCATCTCTGCTGCATGTCTCTAGTTTTCCCATTCCCTAAGGCCAGAGAGCTTGAGCAGCCAATTTCTTTTCTATTTTTGCAGCACTTAGCATACGGGAGCACTCCACTAAACAGAAAAGAGTGGAGTAAAAACTGATCTTAAAACAGGGGCCAGTTATCAAAAGGCCACTTCGCATGGTGCAGGAGTGTTGTGAATTTGGGGGCAATCCCTTAAAATGGAAATCAGTTTGTAAGAGTGGTATCTTGCACATAGTTGCCCACTTTAGCCTTTCTCTTGTTTCTTGTGTTTTAGATATCAATGAATGTGAAAACAGAAACTTCACCTGCACTCCACAGCAAACGTGTTTCAATATCCCAGGAGAATATAAATGTTTAGACCCAGTAAGATGCGAGGATCCTTACATCCAGATTAATGAGAAGTGAGTAACATAACCATAGTCACAAAAGCAAATTCTATCTGTGTGAAGCATATCTAGAGTGAACCAAATAAGCTGCATTTTTACAACACAGCCATGAAGTGTGTTTAGAGAGCTATACATGCATGCTGTTGCTGCATTTACCACTGGTAAGCTTTATAAAAATAATGAATTGCAATTCCTTACCAGGTCACCAGGTGGGATATGATATGATATGATATGATATGATATGATATGATATGATATGATATGATATGATATGATATGATATGATATGATATGATATGATATGATATGATATGATATGATATGATACTCAGATGTGTGGGAAGTTAGACTGGAAAAACATTTATCAGTGAGTAGAGAAAACAGCAAGATTTTTAATGTAATATGAGACATTTACTTGCATTACTGACTCCTTATATGCTCTAATGCAGCCTGTTTATCAGTATGAGTATTTCCTGGAAATATTGACTAGCTTACGTCTGGAAAGTACTTTAATATGTTAGACAACAGTTATAGCAGGATACAAGTAGTTTCCTACTGCCTAAGGGCTAAAAGTGCTGAAAAGTCCACAGACTGATTTGCCTTGTCCAGAAATTGAGTATGGCTGGATGGGGCTGTAAGCACTGTTACTGTCTAAATTTTGAATTATTTGAGCAAGCAAAAAAAATCCCACATTTCTAAGGATCACCTGTTTCTTTTCCATTTGTGTAGGTATTTGCCTGGGGCTCAAAAAATTTCAGCTCCAGACAGGTCTCTTTATATTGCAGTCCATGGTATTTCATCCTTTGTGTTTGCACTAAACCCAGTTACTTGGGATTGCTTGGCAGACTAATGTATTTTATAGAAGGGGAGTGATGAAGAATCAGCTTCTTTCCATTATAATTTATTCATGTCTTTACATTGCTTTCTGAACCAGGGCAGCTCAGGAGTGGACATGTTCTGTTCTTCCAGTTCTGGGTTTACTTACCTTCAGAGGTGGTAGAGTCTTAAACCCGAATTTGAAATATCTGAAGCCTCTGTATCTAAATTACCCAGAGCCCAACTACAGAGTCCTCACAGATCAGCTTGCACCAGAACTCTCGATCTCTGAGCTTTGTGTTTGGTGGCTTTGGCTCACATCTAGATGTGACTGCATTTCATTTGTGGCATATGTCTAGAAGTGGTCAGTATGAAAGCCAAGTGAATTCCTTGCATCTCTGTTTTCTGTAGAAGGAATTGGTTGGTTGTAGTGCCAGGAGCCTTTTTATGGGGGACATGGCAGATGAACTGTCTGAAATTGGTGTCAGTAGGGGAGGTTATAGAAAAAATAGTCAAAAAGACCCAATTCTTTTCCAGTAAATTCCCCAACACAGCTTTTATAAAGGGGCATCCTGCCTTATAACTTTATTAGAGTTTTCTGAAGAAATCATCAGCATGTTGCTAGGGCACGTGGGCTGATGCAGTCTGCTTGGGTTTCCAAAGGCTTTTGAAAAGAACCTCACATAAGGTTATTTTGGAAATTAAGCAGCCATAAATAAGAGAGAAGTCCCCGGTACAGAAGAATAAGGGGTTGAAATATAAAAAATAAATAGAGTCAAATTAAATTGTCAGCTTTCACAGTGAGGTTCTGCAGAGGTCTGAGCTGGACCTACTTTGTCCTACATATTTGTAAGCAACTTTGGAAAAAGGATAAACCATGAGATGGGCAAAGCCTGCAACAGCATCTGAGGGCAGTAAAGAAACAGGTGGGCAGAAAAGAACTGCAGAAGGACCCTCAATGACTGTGTAATAAAAATGTCATATGAAATGTAGTGTAGATGAATGTAAAATAAAAAGACAGTCCCAAATTCACAAATTAAATAAAGAGCACTGATCTGATCACAGCCTGTCCAAACTGAGATTTGAGGGCTGTTATATGTAGTTCCATGACCTGCAGTACTCACTAGAGGTCAGAAAAGCAATCTGAATTTGAGATGTTAATCGGTAGAGAATATCCTTAGAGTACATGCCATTGTGTACCCCCTATCTTTAAGACCGTGCAGGTCCTTCCCCTTCTCACAAAAGAAATATAACTGGACAAATGTTCATAAAGAGCAATGAGGATGATCAAAAGTATGGAATAGCTTCTTTGTGAGAAACAACTAAGTTAGCACCCTTCAGCCATGAACAGGGTCGAATGTGAAACCCTGAGCCGTGTGATGAAGGTGAGCAGGGATTGCCTGGCCGCTCTCCTTTCAGTAGAAGGGCTGGGAGCATCAGAAGACAGCAAGGGGCTGTGGAGAGAGAGGCGAAGGGGGCTGTGGATGCCAAACATTCATGGGGGGTAAGGGGAAGCTGGACGAGCTGATGGATGAGAAATGCGTTAAGGGCTGCTGAACACACAAAAGACATCTTTGTTTCAAGAATTTCCTGAGTCACAAACAATTGGAGGCTGTTGGTGGAAGTGTCATAATGCTTGGCTTGGTATTTTGCTCTTCCTTAGGGCTCACTATTTGATGCTAGAGCTTTGGTTTGATCCAGGGTGTCTCACTGTATGTTTTCATGTAGTATGTGGACGATTGTTAAACAAAGACTACAACATGTACGATCCAATGATTAACATTATTTTGGGGACAGTTCAGTTTAAATTACTGTCAGAACAAACATGTACTGGGTATACTACACCTGCAGAGCTGCTTTAAAGAAAGTACACATTTTTGAGTTATCTAAGGAGACAAAGGATGCTAAGAGATTTTGGCATAGAAGACAAGATAAAGAAGGCAGAGATCTAGGCAGACCAGGATAGCAACACAGAGAATACTAAAAGTGAGAAAATTCATTACAAGTTTCATTGATTCTTTTAGCTGGTCGACAACATTATTTGTTTATTTCTGCAGCTGTATTTGCATATAAAGAATCAAATATTACAGGAACTTGTAACCTCTGATGACAATCCTATTTTTGACAATTAGCCGCTGCATGTGTCCAGCTGAAAACGCCGGTTGCAGAGATCAGCCATTCACCATCTTGTACAGAGTGATGGACATGGTGTCCGGGCGGTCTGTGCCTTCTGACATTTTTCAGATGCAAGCAACAACTCGCTACCCTGGAGCCTATTACATCTTCCAAATCAAATCAGGGAACGAGGGCAGGGAATTCTACATGCGGGTAAGTCTGGCACTCACTGAGAGAAAACATGGAGTGGCTTCTCATTAGCTGAATATCCTTCTGATTGCAGAACTCAGTTTTTAATGAATACCATATAAACCTTCAGCATGAGGGATGTTTACATGCAGACGTGCAGAGTGGTGTGCTGATATGCAGGGGCTGCTGGCTCTTTCATGAAGGCAACCTACCCAAGGCAAACACGCTTGTTTTATGAGACATCAGGTTCACCAAAGTCCAAGGCTGTGCCCATGTCTAGGAATAGCTCAGGTCTCCCATGCTCAAGAGAAACTATTGGGCCAAACCTTTTTTTATTTGATGGCCAATTAGTAATTGTCACTGAAAGAGTCAACATTTCTTGTTTGTTTTATTAAGCTCCTCACTGGAAATTGAAAAACCTGAAAATCAAAAAAGTAAGCAACCCTCACACATGCTTTATCCCAAGAACTGACTTTCTCAGATCTTTGATTTCATTTGTTATGTATTTTTTCCACTGAGAACACACATTTTATATAGACACTCTTAGAGAAAACACAACCACTTTTTTTTTTTTTTTTTAATCTGAATTTTCTCCAAAAGATACCTCTGTTCCCCAGTCATTTTTACTGCATCTCCGACATGCGGGGGCGATGGGAAGTGTCTACACAGAATGAGGCACAGCCACCAGGGACGGTAGCATTCAGAAGGTTGATTTTTAACCCTAGGCAAAACCTGGCTTTGATATTCACACTGAGTGATGTTCAGTGGCTACTGATGGTCCCCATACCTCACAGAAACTGGTAGTGTGATAGATTCCAATACACATTTCTCACGAAAGCCTCTGATTCTCACTGTAAAGGAAGGAAAATGTTTCAAAATCCTAAAATGACAAGTGGCCCAAGATTGATCATTTACATCCCACAAGAACTTTCCTGTTGCAGAGTCATTACTGATCCCACTGATCTTTTCCCCTCATCTGGGTCGACCCACCAGGCGCTAAGGCTCCAGCGACTAGCATCATTGCTCAAGTCTGCTTGTCTTCTTATTTATCACACACCCGTTCATTTGTCACCTAAAACACACCCGAGCTGTCCTTCTCCCTCCGCTGGCAGCAGCAATTGCCCCTGTGCCAGGCTGGTGGTGCCTGTTTGTGGCTTTGGGAAGAGCAGGAGCAGCGGGTGGGAAGGGAAGGGACCTGGGGAGGAGCGGGGAGCCCACCCGGCTCCTCCTCACAGATTTGTCGGGCTTCTCTGGTCAGAGGTAACACAAACACTTGGTTTTGTGGTAAAACAGGTCCTGCTTTCTGTAGGTAAGTTTCTGCTGGAAAATAAATTGCACTTAGTTTTAACGTCAGAAGCTCCGATTTTTAAATGCTCATAATCCACTGTTCTGGCCAGATACTTCAAAGGTCTGCTTCCACTTACTAGAAGAGATTTTCTGAAGTGCCTTCACATATTTAAAGCTCTCTTCAGAGGGTAAGGTTTTGTGACGTTAACATCTGCAATTATACAACAAACCCTGATCCCGTTCACATAGAAACATCTGTTCTCCAAACTCTGTTAACATAACCTCTTCTTGGTGTTCATTGCTTCAAAGCAACAGTCTTCTTTACATCAAACAAAATAATATCTCAAAAAAAAAAAAAAAAAAAAAAAAGGTGTCACCACTTGTTTATACACTAAATCCATGTTTTCACCTTTTTCCATTTGGACAATAGCAAATTTCTATGTTCAATATCTCCTTTTATGTTCAGGGCTCCCGAAGGCTTTACAAACTGTAGAAGGTGATAGTTCATACAAAACACTGAGATGGAGCCAAATGCTGAAATGAAGCTATCTCTCCCATGAATTAAAGTGGTTTCAAACAATGCAACAGAAAACAGTTATTCTGGCTGCTTGAAGACAATAGTTTTTCAAGAGCCATTTTTGAAAATCTCACCTGCATTCTCTTGTTCTGTGCACAGCAAACGGGACCGATAAGTGCTACTCTGGTGATGACCCGCCCCGTGAAGGGGCCCCGCACTATTCAGTTGGACTTGGAAATGATCACTGTTAACACCGTCATCAACTTCAGAGGAAGCTCTGTCATCCGGCTGAGGATATACGTGTCACAGTACTCCTTCTAAACCCTGAGTTTGTGCCCTGGAAACATGAAAACAAAAAAGACAGTTCCTCCTCTGCAGGACTCTCTCCTCAGAAGCCAGTACGTATAGCAGCTCCAAACCAAATCAGTATTTCCACAGACCCGGTGACCTATGCCTGTCTGAGGAGGGAGGCCTCTTCATGCACAGTCCCTACCAGGATGCAGACGTCTGAAGATGTATTGTCAGCAGATCCCGTATGATTCTCTATGTGGTCATATATTTTAAGGACTCTTCTTTCCATTGTAAACACTTTTAGAGTATGAGTCTATGTTTGAAAGACTGTGAACCTTTGTAGCTCCAAGGCTGCTTAGCAAAAAGCACCAAAGAAACTGAGGAAAAAGCTGGCTTTTGCAATCTTGCCTTTTTTTTTTTTGTTTGTTTTTCATTATAAATGGAAAGCAGACCAACAAGCAGAAACAGAAACAAAAAGCCACCTATTGAAACAAGGGATCTCAGAAGTGCTAACTTACATTCCCAATTATCTCTGGAATTATCAGTCAGGCACTTTGTCTCAATTCATCCTGCATTTGTCTTAGTTTCACCTATTTTTCTTTGATTCTATTTTATAGTTAAAATTCATTGTAAATTCATTCCAAAATACATGTTGTACTATGTAATCTTCTACTTTCTAACAAAGTGTCACGTGTTTGGGTTCCTTCGTGTATTAAATCTTTCTGTATAACAGAGTTCATAGAAATCTATCACTGGATGGTATGTTTCACAATATTTAGGATGTTATGCTTATTTACACTCAGGCTCTTTAACACAGGCCTCCACTGCCAGAATAGCGTCCAGGGACTTTAGAGCAGATAAGAATCAGAACTTCATTTTTCCCTGTTTTCCTGAGTATGGTAGTTGCAAACAGTTTGTAATGGTTATAAGGTAGTGATACTAATTCTGTAGTTAAGGCTGCCACTGATCTCCTGTTCAAAGACCACTCGCCTCAGACCCGTCCAAATCCAGAAAAAATGAACAGTTCTGTTCATGTGCAGTCTCTCTCCTACACTCCTAACATCGGGGACTGTGAGTTGAAAAGGACTTGGACCAGTCTCACTGTTCATGCCTCTGCCATAACGCAGACTCTACTATACCAATACCCAGACCTCAAACAATGGGATCCCACAGTTTCCATAGGCAACGTCTTCTCAGGTATAACTGCTGTAACCAATAGAAAGTTCCTCCTAAACTATAATCTGAATCCCTGCTGTTGTAATTTAAATCCATTGCTTTTTAACCTACTTCCAGTAGAAGTAGAGAACAGTTTATCTTCCCCTTTGCAGCAGTCTTTAACATGTCTTAAGACTGTTGTCATGTCTCCCCTCAGGCTGTTCCTCTCTAGTCTAAACAAACCCGATTCTTTTGGTCTTTCCTCATACATCACATTTTCTGGACCTTTGATCATTCTTGTTGCTCTCATCTGGATTGTCTCCAGCTGGTTCACATCTTTCTTGAAGTGCAGTGCCCGAAACTGTGAAAAGTATTCCAGCTGAGGCCTCACAGTGCTAAGCTAAATCTATATATATGTTTAGGAGTCTGAAAAAAAAAAAAAAAATAGTTGTATAGTTCGGAGGTATAATGCCTACCTTGTTGAAGCCACCTGCTGTTGGGTCTTTTATTTTAGTAGAGATGAGGGTTCATATGCCTTGTTCTTAAATTTCTCTGAAGCAAGCTCTTTTGCTTCTTCCCCCTGCTTTTTCCTCATCGGCCTATTTTCTCTCCAGCATCACTGGGGCAGGAAAGATTTTTTTTTCTTCAGCTTTTGCTTCAACTTTTTGATGACTTGAAGTGCTTAATGCTACTTGGGAAGAGGAGTTTTTGAAGACTATAATGCAAGCAGGCTGGAGCAGCGTAGGAGCATTATGTGAGGTCTTCATTAAGGTGGAGTATTAAATGGGCGAACACGGACTCATAAAGTTGTCACAACACAGACTGCATGACACAGTCAGAAAACTGACTCTCTTGTTCCTAATAAGCTTTGTGAGTTAGTCTGGAGTTGTTTTTCCCTAGCTTTAGTAGAGACTTTGCTCTTTTTACTTGTACTCAGCTCGAAGGAAGCCCTGATGCAGTGACTCACAGCAGCAAAACGCTGAGTTGAGCGTGATTTAGCAGCTTCCATTTCTTAATGGTTTAAAGTTTTCTCCATGCTGCTACAACGTCCTGGGATCCTGTGGCTCAGGGTTCTGTACACAGGCTGTCCTTTATTGTAAAAACAAAAAGGCTGGAGTCTGACTCCATGGTTTAGTGGGCCAAGCTGAGGGCAGAAAGCCAATGAGTTTTGTGAGTAGCCGACTTGGAGGAGATAAACGTAGAGGAAATGTGCAGAGAAATATCAGAAACGAGACTTTGTTTCCTGAGTGTATCATGGCTCATCGTATACCTCAGTCTTGGAGGGGAAGATAGAGAAGACCAGGAAGAAGCAATGCTAGTTTATAACCATGGGGCTAAAAGTGCTTATGTGTCCCAGATGATGGAAATGAGACATGGGAAATAAGTAGGCTGTGGTGGCCCAGAGAGCAGACAAGGGACAGGCAGGGTCTTGCATTAAAGACACTAAACTCTTAATGTGCTGAAAGTTTTCCCAGTGCTCAAGAGCCCCTTTTTCCCCCTTTTGTGCCCCTGTGTTGGGGCTTCTTCATGCCCAGTTGAGGAGTCCTTTCTCTTCCTGCCATCACATCACCACCTGGAGAGGAAGCGCATCCTGTTAAACATCAGACAGTTTCTCACTTCTGGGCTATTCTCCCATGGCCTCCACATACCAACCTGAGTTAACCCTCATTTTGAAATATCAAACCCAGAGGAATTCCATAACGAAACACTTTGTTAAAGAGTACAGCTTGAATGCTTGGTTTTAGCAGGGTCCAGCAAATACTCATAAAACAATATTACACTTTCTATATAAACATTCTGCGCCTTAAATAAAAAGTGAAAAGTCTGGAAACAAAGGAATTCAGCCACTTCTCAACCGCCATAACATCTTTCATCACTCACTATCACTCCAGCCAACTTTTACTTTGCCAAAATATATGCCAATCTCAAAATAATAATTTACTAGCAGTTTATAACATCTAAACTCTCAATTTCCTAGTCAGGGGTCTGTTTCCAATAGACCATTGCAGGCTTCTATATTACAGCAATTCTCACCAAATAACAGGCTACGCATGTCAAGTTTTTACAGCACAAAAGTTAAAAATGCAAACTTGCAACTGCTGTATACATTCATGTTCTCCTCTGAGGCCAGGCCTCCCTAAAAGCAGTCAGAATTCCAGGTCTGCTCAGAAAAGGATTCTTTATTCTAACCTGTTGCAGAGGATTTTCTAACACAGAGATTTCCCGTATGGCCAACAGACAATATTCTGGCCAGCACCAGGTGAGGGCACTGGCCCTGGCCTGGGTATGTGTGGCTTCCCTCCAGCTCTGCTACTTGCTCAGGGTGGCAGAGCCACTCCCTGGCCAAACTGGGGAGGGACAGCCCTTTGCCTCTCCTGCCTCTCTGTTGAAAAGAAGGTCCTCAGGAGAAAGACTGCCTCTCACTGTGTGTTTGTACAGCACCTATTGCCAGTGCAATAATTGGAATAAGAGTAAACAAAAGCAGAAATGGCAGTAATCATTGATAAGGATCACAACGATAGGGAAGGAGAATCTAATCTGATAAATGAAACAAGTGATTCATGCTAGTCAGGGCAGGTGACAGAGGGAGAAGAATGGCAAGAGATGAATGATCCAGTGCTATCCTATCATCTGCCTTATTTGACTTTGAGATATTTTTAAGGGATTGACTTTTTTTGACACGGATGACAAAATGTTATTTCACCTAAGAGTTTGCTGGATCCCACAGAACCGCTTTTCAACTTGTGCTCCTCTGACAACAATGACTTTGTTGAGAATAACCAAGCTTCTTTGTGTACCTGGTCACGCACCATCACTGAGTGTAGTGTCCAGGGCCATTCACACACAGATTTCTCCTTTTCAATCTGGGGGCCTGTATTCATATTTACCTTTTTTTGGCTCAGCTTTTAGAAGAGATAAATTTCATTGTCTCATAAACATGCCATCAGCATCAGCAGAACTTATATATTAATTTTTCTCTGTCTAGAGCAAGCAGAGCAATAGAATCAGTACAGTTTGTAGTCATTCAAGTTCTCCAGTCTGGCTTATTCACAGAATATGCTACTGAATATTTTCCGTAGCACGTAGCTGCATTAGAACGCAAAGAAAATTTCGTAGCACAAAGATGTTGAAAAATAAAAAAGGAATACAAGTATGCCCTAACATTATTCAAGCCTGACAGGCACTATTGTTAAAATAAATCTCTATCCTGGATGGAAAAAACCTTCAGCTGCTGTTAATTTGCATGACTGCCGCGCTTTAAAGGAAAGATAAAAAGTGTCCTTAGGATCTTCCCTGTGTGTGTGTGAAGCGCTGTGCATGTATCTCTATGCAAGGAGGATTTACAGAAGCTAAAGCTAGTTGTGGCAGTGTGGCTCTGCATTTGAAGTCAAAGAGTTGTAAGGTAATATGGCACGAGCAAATCGCGTTTCCTCATCTGACATGAGTGCAGACGAGTGATTTACACCCGTTACTTTTTGCTGGTTTAAGTCTTTGAACCGATTCTGAGTAGCTCAACCTCAAAGCAGGTGCCATGCATGAAGACTGAGGCTGATGGTCGTAGCCAGACTTTCAGGGATTCCGCAGAAAGCCTGCCCATAAAGGTGACCTGTGCTGTAGGGTCAGAGTGTAACGGTCCAGAGGTATTTGTGCAGGGATGTCTCTGATCCTGCAGCTGCCTCTTTCCTCACCTGTTTCAGTGCAGAGTGCATCTGATGTTCATAAGTGCGTACATCAGAGGTGGAAATCTCACTCCAGTTCCTAGTTCAAACTTCTGAGATCCCTCTAGTGGTGTCTGTTGGCCAGATTGTGTAATTCAGCTAACACTAGTGAAGTCACACGAGGAAGAGTTTGGGTACAAGGCAGATACATGTTTACACCATCAGGTGAATAATGATGCAGTAAGCTTGATGTAAGAGTTGAGAAATGTAGCTGGGTAGCAAAGAGATCTTTAGAAAACACTTCAGCAAACAAAAGTTCCCGAAATATTCAATCTCTTTCAATTCCCTCCTGTATCCCAGAAGTCACGAATTCTCCCTTTTGAGTTTGTCCAGGACAAGTGATCTCATCACGGTCATGCACTGCAAGCACATGCTGAGTGAGCTCCACGTCTCTGGCACCACGTAACATTTTTCACTTTGCTTTTTGGAGATCAGTTGGAGGCTATGTGTCTCTTCTAGGCTCTGCCTAACGTCAGCTGCTTTTCGCATAGCCAAGGCAGATCCATTATTTCCCTGCCAGGTTCCCCTGCACCCGCCATCTGTGCAACAAGATGTGTTCGTGTGTTTCACTGGAAATGCGGGCACTGCTGTTGGCCCATCGGCTGGTTTTGTACCCCCCTCTTCCCTCTGCAGTGTCAGTAAGCACCCTTACAGAAAAGTATTAGGTCTGAATGGCTGGAGAGATTCCCCAGACTGCTGGCAGAGCCTGGCTTCATGAAGAGGATTTAAAAAAAAAGCCCAGCCCACCCCCCCACCCCCCCCCCAGTTTCAAAGGAGATAGATGCTCTTTTAGGTTCTGATGAATCACTTTTCTCCTGAAATTTCATCTGTATCATGCTGGCTTGATAGTCTCAAGGCTTTTCAAGAAGTCTGATAAAAGGACGTGCTTATGCAATACATCCTGAAGCTCTTCACACCTTGGATGAGGTTTTCCCAGTTTGCAAACAGCGTAGTTGGCCCAGTCAGAGAGAGTGCAATGTGATCACCACTATGCTGAAGTCAATGATTGCTAACCACCTGACATCAGGTCTGGATTCAGGCCAGTTTTATTTTAAGTCTTGAATCTCAGTGTCAGTGGTATAAATGTAAACAGATATGTATTATTTTTACAGTAGAGCTGAAAGATTGTTTCCAGTAAATAAACAGTAGTATGATTGCAGTATCTCTTTCTCTGTGGGCACTATCTTTGGGTACTTTAAGATTTCCTGAGATATCCTGTAGCACTTCAAAATTTCCTCTGATATTTCAGGACATTCATTGATGCGTTTCCATGAATAATCCCTCACCCCTGTTCTTCAAAGGCCAACCCAGGCACTTGACTCTACATATTGTTAAAACATCAAGTTACACACCAGCCTTTGCAGAGTCACAGCTCATGCATCATTCATAGAAATTGTTCCTCTCTGTAACTTATAAGGGATTATGTTGACTTCTTTGAGATTCTGCAGTGTTCAAAGTAATGTGTGTGCGTGTGTTTTTCAAGACTGGGACCTTAGTCTGGAGATCGTTCATCAGCAACTTGCTGCAAATGCTTTGTATTCAACATGTGAAATCATAGCTACAAAGGTTAGTTTTGAGAAAATCCTCAAGACATATGGTGTTTCCTGGCTGCCTACGCATAATGCAAACACAATTCAAAAGTCCAGCACCAGAGTTCTCCAGTATTCCAAAGAAATCACTGTTTTAAAGACAAATTTTGGTCAGTAAACTAATGTTGTAGATTATGTGAAATGCAAACGAAAAGGTAGAAGGCCTGCCAAGATTACACAGATTTTCTAGTCAAATCAGTGTCCCCAAGAAAACCTGAAACTAGTTCATTATTGAAGAATATTCCTTTGGACTCTGACATCTGATGCCATTCAGGTAGGGGAGTGGGACAGAAAAACTGGCTGCTTCCAAAACCACAGCAGCTGCTCTGCAGAGACCCCTGGGGCTCCCACAGCAAACAGAAACGTGTGTCAACCCAAGTCTGCACCCCAGGTCAGTGAGGAAGGCACAAAACTCAGAGAGACATGGCCTCAGCTGGAGGAGAGATATCTTCATTGACTTCTTAATGATGTCAAATAAAGATTTACTTCATAATAATTATAACATTTCTCCGTGTTTATACATCTATGGAAAATTTTAAATGACAGGACCAAGCTGTTGCCTACCACATGCATACCACCTGCAGCAAGCTCTAACGTATCCCTCTGCTATTCCCCAGGGTTGTGCTCACTTAGAGTTACCCAGTCTGATTTGGTGTGAGCTACAATGGTGTAAGTGACACCATTTGGTTCACACCAGTGTAATGTCATTCCCGTAGATGAAAAGAGAATTATTGAAGGATAAAATTACAATTGAACCAGAAAGTTAATAGAAAAGAGCTTGCTCGTTAGTCAACCCTCAGTGCTTTGGTTATGATGTCATTGCTATGGACAAAAATAATCAACCAGAAACCCAAAGTATTATAAAGGAGATTATCTCCTTAGAAAGATAAGTGCCCATGTAGCCTATAAATAGCTCTGGAATGAAGACATCCCATGCAACATCTGGGAAAGGAAGAATTCACTGCCTGACCTCCAGCATCCCCGTCTCCCACCAGCAGGACTAAGTAGGGTTGATCCTCACCACAATGGGTGGCTGACAGATGGGCCAAGGAAAAGGCAGGCATGGCCAGAGGCAAAGGAAAGGCAAACCAAGGTCATGCAAAAGTACTAAGGAACGCTCTCAATGTGCAGGATCTCTGAGACAAATCTCTCTTACCATACGAAGCATTTTAGCTTTGCCTTCGAAGACAGAAAAGCGCTGACAGTCACTTCAATAAAAATGAGAGGGCAGCATTCATGTGTTTGAACGCAGCATGAGTTTTCAAAACAATCATGCTGCCTTGGCCAACCTGCACCTAATGAGATGCACAGGACACAGAAGCCTGTAAGTACAATTTAAGGCACAGCAAATGTAGCACCACCTTATACTAACCGTTCCTCCTGCAACCAGTACAGGGGCAGGGAAAAGGACTCTCTGCCAAGCTCGACAGATGCTCCACAGTACTTCTGCTTCCTCTTAAACAGTCATTTCCCAAACTCTTACTTGCAGGCTGTTCATATTCATAATCATGTTATATTTTGTAGTCTTCATTCTTTTGGGAAGAGGAATACTGTATTTAAAATGGATGGTTCCAACACCCTCATCCTGCCCCTTTGACCTATAACCATTACTTCATTTGTAGCAGAAAACGAGCTTTTAATTCTTGTACTGGTTTACAGATTGTGAACAATGTACATTGACTATGCCAGTAGGGACTATCTTAAAGCTTTTTTAAAATAAAAAAAAATATCTTGGTAACAAAAATTATAATTGAATCCTAGTTTATTTTGATCATTGCCTGGTTTAGTGGCCATTATGTGGGATCACTGGAAGCATTCGTGCCAGAATCATGTAACCCCTTGGCAAAACAAGTTGAATGAGGATCAGTGATACTGGTACATCTATTGTTCATAAACACTAGTAACATATATATATAGTAGCAGAGAAAACGTCAAAGAAAAATACAATTAATTCTCAAGAGACTCATTTTCTTTCACAGTTTTTAGGTTATAAACTTGCCAATACTTGGACGTACATGTGGGTTTATGCACGACAAGGCTCAAATTAACATTTTGTGTACTACTACTTTATCTGTACAAGGAGCTTGACATACCTGAGGCATTTCTTTCCCCTGCAACTCTACTGAAGTTTGGAGCAGGCCGTTGCTTCTGGTGGTGGGGATGGCTCCCTTGCCCAGTTCCCCCAAGCACCAGCCATGCCTTACCCAGCATGTGTTCAGAGGGTGTACGGGAGGGGGTACAGGCTGCATGCTGCAGCCCTGGGGATATTCCTGGAGGAGAGATGAGCTCTCCTCCCAGCCTGACGTTGTGCCACTCTCCCAGTTGCCCTGGGTCTTGGAGGCACAACGTGGACCAGTGAAGTCAGTGGTTTGTGCAGTGAACGTGAGGCTATGGGCAGTATTTGGCTTAGCTCTTGCAGAATAAACCTGTCTCCTTTACGAGCAGTGTTAATATAAGGTAATTTAGACTGAACTGGTTTCCTCATACATAAATCATTAACTAGTAGCTAGTTCTCATTCCCACCTGCACTACACAGCTTGTGACTTTAGTACAAGAAAGGCTTTTCCACCCACACCATACTCAATGACCCATCCCTAATGGGGTCTGGCTGTTTGTTGGTTGGGTTTGTGTTTTGCAGGTGGAATGTTCTTATTTCAGCAAATTGCAAGGGCAGCCAAGCCTGGCTCTCGTTTGCTTTGTGGGAAGTGAATGAACTTAAGTCACACAGTTGCGCTCTCACATTCTCATCGCTCAAGTAACTCACTGCAGAAGTGAGGTAGGTAATACGCCATTCAGTGAGCTTGTGATGATTTACAAGCCGCTCAGAAAGCCGATAAAGATCTCTAGAGCTGTTTTGAACTCTAAGGAACTGCCGCTGCTCATTTACAGTATCATGAGGACACGTCAGCTCCCTCCTCTACACTGCAAATGCATTAATTCTAAAATCACATGCTCAAGAAAAATTACACTGAAACAGGCACACGTGCAGAGCAAAAGAAGAGAAGTCAAGTGCAGGAATTCTGAGCTGCAAAATTTCAGTCTAAGCAAACAACTCTCTAGAACTGCTGAAAGAAAATGAGAAAGTAGGTCTGTGACCCGTTATCAAAGACTTCTGGTTCTTCAGGCCCCACTGGGGTGCCTTGGTAGAACTGGCCTGACCAGTGAAGCCTCCGAATAGCTGGGCTTTCCACCCAATTTGGTGGAGAACAGACACTTTAGGAAACAAAGTTGCTCAGATCTAGCTGCTGGTATACAGCTCAAGTAGCCTAATCTGAGGTTTTTGAGACCTGAGCCACCTCATCCTTCTTTCACTCGCTGCTTACAGTCAGCTTTTCAGGTTGCTCTTATCATACATGCTGCCATGTTTGTCTTAGATGGGGTTGCACGTGGGACTTAATAGTGTAACCCCTTCCCCTTTTATTGCTCTTTTCACAATGCAAGATCAATCTGCTCTGGCAGTATCCTTCCAGCCCAAGGTCTCTCCATTCAGCAAGAGCTCTGTGGATAAGACAACGGTAACAAGTGTGGACAGGAGAGAGAGCTTGTACTTTCTCTTCTGTCAGTGCTGTCCAGCCAACTGGTAAAGGACACTGTACTGCTGGAGAGATGGGGCTTGGCTGGGCTGTAAAACTGATATCCTGCAGGGATTTAACCTCCTGCTGCACTTCCTTAAGAGTGAGCTATGAATTGTATTTCCTTGAGAAGTCCCATGAGCTGTATTCTGTGTAGTAGAAATCCTCCCTTCTCCTCCTCTCTCTGTTTTTGGTGGCACCAGTTACTCCTTGGACCCGCAGGTGCTGCTGAATGCTGTTAAACTGTCCTTGGTGTCAGCCTGCACATAACCACATCAGTGATGGAAAAAATGAGCCCTACGTGGCTTTTCCAGGAAGCCAGATGGCAGCTCCCCGTCTCATACAGCTGAACATTTTCTCACACCAGTAACTCATTAGGACAGCACGCATGAACTCAGCTCTCTCACACCAATGGAAGGGTTCATAGCCTGTGCCACTGTTCATAAGGACTGGCCCGAACAGCAGATGATTGCTGATCTTTAAAGGCAATTCTGCATTTCCATGTTTTCTTTCTAGCCTGTTATTTCTCCTTTCCTGGGCTCTTGCACAGTTCAGTCACCATACTGTTACAGAATGATCAACAAGGCCCCCTAAAATCCAGTACTGAAACACAGCCCCTGCCTGCCTGCTAATGAAAATCCTTGTCAGCCATGGGATCACCACATCAGTTTAAGCGAGGGAGCAGCCGGAGCACTGGCTGAGAAATGTTTGGTTAGGTTTTCTAGGATCTTGAAGGACTAGTTCAATAAATGCTTGTTTGCTTGAATGAGTGCACCTTCCATCTCCCACCACATTTTTCATTATGTCACTTGGATATAAATGCACGTGGTTTTAATGTGAAGTTAATCCCTGAGCTGCAATGAAATGATTAACCTTCACCCTTGAATTCCTTGCTACCATGTGATCTAGTTCTTATGGAGCTAAGAGTTAAAGCAATAGTGACAGCTGAAAATACTCGAGGCTAGTGGATATTTGTTCACCATGGAAGGCCAGCCTTAGTCATATAAATATAAACTCTTTGGCTTGGGGAGCACAGGGGAATAACATGGCAAAGCTACTATGTCCTGGAAACAAATATTTGTACCTACAGTTATTACTGCTGACTCAGGATTCTTGAAAATAATCTGTCAAGAAAACTCTGTGGAGAATAAATATCCTGCAGTTTGCAGCTGTTAAACTTTCTTTCAAAACCCAGGTTTGTAACACCTGTGCCATTCAGCTCAGGTGTATGATCAAGTTGTATCAAGATGGTAACCCACTTCAGTCTGGTCAGCGGAGCAGTCTCTGGAGGGCTGTGTGTTCTCTCCTCTCTGGATACTTATGTGTATAACCAAACGAGTTAAACACGCATAATCCTCTGCTTTGGGGTGAGAGTGCATCCTTATTCCTGCCCTAAAACCCCTAGTGATATTGGCAAGGGTTGTGACCACAGCACATTTACTTCCCGGTGATTCTGAGTG
The DNA here is from genome assembly GCF_018691265.1 of Tyto alba. Classification (NCBI taxonomy): domain Eukaryota; kingdom Metazoa; phylum Chordata; class Aves; order Strigiformes; family Tytonidae; genus Tyto; species Tyto alba. The sequence goes on along the minus strand of NW_024881280.1, from coordinate 31,007,148 downwards.
CACTGGCGAGGAGTGGCCAATGCTGCTGGCAGGCCTACAAAGTTAAGGCCGGGAGTGTGGGCAGCAGGTTGGCTCTGCCTTATCTCATATACCTTAAGAGTGCTGCGTATTTGTGTGTTTGCCTGGAAACAGGGCCAAACACCCTGCAGCTGGATTAAAGTTTTAAAATTAGGGTAGAGTGGGCTGGTAACCTCCGTTTCTAGTTACGCTATTTCTTAAATGGCTTTAAGTACCAAGCCAGACTGGCCTGGTTTTGCCTCCTTGCCTTTCCCTGAGGGATGTGCCCAAGGGTCCAGCTTGAAGGTCAGCATGAACTGAGCAGCTGTAGATGAAAGAACAGCATTCCAGCTTCTATGGTCACTGGTCTCCATGGATGTTCCTCCCAGCTCTCATTTCCACGGGGCTGACAGGCTTTAAAGTGGTGTGATTTCTGGGATGGCTTTTTGCCCTCACCCCCCTTTAAGCAACTTGAATGAAGTTTGCTTTCACCTGAAAGTAGAAGAAGGAAAAAAAAGCAAGTTTTACAACTGGAAACCATAAATTATTTTTGTGCTTCACAACTTGGTCCAGTTTCTTGACTCGGTCCCGTTCAGGAAGGCCCTTTTGTGTGTTGCCCTTGCTCTGTGAGTGGGTGACACCTGGCTGGCCCCTGCATCCCGGGGAGAGGAACATCTGCTCGTCCTTGGGCAGGCCCGTGTCTTTTTTCGGGAGAGAGGCCAGCTCTGAGGCCCTGAGCAGACCCCAGAGAGACGACGGTGTGAAAACGCAGGGCAGGGCAGCAGCACCTGGCCCTGGAGCCCCAAAAAAGGGAGGGGCTGGGCAGGCGTTCGGACATCTCCTGGCTCGGAGTTGGCTGCCTGCTCTGCCTTTGCTGGGGCAGGCAGGTACCCAGGCCCCGGGGAGACTGGGGGGACCTGGAGAGCTGCCTCTCATCACCTCTTCCACATTGAAAAAAGCATTCCTGGGTAAGCGGGACCGGAACAGTATTTGGGGAGGTACCCCAGGGGGTAGCACTATCCCAACCCAGTCGGACAGCACCTCCTGAGGAGACTGGACTTCACAAATAGCCTGGGGAGCAACCCCCCGGGTACTGGGAAAGGGCTGCTCTTGTGATGTTTTCACTGGCCTGGGTAAGAGAGGTGAGAGAGGGTTAAACTGTAGGAGTGATGGTCTCCAGCTCCCCACAGCCCTGGTGTCCCACCCATCCCCATCCCAGTCCCATCCCCGGCCCCACCGAGGTGCCTGATGCCCAGGGGCTGGGGCTGCCCGGCCACCCTGCTCCCTGCCTGGGCGTGCGTAGGGGTGGCCTGGTTTCCCCCTTGGCTTCCCCAGCTACTGAGGCTTCCTGCCAATTCCCTCCTCACTCCTTTCACAGAGCAGGGGCGTAGCGAAAATATAGATCAGCATTTAAGCAATTGCCTGCATTGGGACCTCTCTTTCCAGCCCATTTCTAACTGCAGTGCTTAAACCCCACAGATTTTCGCTGCTTGCTGGTCACAGCTATCATTCCTTGACATGCTTTTGAATCAGATGAACTAAAATAGTTCTGTGAGATCTATTATGTCTCTGGCTTGTAAAATACAATGATTTCTTACTAGGTTACACTAATATTTCGTAATTCATTCTTAATATTATTCTTCAATAAAGTTCTGCGCAAACAATCTATCCCACAGGAGGAACTTCTGCCAGATCCCAGATGTCAAACACATTTGCTTCAAATACAGGAGTTCATGACCTTTAATGTTTGTTAACGTGACGCCATGGAAATTATTTATAATAAATAAGGGTATTTGCGAGTCAGGTGCTCCATGGGGCCTTTTTCAGTGATACATCAGCCTTTCCTGAAACAGGTCTTTCCTGTTGGGATTTTTTTTTTTTTTTTTTTTTCCACTTAACAATGACAGTTTGGGAACAATCTGAAATCATATTATTGAACTGAGGCCAACTACTGCGCTGAAAGGTAGGCAGGAACTCAAAGGTATTTCAGATCACAAATCCTTCCTGGAATCAGCAACAGATAAGGTTCTTCCTTTCTCTTTTATCCTTTACCCTAAAAACGCAGTTTTCAAACAGCAGACTGTATGGATCCAGGCAAATACTAGATATATTGGCTTAATGCACTGAATTAAACAGGGAACTACTGGAATTGGTTAGATCCAAACAACAGATTTGCTATGCCAAGTGATTTTTTGCACGTAGTATGCTGATTTTAAAGCTGGGGTAACACCAGCTACCCTCAATATTGCAGGTGTAAGAGTTCTAGAAAATATCTGAAGGTGCCAATATGTTGATAACATTTAATCTTACTATCTTTTTTCAGCAGGTGTGACAATGTCCTTCCAAACCTGTGAAGGGATTAAGAGCAGCTGTCTCTTAATGAAGCCAGGCAAGAAAAGGTTGCAATCGGGAAACACTGGAAGAAGCATGTCTTGGCTCTGTTTCATCCTTTTGTCAACTGTACATGAAGGTTTATAATGCCTCCTGAGCTTACTGGATTCATCATCCTGGACTCCTAGACAGTAGCAGTAGTAAAAAATGTCTCTTGAGGAGGAAACTGAACCGTTTGCTCCTGCATAAATACGCACCTACAGACACTCCTGTTTGTCACTCCAGGCTGAAACTGAGGGCCTGAAAACTCCAGTCCAGGCCCAGCACAGCACCCCTGTGCCTCAGTGGTTATCCACCCAGGAACCTCAGCCTGCCTTGGGCTAGTTTGGGGTTGGCGGTCATTTATGAGGTTAAAGACCACTATGCATGGCAGAAGCAATTGCTGCAGCTCACACAGATGTGGGACTGACTGTGGAGACAGGACCAAGTGCTCTGGTGCACGAAGGATGAGCCCTCTTTGGATTTATTATCAGAATGCATTAATGATGTGTGTGTGTACAAAGAAAATCTGCCTTCTAGCATAAGGCAAGACATAACAAGCCAGCAAATCTCTTTTCAAATTCACAGTACATCAAATCTAAATGAGATAAGGAGAGGGTCTAATTTGGACCACAAACTATTGCCATGCAATTGCTCCTCTAGGCATCCTAGCAACATTTTCAAAAGATACTGGGCATTGTGCAATAAAGCTGTTCTCCTGCAGCACTGTGGGAGGAGGCAACTGGCTGTAGTCTCTGATGGTGGACAGAATTACAACGGGTTATGTCAGGAAAGCATGACATTAAATGTGCATTTGAAAAAAGGAGAAAACAAAAAACAATAGTCACAGACTGAATTATAGCAGCTTTCTGTGATGAAGTGTGTGGACCCCACCCAGCATCTGTGGCAGAGGAGGGAAGGTGTCTGCTAAACCCAAAGGTTATGATGGGAATGGAAAAACCCAGGCTCCAGCTGAGAGTAGGACAGGGAGGATGAGGAAACAGTTTCATGTTTCTCCCAGCAAAACCTCGGGGGATAAAGATTACTGCTGCAAAAACTTTAATGGTAGTAAAAGTCTCTGGCTGCAGAAGTTGTTTATAACGAAAGTGTATTAACCACTTAGAGACTTCAGCTGAAAAGGACTCCGCTATTTCACTGAAATCTAAGTTGCAAAATCCTTTTTTTCTCTCTCATGAAGCATTTGTGTCAGGAAACTTAATTTAGTGGCTACACATGGAGTTTGGCTGTGGGACACTGTATGCTGTGTGCTGGTCTTGTCCTGATAACGCCCTGCTTTTAGGTACTGACAGCTGAGCTCATCACTTGACTATTGCAAGTGATATACACTGGATTGTAACTCTAGTCATAAGTACCTCACTTCATGTTAGTTTCTGAAACCAAAATATTTCACAAGCAGTAGTCTTAGACGCTTGCTTGCTCTGAATGATTCTCAGCAGAGCTGGGGAAGCTATTTGCAATCATCAGCTGCTTAATTGCATTTAATCTTTTTTTTTTTTTTCAAATGAGGAAAGAACTACTAAGCAATGACGTTTTCCACTTTCTTGCTTGAAAGATTTCAGTGTGCTCTGTGTAAACATGATTTGACTTCTGAACCACTTGATTTTTAACATTAAATTTGGCATGATTCAGTAAGCATGCACAAGTGGTGGGATCAGGTTTCCGATGCAAAGGATCACGAGGGAGAACTCAGGCTTGATTTATGCAAAGCTGCAGCCTCCATCAGCATTCCTGCTGAAAACTTTGTTCACTGGAGTATCCGCACAAAGTAAAGAAAAAGGGTCTTAGTCTGTTTGAAAGCTTTTGCAGATATAAAGAATTACTCAAGAACATTTGTGTCAGTATTTATACAGGGAGTTTTATTGTTTCAGGTCTACTTCCTAAACGTTTGAAGCCCAAAGACGTTAATATGCACTCCTGCTTGTAGCTACTTTCTACAGTCTGCTCTCTGGCTACTCCTCTTTCACTGAGAAACACATTGCGAAGTTGTAATCCAATAGTATAAACAGCCTCAGCAACAAGTGAAAAAGTGTGCTGCAGAGATTCAAAACAGATGAGACAGGCCTCACTGGGGGATATGAGAGGTGAAACATAGCCCAGACTAATAAATTCTCCTCTGTTGGCTCTGCACAGGTCTGCTCAAGTGTCTCAGCCCTGCATTTCTGGAGCTAAAAGCACCATGGTTTTGCACAGCCAGCCAAAACCAGCCCAGTTTATTAGCTTGGTCTTAGTGCTGGAGCTGCCCTGGGTGGAGGCAGCATGAGGGCAAGAGCAGCTACAGAGCACCAGGAACTAGCGAGGTTGCAATGACAGTCTGGGATGGACACGGAGGAGAAAGAGGCCAAGAGCAGGCATCAGTGAGGCATGGGAACATCACAGAACATCACCAGGTTTCTCAAGTGCAGTTTAGTTACAGAAAGATTAGCAAGTGCTAGAGCAGAACATGGGGCACCCTCCATGCTGCCAGGTGGCTGGACAGGAAGGAAGATCATATTTGCAGCTGACAGAGAGGTCTAGGGAGCAAAGAACAGAGATAAATTGGTTTCACTCCTGATCTTCAGACTAGGTTTGGAACAAAAGTCTTCTAACGGAGGGGGGAGGTTTGTTTCCCATCCCAGTTTAAAAAAAAAAAAAAATATCACAGCACAGTAATATTCTCCCCCTCCACACAAAATCAGGTCAGCCACTTCGCTTACCATGCACAGCTGAATTTTGTGCTTATTGAAACAAACTTCCCAATTTTCAAGCAGCTGAAAGCAAAGCATGTCCCAAACCATTAAATGAGCCCTGGGGATGTGAGAAGAAGCCCTATCAAATTACAGAGGACAGTCTTGCCTTGAGAAGGAAGGTAGTGTTGCAAACTTATTTTTTTCTTTAAGTGCCTTGTCAGAAATACAATTTTTAATGTCATTTCCTTCATCAGAGAGGCAACATGCAGTCCCAAAGGTTGGTTGCTACCATACTGCAAACTCCAACACCTGGAGAGCTGCTCAGGCAGAACTGGAAGTCACTGAAGAGCCTGAAAAACCCTTGAGCATGAAAATGCTGATGTAACCTGATAGCAACAAGCTGCATACAGGAACCTTATTGGTAGTCAATGTACTTCTATGAACAGTGAAAATAAAGCTGTTTGATCACATAAATTAATTCAGTGAGATGCTTTGAAATGTGCGCTTAGTGTGCACCTCAGGAGGACTCAGATAATTTTGGAAGCATATCAGGTTACTGGTATTTCTTTAAAATAGTGACCACGCATAATCTTATGAGCTCCATTAACAGGAATCAGAGCCACTTCACTATGTGATACCTCAGTACTGTGAGACTGGCTCTGTGCAGAGATGAACAGAGATGCTTTGTTAGCTCAAATACTATCAGTCTGTGCTTTTGGCAAAGGGTGTCTCCTTACAGTGGCTCTGGAGCTCAAAGTAGCTCTGTTACACTGAATGATGACAGGCATGAAATTGTGAGTTAGTAGCAGGTCTGTGGTGCTATTAAATTGAAAATAAAAATTGTCATGGAAAAACTACAGTCATGGTGGATGGAGCATCCATCAAAGGCTGCAGTTCAAGAGTATTAGGGTGACAGTGTGAAACTTCACTGATTGGAAACGTTAATGCTTTTAAGAGTATACTCCTTTTTTCTTGCTAATGCAGCCCCACTTTTCACTCATATTTGCCTCCTAAGGTATTTTAGCACTTCTAGTTTTTCATCAGAACCAGAATCGAGGAGAGGGAGAGGAGCCCACCTTGAGTCTCAACAAAACTTTCGCTTGCTGCAAGATTTCTGAACCTATCTACTGTGTGTCGCCTGTGAATTATCCTACAGACTCTGTGGCAGGGGCTTTCTCTCGTGTCTGCATAAAGCCTAACTTGACAGGGATCCGTATTCCAGCTGGACATGCCAATGACTAAGACCATTATTAAAAAAATCAAAAATTCACTTTTCCTCGCTAAAATTTAGGCCTGGGTTTGCTTCTAGCAAAGCGAGGGGCGGCTCTGGCACCTACTTTGCCAGTGTAACGGTCCAGCGAGCGGCAAGGAAATGCTACAGGCGGCTACTTAGAGATAAATCAGCCGCTGCGAGCAGCTTCGGTGAGGAGGGCGAGTCCCGGCTCGGCGGAGAAACTCCCCTTCCGCGACGGGGCTCGGTGAGTCAGCGCCGCGGGAGCGCACCTGAGGGGCCGTGCGGGCGGCGGGGCCTGGCTGGGGGAGAGGCCTGGGCGGGAGAGGCGGCGGGGCAGGGCAAGGCCCCGGCCCCGGCCCCGGCCCCGGCCCCGGGGCAGGCCGCCGCCGCGGGAGCTGTGGGCGGGAGACGGCCGGCGGCAGGCGGAGGGGCGGCCGGGCGCCCGCCCAGCAGGTACCGGGGGGGGCGAGGGCCGGAGCAGCGGCGCTCTGAGGAGGAGGGGGCGGCGGAGCGCCGGGCCGGGCCGGGCCGGGCCGGGCTGGGGGAGCTGCCCCCGGGGCCGGGCGGGCACTCCGCGGGACACCGCCGCGGGGGGGGCTGGTGGTTGGCTTGCATAGTCGCCCGTCGGAAAGGGCAAGTCGGGGTTTCTGTTTCCAGCAGAACCGTTTGATTGCCCCTCTCCTGCAGCCTCCGTAACTCGGGGCACACCTCTGCGTGGCCACATGCGCCGTGCGGGAGAGTAAATAGCAACAAAACGAGCCGGGAAGGTTGGCTTTTGTTGGGCTGCCTTGCTAAAGTGGCTCTTCCGTATATCTCACTGATGTGATTGAATATAGCATAGCTGACTCGTGTATTGATACTTGGAGTATTTAAACGTGAATATTCAGTGATACTTTCACACTTTGTAAATTACTGTTTTCTCACTGTGCATACAAGGCTCCTGAGAAACAAAAACTAATGGTCTTCTTTACAAACCCTGATGTATTTCACCAGATACATACTGATAGGTGTACTGAATGGGACAGCATGCTTTTGAAGTCAGAATTCTTAAAGGATGTCAGCATATTGATCTACGTGTTTTTTCTAAGTCGTCTAAAACTTGACAGACTAATTCAACTTGCAGAACACGAATTGGAGAAGGCAGTGTTACTGGGCAGTTTGTGTTACAAGCGATGCTGCACATCTGTAGTGCCTTGCCACCATGCTACAGTATCAGTGGGGGTTTTGGAGTGAAGACCTTTCAGTGCCCAGGGTTTGTTTGTTTAGGGCTGTAAGGGTGTTAATTTGACAGTGCACTTCCAAGACTTGGCTCGACTGTATTTTCTATCAAGTGACAGACCCTGAGAAATAGAGACAGTTAGAAAAATAGTAACTATATGGAACTACTGCAGAATTAAATCTTCATATAAACTAGGTCTGAGATTAAATTATACTTAAAACAGTCTCAAATGGGTATTGCTATAAGTAAATGTCCTTGTAAAAGCCAAATATTCTGTGTGAATTTACATCGAAGTATTATCACAGACAAGAAAACCGATTAGATCACCTTCTCTAGGAGCACTTCAGGTAATTAGAGATCTGGTGTAGCCAAAACTCAGAAGGAAGTTGTGAATATAGCTAGACAGAGTTTCCTTTCTGTACTGGATGAAATTAGCATCAGAATATGCATTATATTTACTGAAGTTATAACCTGCTGTATCCAAGAGCACTGTTGATGCAGCAGTCCTGTTGAGAAACCACAGTGTACTTTTTTTATGCATACCATACAGCTGGATTCCTGGGTGGTTTAGATCATTCTGGTTATTCAGCAGCAGTCTGAAATAAGTATCATCTTAAATTAAACTGGTCTTGTAACTTTCCTTTGATGTGGAAATGTGCCCAATGCGTCATGTGATGCATTTCTCCAGATAAGAATGGCAAGGTTGATACCGTGGCTGTTCCTACAATGTACACTTCCAGTCAGCGCCGTTGTAATTGTGCAGGAAGAGAACTAGATCTCAGGGGATATACGCTGGGCCACAGCAGTCAAGTGCTTGGGCATCTAAATGATCCTGTGGGCACCTGCACCTCAGAGCTAGATCCTTGCAGTCCTAACCCTCGGACTCAGATCTGTGCAGGCTCAGGTTTTTCCCAGTAGTATTTGCTTGAATGCATTGAGGTCTGCTGCTTCATGCAGCTTTAGTTTTGACAGCGTTGATTAGTTAGGTGCCCAAGCTCTCCAGGGATCCAGAAGTGAGGTGTTCCATGACAAGTTGCTATTGGGAAAGCCCAGGTATCTTCAGATTACATATAGATGATTGGGACCACTTAAAAAACGTGCAGGGGAGTATGTTGACATGCCTTTTTTTTTTTTTTTTTTTTTTTCTTCTCCCCCTTATTCTTTCTAGGCTTGGTCTAGAGCAGTTACCCAGATGTGAAGAGCCGAATTCTGAATTTGCATCTTTCATTTCTCAAGAGAGTGCTAGAACCATAAACATGTGTGTTGTTCTAGGCTGGTGGTCTCTGAATCCTTACTTATGAAACCGTTTCGCCTTCATTTCAATACAGAAATATTCATTAGGTGAGCTGTGATCCTGTGACTCAGTGGCTAGGGCATGAATCCAGGAGCGGCGTACTTTGATTTGTTGTCTTTTTTCCAACTGTATGTTAAAAATATATTTGCAGAATATACGCGGTTAAGCAATGCTGAGTTTCAAGAAAAATATATTTATTATGAAAGTGTCCCTTGATTCTTGCAAATACTTACAAAAATCTCACCTACTAAAAACTCTGCACCCAAAGGGTATGTTGGACTCCACAGAAATCCCATCATTTTCACTGCCCTTCCCTGCACTTAATTCAGGTGATGGATCCCCAGGTGATTAAGTCCTCTTTTTTCTTATGCTATGGAAAGAGTGAATGTGGGCAGGATTGTTCAGTCAGTCATGAGTGTGTAGGCTGTTGATTTATAATGTTGGAGAAAAAGCTCAGACTCTGATCTCTTTTTTTTTCCTTTGCCCTAGTCATTTTACTTGTTTGTTCTGTCACTTGTGTTTCGTATCAGCTGGTTTGGGTTTCGTTCATCCTCTGTTCATCGTACTTGTAGGTGTTTTAGTTTCAGATGTGCGTTACTCTAAACGTACTCCCAGGGCTGTGGGTTGGCTGTGAAAAGGGCCATCTTCCTCTGGCCCCCTGCTTTCCCCACCTTGTGCAGACAACCACAGGGGCAGTTGGAAAACTACTTAAAAAAACCAAAAAAGCAAAAAACCAAAAAAAAAAAAATGTTTGTTTATTTTGGTGGTTTAGTTTTGCATCTGATCAGTGAGCTGGCCAACTAATTGTGCAGCTGCATGTTTACTAGATCCAACAGGAATAATTTTTGGCAAGGGAGAGCCAAACTGCCCCTCTAGTAGCAGCCAGCCCTTTAGGCAAGTTGAGGACCACCTGTGTGGTGCGCAGAGCCAGGGGCCCTGCTTCAGAAGGGCAGCCTCCTCTGGGAAGCCAGGCTTTGGCTAGCTTAGCCCTACTGTCTTCCAGTGAATCCTGCCTGTTTCGGCTTATACCATAAGTACCCTTTGACTTTGGTGGAAACACTAATTGAACTTGTTTGCTTGATTAAAATGCTATTTACTTCATTTAGTGAATCTTGTATGATGCATATCCTGACCTAGTGCTCCCCTCTTTGGACTCTTGTTTAATTGTATTAAAGAACGACTTTGTGTACTCCAAATTGCTATCTCCCAGGATACCTGAAATCTGATAAATACTCTCTAATCTAACGAGGACAACACCCAGCGTCTGTCAGCAGAGAACCTAAGATCTCATCTTTTTAAAGTGAAAGGCAAAGCGGGCTTTAAGTAGGACAGGCTAAGTTTAGGTTAAGCCATGTGGTCACTCTGGTTAGTAGTGTTCTTCAGGCTCCATCAGAAAGATTGCTTATGCAGAGAAAAATTATGTTGATAGCATTTTGCAGCCTGGATGAATCTTCAGACCTAAACTGGGGAGTCTCGTGTGGGAAGAGGTTCAAATTCTGGGTTTGGTTTGAGCTCATCTGTGTTGCATCATCTCTTACTCATGTTAATACATCAAACTGTGCAGAATTGGTGAGAAGACTTCTCTTAAGCTTAGTATGAATGTTTGCTTGCCTGTCATCACAGCTGAAGTTTACATTAATTCAGTGCCAAAAAAAAAATTATGTCAGCAATCCGATGCTTATCTTTCCTGTAAATTGCACCCTGGTGATTTTGTTTTGAAGCTTTGTTTTTCAGTGATCTAATAGCCACACTTAAACTGAAGAGAACAGATAATTAGGCCCCAAATGAAGGCCCTTGGTGTTTGGGGGATTCTTGTGGTCATTGCAATGAGCTTTGGGCCTGGCCTGAAGAGCAAGTTTTGGAGATGCCGCTTTGGCAATTAAACCAGCTTCCAAGTCCAAAAAAGTAATCTATAAGGACCGTGACCTAACGGCCACAAAACCTATTAGGGACTTAAATTAATTTGGCGCTTACGCTTTGGAGCCTGGAACCTGTCTGTGGACTTGAGCAGTGTGCTGCAGCCTGGGCAGGCGGGAGCCTGGCTCCCTGCCCCGGTCCCCTGGCCACCGGGCCAGGGCAGCTTGCCGGGCCTGGAGCCCCGCAGCCCTCCTCGTCAGGGAGCGAGTGCTTGGGATCCGCTGGCGCCCACGCGTAGCGCCTCAGCTTCGTCTGGAGCGTGGAGAGGTAGAAGGCCGCTTGGCTTTTGTGGGACACCGGAGCTGTGGGAGGGTGGGTCCCTTTCACCTGCAGGAGCGCAGCCCCTCGCTCCCACCGAGCCCTCGGGCCTCCGGGCCGAGGGGGCTAGATCCAGCCTTGTGCTCCCTGCTCGCTGAAGCCAGGCCAGCCTGTACAGCCTGAGGTGGTTCATGTGGCCAGAAGATGGCTCAACCCTTGACCAGGGCCTGGCAGGGGTGAATAAAGGGGACCTAAGGGTGGGTCCTCTTTAGAAAATTAAGGCATTCAGTCCACTGTGTGTGTACATCTTCCGATGAGGAAAGCACCTGCCATATAGAGAGAAGAGTTAGTCAGAATGAGGTTTAAAAGTATCTTGAGCTATCAGTGCTTCTGTGGTTAGCAGTGAACCGGTACAAAAACAAGTGGTGTTTCCTGCTTCTGAGAGCTTCGTGAAAAGCCGCTTAGCACTGATCTTCTAGGTGACAACAGAACATTCTCAAGACCAGTTTCATTTTGAAGTAGAGGAACATTCAAAACATTTTAGTTCTGGGTTAGGTTTGTTGGGGTTTTTTTCCAATTTAGTTTTGCAAAATGGGATTGTTGGTCTCTAAATTGGGAACTCCCTGTCAGTCTCCTGTTCAAGTTCTCTGTCTGCCCAGAAGTGACCAGGGTAGCTAAAAAGTTTCCTCCATAAAACCTTGATTAAACACAGAACATCTTCCTGAATCATCCTGGCTTTGATTCAGTTCAGTGCTACATGTGCTTCCAGATCTAGTTTAACCAACATGTGAAATCACAGGTCAAAAATCTCTCATGAAGAGTGGTTCGAACTCAACAGGATAAAAAACCTCCATACATTCATGCTGTAGCTATTGTTCACTTGATAAGCAAATCTTTCCTGAGGGGAAAAAGAAAATGATAAATTCATGCTGCCAATTTCTGCTCTCTGGACCTCTGTCCTTTTCAGAAAGGAGCAGAGCCCCACCACCATGCCCTGTAGTTGTAGCAGCATTTGGCCAATTGGGATATTAAATGCTCTCATACAATTGCGACAGTTCTGATTTCTGCTATTTTCTCTCAATGTCTATGCAAAATTCTTTAAAAATACATCTTTTATGCAGTGCCTGGTTACCACTCATCTGCCTGGGCAGCTGCCAACTACTCCAGCCAGCGCAGCTCTCTGAGAGGCCTTGCTGGGGCTGTTAAAACTGGTTGTGGGCCCCTGGTCTGGGTGGATTTAAAGCGAAAAATAATAAATAGTTGTACCTTATAAAGATGGGATCCTCCTGGGCTTGTATTTTAAAATGTGTTTAGACGGCTTCCTGAGCTCAGTGCACATGCCTTGCAGAGCCGTATTCCCAATCTGGTTTGGATTTGAATTAAGATCAGTTCCCATTTCCTGTTATAGAGTCATTCATTTAATCTGTTTTCATATATGAGATGTACTGCAGTCACCTGTTTCCGTTCTTAATCTCAGTCATAGTCTTTTAGCTTTCATTTATACAATTTATATATTTCCCTCCTCTCACCACAATGCTGTAACTAGTTATAGAGTGACAGTGTGGAGCAGAACTGCTGAGCAGCAAATCCTCATCCTGTGGAAACTCCATAATTTAAGGGGCCTTTTTTTTGTTTTCATCATGAAACAGGATAATGATTATATGTAAAATAACAATTAATGTAAAATAACTAATAAAAACATGCTTCACCTAAAACAAAGCAGTAGATGTGTGTGTATATATATATACATATATATATATATATATATATAAAGAATATAAAGAAATATTCTGTCTTGACTTTTGTAGACCAACAGGGTTTCCTTAAAGTAGTTTCAGTGGTAACGAAACTGTATTTTTCCATGGAAAACTGTTTGGGTTTTCTTTCTTTTTTTTTTTTTTTTCTTCATATATACAGGAGGAGCTATTTTTCATTATCTGTCTGGATATTATATGTGGATATATGCGTTTACTGTGTGGCTCTGTGGTCATGGCAGAGGCTGAGGAGTCCTGGATGCTATTCAGTGCTCTCTTTCAGTGTTGCACTGAGTTGGTTTCCAAGGCCCATTTTTTCAAAGCTAGACAAGTTTAGCCATGTTAGGGAACTCCATTGCACAGGCAGATGCTCTTGTCTAAAATACCTTCTTCTTGGCTGTCCTGCTGAAAAATATATCCAGATGTTTCCAGTTCTCTTTGGTATCGGGGCTATAGGGGGACTGCTGATAGTTCTATTTTTGTGGCTTCCTGGCATTACTGCAGAAGGAGAAAAATTGGATTAAAACCCGACACAGAATACATAAAGTCTTAAATTTTAAGTTAGATTATAAAGTAACCATCGGTGATTTTTTCCTAATCTGCTTAGAGTGAAGGACTTATCTTATGTTGAATTCTTTCCATGTTCTCATCAAAAGCCAAGTTCTTTTTACAGAGTTTTCAGTCTCTGAAGTTTTATTTTCTGGTGTCCTGACTTCAACTCTTGCTTTGCTGTTTTCCATCTGAGTCCAAAGTGATCTGCAGTCCAACTTAATGGATTTATTCTTTTCTGTTTACTGCCCCAATACATACCGTATTGTACATCCTTGGCCAAGTCAGTGAATTTATGTACAGTTCACAGAAACAGTGTTGTCAGTGAAGTAATTGGATGAATTGGTTACTTGCCTAATGCAGCATTGGGAAGAAACATTATCTATCAACTTTTATAGCCCAGAGCATAAGGGGATTCAGCATATTAAAATCCCAAATTTTAAGCTTTATCATGGGATAGATTTATAATATTCCCTTTGTAATTCAAATATAAATCTCCCATGAGAAAAATTGGATCAGATTTATGGACGTTGTTCTTTTGGCCCTTGTAAATGATATTATTAATCTTCTGCATACTGGGGCAGGCTTGGATTAAGTCTGCATTTAAGGGCTGCAGGTGCAAGGCTATAATGCTAAACTAGAGTCAGCGTGTCCCTGGAGGCTGTGTCAGGAGGACGACTTTGGATTGTGTACTTGTGCCAGGGCTTGTTCCCCCTCTCCAAGGGGTGCCTGGAAAGCAGAGGCAGTTGTTCCTGTAGCACAATAGCTCAAGCTGCTCACACACCTGCTCAGCTTTATTTTTCTTCAGGGAAGTAGGCAAGAGCAATTAGTTCTTGACGTACTCTGTTTGGTGGTCTGTGCCTGGGCTGTGTGTGCAGATGCGCTGGAGGCCATTTGGCCTCCTCCAGGCTGGAGCCCTGAGAAGAAGCAGCTGCTGAACTGAAGAAGACCATAGCTAGATTGCACAAGTGCCCTTTCTATAGGGTTCAGCTCAGGGCCTGCACAAAGAGAGACATATCTTAGATCATTTTCGTCTGGGCAGAGAAGCTGGAGGGAGAAAGGAAGGTTGCAGTGGGACATGGCATGGTCTTTCACAACTGCAAGTTGGAAGACGTATCTCTTCCAGCAAACCTTCTGCCCTGGTTCAGTTGAAGCTAGACCTCCTCGCCAGGAGAATATATAAAGCAACTCATGGGATCAGTGAGCTCTGATTTTACTGCTATGGCAACAGCTCAGCTAAGAATTGGCTTCTGAGGTGGTTTTCTTTGTCTCAGGAGAGGCCTGCTAAAGCCAAATAAGTAATACTTTTGTACAATTGTCAGATCCTAACTAATAGTAGTGAAGTATTGAGCACTCCTGCTGATTACAAGGGTTTTAAACTTTGTGTGCAGCAGTTATCTCTAGGAGAACCCAGCAAAGAGTAGCTTACCTGAACGCTATGGCAATTTTCAGAGGGACTGTGGAGATGATCTCTGCAGGCTCCCATCCTCCTCCTCTTCTCCACTTACTCAGAATATAGTCAGGAGGATGCAGAGGCAACGGTGGCCTGGTAACTGTTTGGGATCTCAATACAATGCTGTGGGAATGAGAGCAATCTTGCCCTTACAAGTATTAATTAATGAAATATATTCTTACCTTAGATTATCCTGTGACATTGCTGAGTCTGAGGTACATAGAGTTCAGTTGTGGTATCAGGCTGAATAAAACTGTCCAGAGAAGTGGGGTAATGTTTTGAGAACTGCACAAACCAGACTTGAATGGTGTAAAACCCACAGGTTTAGACTTGTCTACCTGGCTTGCTTTGGTCTACTTAGCTTAGTTAGATCCTAACATTTTAAGATCTAAATGAAGAAAAGAGATACTACTGATAATTAACACTCTTACTATAGCAAAGACATAAAAACTGGGAAAAAAATTAAACTGGAAATAGAGTTAAAATATTAACAGTGAAGGCGATTAGCTATTGGAGTATTTTCTGAAATAAACCCCAAGTGTCTTCCTGCTTAAGTTGCTCAGTGTCGTGCAGGAGTAACTGGTTAAAATCCAGCGATGTCAGTAACTGAGGAGGGTGGGACAAGAGCACATAATGGGCCTTCTGGTCTGCAAAAGTAAGATTCTGCTTTAGCAAACCGTAAGCGAATGAGAGGAGTTTTCAGGACAGGACCATGCTGGTTTGGACCACTGGTCTGTTCAGTTCAGTTTTCTGTTTCTGGCATCATCAGGAGGAACCCATAAAGCTTCCTCCCATGGGCTGTTGTGCCATCATTTACCAGCACGGGAAGGTGCTTCCTGTGCTTAGGCAGTTAGTGGTTTGTTTGCATCATGGAGCATGACAATTTTCCTAGCAACCTTTTGCCATCTGTTTCTGTTACCAGATTTCATTGTGTAACTACTTAAACAATCCCACTAGGCTCTTTGCCCCAGGAGAACTGTGCAACGGTCCATCATAAAATCCCCATCACCTAAACCAAGTTAATGATGCATAGTCTTTTATTTTCTTTTCAGTTTTAAGTATGTAATTACACTTTTTCTTCAATTACTTGCTGCACTGGGGGAGCTTTGCATCTCTTCATTATGTTTCTGTTGAACTCTTTGTAAGATGTCTCACACAAGAGTGCTTTTCTGGTTGTGTCCTTCAAAAGCCTTCTCATAACTTCTTTTTGTTGTGTTATTTTAGCATCTCCTCTGTGATCCACTGCTTTCAGGGTGAAACCCCTTTCTCTCTCCAGGCACAAAATAAAGGAAATCTTCACATTTTCTTCATTTTCTTGGAAGGCAGAAAAACTGAAATAATCTGTCTGTGCTGATTGCCAGAGCTTCCATGCTTTTCCCTGAGTTGCAGTTACAAGCAGAAAAGGAAGGTGTATGTACAGACACACCCCCTAGTCACTGCAGATATCACCGTTGTGGGGTTCTGAAACAGGCACAGATAGGAACCTTTTATCATGCGCTTGATAGGTGTGTGTTGGCATGGTGGTTTTTGTTTAATTTTTTTTTTCCCCCCCCTCTCCTTCCAGACAGGTTACTACCGCCTAGGTTTATAATGAATAGGAACAAAAGCTTGTGTCCTGTCTCTTCACATGCTCAGACGCACTTGAAGTGCCTCTCTCTCTCTCCTCTGTGGATGGTACAAATCAGACCTACCTACTGTACTCCCAAAAATATTTTTTTTTTTTTGTTTTAAACTGCGGGCTTTATGTCTGTGGCAAGTGTATGCCCGTGTACATCACTCTGTAGGTGGGTGCATGTGCTGTCCTTGCTGCTACAGTAACAAATTATCTGGAAGCAAATTTCTCAAAACCATTTAAACTGTTTTACAAGGGTTGACCGGTTTTGAGATGCAGTGGCCACAAGCCACCCCTCTTCAGACAAAGAGCTGTGCTCAGACCTGTGCACAGCTCCCAAGTTCTCTCCCCCCCAAAAAAAAAAAAAAAACAACTACAAAACAGCTGGCGGTGGAAGTTAAACCTTTTGCAGCATTTGCACTGTCAAATGAGAATCCATCTGACCTGCATCAGAAGCAGATTTTGCTGTGCTGTGGTTTTGTTAATCATCTGGAGACCTGCAGTGGTATTGCTACACTTTTTGAAGGATTTATATGACTGGGATTGACTGCGTCTCCTGGATCTGAAAGGCAGAAAGGCACAGAGGTAGAATAAGCGTGGTGTTTGGCTGAGGTGTGAACTGGCAAGCTTGAGCTCCCTTTCTCCACAGGGCAGGTCCTCTCATGTTGCAAAGTGTCATGTTTCCACTGGGGCTACTGGAGCTGTAGACACTTATGTCATTCGAGGATCTGTCCCAAATGCTTAATAACAACCCATCATCCCTGTTTCCGGATATTTTCTTTTACGCTTCCCGTTTTGTGAGGACTTACTGCTACTAGAAATTTTGCCATGATGTGTTTCTGGAACTCAGATGTGAGAAAGCGTTTTATGGCTGGCAGTAAATCTGGTAACGTTTGAAACCTCTGGTATAGCCAGCTTTCCCAGTTTGAGATCAGCTATTTCACCTTTGTGTCTATTGCGTAGTTTTAAATGTGTTACCTGATTAACTCCTATGGAGAAGTGCTATGCCTAAATGCAGTAAAATACATTGGCAGCCTACAAACTTCTTGCAAAACACACCCTTTTATCACAAGGCAGCAAAGACCTGACATTTCTTTTCAGACTGCTTTCAGCTTTTAATATTTAATATTGTGATCATCCGTTTTCTATCATGTTCTTTTTATTTAACAAATTGTTGAAAATATTTACGTTCTTCAAACATCTCTGTCTTGTAATCATTCTGGAGGCATTTGGAACTGAAGTCTTTGATACTCTATCTGATTTTTAGCTCATTCAAAATTTCTATCAGAGAAATCTGGAAATCATTAAGATAATTTATGTTCTCCATCTAAACCCATTAAAGTAGTAGTGATTGTAATTCTCTAGGCTCTGTGTATGTGTGTGGTTGGTTTTTAAACTTTGTTGTTTCCAGGATGTTCTAATAACCTTGGCTGGCCTTCTGCCTTAGTGTGGAAGGACTATTGCTGAGTTACATTTCATTATCTTATTTTGGCTTGATACTGGGAAGAGAGAAATTAAAAAGCTTACTGAAATTGGTGAAAACACCAAGAAAGAGAGAGAATTTGAGACAGTGACAAAATCTGGATTCAGTTCCCTCTTCTGCTGTGAGTGATTCGATTTCTCTATCTCAGTTTTTTGTCTGAAAATCAGGGATAATTCTCCTTTTCCTCCTGCCCTATTCTCAGTCTGATACCTCCAAAATGGAGGATGTCTGTGACATATGCATATTGCCTAACAAAAACTGACACCAAAATTTAGAGATAGGGTCAAGGAGTCCTAACTTCTTGTTAAGATGGATAGCATTGTCAGTACTTCTTTGGAATTTGGTGGTGCACCTAAAAAATTTCTCAGTGGTTCAAGTTTATTTAGTAAATTTGTTCTCAGACAAATGCATGTTAGCACAACCTTTTAACAACTGCCAAATGATATACTGAGGATTTTTGGGTAGTTGAGCAAAAGGTTCTGGCATGTGGGAGAAGTTTAACCTTTGATAGAAATGTCGACTTCTGTCAAGATCATTAAATACTTGTTTAATCTTCTACAATATTTTTGTTCATTTTCAATTAATAAAATATGCAATAGAATCTTCTAAATTTCTCTCTGTCCCACATGGTTAAGACAAAACTTTTGCATGCACTGGAAGTTGTATAACTAACCATAGGCAACTTGGGAAATACAGATATGAAAAAAAAAATTGACTGGGAGCCAAGCTATTTAATTTACTGCCAGGATTGCTCTTCTGAACTAAAAAAAAATAATATATATATATATATATATATGTATTTATCTCTGTAGCTTAATTAAGTGAATTAAAACATTAAAAAGCAATTGAGACCACCCATGTTGTGATTTCACAGACAAAGCAGAGTACTCCAAGCAGAATGAGAGAGGACTGTATCTAGATGATCTATTCCTCAGCAAATGCTGTCATATTTTGTAATGTGGCTGTGGTATAAGTCTAGGAACACAAGTGCAAATTTTGTCACTGAAACCATTACGTTTTTAAGCTTGTAGAAAGTGTAAACCGTGTTCTAGTCTCTCACTCTTGGAACTTTCTTTTCAAAATTTAAGCTGAAACTGAATTGGAAACTCTAAGCTATGTGTCTATATACTTTGGCATTGACTACTGATATTACCATGCCTACAAAACAGTAATCTGTGAGTAGTGTACTCTCTTCTGTACAATAGGCAGTGATGAATTGCTTTATGTTTGTCTTCAGATAGAAAAATATGAATGAAAGTTTGCATGTAGATAAATGGGGAACAAAAGATAATGGACAAAGACTGTCACAGGTTGCTTGGTCTTCCTGTGAAAAACATGGTCTTTTTTTTATGTATAAAAGCACAAAAGATGTAGAATTGCATTATTACTGTTACGTCCTCAATACCCATATGTAGCCCTTTCTTTCTAGGTAAGGCACTCAACCCTAGGCTGGAAAGGCAACTGCTTTTGACAGATGATTTACATTTGTTTATTTGCTCATGTTAATAGTTCCAGCTAAACAATTCTGGGGTAAGAAGTTACTACCTTGAACTGAATTTTCTCTGATGCAGAAAAACTAATTTTTCTACTTTATGTAGCTGGAAAGCAGGGCGGTTACTAACATTTTGGTTTCTTCACCAGCAGTAGCGAATAAATTCAATCTGGACAGTTTGAGATAAAAGACTGTTTTGCCTGCGCAAACTGCCACTGAGGCTTAGATACCATTGTTGCAAAGCTTAGGGCAAACAAAGCAGCTGTTTCAGCCCAGTTTAAACATGGGGAACAAGAGTAAAGCATATTAGCTCCAGCTGTGTACTGATAACAGCCGGGAAGGAAAATAGCTGCAAGGGAACCTTAAAGTAAACTTTGAATTGTGGCAGGCTTAGCTGTCATGAGTGCTCCTCCCAAGGGAGAAGCAGTAGTGAAATTCTCATCCTTAGAAACATGGAGAATGTAATGAGAAATTCCTGTGCCTCTTTTTTTGTGCTTCTGTAAAGATTCAGAGCAGGTTCTGCAGTTGGTGTCATCACCTCTGAAGATTCTTAATGTAGATCTCATACTGTACTTACATTCATGGGCAATTCTGAGGTCAGGGCCGGTACTGACCGATGGATTCTGTGCAGAATAATGGTGTCCCTTTTAAAGCAGACTACTGCACCCCGGCCCTGTCTGGTTAGTGACTACCCTCTAACCCCTAAAGTAGTGTTCTTTTTTCCAGAACAATGTGTACCAGTATTCAGGCTACTTCTGAGGTTTTTATATTCGGGTCACTTGCATTTTGTTCATTTTGGTCTTACTGAGCACAAAGAGCGGTATAAAACTAGAAGCAATAATTAATGTCACTTAGTGGTAAAACCAGCAAAAATTATTCAGAGAAATTGTATGAAACCAAATATTCCCTTAGGTCCTTGTTGCGGTAGAATAGTGGTTTACTTGGGTTTAGATCTAATGGGAATATATTTTAAGAATTTCCTTCTAATCGGTACCTTGTGGTAGCACATGATTAAGAATAATTCTGGAACAATTATGTAGTTGTAACAATAAACCTTCATTATATTTTACATCAGTATTTTAAAGATAACAGTTAATTCAAGGCTTCCTCATGAAGACACATGCTCTCAGTGACTCTGGAAAACCTGTAAGTTAAAACATAAATAGCAATGCTGAGGTACTGTAGAGCTCAGAAGAGCAGGTCAGTAAGTATATGCTGTGTTTGGTCAGTATTTGCAAGTTGATGCATCTATTGATAACTTTCAGTTGCACCCTACCCGTGGAAATAAATAATGTTAAGACAAGAAAGCACATGCATTTTTAAGTTAGATGAAGTGTCCGTAGCTTAATAACTCACTTGACATCCATCAGAATTTTGAGTGGCTCTTAAAGAAATAAAAGTTTTGAGGAGATTAGTGTTATTTCCACAGTATTTCTGTGGTTCACATACAATACACATACAAAAAAAAATGATGGCACTGTTCAAGCTGCAGGTGGGAATGGCTTCTGTGCTCCAGCACAGAATTGTTTTCAGCAATTTCTTGCTATTGAGATAACTGAGCAAACATGTCAATTTTTGTCTAATTGTCATCTTCTCTCTGTGCTTTCCCCCTTTCTCTCGTTGTCTTCCCTGTCCCATCAGCTTATGTTCATGTTCTGTTTGGTGTCTGTGGAGTTGGAATCATGTCTTGAGTATGTTCTACAAAGAACCCTGTGTACTTTAGGTACATGTAAAAGGACTAGACTTAGACAGCTAAAGTTTTGGACACGAGGCAACACAGCTGTCTGTGTCCCTCTGAAAAGAGAACATAAGGATATGAATAAAGACATTTAAATGAGGCCAGTTAGTATTGTCATAAAGTTATTTTAATGCTAACCAGCTGTCATAGACTTGTTCTCATTCTTTAGTAGATTACATGCCTCTTATTTTGCTGGAAGTCAACGCGCTCTATTTCTGTATGCATAGCAGACAATTATATAATAAAACAGGTCTTCAGCTTCATGTGTATACAATTATGAGAAAGCAGTAGTTCCTCAAAGAAGGCAATTTTGGCATCATTCATAGTGTTTTCAAATGTAAAGTATGGAGTATGTTGAATGAAAAATGTAAACACGTATGGATGTATGTGAAAATAGTACATGAGTGAAAGAGGACAGAAGAAACATGAACAAGGGAAACAAAATAAAAAACACAGCTTGCAAATGGCTTGACAAGACCACTTCAAAACAGCTGTAAAACTGAGTAAACTCCAAATTCCAGTGGCACACACAAATATGAGGAGAACTTTGGTGTTCTTGAAAGACAGGGACCTGTCTGAGTGGGTCACTGAAAGTACTTGGATGCTGTACATTAAAATTATTATCTCTTTCCTTGTGCATTTATATAAAAAAAATCACATCAGTAAGAACGATCTGATGGCTCTGATCCTTTCATGACTGAAGTAACTTTCTCATTGACCCCAGGACTGTGTCCAATAAGCAATCATGTATTAAATAACTGATAATACAGCATTTTTATTTCAGTTATTCCCATCTACTACAGTTTGTTTTATTGTGTTTTTCAGGTTTGATAACTACACCAGATCTTTGATGGTGAACTCCCCTAAATTGCAACACTGAAAACAATGGCAACAGAATGTATAAAAAACTGCTGTAAATGGTGTTTCTGCATGGAAAAAGAAAAAAATGATCGTGAGTTCAGACATAATGACATCTACTAAGGTTTTTTCTGTTCTGGCTCCATTAATGATGAGATTTCCCATTAATAAAATGACTGTGTCACCCCTGATAAACTTGAATTCTTTTACAACATCCCAAATACTTTCCATACCTCCACTTGGAGATTGAACACATGCTTGTTAGTGTTATAAATTGGAATTGGAACTGAAAAATAACACTTGTCTGAAGTCTGCTCCTTGCAGCCTAGAATGCTGTCCAAAAAAGCCAGCTTTTTTTACCCAAGGTTGTGTAAAGGTCTTGTATCTTTCAAAGTCTAAGACTGAACACTTTTTTTTTTTTTTTTTTTTTTTTCCCAACTCCCTGGGGATTTGCTGTTAGGATTTCCTTTGGTGTCTTAGTTGTTTGAAGAACTCTTCTAAGATGCAAGTGTTCCTCTTGTAAAAATTCACTTAAGAGTATAGTAGCTATAAATATAGAGGCTTGGGTAACAAAGAGTTTGGATCAGTACAGGTGTTGTGAAGATGAATATCTTTACCAGGTGCTAATCCTGAATGCTGGTAAAACTGTAGCCATTAAGTAACGTATGAAGCACAGATCCTGTGAAATAAGAGAACTGTTCATGGTATTGTTCAAAACTTAATGCACATGTGGACTGTCTGTTTTTCTTGCTCTTTATTTTTAGCAGTTTCCATGGTGCAGGAATCTGAAGCAGGAGCCGCAAGCAAGCCAACTATTGTAGAGAAGCCTCCATTGTCTTCTGTGTCAGTGAAGCGTCAAGTTGGCTGTTCAGAGGATTATCTGCTTTCTAAACTGCCCCTGGATGGTCAGGAGGTACCATTTGTGGTCCCTCCATTCAAACTGGCTTATGTACAGCCAAAGAACCTTCCTAGTATTTCACATGCTGGAGGGACTCAAGGTAAAATATAAACAGCACTAGCTTCTGCTACCTCTTGAAAGTTGTCAAATATTCCTACTGAAAACATATGTTTGCAGAACTTTTTTAGAAGCCTGGTCTTGTTTCTTTTCTCTTTGGACACCCAGAGAGGTTTTGGGAAGGGTGTCATCCCATTATGTTTTTCTGTGATGTTGCATGTATAAAGCTGAAAAGGAGGATTGCACACCAGTGCTCATACTGAAAAGTAATGGAAAACACTGGAAGGAAACCGAAACTTCAGTAAATAATTTATTGGAGGCAAGGAAAGACCTAGCACATCCCCAGCATCCAGATTACTCCAGTAAAGAAGGAGGATGGTCTGGCTTTCATGTTCAATGTACTGATATGTTTTAACAAACTAACACATCATCCTTTTCAAATTTTGCCCATAGATAGCATGTGCTACTAAATGGCAGAATTTTTACCCCTACTGTTTACTGTTCTTTTTGTTGCTCTTTGGGAGACCAGGGGTCACAGGTCTCGGTGGCATAAGGTTGCACATGATACTATGATTCTTTGTTTCACAACAATCTTGTGCTTCAACCTGTGCCAGCTAGTCCCATGCTCAGACTGCCAAAATTATGTACATGACATTTAGGCACGGTGGTGTTTTAAAAGAATAGGAGCCTGGCCTGGTAACATAAGTGACAGGGCATTTGCTATTGCTAGGCTCTTGGTCCTGCTACGAGATGCCTAGAATTAGGTAAGGAAAATTTTGGCTGGGGCATACCTGAACTGTTGTTTTCTCTAGAGCTGCTTTGCCACAATGATGGTGGTAATAAGCTGGTAATATGATTTTAGTCCCACGTGATTGGATTTCTTTTCCGAGGGTGGAAACCTTAATAACTGAAAAAAGTCAACCACATGTTGCATAATAACTAATGCAGTACGATCTAACTTTTTTTGTGTTTGTGTGGGTTTACTCTTACCTTTCTCTCTTTTCCCTTGTTATTGCTTCTTTTTGACTCCTGCAGGCCTATTACCAGACTTCCTCCTCACCCATCCCTGCTGGTAACACTGGCATCAGAGCCAAGCTAATCAGCCTAACAGCAATATTCAGTATAGATTGGCAATTCTGTGCCTGATCCTTTTAGTGGGCTTTATTTGTGATGTTTGCCTTACCACATACGGACAGGCAACCTACTAGCTGGAGGTGGAACATATCAGGTCCTCTTCATCTCCGAGACTGATCTCCTTCAGCCTCCCCACTTTCCTGCTACTTCAGTAGCTAGTTCTTGTAAGTCCATACTTGGACAAGGTATGGAAGTGCAGGACGTGCTCCTGGTAATCCCCTTTCTTACTGGGTGCTGTTGGTTCAGGCTCTGCCTCGCTTTGTCCTACCTCATCCTCAAGATACTCCAGAGAAATCCATCAAGGACTCTGAGGCACATGTGTTCTCCAGGGAGAAGGAAGATATGTCTAACAACCTTTAGATAAATGCTTTCTTTGTTCATGCTGTTCTACACAATCTTAGCAGTCAGTGACTTACACACCAGTGACTTATCGTCGCTGGGAATTCTGCCTCATCATTATTGCTGAAGGACCTGGTGAATAAAGTGGCCTTTAGGCTATAAAGCTGGTAGATCTTCTAGCAGGATGACCTGACTCCTCATAATTGTCTGTCTCTAGCAGATATTTTAAATTCTTGAACAAATATTTGAAAAGTGCCTCTTATGTCAAGTAGGCAACTTCCATTTCTCTTTCCAAATAGAAATACTTATTTTTTAAAGTACAACTTTTTAAGCCTCATTGAAGTTGTGTTTAAAAATGCAAAGTTTACTTTTTAGGGAGAATTACTAAATACAGTGAAGTGTGCTGTCATTCCTTCTTCACATTAGACAAAGCACCAGCATATTCAAAAAATGTGTTTTGAGTATTTGCTTCTTAGACCGTTGTTAAGTATCTGTAGAAGTCCAAGTTCTGCTCTCAGTTCCACTCCTTCAGCGAAACAGGACATACTCAGTGTTAGTTCTTGGCATCCCTTCTGAAAGCAATCAAGTTCTGGCAGCCTTTCTCTTCAATACTCACTGCAGTGTGTCTCATGCTCTCACAGAAGTAAGCTAGCAGGAAGAAGTGCTCCTGGTCTGGAGCACTGACTTCTCCGTCATCTGCTGTGTAGCAATTCTTTATGGCCTCACTTCTAGCGTTCATCCCAATTTACGTCATGCTCAAGCCCATTATTTGAATTCTTTCGTTATCATATCTCACGTTCCATCTCACTGATTTTATTATTCTTTTTTACTTATTCTGCTAACACCTGGAGGAAAGGATTTTTACAGCAATCATAGTTTGCCTCTTATGGTGCAACACACTTGTGGAATTGAAGGTACTTTGTATTGGGGTGAAGAACTTTTTACCAGTTAGGTTGAAGTTCAGGGAGATGAAGTGATGGAAGCAAATGTCAGACCTTGGCAGAGTCCAGGTCACCTCATCCCCATTCTCTACTGTACACATGGCTTATTTTCACTCCAGACAGACAAAATGATGCACTACAGCAGTGTTCTTTACTGTTCTGGTGACCAAGATGTGCATGCTTTTTCTGAAATTATTATAAATAAAGGAAATAAAAATAGGGCAGCTCTGCTGTAGTGGACTGAGTAAAGGGCCGGGATTCAAACATTCTCAGATCTGTCTACTTGTGCCTGAGCCAACAATTCAAGTCAGTTTGGACCAGTGATTTTACTACTGACAGACTTCCTATGGAAATTGGATGACAAGGAGACTACAGTCACAAGTTGCACTCTCTTTCTATACAAGACCCTCCTGAAGGTCTGGGGGTCCATTAGCTGAGTAGGAATGTGCTGGGGGTAGGTAGCCAAATTAGTCAGAGGTTTTCTGTACACATGGACTTACTTTTCCTGTTAATTTTTGTCTTGCTGTCTGTCTTTGGAGCCTTCTGTATTTTAACTAGTTAGGCATTTACTGTGGAACTTCAAGACGGGGGTATGCATAGCTTTTTATGGCCAATTTAATTCCAGTGTTTGCTAGCACGCTGTGTCAATCTGACATAATGTGCATGTGTGTTTTCTTTACTTTTTTATTTTCCCTTTTCCCGAAGTAGGTAATATTGAAATATTTTGTCCTTTGCCCTGAAGGCACTCTGCCTGCCTTATGAAGCCAGGCAGCATGTGTTATGTCTGGAACTCTTGCATTTGATGTTTATTTGTGCTCCGCAGATTCTGCCAGAGCCTCATTTGGTGACCGGAAAGCAGAACTGCACGGCGTGTACCAGTGGCCCCGCTATGATGTGTACAACCCATTCTATTTGGAGCATCGGGTTTCGCCAGATCTGACTAGGCGCTTCCAAACAAAATCAGATCACAGGAAATTATATGGATCAGGTGAGAAGGACCACATGCTTACTTTTCTGTCTTCCTCCCTTTCCCAAGGTTTATAGGTAAGAGAAAAAAGCCATTAGTCTACAGAAGACATGTTTGACCGTAGCAGTTCTCAAACTGGTCTGGATGCTGCAGACACTTCTTGGTTGGTGAATCAGTCTGTGGAGCAAGGTCTGCTTGATTTCCAACTGCACTGTTACTTTCTGTCTTTTGGGGGCATAACGAGGTTTGCATGTATCACGTGAAGGCAAAGCAAGTTAGTGGAGCTGCCTTCAATCCAAAACAGGATGCAGTACTGGCGATTCCAGCTACTAGTAATAGGAGCATTTGGGGGAGACAGAAAAAGGAAGTTGGGCAGTATGTTGAGCGGAGGAATGCCTGAGGTGTATATATATGAAGAGAGGAACAAGCACCAAAAAAACATTCAGGAGCAGGTGATAATAACAGGTGCAAAATGGGAAGTGATGGTGTATGCCAGCTTTTTTGTAGTTTGCTTTTGAAGGTGCAGAGATGTCCCCACTTCTCATTGCATAAATGTGTTTAAGAACCAGGAAGAGCTGTGAGGTAGTAAAAGTTAAAATACAAAGTGTATGGCTGCCTTGGTAAAAATTTTCTTCTGTGCTGTTCATTGGCATATGTATCCTATAATGAATGCTGTTTAGAGTAAAGTAGATGAATAAGTGATGCAAATGCATTCAGAAAACTCATTCACTCTAAAGGTACACACCTCTATCAAATTGGAAACTGGCAACAGCATGCATTTTTAAAGATGTGTTATTTAGAATGGTATAGCATGCTTATTTTACAGCTGGGGGAAATGTCTCAGTGTGTGTCCTGTTTTTAAAATAATTCTAAATCACCATAGAGACTACATGAAAAGACTACTCCATGTATTTTTTTTTTTTTTAAGAGAACAACACACATGTAGAATTTTAGCAGCCTTTAACACGTATGGTTTTGCTAGGCTTTGTAAGCACCTGTGGTGGGAGCCGAATGGGTTTTATAAAACTGTCCTGAACATCTTCCCTTCAGTTCATCATCTGTTTTTTTCCATTTTTCTTCAAGCTAAATAAACATTTCACTAGTTTTGTCTTACTAAGCTTAAACACAAGAAAGGTCACTTCAGTGTGTCTGGAGTACAGTTCTAAAATGCTTTCCTCCTCCGGACTTGACAGCTGTTTCAAAAGCTAGATGATTCTCTTCATGTGTATCGATAGACTATTTAAGCAAAACTCGAGGCCTATTTTATTGCAACAAGTGCTATGATACTTTACGTGTGTGCAGGCTTGAGAACTACAGAATGTGTTTATTTGGAAGGTATGAAGTGAAATTCTGGAATTTTCATGTGAAGTCACTCCTCTTCATCTTTAAAACAAAAAACAACCCAAAACCAAGCAAACTGAAAAATAAATTCATTACTATTTTTTTCCAAAATTCTAGTTGTTATTGGTAAACAACATATCTTTATGGTTAAAATTTTTCTTTTTTATATTTTACAGACAGCTTTCTCAGTGTAAAAATTGTCTTTTTTCCATTAAAAATTTAAGTTTTTGAAAAAGGCATCATCTCTTCCCCCCCCCCCGCCCCCACCTCCATGTTCTTTGAAAACTTAACCAGCTTTGCTAGAAACAGCAGATCATACTGTCTTTAAAGTATTTCAGTGACTTGTAACCTGTAGGCTCTAGTGGATGTTTCCCAGTAGTTTGTGAAAGTCATGAGTACTGAATATGGAATTTCCATAACCATAATCAATTTAAAATCAAGCAATGGGTTGGTCTCTCCTATTTGCCCTTATTATATCAAACAAGGTTTCTAGGCCTCGTATGATATTATTATGCTATTTCTACACCAGACTCAGTGAACAACTCAGCCCTTTTGTCATGCACAAGAGAGAATCTGTAACTTCTTCCAGACATACAGCCCTTCATCAAATTATATCTACATTATGTTGTTGCTTTTCTTTTTCTCCCATGGGTTGTTAAAACTTTCTTTATCTACTGGTCTCTTTTTCTTCTTTGGGAAAAGAAAAAATTATTCTTTATTTTCACATCTCACAATAAGCATAATTAACTACTTCTTTTGATAGCAATAAAAACAAAACAAATTTTCAGTAATGAGTGATATAATTCTATTAAGCTATGACCTGTGAATTGTAATGGAAGTCTTCTGAAATACTATAACAGAGCATTGCAGCAAAAAGCAATTTATTGCATCAGATAGTTCTAGAAGTTGAACCATAGTGCTTTAATTCATTTCAGTATGGGTCAGTTTTGAAGTTGGGAGGCTTTAAAAATATCTTGGACATTACTCTGGAGTCAGCAAAGATTCCTAAAACAGTGACATTGATTTAGCCCTCATTTTCTACTGTTGCTGCATAGACAATGCTCTGTATTACTTCAGGGTTAAAAGAAAATTGATAGGATCTACTTAATCACCTCCAACTACTGAGGAAACTACCCTTCTATAAAATAAAGATCTTGCCTTTGTGCCATAACAAGTACTTGCCATCTTAGAGTTAAGGCTTGTTTTGTCTGAGATGTAGTAACGGTGCACAGTATGGTGCTTAGACACTGTGATCAGTAAAGCCAGGGAGATGAGGCCACGTTTAGCAGGCAGCATGTTTTTGCCAGTGGGCTAGACCCCAGTGCTGGCTGACTGGATTTAAAGACAAGGCTTTCCTGTTTTGCTAAAGTATCTACTAAAAAAAAAACATTTCTCTTGAGGAAATAATTTTGAAGCTGGCTCCCTGTTCTACCAGTGCTACCAATGTGACCAGTAAGTTTGAAGTATTTCAAAGAGAGAATTGATTAAGATATTTGGATGGCTTGTTCTCTCTATTTTTGTCATATCAGGAAAGGGTTTTGGGAAGGGGAAGTGGGGAAAGGTGCTGACGTCCTTCCTTAGATATTACTTAGCTAGGTTTCAATTCTACCATAGGTCTACTTAAATTTTTTAAAAGCTGCTTTTTTTTTTTTTTTTTCCTAGCAATGATGCTTACCTGATTTTTATTTTCTTTTTCTTTCTAGTTAGTGATTTAAGACCTAGTGCTTTGCCTGGATCATTTGATGTAAGTCGTTCAATGTTTGATCTCAGAAGCCCACCTCATCGATTCATGAAAGTGAGTTCCCCTTGAAATTTAGGTTATACTGGAAACTCAGCTTACATGGTGTATCTGTTCCTGTTGCATTGTGTTTTCAAAGTAAACACTGAAGGGTATTGTACTATGCACTGAAAGGACTAGAGGGAAAAGTTCAATGCCTTGACCAACTTTAAGAAGCTATTTCCTGATGTCTCCTATGACTTACTGCTGCTCTGGCCCAACGCAGCTGTTGAGAAACCTGAGTAGGCTGTTAGGATGAGACAGACATGAGGTTGTGGTGTATCATCTTGTGATTTCTCCGATCAGTTGCAAAATGGTACACTGTAAGTTTCCATTGATGCAAAAAACACTGCTTTTTTTTTTCCCCAAATAATCATCTTTTACATAGAGATGAAGTTGCATATGTATCAGCAAAAAAAAAAAAAAAAAAAAATCTGCACTGGCTATATGTGTCCTGCATTAGCTCTTTGTGTCAAAGTGGTAATTCCATGCTGCTAGATCAAGAGATTAGTAGGAAATGAGATAATTATTTGAAATTGGGTGGTGTTTTGTTTTCGTCATGTCTTCTCTGATGGTAGAATCTCTGGCTTTTCGCATCTGTTGCTCTGAATGAAGTGACTTTTTTATTTCTTCCCCAGAGATACGATTCAGTCTCCAGTGTGCCTAGCAGTACATCTTCCCGGAAGGATTCACAAGGCAGTAGCAGGAGTCTGGGTAATGTCTGGTTTGTTTACCTTGTAATGAAATATCTCCCTTTTCACTTGGAACATTAAGCTGTCTCTACTGTTGCATTCTCATGCTTTTGAAAAATTCATTTCTGGATTTACTACCCCAGTGGACTAAGAAATTACAGATGCTCTGTTAGGATAGAATGTAGCACCTTGGTCACAGCTCTAGTCCTTTTTCATGTAGCAGTATTTTTTCTGTGGGAAGTGCCTGGAATCCCGTGCCCATATGACACTGAGAATTTGACAGGCAAGAATATTGCATGCACACCTAGTGTCCTTATTCATGAAAGAACGCTGAAGAAGTGGAGGTACTGCAAAGTAAACAGTTAAAAATTAATCAAGTCCCCATGAAAATCACCCTGCTGGAAGTCAGAATTTCAGTCAGTCTCCTCAAAAAGAAGATGAGGGGGCATTGACCTGGTTTCAGTCATGACAGAGAAATGCTGGATATTAAATGGCTCCTCTGACTTGGAGAAAAGCATAATACTAAAATGTTTACTAGGCTGGAATTGAAATCTGAGAAAGATAAAAAGCAGGCCAATGTATTAACTTAACAGCAAAAGTGATTAATCTATGGGAAGTGATAAATCAGAAATGTGTTCTGGGTGTCTCAGGCACATGCTTTTTTTTTTCCTAGAAGTTGTTCGAGTACAACAGAAGTTGTTAAATTCAGTAGAGATAACTGGGGTAAACTTGAAGGCTTGTAGTTATGCAGAAGGTCAGGCCACAGGACTTCATGGATATTTTGTCCTTAAAATGTACCTGTTAAGATATTTCAAACTTATTGTGAGAGAAGTTTTCAAAGATAGGCAGTCCACCTAATCAGTTCCCTTATTCTTGGAATGTTGGCTTTCTTCCACAGATACTATTACATTATCAGGTGATGAACGAGACTTTGGAAGACTGAATGTGAAGTTGTGTTATGTTTCTTCTGTAGAACAGATTTGGATCACAGTTTTACATGTAAGCAAATATAAATAACTTGATTATTTCCTCAAATAGATATTTTACTATACTTAGTGTTAATTCTCATTAAATTTGGCTCTCTGTTACTTTAAGGAATACTTTTAGGAGAAAAAGGAAATTACTTCTAAGGATTAATATGAACAAAGTTCAGTCAAGTGTAGTACTGGGCTTCATTGAAAGTACCTTTTTTGTTATTATTATTTTTTTATTTTTTCTCCTGTTGCAATCTCTGTTCTGCTGCAGTCAACAGTAAAAAATAATATATATTTTTGTTAGCTAATGTGATACTGTTGCGCTGCCTGTTTTATAAACTTCCAGGAACTGTGAATAATTTTTAGGCAATTGAACTCTTGAGTAGTCAGAAGTCTCATAACTACATCAAGTGATAAATACTATATAAGGGATTTAATGATTTATCTGTTGCCAAATTGCCGCATAGTGAAATCATTAAGATCTACCGAATAACTTTTTTTTTTAATTTTATTTTATTCTCTGGTTGTGAAAATGAATTATTAAATAATCTGAAGTACACAATCATTACACTGGCTCTGATTTACATTCAATATTACAGGAATGATGCGTAATTCTGGAAGAGTGTAGAAGACTTTCTAAGTTGTCTGAAGGCCAGAGTCCTAGATTGTCTAAACTGACTGTGTTTTCAATGTTGCAGTGCAAAGACCTGAACTGGCCTTCTAGCTGTGGGGAAAATCCTCGTGTCTGTGTCAAGGGAGTTCTCATGCTGCCCAAACCAGTGCATTTCAAATCTTCTGCCAAGGAAGGGTGCAGTGTAAGTAGAGGCAAGGAAAACACCAAGAAAGCTTCTCCCTGCTCCCCCCCCCCCCCCCCCCAAAATAAAACGTAAATGGATTTTTAAAATGGACCAAACATCTACTCCTGTGCCATACTTGCTGTGGTAGCTGCCTAGGTTCAGGTTACTTCCTCCCACCACCCTCAACTTCTCAAAATCCTCTTAAAAGCCTTGTTCCTCTTCCTCCCCCTATATCCTCTCTTGCACTGTATTGCTGTCCACATTCTCTCCCAAGTCTGCAGGACAGATAGGCTCATGGGGGGCTGACCTGTGAGTTGCTGGTCTTGGCAACTCAGTGGTGGGGGACTAGAGGAAAACTGGGCATACCTGTAGGTACACATTCACCCCAGGGAAGGTAGATGATGTTCTGCCTCTCACTAGGCCGGAAGACAAAGTTCATACTTCCTCTCTACAGAAAGCAGTAAGAACTGTTTGCATGGGACAAGACTCCTGATAGTGGCAGTTTTAAGGGGGTAGAAGGTAAAGCAACATAAACCTCCCTTGTGAGTCAAAGGTAAAACAAAATAAAATTAGCAGGAGAGGCAGAAGCAGAAGGCTCCAGGAGAATTGGCGATGGCGATGTGTGTATGCTGTTGTAAAGCTCCAGAAGAGATGGCCTCAACTCGTTACGGTGGTGAAAAATAATCCAGAGCTTTGTCCCTGCCAGGGTGTGACAGTGAGGTGGTGAGTCTGTGGAGGCTTATCACTGTAAAAGCAGACTTTTCCATGGCAAGCTAAAATGGTAGCCAGAAGTGACTATAGGACCAGGAAGCCTTGTTTTCAAGGTTTCAGGCTTGGTGCAACTCTTACAATGGTGTTGTTACCCCTCTGTTTTTCTTTCTAGGACATAGAATTTATGGAAACTTTTGTATTTGCTATTAAACTGCAAAGCCTGCAGGCTGTCAGATTGGTATTTAAAATCCAGACACAGACTCCCAGGAAAAAAACAATTGGAGAGTGCTCCTTGGCACTGCGGGAGCTCAGCTCAGAGGAATCAAGTCATTGGCTGGATATATCTCCTCCTTCCAAAGCACCTGTAAGTGGCAATACTGCAAAAGTATGTTGTTATATCACCTAGAAAGAGTTGCTGGAATTTAAAGTAAAATAATTCAGTACTAATTTCATGTTAACAACAAACAGGATTTTTCTTTTCTTTTTTTCCACTTTCTTGGGAAAAGGCATTTTGATGAGGACAAAAATGCAGACTTTTGAACTGTGTATGTAGCTGTTCTAGACACAAACTGCAGATGTTCCTGGGAAAAGAGCTAGAGCAATCTCTTCCATACCATGGCCCACTGCTTGATGGAGGGGCATTCTGGAAAAATGTTCAGCAAAGGACACCAGTTAATTGCCTTTTCTGACCAAAAGGCATCAGAAGATCCTTAGGACTCACAGCAAGAGCTCCAAGCAAATGGCATCTGGTTTTATTATGGAAGAAAAGTGCTAAGATCTTCAGTGGCTTGAAACTGCAGATAGCTATATATTTAATATTCAGATTGCATGCTGTGAAGTAATAATTCAGACAGTTCATTTCCATTAGTGTAATAAGAAGCAGGTGGTTTTCACAGTGGGATTTCCTTTCCCCTTACCCTCACTTTGTTTGTTTCTTTTACAGATTGTGTCTAGACATTTGTATTTTCAACAAATTAAACTTGAATTAGCAATTCAAAACCAAATTTTATCTAAGTGTGTCTGAGTAATACAAGTGATACTCTTGATTTCTAACATAAGCTACACTTGACATTTTTAAGTTCTAACAAGAATAACCATATTGCTTCAAAAGCAATAAGATTAAATGAAAGAGGAAGCTGTTTTAGAAACTGCTTCATCCCAATGTAAATTCCTGAATCATCTCATAGCTTCTCTCTCTCTGTTGGCTTTCCTCACCATTATATCCAAGAGCCCTCCAGACACTGCTGGAATTCATCCCTGTACTCCCCTGTGAGGCAGCAAACTACCCTGCTTGCCAATAGAGAGCCAAAGCTCAGAGTCTGGCTGCCTCTCAGGGTTGCACAGAAATTTTGGGGCAGAGCTGCAAAGAGAATTTTGGTCTCTTCGATGAATTGGAGCCTGACTTTTCTTTATCTGACGCGTTGTGCTCTCGCTTGATGCATTTTGCTTCACTGAAGTGCGTTAGAACTTGAAGGGAATGAGGACTAGCAAAGTCCTTTTAAATGGAGGCTGTCAGGAAAGCTGGATCTCTGCTGGTCTTCTCCTGCTGCTCTTGGTGTTCCGAGTACATTAGCAACTGACAGGAGAGGAGTGAGGATGCCTCAACATAACTTTGCCACTAGCAAAAATTCTAAAAAAAAAGTCAAACTGGAGATCTCAGTACATTCCGAGTATGTGGGGGAGGTGTGTATGTGTGTAGGCATGTAAAACACAATTCCACTGCATAGGACACTCCACAGCATGCAGTCATCCTGAACATTCATGACATTAAGTGACGGAGCCTTGTATCTATGGAAAGCATTGCTTATAGCTCCATATTGCAAAATTCAAAAGTACGGGAGGAGAACTCTGAAGTTTTTTGTTAGTGGAGCATACCTAGTCTCTCACTTCCACACCCAGGTTCAGTAGAGCTACAGCTGCATGTTCAGTGTTTCCTGTGTGTTTCTGCTCTTGCCATTGAGGAATCTTTCCCAGGTGAAAACCAAGGACTCGTTTATTTGTTTGATATCTCTGGCTGCAGCCCACGAGAGCCATATGTGCACTGCACATAAGCAGTCCATCAGTGGAGCACATGTACTGCAGCTATGACAAGTGCAAGATGCACTTACTGTGCATCTGCAGGTTGTGTACACAACGCATGCTTATATTTCTGTCCAGGAAATCCCAGATAGAACTGTGAGAGCCCAACATATGACAGAATTCCTGTGTTTCCTGAGTTTATAAGCAATTTAATCCAGATGTTATGGCAACATTCTTCTGCTTGTAGGTGTGCCGTGCAGAACTTCAAGTAGGAACTTGTTTTCAAGCAATAAACAGGAGGATTCAGTTACAGATTCTTGAAGCACAAAACCTTCCAGTTTCGTCTACACCACTGTCTTCAAGTAAGTTACATCAGCTGTCTTATGCCTCCTGTCTAAAAGCATTTGTAACAGGTAAATTGCTGCTCTAATGGATTGGCAATTCATAACATTCCTTACAAACCTCAGACTAAGATATTGTGCAGTAGATTTCCATTGCCAAGGCTTGTTTCCACAGATGTCTTACTTGATTACTTTTTGTTTGGTTTGAAGCTACGTGTTTATGTATTTTGGAAGATTTTTATCCCAGCATTAATCCTGACATATAAGAGCATTAGCTTGCACTTGCTGTTTGGTTACTGTGTTAATCAGTTCAATATTATTGAACATACTCTGTGTGACTAGTTAGGAAAGCTATTGTACAGTTCTTTTGGCCAGACTTTTGGGAAATTACTGCAATTTGAACCATACGTGTGGATCTTGTCTGTTCCTTTTTGGGTGTGTTTGTGAGTAACCCTTTGTGTGCTATGCCTTTTTCCTTCCCTTTTGTGCTAGATTTCTTTGTGAAAGTTGGAATGTTTAGTACAGAAGGGATGGTCTGTAAGAAGAAGACTCGTCTTCTGAAGTCCGCTAATGGCCGAGTGAAGTGGGGAGAAATGATGATTTTTCCAGTTAGCCAAACTGAACAAGGAATTAGCTTTCTCATCAAGCTGTACAGCAGAAGCTCAGTGAGAAGAAAACACTTCTTAGGACAGGTTGGTTTCTGCTAAATGGCATGATATCCTTTACTTAAAATCCAGTTCCACAGGTTTTTTGGTGTGAGTTTTAAACTACTTTAAATAACATGGCATATAGCCAAATAGTAAATTCTAATAAACTCTTCTGGATGTAACCCAAGAAAGAATAGTACTACGCTTTTAAACATGCACGAACATCAGAATGGGAGCTGACATTTGATTTTTCTTTTTAAAATAAATCCTAAGTCTTTTTTGTGTGGAGTATTACTATGTGAAAGATTCCTTTCTACAGTCAGACATACGATCTCCTCCTTGCCTCTAGGCTTTCTACAGAAAACAAGCATAGCACTCACAGGAGCTCCATGACCTACAATGTACTGTACAGACAGGGCTTATGCTGTTTTACCATACCAATACACTTACAAACAGGTGTGTGTAAAAGAAAGTACCAACAGCTACAATATCAGACTGCCTTCCTGGCTAAAACAATGCTGAAATCAGCACAATAGTCTAAATATGAATAATCAAGTGATAAGATAGGTGACCAAATAAAAAATTATTTTTTTGTTGAGTGCTCTTTTTTCCTCTTTTTTTTTTTTTTTTTAAAACAGCTGGAAATTCAGTCGTATCTCTTTGAAAGCATTTGTGTGATCATATTTATTTAACCACCATAAAACTTGGTAGTCTGGTCTCTTGTTATTTTCTCTGTCCTCTTCCCCTGATTATTCTAATTTACCATCATCCTGTCCCTTCTTTCTCTCCTTTTCATCTTGGTACAGTGAACCACAGCTGTTCTTAATGCTCTGTGATTTCCCTGACCCAGCTAGATTTAGTAGCAGAATTTTAATATATGCATAAATGAATAATCTAGAATTGATTTTGAGACACCAACTGTAATGTCCCTTGTCAGATGAAGGATTGTCCTATTCTTGGGTATTGAAAATGGCACTGTCCCATTCTGGTGATGTTTCTTGTGCCTGCTGAAGATATGCAGTTACAAGAGATGCTGATGTGCTACAGAAATGATGTGCCAGAAAGAGTTATGTGAAGTTCCTCCATGTTATGGAGCCTCATGTCACATACGTTCCATCTTTCAGTGATTCCTATTGATGGAATTGGATTTGGAATAAGGGGAAAAAAAAAAAAAAAAAGCTCTTTTCAGTTGTGCTACCTAGGGGTGAAAATAACTGGGTATGATTTTGCAGTCACTTAGCAATGTGTGAGGTCATCTCAATCTGATGAGTTACATTTAATCATGAGTCGTATTTTTAGGGGAAGGAAATGAGCTACTTCTGCTCCTCAGAGGTTATTTGGAAAAGGTTGTTTCAGCTCATGCAGGCAGACATTGCCACATAACACATGAAGACATAAAATATGGCTCAGGGAAAAATGTACTTTGAGCAATTGGCTGGGTAGCTGGAAAAAGATGAATATAGCTGGATCTATTAACTTTGTTCTTCAGAGGATGATGTTTAATTGGATGCTGTTCTAAGCAGACAATACTTAGATTAGGCTGCTTTTACAGGCATGTCTTTAATCATGAGCAATCTGTATATTGAATCTCTGTGGATGAAACATCAGCTGTCTGTGGTATTCTGGAAGACATTATTCTCACTTCTAGAGGACTCATGCCTCAGCACTGTAGGCTAAATGTACTTCATGGTGAAGGTTTCTGAGAAGTCTTAAAAGGACTCATTCGTGGAAGACTTGAGGAAATAGTCCTGTAAATAAAGATACCTACTTACATAAGCAGAATTCTTTTGGCAGTGGGGGCTGGTGATAATGTTCCAGGGGAAAGCTTCCTACTTGTACCTCATTTCCTCATTTAATGGCCACTATCCCTTAACTGAACACTGAGAAGGAACGGACTCTTACTGCATGGCTGTGTGTGGTACGGGCATGTTAGTAACCTCTGTGGAATGCAGGTTTGGCCCTGGCTGTTGGAGTGTGCAATTTTAAATGCTCGTGAAAAAACTGGACAGCTAGCTTGGGATGCCAGATGGCTTGCAGCCAACTGGAGTTTGAATGCATAGAGCCATCACTGGCCCTGATGAGCCCTTGACCCCAGCACATGCATTTGAATGGATCAAGGAATGCTTGACTTAAAACATCTTATTAAGCAGAGAAACATTAGTATGTAGTGAGTTCTCTAAACTATTTTAGAGGCTAAATTTAAATCCATACTCCCTGTGTTCCCAGCTGAAAGCCAAAATATGTTAGTCCTAACAGAACTGTATTTGTTGCTATTATGCTTTGGTCGCAGTCTACACGTTGTATCTTGTTCTACACTTCCATGGCATTTATTTGGAACTAATAAAGGCTGGGCCTCTGTTATATCAGGTAAACTCAATTTTATTTTTCTTTTTGTTTCTTACTGCAGATCTGGATAAGTTCTGATAGCAGTAACAGTGAAGCAGTAGAGCAGTGGAAAGATACTATTGCCAACCCTGAAAAAGTTGTTGTTAAATGGTACAGCATTGGTCCATCTTGAAGACTGGAGATGAAATTCAGAACTGATCTTTCTACAGATATTCCTGTGCTGTTTAAAATGGTATAAATAAAAAGAAAAATATGGTCTACACAGGTTCTTCAGAAGTTCTCCACTGCACCACACCTCCGTGATTACTGGGAAAATTCAGTTTCACCAAGAGAAATACTGGCTAAATGTTATTAAGAGGAAGACTTGGGAACTGGGGAAAGTGCTCATTTGATTTGAAAATATCCACCTTGAAAAAGATATTTTTGTCCCTTTTGGGCTTCATAAAAGCACAGAAATCCAATCTTGGAGAGAAGCAGCTTGAATCGGCGTTTTCTTCACTGGTCACTGACGTTATCCTCATCTGCAGTCTTGTCTCTGGCAGACTCCAAAGTCCATGGGAATTGGTCCGGTCAGTGGCTTGATCCTAGGTACCTCTGAGCCTCTGGGGTTGCAACTGTGTTAACACCATCTGATCAGAGGAACGTGTGCTTGAGCAAGTAGGAAAGCTGCAGGGTAGGAGAAGGCATAAGGGGAATGACCAATAAGGAAGTAGCCAAAGGCTTTTCTAATCTCCATCTTTGATGAAGCATCGTTCAGTACCCTGGCATGCCCATAGCTTGGGTTTTCCCCCATCCTGCTCTCTAAATAGATTGAAAGAGAAGCATTTCTCTGTGATCTTTGCAAGTGGGGCCCTGCAGACTTGCTCTGTTTGGGTGAATTCTGGTTGGAATCAGTGGAATAATACAAAGAGGCAATGGCCCTGCCTAGGATCAGGGCCAAGATCTTTAGATAAATTCCTTTCTTAAGTAGAATTCTTACAAGTAAACCACATCCTATCTAATCAACAATGTTCTAGCATTTGCTTACAGTACTAAAGCCCAGACTAGCATGTATGAAGGAGTAAGCAAATATTTACTGACATAAGTGCTTTTTGATATAATTTCAAATGCAGCACAGTAAGGGACTCAGACTTTGTTTAAAAGATGGGCTACTACTGCAGAAGTATTTGTTACACACCTTAGGATACTGAAAAATTATGTGTGGGAGTATATTTTTGTTACTTGTTTCTAGCAAGAAAAAATTACTGTATTTTTATTGCAAATTATATTTTTCCTACAAAATCCTAAGATTATTTTTTCTATTAGTTCCCATACTTTCAGGGGTTTATTCACAGTTGTTTTTAAGGTGGGAAAATGTCATGTGTATAATAATATATACATCTAAAAGCACAGATCTCTTTGCGCTACTTTACTGGATTTTGAAAAAATATATATTCCATTAAGAACACTGCTTACACATTCACTGTTGGCTGTCTGGACTGTACAAATACATATGTTCATACAGATGCTGAAGAATTGTATCTTTTTTATAACTTGGATCCCATTCAAAAATCTGACATGAACTAGAGTGGCAATGAGAGCACTTGCTGCTGGAAGGCAAAGGAACAGTGGGGAGCAGAGAAAACACTTGTAAAACAGGAAGGCACGTTGTATTTAAGCATAGAGCTCGGACTATCTTTCACTTTTTTGACTTCGAGTAAGGGTCAAGAAAAAATGGATTATCTCAGATACTATTTTTTTTTTTTAATCAGCTGATAATTGAAGCTTTTAAGACTTCAACCATCCCCGTTTTGTTGTTGAAATCTAGTATTTTGAAAATGGGCAAACAAAAGGATTTTCCCAGGCTCTCACCTGTTACGGTTTTTGACCAGTTTTTATAAATGAACTGAAAAAGTTTTTGCATGTTACTCGGACAACAAACATGAGTTCTAGCTCTTACTGACACCCTGTGCAAAGCTCCCAGTAGGCCCAGAGGGTCCTGACTGACAGCGTTAACTTCCAGCCAGTTACAACACTTGGGATGAGCCTGGCCTGTTGGGGAAAATGAGAAAAGGAACTGGACTGAGCTGATATTCTTGGAGTGCCTTTACTTGAATATGTGGATCCTTTTTATTCATTGTGGCTCAACTGCAGTAAACAAAAGTGCAAACTAACATTTTTTTATGCAGAATGCCACTCTATTTGAAAGAGAGGACAGGGAGTATCCCAGTGGTTTGGAGGCTTTGATTACCATGGCAGTGGTTCTACAGAGATTGCCAACTCAGTGGATACTGTGTAAAATGGACTTTCGGGGCTGTTGTAAGACATGTAGGCTCTTAAAAGCCTAACTAGTACTGTCTCCTTTTTCCTATGTTAATATTTAATCTATGTGTTTATAATAAAAGTTATAAACAAAAAATACTCCCTTTTTTTCCAATTCTTTATACCAATGTTCACCAGCATCTCAAACTGAAGTTCAAGTCCTACCTTTTTCTCTGAGAAAATTCCAACTAATATTTCACGTAGTGCTGCACGTAGGGGAGTTGGCTGCTAACACACTGAGGAGCTACATAAGGCCTCTCCCCGCAAGATGCACGCAGGTACTAGAGCTCTCTGAAGAACATGCTCTGCGGCACTGCTTCATCCTGTGCTCGTTCCCAGGTTTTGGGGTTTTCTGCATTTGTGTGTGCCTTCAGGTAAGAATTCAGTGAATTCTTAGTAGTTGGCTAAAGACATTGTGCTTTTTTTCTTGGAGCATTTAAGTTGCTTGTTGCCCAGATCTGTTCCTCAATTTGTCCAGAGCACTACAGTGTTCTTGAGGAAACTGATTGTATTTCAGGTTTAGAAAGCAGAAAGTCCTTTATTGGTCCCACCACACAAACTTTGGCTCTGCTTGCTACTAGCCTCAGCTGACTCAGTGCACACTCCACTACCAGGAGCATGGCATTGCCAGCATTACCAGCAGAGCCCTGGGATGTCTGGCTCTGTGTGCACTCCAGCAGTGTTGTATGTAGAGAGGGAAACGAGCAATACTCAGCTGCAATAAGATGATGTGGAAAAGAAACTTACGTTGCACTGTTTGGGCCTTTTTTTTTTTTTTTTTTTTTTTTTTTTAAACTGCTGTCTCCTACTTGTGTCCTAATTGCTGTCTCCCAGGATCCCGGCAGGAGAGGAAACCAGGAATTCCCTTTGCTTCCACTATTGAGGAAAATCATCTAAGGATGGAGAGGGACCTGTCCAGCTCAAGAACCAAAAGGTGCCCATTCATCGCATCAGAATTTACCTTGCAAGCAGACCAAAGCTGTGCTTTGAACAACCCATCATCACCTGAAATAACAGTCCAGCCTTCATAATAACGCCTGTTTTGGTGCTTCTGAGGATGCCTGCCAGGTAAAGGGCTTGTCCAGAGGATTGCTTACAGTGGGTTGGAAACTTTTGGAGGATGGGGGCTTCCAGTGAGTCAATTATGTGAGGATATCTGTATAAGAGGTGGTGTAGAGGATGCATGGGAATGGAAAATGGCTGGAAGGAAAAATCTTTGTAGATTATTTTTTTCCAAGTGCATGCTGAGAAGACACTGGGGTGCATGCACACTGACTGACTCTTGAACAGAATTGTGAAAGATGGAAGATACTTTGTGGTGTAGTAGAATCAACCAGTGAGACAAACTTACTAGTTGTCACATAGAGCATTTTTCACTGATGATTCATTGGGTCTAGAGCTTATCAGTATGGTTTTTATGTTAGACAACAGTCCTGAAGAAAAAACATGAGACAAGTTATGTTACATGCATGTTCCTAGCACCAGTCCCAGGGTACAACTGGCTTTAAATTGGGGTGTTCCAGCAGATGTTATTTCAATTTGAATGTCTTAAAAGGCCAGCTAGAAATCACCTAGGATGTCTTGCCTTTTAAGTGCAGAATATTTTGCTTTACTGCTTAGTGACTGCCTCACTATAAATGCTTGTGAGACTTTGGCTCCTCCAAATTCAGCTCCTGGCTTGTTTGAGACTAAGGCAGTTTTCCAGAAAAGGAAAATAATGCATCATTTGAAGACCAATCCACGACATAAATTAGCAAGGAACTTTATGTACTCCAGGATAGATGCAAGAAGGAAAAAAGGTGTCTCAGAGCA
Source organism: Tyto alba (assembly GCF_018691265.1). Lineage (NCBI taxonomy): Eukaryota > Metazoa > Chordata > Aves > Strigiformes > Tytonidae > Tyto > Tyto alba. The sequence goes on along the minus strand of NW_024881280.1, from coordinate 30,965,139 downwards.
CTCTTCTAATGGTGACAGCTGTATGTTGTCCCTTTAATTCATGCTCAGCCACTATTTTGATAGTTACAACCAAGTTTACCGTCATTAAAAATACTGTTATGAAAGCTGTATTGTCAGTTCAGTTAATTTGTAGATATAAGGTACGCATGGTTTATAGTTGGATTTGATGTTGCTTCTAGTTAGGAAGCTGAGTGAGTCACTAACTTACAACAATTTTGATGAAAACAGCAGAGCTTCGGAAGCTGCACCAGTTTTATTTCAACCAACTCCAAAATGGATGTAGGTGAACTGGCAAAACAGTTATGATCTTACATTAAATGTTACTCATACAGAGATCTGTGCCTGCTTAGTTAGAAACCAACCATAGACTAAACTTAATCAGATTTTCCAAAATGTGTATATATAATTTCACTGGTTAATCAAACAATCCTGTTTTAAGTTTATTTATTTATGACTAATAGCATTCTGTATATAAACAGGGCCAACAAATTTATTTTTCAAGTCTTTACATCTCAATAGCATGACATGGCATCCCTTTTAAGGAAAAAAATGTAAGATTTTACCTCAAAAGATGAGTGGGAGTAACAGTTTGTAAACCACATTATCATAAAACATTACTTGGAAAAGGATTGTATTTGAGTACCCGATCTTTTGTGATCACAATACAAATAGTGCCATGTTGCTAAATCCATTAGACATCCCTGGTTTGTTCTTTTGTTGGCAAGACATCTGTATAAAACAAAAGGTAATTTTGTAAGCATTCAATTAAGCACATATGCTGTTTGACTTGAAAACTGTCTGCCTGATGGAGGTTGCTTTTCGAGTTATGAATTGATTTTTGCAGCCAAAGCATAAGGCTGTCTAGAAGTTGGAGGCAGGGTTGTCCCACTTCTTACTTTCATCCTGCCAACATATGTATGACATGGGAGGGAGGCTGCATAGTTGTGGAAAGCTTGGCATTAATCACGCTGGACATGATATACCCCCCCTTGTTTTTCCAGCTTCTTCGGTAAAATTACATTACCATGTAAATACAGCCCTGTACATGATCTCATGCTTGGTGCATGGAAAAAGCCATCACTAAAATCAGCACCATGTTCCGCAAATACTGCTCCAGGAGATTTACGTTCTTTTCTCTAGCTTGCACTGAGGGGGGACAGGCCATCATCCCTCACAATCTATGGCAAAACTCCCATAGTGTTCAGGAGAAGCAATCACTCTTCAAAGCTGTTTTAGTTATTTCAGCGTTGTGATGGTATGATTTATCTGACAAAAGGTTACACACAGCTTAATTTTTTAATATATTTTTAAAATAGATAAAAATCTGTTCACAGGGATGTTTCTGTAAGAACCGAATTTCATTGAAAGTGGATCCACATCTCTTAAACATAATGCAATTCTTTCCATAGAATTCAGTAGCTTTGAAACAAATCCTCTATGCCGATTTTTTTTTTTCCCCACGTTTCTAACTGTGCAACTTTTTTCTTCCTTTTATTTGCCTGTAGACTGTTCTTCTCCCTCAGCATCAACAAGTCTTAAAATGATATTTGCTTTTTGCAATTTAATTTCTGCTTTTCTAGTAATGTTTCCCTTCTTCATCTAGTATTGGGACCAGCATTACATAAGCCCTACTTCAGCTGTTTAAAGAACTAGCTACAAGCAGGCAGCTTTCAATCCTAGGGCTTGGATCGTGTCTGATGCTCTACGTTTCTCAGCTACCTTTGCTTGCAGCTTTGATGGTATGGTTCTTTTGGAGCTCTCTGAATTTGTGTTGTCTACCACTACTGAACACAGCAACAGGACAAATGAGTTGTAACATCTTATGTGTACCTGGGTATCTTCACCTGCCTTTTTCTTCCTCCAAAAATTACCTTAAGAAATAATTTTGGGTGAACAGAAGGAGCAAGCTGTGCTTCTGGCCTTTGTATGGTTGTTGGACTGCCATTACCTGTGCTGTGAAACAAAGGGGAAGGCTCAAGGAAGAGCCATGAAAAGCTGCACCTCCAGGTGGGGGGAGGCTTGTACCTCCTGTATATACCTGGGAAATACTTATTAGCCTGGGGACAAATCCCTTGCCAGATGCCCCAAGGGAGAGGGCATCATATTGTACTTTTTACCCTTATCTTGCAAAACTCTCTGGAGCTATGGAGCAGCTAAATGGGGAAAATTTCCATAGGAGGAATGGTATGGTTCACAGATTTCTGTGAAGCAGAGCACTGACTGAAAGATCTCGGCAGTCTTTGAAAAACAAAACAAAACAAACAAAAAACAACCAACAGACATAGTAATATACTTGTTAGTCTTAAATACAGCCAAGTTTTGTTGCTTTGTATAGGAGAGGAGTGAATTCTTAGTTTGTGATAGGTAGCAGAAGAAGAAAATGCACGGACACCCAAACCAGGGCTGGGTCTCCTCTGCACTGGTATTTGTTAGTCCTTCAAACACTGAGGTGGAACTATACACAGTTACCTGCCCCTTTTCCTGCAGTAAGGACAGGTTGAGTGGAGGAGTGTTAAGGGCAGGTAAAATAAAAGCAGTGCTTTTGTTTTGAAAAACATTGGTTTTCAAAGCAATGTATCATGCCTGTAACTATTGACAAAGCTTTTATTTGACGTGACTTAAGATAGATGATTACGCATTTAGGTATTTGCTTAAGTTCTTTCAATACTTCCCTGGCATGAGACTGAATTCATCCTCTTTGCATTTAAATAGTGCTTCATTCTGCTATGTTCATTGACCTTTGAGCTCTAGACTTAATAATGCCTGATTTTCTATGGATTCGTTCTTCATGGTTGATTGACTTTGGTATACAAATCAGTGTAGACCTTCCTGAATCTTTTTGCTGCACATCAGATAGTTAAGAGTTTCTCTCCCAGATGCATTCTCTGATTTCTAGTAAGAGGTGAGCTCATGACAGCTATTCCTTCACCTGGGGAACCGGGAGGCGGCTCTCCCTTGTCTACCTGAATGTTGGGTTTTCCTGAAACCTTTAGAAACAATTATCTGTCACATCCCTACTATCAGTCAAATTTGGCTGCAGTGACTAATGAGCTAAAAATTATTGTGGGCCTTGGAGAAAATGAGAGAAAACAAGCTATGCTGCTTCAGGACCCTGGGGCTCAGCTGTGTTTTCCTCTCTTCTGCCACAGGCCAGAGAAATTTTTTGGATCATTGCTGGTCATGATTCCAGCAATGCTCGTTTTCAAGGCAGCTCAAGCAGTTTTTCTGAAGACACATTTATTAAAGCATAGATATTTTGGAGCACTATGCTATGGAGCTGGCCACTGGCTGGGGTTTCACAGTAATGCAGTTTTAAAGATCTGGGTGAAGCGAGTTTTGATGTACCTTGAAATTACCATTGACTAAAAGCAGAAGCAGAGGTTTAATGAAGGTGAGTATGAAGAAATGCTTTAAAAGCATCATTTTTAGATAATAAAATAACCAGTAGCAGCAAACATCAAGTCCTCTTCTAATCTCAAGCATGTACATCTAGTTAGGAATCCATTAAAGCTCACAGGCAATAATAATGCCTTTTTTTAAACCACTAGTCTTGCTACGTTTAACTCGGTGCTGAGGTTGAAAAGCTCTGTGTTCCACTGGCAGGCTGCTGACTCTGGCAGCTACAAACTGTCCTGAACCTTGGGAGCAGGAGCTGAGATTTCTAATCATTGTTCTCAGATCTACCCTGTGACTTGTGCAGAACATCAGAAAAATTCACCAACAGAATCACTTCAGTTTCAGGTAGTCTGACTTGCTTTTGGAGAACATACTTTATTGAGAATTACGAGTCTGTGGATCTAGATCTACTGCACAAACATGCCCAAGGAACTGGATTATTGAATGATGACTCAAATCAAAAGTTTTGAAGGGTTTTTTTTAAGCGCAGGACAGATAAGCCCAAACAATTCTGGATGAAACTGTGACAATGAAACCTGCGTTTGTGATTAACATGACTGGCTCGGGGGCAGGGAAAAAGAGGCTCAGAATGCCCATGAAATAAAAGTAGGGAAAATTGGATAAATACAGAGAGAAAGGGCTGCAAAAATCAGGATTAATATACTCGCTTAATTTCAAAGGCAAGGGACTAGTCTTGGTGATGTTAGGGACACTTTAACCAAGCTCTTGTCCTAAGGTGAAGTAGAACTTGGGAGTAGAAGAGGATCTCTGAGGCTCTAGTCCTTTGCTGTGATTTGTTAGACTTTGCTGTCTCTCCACATTACGCATTCGGTTGACCAAATGCAACCCTGCTGATTACCATTCTTTAGTGTAGACAAACTGCATTGTGTGTATAAATTAATGCCTTAAGTGTGATGGATTCAAAAGTGTACCACAATGGGATTTCTGGTATTAACTCTGCATGTAATGCCAAAATTCATAGAGAAAGAAATGTAACCTCAGCGTGGATTCAATATTCTCTGCTCCTTGCTGTGAGAGTAAAAATCCTACAAATACCCTTTTACAAAAATACAGCAGGTGCTGATGTTCCAGTCAGAGTGGTATTTATGGCATCCACTTGTTCTCAGCTACCTTATTTCATCAGCGCTTTGTTCCCTTTCCCTGCCTGCACTTCTCTTAGTTGTCTAAGAGACAAAAGCATAGTTGAGCACATCCAGCTGTTTTACTTCTTTTAATCAGCCCCTGGAAGGTCATCGGAATGACAAGTTTCTCCTGTCCTTTAGAAATGTATATCAAAGCTGTTGGCAAATGTCCCTCTGTATGAACAGATCAAAGCACTAGCCTGGTCAACAAAAGCAATGAGCCTACCTGCCATGCCAACTGCATCAACATTTCAGCAGGAATTCCGGCAGAGCAGGTCGTGAATCCAACGTTCAGGTGCAGATCCTCAGCTGGTGCAACGTAAACTGGACTGTGCATTGGTAGATCTGAGCCAGCTCATCTTATCTGGAGACCTGGACATGCAAGCCACAGAAGCTATGATCTTCTGAAAAGTAAGAAGATTGTGGCTATTGCTGTTCATCCCTTGGAAAGCTTCAGTAGTCTGCATTGGGCCCTCAGAAGCAAGTGTTCAGGACTGGAAGTACACTTTCAGCAGCTCCTGTGAAAATCAGAAAGAACCCTCACCTCTAGTCTGGACCAATGCAGAGTTATTCTGCATGGCCTTTGATATCCTGGAGACCCATAATTTGCTTTCTCAGTTCTAGTGTTTCCTGATTAAGATGCAGCTTCATGATCAACTAATAAGTCTTATTCATTTGTGTCTGTCTTACTAAATAGGACTTCCTGATGTGTCAGGGAAGAGGGAGGTAGAGGGGAAGAGTATTTACTGTGATCCTTGACAACACTCCCATAATCTGTTTTAATATTTCTCTGAACTAGTTGTCTGTGAGCTCCAAGTAGGAGACCACTGTTACACTAATAGAAAAAGTTAAGACACAGAACTTAGAAAAAAATTGACTAATTCAACTGTTTGACACCAAGTCTATTTCTTCATGTGATGCAACAGAGAGAATTCCTTCTTACCTTAGAGACCTAAATCAATACATATAAAAAATGTATTAGCTTATTCATTAAAATACTCTCTCAGCCTGTCCTCATAGTAGAGGTGCTCCAGCCCCCTGATCATCTTTGTGGCCTCCTCTGGACCCACTCGAGCAGGTCCATGTCCTTCTTACACTGGGGGTCTCACAGCTGCACACAGCACTGCAGGTGGGGTCTCACCAGAGCAGAGTAGAGGGGGAGAATCCCCTCCCTCGACCTGCTGGCCACACTGCTCTTGATGCAGCCCAGGATGCCGTTGGCCTTCCGGGCTGCGAGCGCACGTTGCTGGCTCACAGTCAGGTTTCCATCCGCTACTACCCCCAAGTCCTTCTCTGCAGGGCTGCTCTCAATCCGCTCATCGCCCAGCCTGTATTTGTGCTTGGGATTGCCCTGACCCATGGGCAGGACCTTGCACTTGGCCTTGCTGAACTTCCTGAGGTTTGCACGGTCCCACCTCTCCAGCCTATCCAGGTCCCTCTGGGTGGCATCCCTGCCCTCCACCGTGTCAGTCGCACCACACAGCTCGCTGTCACTGGCAAACTTGCTGAGGGCACACTCAGTCCCACCGTCCAGGTCTCCAACAGCACTAACCAGCACTGGTCCCTACACCAACCCCTGAGGAACGTCGCTTGTCAGTGCTCTCCACTTGGACATCGAGCCATTGACCTCAACTCTTTGAGTGCGAGCATCCAGCCAATTCACTATCCACCAAGTGATCTATCCATGAAATCCATGCCTTTCCAATTTAGAGATAAGCATGTCGTGTGGCACAGCATCAGAAGCTGCGCACAAGTCCAGGTAGGTGATGGCAGTTGCTCTTCCCTTATCCACCAGCACTGTAACCCCCATGTAGAAGGCCACCAGATTTGTCAGGCGTGATTTGCCCTTAGTGAAGCCATGCTGGCTGTCACCAATCACCTCCTTATTCTCCATGTGCCCTAACCTAGTTTTCAGGAGGATCCACTCCTTAAGGTTGCTGGGCACAGAGGTGAGACTGACTGGCCTGTAGTTGCCTGGGTCTTTTTTTTTTCCCTTTCTAAAAATAAGTGTTATGTTTCCCCTTTCCCAGTCAGCAGGAGCTTCACTGGACTGCCATGACTTCTCAAATATGATGGACAGTGGCTCTGCTACTTCATCTACCAGTTCCCTCAGGAGCATTGGATGCATCTCATCGGGTCCCACGGACCTGCGCACCTTCAGGTTCCTTAGATGGTCTTGAACCTGATCTTCTCCTACAGTGGGTAGAGCTTCCTTCTCCCAGTCCCCACCTTTGCCTTCTGCGACTTGGGCAGTGCAGCTGGAACCCTTGCCAGTGAAGACAAGCAAAAATGTAATCGAGTACCTCAGCCTTCTCCATATTCCAGGTGACCAAGTCTCCCATTTCCCTCCAGAGAAGGCCCACGTTTTCCCTAGTCTTCCTTTGATCACCAACATACCTATAGAAGCTTTTCATGTTGCTCTTGATGTCCCTGGCCAGATTTAATTCTGTCAGGGCTTTGGCCTTCCTAGCCTGATCCCTGGCTGCTCGGACAATTTCTATATATTCCTCCCAGGCCACCTGTCCTTGCTTCCTTTTTGTGTTTGAGCTTGTCCAGGAGCTCCTTGCTCATCCACGCAGGCCTCCTGGTGGTCTTACCTGACATCCTCTTTGTTGGGATGCATCGCTCCTGAGTTTGGAGGAGGCAATCCTTGAATATTAACCAGCTTTCTTGGGCCCCTCTTCCCTCTAGGGCTTTATCCCATGCTACTCTGCCAAGCAGATCCCTGGAGAAGCCAAAGTCAGCCTCCTGAGAGCACACCTGACTATGCGGTGCTTGAGGCTTTCACTATTTCTTCGTGGAGATCTATTTTCTAAATAATGGAGATTACATTAGGCCATCTATTAAACTGTCGTACATAAATATAAGGACTGCATTACACGTGAAAGTGAAAATTACTAAATTCACATTTTTAGAAAGAGGTGAAGTGTATTACAGTCTTTCAATTTGGAGGAGTTCGTTGAAGCCCCAAGAAGAGGCCAGATCATGCAGAAAATAAGAAACGGTGACACTACAAACTGTAGAAATAATTTGTGATAAAACCATTGGATTTTGCGAAGCTGTGGTAGTCATCCAGCTCACAAAAGCTTGTGCAGAATTACTGAGGCTATGACAACGTCTGTAATAGGCGATCCAACATATAAGAAGAAAAGAAGGTTAAAAAATAGAGGCGTGCAACGCTAATGAGGTCATAGGGAAAAAAAATACTGATTCCCCATGCTGCAGCAAATGGCACACGCTGAGACAATGCTCAGCATTTTGATGAAGATGCCAAACCTGCAGTAGGTTGGACAGCCACGCAGGCGTTTCCTCATGCCAGTACCCTGCGCACTGATGAAGAAGAGTCATTGCTACCACAGAGAAATTCTTCCTGGGGAAAGGATCAGGGGGACCTGTTGTGACAGGTAAAGCACGTGGTCCTCATGGAAACACACAGGCTACTGACTGCTATTAAACAGTCACAGAGTGAAAGCTGAGGAGCTAATGGGACTTTGTTTCTGTTGGAAACCGGCATCCAACTGCCTGGGTATCAGTTAGAGCCAGAGATGGCAAAGAGGAAAAACCCCGATATTCTGGAGTTCTGGGACCTGTCACTTATTTGGCATCATACATGCATTTGCATACACACACATATATATATATAAGTAGACACACACATAGACTGAGAGACAAAGAGTCTTGGCAGCAGCATCATTAAAGGTGGTCCTGTTGTGGAGTGAGCTTGTTACTGTCGTAGAACTAAACCAGCCAAAAAAGAAGGTGACGCTTTCTTCAAATCCCACCCAGCTAAACGGCACATTCTGCCCAGGGAGCCACAATTCGTATCATCTCCCTCCGTGAAGCTGGCATCCTTCTCTAGAAATATCAAGCTGGCAGTCATTCAGTTCCAGAGACATCATCCCCACAAGCCTATACTGAGTACTGCCATAGTGCCCAGCGCTTTGGCAGCAGATCTTTCTGTTACGTCGGTTGTAAATCTAGAAAGAAGATGCAAAATAACGTGAACGGCAAAGGGGGGCATAGCTCAGTATCACGTTTGTAAGGTCAGGGATGGGGACATCACAGACTCAGCCAACTATCAGACAGAAAGAGAGACACGTCTTGGTACCACCATCCCAGCCACTGGTGTATGATGATGGCATTGATTCCATTCAGTTCTGAGTGTGCAGTGATGTCAGGGATAATATTCCAGGGTGCTGAGGTTAATTGCTTAATGCTGTTTATCCAAGCTGATTGCAGGCCTCCCAAATTTCATTTACTTTAAAAACACTGAAACATTTCCTGATGTCTGTAATAAACTAGCCTGCAATTGGAATTTACAGGAAGGAGGTAGTAAAGGCAAATCTATAGCACAGTAATTTCTGCAGGTTCATACTGAAAGCAAAAATGGGCACAGCACACATTTTCATAAAATTAAACTGGTATTTTGTACTTCAGAATAAAGACAATTGAACTGGCAATATTGTACTGCTGCAAAAATGGGAAATACCATGCTGAGACCATAGTTGAGTTTTGCACAGATGACAAAAAGCTTTATTTGGTGCTGGGAAAGCCCCAGTTGGAAGATGGTTGGTGTCGAGCTGCAGTCACCATCTCTCAAGACAGATACAGACAAAATAGAGTTTAGAGGAAATGATGAGATTAAGAACAAGAAAATCTGACCTGTGAGTAAGGAGTAAAGGTACTGGGTTGTTTAAGCTACAAAAGAGAAAGCATGGAGATAAAATTTTAATTACTAATATACAGAAGTCTGTTGAAAAGGAGGACCGAGAATGACTGTTCTCTATGTCTACTAGGGAAAAACTGAACACTCACGTCATCACAGATGACAAGGAAGTTTCAGCTAGAAAATATCTGCTTCAGTTTTTTAGACTGCCCAGCAACATGTTAATGTCTCTATAAAATACTGAAGCAAGAAGAATGTGCTCGGCTATAACCTGCAAATCTTTAAAGCTTGATTATTGCTAAAGACAAATGAAAAGATGGTTTTCTTTACTTTTTAGTTTGCTGGCCTGCAGAAGAATCTTTAAAAAACAGTTCTTACCAGCAGACCAAAAATTACATATGAAAAGTTTTTAGTGAAATTAAAATAATCTCTCTTTTCATCTGGCTTTTTAATCCTTTCAGGAAAGTTTGGCAGGTCTCGGAATTAAAACTGACAAAAAGTTATTTTTGCAAAGGGACTGTGAAGCATTCACCTCACTGATGACAAGGAAATAACCTTCTATAATTTGTTATATTTCTGATACAGGAATGGTCTACAGGGTAAATATAATGTTAGCATTAGCATAAAGCACAACTTTCAGCAAACACCGCTTCTCTACCTTTTGTTTAATCCATTAATTCCTTATTGTCTGTTCTGTCCCATAAACGCTGTTTTGTGAAAGCTTTCCATTGCATCAGGTATGAGCAAAAAGCTAAAGCAAAGGTTCACCGAGTTCCTCAGCCAGGGGCCTCGCCACGCATTCCTCGGGCGCCTTTCATCGCACGGGGTGTGCCAAGTACGCGCGGGGTTCCTGCTCCGGCCACCAGCCCGAAGCAGGGCTTTATAAAATACTCCTGAAAAGGCTTAGCAAGTGCTGGGGTTTGATCTCCTTTTGGAAGCTCCCTCAGTGATTTCCGCTGCCCAAGCCCACTTTTATCAGTTTAGTTAACAGTGGCATTTAATGGAACAGGATGAAGCTGCCCGCGATAAAATCATGGTGGTATACAACCAGGGTGGAATTTGTTCGAGTTCTCTCTCCTGGAAACAAACAGGACCATAGGGAAATCAGTGAAATTGGTTTTCATTTGTTTCTTCTCTTTTTAAGACTCATCCCATGGCACCATCAGTTTCCTTTTGTCTTAGCAGCTGGAATCTGAAATTTCTGTCTATGGGGACGGCAAAAATTTAGTCAGAATGAAGACCTATGCTAATAATGTGGAAAAAAAAAAACACTGACAGCAAGAAAATATATTCTGTTCTAGGTTTAAAGCTGAATTTGCCTTAACTTTGTGAACTGGTGGCTGCTTTGAACTTGAATGTGTTTTGCCTTATTAACATGTAAAAGGTAGTCATTTAAAAAAAACCACATTCTACATTAATGGGACACATGCATAAAGTTTCAGAAGGTAGCTTTCGCTTGATCTTTTCTAACATTCCTGTAATGCGCAGTTGGAAACTCAAGCAGCACCACTGCAGACTTTAAAAATTAATTTGTCTACATTTCAGTCCCCATCTATTCACACTTATAGTATAGTCTGTCTTTCCAGATGAAATTGATTAAGCACATTTTGAATTTCAAAGCCCTTCTGGGTTCCCTCATATTTAAGTCTGACGCACAACCAGCTCTTTGCTGATTCCCAAACGAGCCCAGGTATAATAGGACTGGGCCTACCATGTCTTATGTTGATTTTCTGATTATGGTATTTTATTACAGTTAATTTACACACTGAAACAATTTTTTTTTTTTCTTTTACAGAGCTTCCTGTTGGCAACATGACATTGTGTGAATGGCATATAATCTTGACTCCTTTTGCAATATTGTGTGGTCTAATGCCAACTTTTTGTTTAAAAAGGGTGTGAAAGGATTTGATCTATGAGAAAATGATGCTAAACATTAACTGTGACATCATTTGAGCACTTGCCTCATGAATAACCCCGGATACTCTCACAGATGCAAAGTAGAATAGAATAGAAACTTTTTAAAATCAATTTCAGCAAGAATTCTGCCATAAAATTGCACGTGTCCTTTCTGTCTTTAATTTTCTAACTGAAGTAAAAGTTTTGTTCTTTGATGAACAAAGAATTTTTAGCCGATTACTTAATAAATGATACTTAATTACTATAAACTGTATGCTCTGGACAAAGGCCAACTATGATAACCATACTTTACCTTAGTAAGCTTCTAATTAATTTTGTGATCTCTTTAATGTGGTTATCAATTTCCCATCTCCACTTGTGGCACCTGTGATTCACTCCTACTCAGCTGATTTTGTGAGTTTTCCTCTGGGCACAGAAAGCCTTTTAATGAATAGGTTGTGTTACAGCGACACATCATAACAGAAATCATGAATGGAGGTTTTTACAGATGAAAATGAATATGCAGAAGACCTCGTTTAAGTTTCTTTTCTAGTTACTCAGACCTTATGGCTTGGAATGAGTATTTATTTAAATAAAAATGTCAGTGGCCATAAGCGGTTCCAAGGTTTGCATGTGAAGCACTGCATGAAAAATGGAACAGAATTAAGTGACTTAATTGACTACTTACTGTCATGTTCTCATGTTCAGAAGCTGTTTCTTGTGGAATATTCAAAACCAATTATTATTATTCAGCGCCACTGCTAATTGCTTGTAAAAGGCTTATATCTTAAGGCAGGGTCTCAATGTGAAAAGCTCTGCCTTTCCATCCAGTCATTATTACACAGTTTTTCTCTAAGTCCTTCTTTGTGTATAGCTAAAGGGAGGGTAGAAGGACTGCAAGGTAGCTGTGTGCAGAGTAAGGCCCAGGGAAGAACAGAGAAGCCCAAAAGGTAGCAGGCAGCTGACACAGGAGCAGCAGAGCTGAGCTTGGCTACACATTTGTGCTGCTCTGGCAATACCGAGTATCTCTGTAAACTTTGATTATTCAGTGCACTCTGGCTACTTTAAGATGCTCTGGAGCAAATCAAACCAAATGTAACTTTTTTTCGTAACTATCAAGTTAAAGCATGAGATTGCAGAGACCAAAGTAATTTCCATGCTCAACCAATGTATTTTCTTTATCTTTAATGTGCTAGATTTTCATTAACCTTAATTCCGAGTTTCCTAGGTTTATCATGTTTAGTTGAGGAGTAATAACAACATTACTCTAAAGTCATCTGGAAAAAATTGTCTGGATTTTACTCTACATTATGAAATGCATTTTCAAGTAGTTTTGTCAGGGAATATAATTCCCAGCATTGGTTGAAACAGTTTTGGGCGGAAAATTAGATCTTTATTAAATGCACATTTTTAAACAAAAAGTCTGCTTTCTGGGGAAAACCTTGTTTTCTTTTAAATCAACTAATTAAATACTCAGAACTAGTCCTTTAGCCAAAAGCTGAAAAGCCTCACTTTGGAAATACTCCCCATCTCTTCCCATGGGAGTTGTAGCTCAAATGTCTCGTTGTCCTCTATTAGTTGCTCTCTCTAAGGAGACTGCAACTCCAAGGGAGCACTGCAGGCAGCCGACAAGACAGGAGACTGACAGACATAGTCACAAGCCAAACCTGCACCCTCCGTTACAGCTCCAAGGACCCAGCAGGATGACATTTTCTAGATTCCTGCTTTTGGGACTCCTAGGGAATAGCTGGCAGTATGACTTCCTCTTGTGTTCCAAGACTCAACACCTTTTTCTGCAACACAGAATTTCCAAGACCAGTGGAAAAAAAAATTACTATCAGCTTGTCTTCCTCCTTGCTCCTTTGAAACCAGCATTATTCATATATCTGAACATGGAAACTATACAAGGTTTTGGTGCTGTGGGTGTTTGGCATCTGGTCATACTGGTCCCACTATCTTCCAGAACTGTCGTCCGACAGTTAACTTAAATCATGCCATACCCAGTGTCTGTAAATTTGTTTGCATATACCAATTAGAATTTATATAACCCTTAACAATACTGTAAAAGAAAGTTCACCCACAAAATATCCATCAGCATAGCTTAATAAACAGCCTTATCTGCATTTACATTAGGCTTCCACTCTTTCCTATTCAACATATGGTTTCACTTAGAAAGAGCAGACTTACAGTAAACTGTACCATCAGTAGGCTGATAAATGCTATAATTTGTAACAGTACGTCTGCTGGAGGAAGATTTCCCATGCCTAGTGAATGCTTAATGTTTTTCTAAAATACTAACTTTCTTCATATATCTCAACACTGAGTACTGTCCATAGGAAAAGAAATTATGGTTCTCGCCCACCTCTCTAAGAATGTTAGCTTTTCATTCATTTTACAAGTTACATGCTGGTGTTTGGATACTTAACAGAGACGCTAACCTCAAGATCCTTTGTACTTTGGAGGCAGATGGGATCTTAATTCTACTTCAGTGCCGCTGTGTTTGCTACTCTTGTAATGTGGCAGTTAGAAGTTCTGAACAGGGTAGTTTACATTTCACAATGCAAGTGTGGTGGGATCACCAGGTCCCATGCTGGGTGCTGGAAGGTTTCTGAAAACCTACTGGTCCAGGTGAAGACTCGGGCCTGCCTGTATGAAACATTTTTCTTGGAGGTCAGCTGAGGTGCAGAGATGACAGAGGTCCTTGAGGTTTTTGAGGTTCCTTGTGACATTTTTTTTTTTCATTTTGTGAAGCAGTAAAACTGGATGTCACCAGAACACGTACATGAGTAACAGGTGAGGAAGCCAGTTACCACCTGAACCATCAGTGTCTTTTGCCCCAGGCAGTGAAACAGATCACTGCAGTGAGACTATTTCTCTGTATGTGGCAATTGTGGATGCACCTACGCATCCCCAAATGGAGGCAACCACACACCACCTTAAAATAACAAGACTAGTGCAGGTCAATGCCCAGTGCTTTGTTCTCGTAGACTCCAGTCTGCAAAGAAATGCTCCCAGGAGAGTCTGCTCAGGTAAGACATATATAGTGGTATAAAGAGTAATCACATTGCAGGGCTTGGAGTCTGCCTGGTGAAGTGCTGCCGTGACCTGTAAACGTGGGAAAGGATTAAGGTCATCTCAACATGCTGACGCAGGAGGTTTATGACTAAAAGTTAATCATCCTGTTTGAAATGCAAACTTGCACCCGTCAGGAAAGTGTGCAAAGGGGCCAACAGTAGTGCCTGGAGACAGAATTTCCAGGTTCTGCTCTCACAGACAGGGCAGCTGGCAAAGACAGACTCTGTAGAAGGAACAGATGTAAGGCAGGAGAAAATGGGACTAGAAAATCCGGCCCCCCCTTCCCTGAGTGGTACAGAATGCTAAGTCTTGCAAAAATCACCAGCCTACCCTTGGTGTTGGATGCAAAGACCTGTGCCTCAGGACAGCAAGTCCTGGATCATTTGGCAAAGGGAAGAGCTGAACCCTTACCAAGCTTTTCATCAACCTCACCGCATTATTAAAAATAGATACATTTTGCAACACCCTCAGGCAGATGAGGTCACAATGCAAATGCTGATCCTGAAGGTATATGCCAAAGAAACGCTGCATTTGGGGCTGTTCCAGCCTCTTGGGAAACAATTCCCTCTGTAATTGCCATTGTTGCTGGTTTTGGCCACGGGTCCATAAGAACACTGAAAGGATTTTTTTTCCTTTTTGTCCTCAAATCGAAGCTTTAACAACTAATAGTGGAGACATTCGGATATCCAGATGGATGGAGTCAACTGCTTCTCACTCAGCTCCCGACAAGTGATCACTGTATCCCAGTCTGGTGTCATGCTTTAGGCTGATGAAGTGCTGGAATGGCTAGGGGAGTCAAGGCACCTGGAGACGCCTCACTTCCCAAGTGATACTGGCATGTTCTATTTGTGACCGACTGATATGAAAGGTGCTTTAGTAACACACTTTACTTTCAATCAGCCTAGATAGAGCTGCAGCTATTTCTCAGGAGAAAATAGTTCATTTCTTATCTGTGTGAGCCCTTATATTGCTTCCTGTTTAGTCAGTGTGTTATCCATGGCCAAGATTCAGAATTTCACCTGCAGCTGCTGACAACAGTTCTACAATTCACAACAAAGCACACATTTTACAACCAACACAGTTAAATATAGCTCTGCATCTCATAAGCTCAGCATCTCAGATATGTGATGGGAAACAGACAGATGTTGCTGCTGATGAGGCAGCAACATATACAAGCTGTATATACTTAAGTTGGAAGATATTTCTATGAGAAAACAGTGAGAAGGTCTAGCATACCAATGGACCCAAATGTACCTACTGGGTATTATGTTTATATGAGTCTGCAGGAAAAAACTGATCAGTATGCACACCTGATCCTGGAGCCCCTGCTCAAAGTGCTAACTTGAAGCAACATTTCAACTGGTGCTACTGAAAGATATGATCCAGGAAACAACCTTATCATCAACAACATAAATCAAATAAAATCAAGCTTTGTCAATTCTGCCTTTTGAAGAGCAACTTGAGTGGCTAATCAAAAGAAGCAGCCCATAAAAGGATGGGGGTTGTCCTGGGATACAAAATCCTGAAAGACATTTCTTACAATGACTGACAGTGGAGATCCGCAACGAATACTGACTTTGAAACCTACAGGGAAAAGTGTAAACAACCCACTGAGATGCAGAGGTCAAATTTACCCTCCTGGTGTTACTGGGTTTGGCTGGCTATGGACTTAGGAAGCTGACACATTTGGTTCATAATTCCATGACTGTCTTCACAATCAAGAATAGTATTTATTTTTATTCCCCCCCCCCAGTGGATTTTAGTAGGGGAAAGTTCATAGATTCTGTGACAAATTCTACAGCATCAAAATTGGGATATAGCTGAATAAACGAGAAGTTTGGTACAGGCCAATTACTTTATTAAGTGCTTCTCTCTTTCGCTTTGCAGTACACAATGAAAGTCTCAAAGGACTAGCAATTTAATAGGACCATGTAAAAAGATCACATGAATGAGTAAGTCTTTGTAAACTGAGTAAATCTGAATAATTACGGGGTTTTTTCTTACTCTAGGATCTTCTGTTTGTTCCATTTGGCTGTTTATGACTCCTTTGGCCACTGACAGATGGATTTTGGTTCCTCATTCCATGTGCACGCAAAATTCTCTCTTGACGTTTAGGCAGAGGATCAGATGTCCAAGAAGTAGGATCAGTCTTGTCATAGTAATTTCTTGCAGCAATAGTGTCTTCAGTTGATCAACAGTTAAGCTTTCTCACAGTTTTTCTTTCCTGTTTAGTTGCAAACCTGTATAACCTGTAACCAGTGCAAAGTTGCTGCTTGTAGAAGTGAGGCACTTAGAATCTTATGCAGGTAGTCATCCTATCAGGCCAGCTTAATCAAATTTTTAGCAAGTTAAGTAGCCCCAATTGAGACTAATGCCCACATTCATATGCTAGAAATACATTCTACATGTTTTATAAAAGCCAGGCTATATGCTTGTTGTCTTTCAGGACTAATATCATAGTTCTGTAAGACTGTACCATGAAAAATGGAATACAAACATTCTGGCCATTGAAATGCAGCACAGTTTGTAAGCCAGAAGCTTTCTCCAAACAAGGTATCAGGCACAGATCCATTACAGAATTCCTAAACGTTCCCACCATGACCAAATAAGAAGTGAATAATTGTATTTACATTCCTTAAATCTGTAATTTTCATGAGTTTCTATCAAAAACATTTGCTTTAAATTTGGATCATTGTCCCTGAAACTTTTGCAAATACATACGGCTGGTTTTGTGCTTTTGCTTTTTTTGTAGTCTTGGATTTCAACATCAGCTGTTCCCATGATTATGTTCAATGCTGTTCTCTAAGCACAGTCTGGTATCACCTGAAGTGACTTTTGACACAATGTCTTTAGTTAAGGGATGTAAGCTTGGATTGTTTTGTTTTTGCCTTTGTCAATACTCAAGTAAATGTGCTGAGACTGTATTTTATTAAGCACACTACATCATAGACAATCATATCTGTCTTTTATTTTGGATTATCCAACTCTTTATTTCTGTTGTGTACAAGCACAGAGCCGGCACCATCTTTTCTCTCTATGTATGTGATGATTACTTCGAAGGGGCCCTGAATCACTTCTGAAGCTTTGAGTATCTAATTCAAAATTAACTTAAAAAAAAAAAAATCACATTTTTTATTTAAACTCCTGATTGGGACATATATATCCTGCCAGTAATTCCATTCAGCATTGCTCTTAAAGACTGAATGTAGCTAATTAAAAACCTGCTTGTCCTTAAGTTGTCTTTTTTGCTGTTATGTGTGGTTAATGACATACTAGCTTTTCAGTTTGGTGGCCAAACTAAACAAATGGAAAATAATTTTGGTTTGGGTACAACTAAAAACATTTTAGTCAACCCAAAACAAAAGGGTTTATTTTAGTTTCTTGTTATACATTGCCTAGAAAACCAAATTTGTAATGAGAATGTAATTTTAAAACTAATTTTGTCCTGAGTTTGCACCAACATGTATTTACCTTTCTGTATTATTTTCAGGCCTTGAGAAAACTTTTTAAGTGGCATCAGAATTTGTTGATAATGGTGATGTTCTGAAAGCCCGTTTTTCAGAAAATTCTAGTATTTTCTAAAAATAGGGCTCCCTATTCGGCCGTGAATATGGGTCAACAAGTTTTCTGTTTAAGGAACGCCGGATTGTAAAAGGGGAAAAGCCATTTATTTTTTCTCCTCGCACCAACAGGAACTCCCTGGAGTTCTATGTATTGTCTGCTGTTGAAAGCATTCTTTTCAAAACCAGTTTTTATTCTTTTGCCCGTCTGTCCCGCACACCCACGTCCCGGCCGCTCCCTCCGCTCCCAACCGGCCCCCCCCAGGCCCCACGGCCGCGTCCCACACCCCGGGCCCCGGCGGCGGCTCCCGCAGCCACCCCTCCGGCACACCGGCCGGCGAGCCGCGCTGCACCTGGGTTCTGTCGCAGCCTTAAGAGTAATTTAGCTGTCTGGTAAGGGCACACTTGCTCGGTTTAGGGTTGTTATTTCTCCAGCGCTGCTGCCGGCCCCCGGCCCCGCCGATCCCCCCTAGGCCGCCCGCCCACCGCAGGCAGACAAGATGGCGCCTGTCCCACGCCGGCGGCCCGCGGGCTGCCGTCTTCCCCCCTCTGTCCCCCGCAAGAAAATCATAGTCTTGATCTTTTCTGCCACACAGTGGCTACTGTGGAGAACCGCCTGTAATCCTCACGGCAGAACTCTGGTAAATCGGGAGATTTGAGGGGAGATTTAATCCTCTCCCCGCCTCCCCCGTTCTGGTCAGTTCGAAGTGCAACTAACCGCCCGCCCCCTCAGCCCCGGCTCCTTCCCTGTGCTCGCACACCAACGCAACCCCGAGCAGTCCTCCAGGCTCTCCCCAAGCTCCTCATCTGTTCCATCCATTTTGGGGGGGGGGGGGGGGGGGGGAAAGAAAAACAAACAGTAATGGGTTTGATTTATTCTAACATCGCTGTTATCTCATAAACGGATCCTTTGAAAAGGGGCTAAGAGCCATACCGGAATCCGCCGTGCTGGGCACGGCCAGTATGGCTGTGTAGGCGTCCCCATGCTGCTGCTGTTCGGAGGACCAGGTATCGCCACCAAAGCGGGCAGTGCGGCAGGACTGCTTAACCCACCTCCACGCTCGCAGCGGTTATCTGTGTGTCTCCCTAAAATCTGAGCTGATGTCTCGCACTGGTGCTGAGCAGCGCTGGGCCGTGTACACCTACCGAACTGCTCGTTAGCTCCAGCCTCTTAATGGGGGAACTATGCTGAATTGTACAGGCACTGCTGTGGGTGCTGCTGAAGTTGAAACTGGAGGCAACCACTATTAGGGATTTGTAGACCGATGAAAGCAATTCCAGTAGGCGAGGAAGTACCCTTATATCGTCTCATAGTTGATTTGAAGGGGAATAGGTAGTCTCAAGTTAGTTGGGCAATTTCAGCATGTTTCTACCTTCAGTCAGGTGAGGGAACCTGCTGCTTTCTTCATTGCAGGGGGTATGAATAAGCTGCTAGCAGGGAGCCTCTTTTGACGCATAATTCACAGCACTGGATTTATGGTGTCCACAGAGTCTTTGGTAAGGAGCGTACTGAAGTAAGGAGCCATCCGATGCATTTGTCTGATGAGCTGCAAACACACAGATTTCACCACTACTCTGGCCCAACTCAGAACAGACAGAGGTTGGGAAGTGTTTCTCTATACCAGCCCAGCTTATCTTCCTAAAAGAGATACACAGAGAGACTACATGAGGCTCTCTCAGGTTCACCCCATTGGCCAATAAGGTTGTGAAACCAGTGCCTTGCCTTCCACCCCATTGCTGATACTACTTGGCAGAACGAAGTCGTGATCTTCCTTGAAAAGGAACCCTTTCTATTTAAGGTTACAAAATGTACAGTCAGGATGGTATTACTTTTCATTTATACTGTACAATAAAAGTTCAGTTTAAAAATATGGCTTGGTTATGGCATCTCATTTGCTGAAAAAAATTAGTTTCCACGTTACTTGAAAAGGAAAAATATTGGCCCTGTGCTTCCAAAATTCACATACACATGTGCAAAACAGCTGGTTTCTGGGTTGGCTGATTGACATCTCCATCCTTCTAGGATCCAGATTAACGAGACACTTTGAATCATTTTTATTCTTGTAATAAACATGTAGAACCTATGAGACACTCTCTTCAAGTATTACTCCCTGAGCACTCTCATTCTTATTCTATATTATTGAGGGGTCTGATTCATTGTCCGTTGAATCCAGTGTCAGATTCTCCCTTGACTGACCCAGTGATCACAGATGAGGACCAAGCAAGGAGCAGAATTCTGTTCTGCCAAGTTTCAGCCAAAGACACACCAAAAAAAGGCAATACCTCTCCCAGAGAACTTGCAATCTAAGATAAAAGATAATAGTAGTCTGCCATTTCCTGCTGTTCCTAATGAACAGTTTGAGGGTTCATGAATCTCAAAGACTTCACTGCAAAAAAGTTCTTCAGTTTTAGCATAACTGTGCCAATACAGTTCGTCTGGGACATCCTGAAATTTTTCTCTCCCCCATCTAACAATTGACATTCCAGCGTTAGTTGAGAGACACGTATTAGCACTAGAATGAACTTTGGAAAAAATTTATTTTTAAATGGATGCACTCAGCCAAGCACTTTCTGTGTTGCCTCTGCTAATTCCGGAGTTAAGTGTATTTGAGTAGAAATATATCTCCTTAACCTTTGTTTTCTCATTTGGCCGAGTCTACAGTGATACTGTGTTCTATGTTTGCAAAATGAGATTTGCTGCTACAGTTTTACTGCAGGGTCAAGTATGATGAAAAAGTATGTTGAGAAAAAGCCAAAGCCTTCTTAAAACACAGATGTCTTAAATATTGCAGATGTCATCCATGTTTAGCAAATAGGGTAGGGGGCTGGATAGCTGATGAGATTGATGATGAGTGATCAACCTTTCACCGTTAGACCACCAGTCCTAAACAAGCATAGAACAGTGAGAATTACCAATTACATATTTGTATCTGATTATATGAAGTATGTTTGTTGGCCATTATCCATTTCGTAGTGAACAAATCTGCACTTCCTAAAAACCTACAGCAACGTAAAAACTCATTGCTTTATCACAAATACAAAACAGTATAAAGCCTTTTTTCTTTAAGCAGCAGATCATTTAGATTAGGCTTGGGAGAGAAGCATATATTGTTTTTAGGCTGCACCTTTTCTACTGCTGAAGAGTTCAGGCCTTGAGAACGTAAAGAGAGCACCCAGTAGTAGCAAGAGATTTAGAAAATAAGAAGTCAGCCAAAGCTAGTTTATGAAAACTTATGGAGATTAGACTCGGGGACACCACTGACCTTTATATATTCTGTGATGGGAAGGGAGTGTGCTATTTACAGTAAGTATTTGGAAAGCTCTCACAGCTTCCTTGAGACTAAAAGAAATGAGTTTGGCAGTATGGACTGCACTATGACCTTCTTTATCCTTCTCAGTGATTACTGGGGTTTTTTTGTGATTGACTTTCTGGTGAGAACTGAATTTAGCAGAATATAATTATACCTAGTGATTTATCTAATTTGAATTAAAATTCTCTTTAATATAAAAAAGCTTCCTTTATTTCTGATTTTTCTTCCCCTTCAAATACTCTCTTCTTTTGTTCTAAAAGGAAATTTTCCTTATTAAGTATAACTTTCCACTGCTTGTTTTGTCATGTTTCACTGGCTTATCATTGTTTTTGCAACACAATGTTTGGCAACCGTTGCTCTGCTATACTGATAATATACTGGTATCATAATGACAACATGGTCTTATTTTTAAGAGATTGACCCAACAGCTTCTGTAATACATAAAAATCTTTGTACAGATTACAGTGTGCTTTGGATCAGTGTTGGATATCAGAAATTGAAATTCTGAGATCAAAAGTCTTTTCCTGGCTATGTCAGAGACATTTTTAGGTGAGGTAGGGACAATAGTTTTCACCACTGTATCTCATTTTCACCACCTGCTGTGTGACTGTGCCTGTCTGCATCTCAGGCACGTTAGAACTCCACTTGCTGGCATTTTAAAAATACTTTACCATCTTTGCAAGTTACTTGCAATTACTATTAATTCAATGAACTGAGCATTGTAATATAGAGATGTTAAGTTGTCCTAACGTGCATACTGTGACAAGATAGACTGTAAAAGACTTACTGCTGTTGCCACTTTCACAGTCCTATTAATTTAAGGGTCTGTTATGATGTATTATAAAGATCTATATTTGTATGTATGCATACATATACATCAATATGCACAGGGCATATATAGGCTATGTAAGGCAGTAGTGTTGCCACTGTTTTTATTCCTTCAGTCAGTTTCTTCTTCCACTTGTTGAACTCCCTCACTTTGCAGTTTGCTCCAGTGGACATTTGCCATGGATGACCAATTGTTTGCTGGTTTTATTACCCTGTACTCGAAGCTCTCTCCTTTGCAGCTTGAGAGGGTAGAGGAGAAATTTAGGTATGCTGATACCATCACCTGTGAATAAGGCTTTATTATGGTTTTGTGTTTGGCCAGCAGGTAGAACTGCCTACAGTCATGTTGGCAGTATATTGCTGCACAGCTGTTTATGGCACAGTAATTTGTGTCCACGCTTGGCTCTCTCCACGTTCTGTAAAAGAGGGGAGAAAACACTAAGCGTTCAGAGCTGACTGATGCTGCCTGTGATCTTTACTCACTGTCTACAGAAGGATAAGTGTGCATACTTATGAAAGAAATAGCATCTTTAAAAAAATAGGAGCACTAGCTAATCTCTTTAGATTTTGTTCTTTGCTACGTCTGGTCTGGAGTATAAGAAATCTGTCATAAACCTGTCAGAGGAAATAATGTAGCTCATACCAATTAACAGTATGATCAGATGATTGGAAGCAGATGTGTGAGGGCTGCTTCAAGTGTTGCTAACCCTTCCATTCAGCTGGCTGCCAGCTCACATCTAATTGTTTTCAGGGTGAAGTGGGACGTGTTAATCCCCCTGGAGGAGAGGTTGGCGGCAGGCAGCTCTGGCTGTCAACCTTTTTAAACTGCTGAAGGGAAAACACAGACTGCTACAGCTGGTCTTCACTGGGTCAAGTGAAATGCAGGTGAACTTCAGCTCCGTAGTGGCTGAAGCCGTTGAGGCAAGACTGCTGTCCAAGGGGTGAAAGGAGACGGAGCTGACAGCCCCTCAGGCTTGCTCTCAGGAGGCTCTGCTTCCCTGAAAGGGCAGAGCTGGCTGCAGGGGATGCTTGGAACCACCACTGGTCACCGCAGGCAGGCTGGTGTGCCCCGGCCAGGGAGCTGTGGTGGCTTGTTGCCAGCCCAGCAGAGCACGGATGAGGCAGCAGAGGGATCTGACCAGGTATGGTGGGGGGAAAGAAATGGTCCCTCCCGCTGCCTGTGTTGCAGCTGTGCTAGAAAGAAGAGGTGGAACTTCAAATGCAGGGAATAAGAGGAATAAAGCTGAAGTGAGGGGTGAGAAATGTAAACAGAGAGGAAGCACAGGTGTGTAAAGGAGGACTTGCTAAAGGAGAGAGGGCAATGGACTATGTTTGCACTATACCTTCTTGCTTACACCTCAAAGTACCTTCTAAGCAAAAGCGCTCCTGATGCTTCCTGAGATGGATGTGGAATATACGATGCATGGAGAATTAATAACTTGTCCAAAGCCACACAAGGTGAGGCAAGCATGGGCTGAATCCCTATTCCCACCTGCTGTCGGTTACTGTTTCCTACTCTCTCCCTGTGAGTGTGTAGCAATGGGAGGTAGTGTCAGATAGGCAGCATGGGTGGTGTAAGCTGACTTGCTCACAGCCTAAAGCAAGCAGGATCCAGGTATTCTCAAGCCTAACAGAAAGGTGGAGTGAAATATTCTAATTTCTTGTGTAGCTGATAAAAAAATCTTTTCTCATAGATTGTTAGATTTTTAACTCAGGAATATTTTTTTGTTGTTTTAACAGACAAAATTTCTGATTTTTCTGTTTCACAGCTGTAACAATTTTGAAGACGTTTCCACTGTCTTCAGGAGCCCCACATATTATAAGAGGCAAGTTAAACTTATTATTGATATGTCGGTTCTGTTAATTTGTTGATTGAGCAGCACAAGTGATGGTTACAAAATCACTTCTGATACGTAACAGTTGAACTTAAATGCTGGAAGAGGAAAGTTAACTTTACAAAGCATTTTGGAACACCCTAGGTTCAAGGTGATGTAAAACTTACTTCATAAGAGAGTGGTGGGTAATTTATGATTTTTATAGAAACAAGGACAATTCGTTCTTTTACTCACTCCAGTTTTATTTGTCATTCTCACGCTGGTCCCTAATTCCTTGTTTCCTGAGGCTCTTTCCTCTCGCATGGGAGGCACCCGTCACATCCCACTTGGACAAGGGAGACAAGTGACTTAAATTTGTAAATCCCCCGTGGAGTGGAAATGGTGAGTCAAGTCTCAAAGTCCATGCACAGACATTTATTAATTTCTCCCAATGTACTAATTGGATACGTGATAATTAGCTAAGTAGATAACAAATTATGTCAAGTGATAACAGTGTGCCTTATGTTACCTAATGATAATATGGAAAAAGGGGAAAAAGAAAAGGAGAGAGAGAATAGAGAAATAGAGATGACCAGTTCAGGGTCCTGCGTTGGTCCCATCCGAATTCGTCGGGCATGCATCAGTATTCTTTACTTCTTCTGGTCTTCTTTACATCTATTGCTTGCTTTTTCACTGTTTATGTTCAAACATTTTTACTTTCCTAACTAGAATAATCTATGTGCTATCTCCTTGAAGGTCTTCCAGAATACTGACTATATTCCATCTTTCTTAGCTTGACATCAGTCAAGCTTTAGGTGATCTAGGTATATCCAAATATGATGAATCATTAATTTTGCCTGCCTATTATTGAAAGTAAACTTGTGTTATTTATAGACTCATTTTTATGTCAGAGATACAATTACTTTACTGATCTCATAGAATGATTATTTCAGTGCAAGTATACGGTATTATCACCAGTGTCTAGCTAAGAGAAATATATGAAGGGAATATATCAGATTTTATATTTAAGAGGAAGAGGAAAAAATAAAAATTGTAATAAAGTTTATTTAGAAGTTGTTTTTTTTTTTTTAGCTTCTCAATCTCCAAATTGTGAAGGAACTCATATCCCACTAAACTTGCACAGAGTTTGCAGACCAAACTCCACAGTCCATGTGGACATCTTGATTCTTAATTACTAAGTATCTTTTTAATTTTAGAGCTATTTAATCTCTTAAATTTTACTCTGCTTCTAATATTCTTCCACATCTCCTTGTATCTGGCGAAGGAGCAGAAACCTATGATTTTTGACATGTCAGTACAGATAATTGAAAAGCTGGATGGCAAGAATCCCGTGCTTTCTAACTGTGCTCCATAAAGCTGCACAGGATCTTGTGCTCATGCACTTACTTGTTAGGCCGTATGTTGCTAAGAGCACCACCTTGTGCACAGAAAGCAAAAAGCACTTACTGTTAAAATCACCACTGACAGTTGAGAAACTTCGCATTGCTGAGGTAAGGATTCTTTCTTGGCTAGCTCATGTAACTTTCATGTGAAATAAAGCTACTCAGGTCTTGGGGAAAAAAAAAAATTAGTTTGTGCACAAGTCAATATATATATACAAGTATTTTAAAAGATACATATGTGTCACCTATCCTTTACGCGTATTTTGCAATATTTTGCACAAGCAAGGCAAGACATTAACGTACCAGTGCTTATTTTCTGGTTCTTAATATTGTTTTGCATAGTTATTTGAATTCAGAACAGATACTCATGCAATACAGATTGGAAACAACACTTGAGAACTCCAGATCACAAGTTCTTCTCAAAAGTGTCTATGAAGTCCACCACATCCTATCTGCAGAGGTTGCCATGCCTATGCCAATGCAGTGTACAGTAAGTTGAAGGGAACTATCCTTATGCCAAAATTAGCCTTTGTGATTACACCACTATTCCTTGTCTCATTAAAGAGATGACTAGGAAAGGACTGAAGTCATGACCACTGCAGAGAAAGGTCTGGGGAATATCTCAAAGTACATATCTGAGTTTCTGCTTTCTTCCCCCATGCCCAAATACTAGGCTACATGGATCTTTTCTCCCTTTAAATGGCTGATATTTTCTTATATACGCAAATGTACTTTACATTGCTTTAAAATAGCTCTTGTTTCAATACATTGATGAAAATACCACAGAGGTGCTAATGTTCCTTCTAAAATGCCCAGAAATAAACCAGTAGGCATATTCTCTTTTGTATGCAGAGCAGAGACTGCATCATTAATATTTATTTATGTATAAAATAACTCAATTATGCAATATTATATAGGCCCTATTTTAAAATTACTTAGCACATAACCTGCATTTTTTTTAAAGAGCTGGTAGATTAATTAAAGTTCCATTTAATCTAGAGGATGTTGTCGGCATCACATTCAACAAAGATAAGACAAGGAACTAGGTAAGAAAATGGAAGGTTTACATTGACTTCAACAATCCACTGCATGGTACAAGTTTGACTGATAGCTTAATGATTTTAAGATTCCTATTTTTTTTACTAGTCAATAAATACTGACCTATTGTATCCCAGGTTTATAAATTTAAAACTGCTATTTAAAAACTGTTTTCCAGTTTATTTAATCAATAAATTCTAGTTCATACTATAACCTAATAATCTTACTGGTTGGTACTGCTAAACTCTGGCCCTTTTAGGATTGGTGAGGCACCAGACAGCTGCAAGTATTTTTTTGCATGGACTTAGATGGAGGTCCAGGGACCTTACTTGAAATTCTTTATCAGAAATAATGTGTTATGCCTATAGGAAAGGCTGCTTAACTCTCGCCTCCCAAGTTTTCCACCTGCTGGTACCAGATGAATGATTAAATTTTGCCTTAGCTTCAAACGAATGTTAACTTCTATGCAAGCAAAGTTCAAGAATTGAATAAATTTAAGTATTGCGGAGGAGTTTTGTAAGACATTCTACCCTGATACTTACATGCCTTTTATTCAAGTATGTGGTACTGAGCTAGCTTATGCTGAGGATCTGATTTTATCTTTAGCATACAGAAACAGCAAATTCAAATGAACCCATTCATAATGTCAACATACAGAGTTTACTAACAATGTACTTTCTCTCGGGTGTCAACCTGTTTTTATAGTTATGATCCTTTCTCTAGTCGGGCAAGTTGCCTTTCCAAAGGACTCAATGACACAAAGACATCTTCCAAAAGAGTAATAGTGATTTTGATTGATTATCAGCAGAATACATGAATATTTTTATGATTTGGGTATGTTATAAACACAGTATAGATAAGCAAAGCCAGATAAATTGTCCCTGGCTCTATATATTAGATCAAATTGATCATTCTTACTTGTCATTCTAACATATTTGAACAAAGAAGGTTGCATGATGTTAGTGAGCAGTTTAGGCAAGACGCTTCAACCCAGGAGTTCTTCGTGCTATTCTCAGCTTCTTCACTGTACAGGCAAATTGCTTTGTTTCTTCGTGTACCAGTTTTCCCATTTCTAAATTGGAGAAATTTAGAAGAATCTGTTCACTGTGTGAAATTCAGTCTGAAAAGATTGAGGAGAGGTTTACAGGATGCAAATGCTTTTCTGGTTTATGTTGTACTTCTGCTCGATAGAGAATTTCTCCTAGCAGCCTTTCAATTTGAGATCTCTGCCAGTGATGCATTAAAAATTGTTAAATAGGAATGATGTATTTTTTCTTTTATTTCTTCCTTCCCATAGGCAGGACCCAAATACTTACACAACAGTATCTTTTCATCAACACAATTATTTTGATCTGAGTGAGTTTTTAGATTCAGCTGGAAATGCAATCTGCTTCAGGTTTTCTACAGATTCAGCTACAACTCCTTTGGTTTGGCTACAGCACTTTTTCTTCATCTTAAAAACTTTTCATCTTCCAAACACAGAAAAAAATGTTCTTGAATATTACAGGTGATCATGGAGTACTTGTATTTGACCAGTTAAAGGAAATACAGATTTGAAATCAAATATGTAATATTTGCGGCTTTCCTTTTCCAACATATGTGTACTGTTTACTTTCTCCTGACTTTAAATTCATTGCCAGCTTAAGTGTAATGACTACTCTTTTTTGGTAGTCTGTATAGCCATCGTACTATTATCTCAGCTATTGATAATGTGTTTTTTCACTTCAGAAAAAGTCAGTGGTTGCTATTTACAACATAAGAGGTTACAAACATTATCAGAGCTGAAAATTTCCAGTGTTTGTATTTCCAAACACCGGATTTTTTGCCACACGGAGTGTGTTTTTCACCCACAAAGTAATTTCCTCTATGTTTATGGAAATGAGGTATGCATGAGAAGAAAGTAATGTTGAATTTGAGTGTAACAACTTTTTTAGGAAGTAAATGGTCCAAATCTGTTAGAACTGTTTGGCAAAGTTCATGCTGATTTCAGTGGAATCGAGCTCAAAATTATTAGCTTAATGCATTTTTCAATTACCGGACTTGCTTCTTTGCAGGGTTTGTATCATCTCTCAGTGATCTCATTTAAATTGAGACTTTCTGAAATAAGTTATTCAGCACCAGTACCATTGGCAGAAATTGATCTTTAGTGAGGAAATCCTTCATTTTATGTTTTTGCAGAGACTGCTCAAGAAGCTCTCTGTAAATCATTTTTTGTCCCTGTGAAATCTTGTATCAGGATTTTTTATAAACAGGGTTCTGCATTCTGTCAGTTTGGTCTATGCACGGTAGTTTACAGGCAATTATTAAAGTAAATGGCACTTTTACACTTGATGGAATAGACGTGTACTCCTTTCAGAAAACATTGATTAATTAATGAACAGTCTTCATAGTGGCTCTGCCTCTAAGTATACGTAGTAATTCAGCAGTGACTATTTCTTTAACAGGTGTGGTTATCTAGTGATGGAGGCAATTATTTCCAATTATTAAGTCTGGAAACTGAAAAAACTGTAAAAACAAACACGTGTGTACAGTCATTCAGTCACATTCATGAGTGATAAGGGAAGCATTTTCTTCACTAAGGCAGGTGAGGAATTTAAACCTACTTTTACAGTGAAGCAACGCACGACAACTGCAGGAAAAAAGTTCTGCACTGACCAATCTTCACACATACCTTGTTAATGCCATTTTACACTAAACATGTTCTCTACAGAAACATTAGTACTTTCTGTTGATAAGCTCTGAGTGAACTGCCAAGTTAGAATAGTTGAAAGAAAGACAAGGTTTGTAGAAAGTAGTAGTACTGTGTTTTATTAGTTGTGAAGTTGGAAGAATCAAGCTTCTAATCACACAATCCTTCACCTAGTTGAAGAGCAGCAGACTTCAGGCAAAGTATTATGCTGATGCCAACATACAAAGATAGACAAGGAAAGTATAGTATGTAATTGTGCTAAGCATGAGGAGTCATGCTTCATTACTTGCTGAGAGGCTGTCAAAGGACAGAGCAAGCCAGTCAGTCATACACCATATATTCCTTGTTCATCTGCTGCAGAATGCAGTATTGTCATTGTGTGGATTGAATCTTAACAGGCAGACTGTCCTTCCTCCTTTTCTGTTTGCTGTAGTGTGCTATATATAGCATACTAGGATAAAATTGGCTTATATAGATATCAAGAAAGTATAAATTTAATTTAGCTGTCTTTTTACTTACAGACGAAAAAAAAAAAAATAGATAGCCCGTGTAAGAAGAGAACTCTTTAGAAGCCATTTTCTGTGATATAACAGTGATTCACCAATCCAAGGTCTGCTGATTTTAGTTTAATGGTTTTGTGCTATACTTTGCCATGAAGAAGAAGAAAATGTGACATTATCATTGTCTAGTGAGAGTCCTGTAAGAGTCCAAATCTAGTTTGCTCACAGCTCCTCTAATATACAAAGAAACCTATCACGTTAAAGGTATATACATGAATTTCACTGGAGGAGGTATGTACTGATGCTTTTAGCAAGATGTAAATTGTGTGTCAGATTGTGGAAATCAATGGGAAATTTGTCATTGCTTTTGCCATGCTATGAGTTGAGCCCTAGGGTTTTCCAATCCTATCAAGAACTGTACAGACATGAATCCCTTTCTTCTTGTAGAACCTCCTTGAATTTATTAGACATAAGTATCCACCCCAATGACTAGGGCAGGATGATGCACATGGTATCTTTTGAGGATCTTAGGAAAAAACATTCTATTTTGTTCACTTTTCAATTGACTCTAAGGAGGTCCTTTTCTTCCCCTTACTATCTTACTGTGAAAGTGTTTAAGGTGTATGTCAAAGCAAGATTGAAGTGCTGAGCTTCACCGCTACTCCTGTATCAGCTTAAGCAGCACGACTTCTGTTGCCTTCTCATGTGCATTATTTTAATTTATTGCCTGTATTTCTTCTTTGTAGGTTTGGAAATGTGTGCTAGGTCTGAGAATCTAAAAGCAAGTGTTGTCAGTTTGTACTATGATCATTTGTGAACTTTGCATCTAATGACTTTGAATAAGTCAAAGTCTGATAGGCTGGAATTAAGGAAGCTAGCTGTTTTAACATTGGTGAAGGTCAGCTGTCAAATAAAAATTAAATAAGTGTTGCAAAATAGCCTTTAAATCTGCAAGGAAGGGTTTGTTTGTCGCTGCAAAACTTCCAGAGGATTCAATTTCTTGCACAAGCCAAATAAAAAATATCCTTATTGCATAGAGAAATGCCAGGCTGTTGCATACATATAGCTGTATGCACATTTTAAATGTGTAAGCTGGACTGTGTGACAACTGTTCTGCATTCTGAATAATATTCAGAGAATAGATAACAAACTATGAATCCTGTAGTAACATTCTGCCACAGAGTAAACTGCCCTCTGTATTTAGAGTGTGGCCAGGCTATACTCGTCTGGTGCAGAGGGCTTTGAGCATTCACTTCACCCTTGGAACACAGCTGGGTCCACAGTGCTGCTGCACAGGCAGACATTATTGTATGTGAAAAATTACATTTCTGACTTAAAACTTTTAACTTATCCACACTGAATTTCACCTGCCCTTTTATAATCAGTCACATAATACCATGACATCCCTTTGCAACTCTCTATCTTTGCTACAGTTAGAATCATTGGTGACATTCATTACCTTGTTTTCATTCTTTTTCAATTCAGTTTTGAATAAACTGAACACAAATAAGCTGAATGCAAAGACTGTGGGACTCTACAAGTAACCTCCTTCCCATGAGATACGGTGCTACTAACTGTACTGGCATAGCTAAGTCCTCTTTGAATACTTTCCACATGCCTTCTCGGTGTTCTGCTGATAATGGTGTAATCAGAATCCTTGTACCATTTACTAGTCATTTTTGCTGACACTTTAAGTGTTCAGTAAGAAAATGGTCTAAAGGAATACCTTGGTTGCTATGTAGAGCTTTTTGACAGCAAGCACACAGTTCAGCTAGTCCTTTGCTATAAAAAAGAAATACTTATGGTATTATAGATTCTACTATTTGAGATCAAATAAATGTCACTTTTAGACGGGTAGTTATCCTATGGACAAGGTATCCATTACAAGGTGAGGAAGTAGCCACTTTTACAGAAACTAATACTTTTCATTATTTCTACCTGACAGTGGGTTTTTTGATTTGGTTACCCTCCAGTCTACCTGGTATCAAGATAAGTTCAGCTTGCTTTACTTGACATTCTTCCCTGAGCTCACTGGTTTTTGCCTGCCTTCGAGCTCTCCGCTGTGGGGGTGTGCTGGTTGGTCACACGGCTGAACTGCCAAAGCCCCTGCTGAGCCCAGAAGTCAGCGAACGTTGGTGGCTATGCCACTTAGGGCTTTGCCTTCCCTGAGCAACAGTAATAAATGGCTAACACAAGTTCTTGCTGAATCCCATCACCACAAAGCCCAGCATGCTACAAACAGCCTGGACCTGAGAGCAGCAAGGGATACCAGAAGCTATTGCTCTGTGAGTAGCAGCTCCTGCCTCACACTTCTGCTGAGCTCATAACCTAAGCTTTTAAATTCATAACAATTTGGGTTTAAATTCATAAACATTTTCCACTTATTTCAAGCATGCATATAAATGTGGTTATAGCTGTCTATAAATAGGACCTTAAATATTATTTTGTTTTTAATAGTGACATGCTTTGAACATAGTCATATAATCATTTTAGAAATCACCGTAGTATATTAAGATATTATCAATTACCAGGTGATTATTAGCACTCCAAAATTTTTATGAGCTCACAAGTCATGACAAGATGTTATGGAAGCAAAATCCACTACAGTTCCAAGTCAGCTGCTTGCATTTTAATCCCCTTCAGCAATGTTTTAGTGTTTTACACGTTAGCATAGTAAGACAGGGGAGTGGAAGAATCACTACTCCATCCATTTGCTCTATCTCTCTCCAAGTTGGCTGCAGTACAGATCACTCAGTGGGCTGCAAATTAGTTGAGGAAGAAAATGTGTTGACTTTAGATAAAAACAATCCAAAAGTCAAAACTGTATTGTCTGTCTTTCTGGAGTATGCTAAATTTAGCAGGCATATTGGTTCAAACTAAGAGAATAAATTAGTAACTGAGCCTGGCATTTCATTATAATATGCATACAAATGTATGTTCTTTGGACACAAGAGGCGTTAAGCACCAAGTGGGGGCTTTTTCTATCTTTCTGAGCCACTTTCAGCCAGTGTTCAGGCCAAGAAGCTTAGTGTCTCCCATTTACTTATTGTTTATTCTTCTATTTCTTGGCTTTCTGCTCCTTTTTCTGTTAGTTCCTGTGTTTTTCCTTATTCCTCCTATTTCACCTTCACTGAGGCAACACTCCCTTTCAGCCAGTTTCTACTCTTTGGGCATAGCTTGTACTCTACTTTTCCCCGTGACTTTCTTTGAGGCAGAGGCCACTCAGATTTCATCTCTTTCACAAAGAAGCTCAGACTCTTTTTACATTGCTCTTAATGAAAGGTGGTTCCTACACCTACCTTTACCACAAGTCTAGTAAATTTGTAACACCCTCATCTTCTTACAACTCATCATCTTGATGAGGTTTAAAAGAACATCATTGTAAACAACTCTTTCCAGCAAGGCAACAAACATCTAATTGAATATTTTATTCAGTCTTAACTATATTTATTTGTTTGTTTATTTCCACTTTTTTTTTTTTTTTTCCCTTTTTGGTTATATTCACATCACCAGGTTAAAACAATATATTTGGATTGAAATCGTCATGGAAATTTCTCTTTCCCTTTTGGTTTTCATTCAGCTGCCAGAGAGTAGTTTCTTTTACCGAGCCCCTCAGGAATGATTAACATCTCCACATAGGCAGAAGCCTAAGCACATCATTGGCACATTGCCTGTTTACCATCTCACATGACACTACTGGGCAGAGGCTCTGTATCTGTAAAAGTCTTTTCACTGTGAACATTCCTTAGCTAACACAAATGCTCCCGTCATTTGACAAAGGCTTTGTGAAACCCAAGGCCTAAGGAGCAGTTCTGAAATAGTGATACAAACTCAAATCTTCCTCTCTCAGACCTAGTGCAGTGAGTTGACACCTACTTTGGTGGTTTCTTTTTTCTATTTTTTTCTTACTGCATCCAAAAAGGTCTCACTATAGTGTTTTGAGGGAAGAACACTGCCTCCTAAATGCCTCTTTTTGCCTAATTACTTTCTAATTGCACTCAAAGGTGATATCATTATCTGCTCTATAGGGAGTTCTAATTCGATCGGAATTTTCTCAGTAGCTTGTGAGATCTTTTCTCTGTTTGTTACTGGGAAATGTTGAGGTGAATGGTAAAGTATCAGCTTCCCAGGAAGTTCAGTCTTGTGCCAGATGACCATCTATGTCTTTGTTGACTACATGTTAAGCAGAAAAATTCTTGTTTTGTTGCATTCGTTTTTTCAGGTGTGACCTTGCACTGGACAAATCTGAAAGAAATTCCAGAAGCTTCCTTTCCTATCTATATAGCAGTTACTGAATTTGTTGGTTAAGATTAAGCAATTGCAGTTTCCCCTTGGACTATCTGTTTGTTGCAAACGCTCAGTGCAATTCCAGGGATATAATCTGCTTCTGAGCATCAAGAAAGTTTGAAGCCAAAACTCCCCAGAAATCTTGGTCATAAAACTGAATTTAACTATTTTTTTTTTTATTATTCGATTAAAAGATACTGCATCAGGTAACCACTTCTAGGATTTCTACCCTGTCAAAGGAGAATGTTTCCACTACAGATCAATTTATTTCCCCAACATATCCATTGCCTGCATCTTCATGATTCTCCTCCTGCGATTATTTCAGAACTATTTATAGTGAAATGCTGACAAAACTGCTGTTGTTCAGGTGCACAGTTTTATGCTAAAATAAATTTAAGCTAATATAAAGATGCTTATTTCATAATGGATGGAGTATAAATGACATCCACTGACCACTGAGTAAGAGCAGCTAGATGTTGGGAGGCTACACACTAGCTCATCCTACAGTAGGGGACCGTGGATTTCTAAATCCATAGACTGACAGACAGCTAGATGTACATTCACAGAGTAGCAGTCCACACTGAAATTAGGTGCAGGTAATCTGTTATGCTTGCTTACACATGCCCAGCATGTCTCTTGGAAGCTCCACAGGTTCTGGGTGGGGGTTGCTATTGCTTCAGTTCTCTAGAACAAAACAGGCTCCAGTCACTTCTTTAATAATTTCTTAAATAATTTATGAAGGGCAGCAGTTACACCTACCAGTTTCAAAAGATCTTAACCCTATCCAAATAATATTTTATTAACTTTTTAAACAATTTTCACTCCCTCACTGCAGTAAATTATTATGGAGATTATTAGTATTTAATGTCACATTACAGTAGTGTCCAAAAAATGCACAATGAAGATAGAAAAAGACACGTGAAGCTAGGTGGGTTGTGAATTTGAAATGTGGACAAGGAGAGGCTGGTCAACAAAAACCTTCTGATCAGCAAAACCTTCTAAGTTGATCACGTGCTTCCTAATGCTTTCTTCCCAAAAATGGAAACTACAATCGACATCTTTGAAAAGCCAATATACTCTAAGATTGAATTATCCTTCCTTTCATGGAGTGTATATCTCCAATTCCTAAACTTCATCTAATTAAAAATAATAATCTTTAGTTAAATTTATACAGTACTATTTAAAAATTGTTCGTTTTAAAAGCTCAAACATGGTAATTTTCTAAAACAAAAAGCAGCTACATTATTCTTAAATTTTTTTACAAATACTTGTAAGGTGATTCTGTGTGGTTTGCTTAGCAGCAAGGTTTATGCTATACCTAAATTTCTTTTTGGTGTAGCTGTTGAAATAAAAATTGAAACATAAATATTCAGAGAGCCAGACTTGACTTCTGCTGTAGTGTAAAAAGCAGTTTGAAATCATTTTGCGAGGAATGGGACAGGCCCAAAAAGGTGTTTCTATGTCATTTCTTGCCTGTGTGTTGGTAAGAAAGGCAAGCATAAATGAAAATAAAACTGTGGTTAGCTAGAGAACTTTTCCTCTATCTCATTTCCAGCTGTAGTAATGGCATTGGATTGGTGCTTTGAGGGAAGACAATTTTCATTAATATTTTTAAATTAATATGCTGCAATCATATAACTTTATGCATTGTGCTAAAATGGAAGTGCTGATCATGCCATGGATTCTACCTCTAACGGTGAGATTACTGCAACTAGCATGAATGAGGAATCTTACTCAAAAAGCTTGTCTATGAACATTTTAGATTGAAGTTATAGGGCAGATTGTGTTGCGTTGTGGTCGTTCAAATAGCAGGGGTAAGGAATTACTCAAAATGAGAGTAATCATTTGGCCACAGAACCACAATGCTAAAAGTAAATAAGCAGACATTAACTCTTTGCTTTGCTTTCCTTACGTAAAAATGAACTTAGAAGCGCTGATGTGGAAAAGATAGTAGTGATTCCAGGGATCAGTATCTGCCTAATTACAAGAATTCTGAACAGTGAAAATGCTATAGCAGAGCCCACCGTGCCTGAGAAGGTGCCTTTCGACAGGAGCTTTGCATCCAAACAATGGTTCTTGCATGACTTTGGTACTATAAATAGGAAAAAAAATGAGACCTGAAGTTAGAAGGATGCAGATATTTGATGCAAGACTATATTAATACAGCAAAGAATAGTATTAAATACTTAGAACATAACCCACACTTTCAGATTCAGAGCAGTCCCTCAATATACAGTAAGAGACTTAGTGTTTAGTCCTTTTTTTTTTTTTTAAAGCATATTTAAACTTTAGGTATGTCAACTTCCTTGTTTTCAAATGCCATTACCTGGGAAATGTATTCTAAATGCTTATATTCAGCCAAAAGTGAACCTTACCAGATGGTGTGCCTCTCATCTTTTCTACTGAGAAATAAAAGCACTTTACTTTGGCTGTTAGGAAATCTTTTAAGTCTCTTTCAATTTGGTAATGTCCATACATGTATTATCTTTTGTCAAATAACTTAGCGTCGGTCTAATTTAAAGTCTTAAGCTAGATATAAATGTAAAGTCTATAGGTTCATCCATACTTTTGAATCAGTGTCTCAAAATAAATTTGAGAAGTGGTCAGCATTCAGTTGATTTAATTGGGCCACACATACGACCCTTTGTTTTCATCAAAGAAAAATGGCTTTTGACAGCCTTCAAAAGAAAACCATATAAATAAACATAAAGATACTTAAAGATGAATGATTTATTTTTTTTAAGTATTTATTCATTTTCTATTGCACATGGACATAGTTACTGCCCCTGACTCACATACACAACTTCTTAAATAGTTGGTCTTTAGCAGATCATTGAATAAGTCAAATTAATAGAATAGAAGCAAAGAGAATGTAAGTAACGGAGATCAGTGCTTAAATAGAATCTTAATCTAACAAAACAATGTGTGTGGCTTGACAATTATTTTAATTGTGTGAAAAATATTGTGGATCTTGGTGAGATTTGTCTTGTAAAGCAAGTTATTTCTACTGGTAAAAGTTTGTATGGTAAAGTTGTTTAGGAGAAGATTATTGTAATTACTAAAATAAACATCTCTCACCCAGATTTGAGAAGGGTAATTCTGCACTAACTCCTGGCACTAGTTGAAGTTGGACTTCACCCTGACTGGCCGTTTGTTGAAAATATAAGCATAAGGTAGTGTCATTAGTGGTGTTTAAATCACTAAGAGAAACAGCACCTAGATAAGAATTTAACATTCTAAATCAGGAGGACAAATCACTTCAAATACATACTTCCTAAAGAATACAGCATTTATGAATGCAGGTCCCTTTGGGAAATTAGAGAGATTTATGCTCTTAGATCCTCAAGACACATTTGAAAATCCCAACTCTCACCTGTACAGATACCAAGTCCTGTCCTATGCATGTGATACGATGTGAGCTACACCTAACCTATCTGGGGAGGTAGAAAGGAATTCAAGGTATTCTTGACACCGCAGTACATTATCCTACGCTGAGCAAGCACCCTGCTGATATCAGAGAGTAATACCAGGATCGATGGTTGATCATGCTGGGAGTAAGTGACCTATCAAGATGCCTACATAGTTCCATAAGGAAATTCTTTCATGGAAAAAGTATACACACCCTTCAGGAATGCTAAAACCTTGATAGTCAATTTATTAGTTTCAGGCCCAGTTATTAGTTTCAGTGGTGCCTGTCTGACCTTCCTGCCTCTTAAAGGAAAAACAAGTAACTGTGCTGCTGCCACTGACTGTTGCGTACGCAGCTCTGGTTGCTGTGGCCTAAATTGTTCCCTCCCATAGCTACCAAAAGAGTCCATCTTCTGCACATAAGCCCTTCATTCTGTGTTCTCACCCACTGCACAATGACTTTGCAGCTTAATAGTTGGACTCTGGTCTCTGATCTTAAGGCTATTGTTATTAGTCACTGGAGTAAGAAATCAAAACTAGTTCCAGCCATCACCCAGGAACTTGGGACCCTCTCTTTACCTTGCAGTGCTACCAGGTGGAACCATCACGCTTCCCCATGCATGCTCTATTTCTGGCTGCATTTCCCTGTATACATGGCTAACAACAAGTATTTCAGCACTAGGAAAGATAGAGGCAGCAACATGCTCACCCAGCTTTATAAGCTAACAGTCAGGATGCTCTCCTGAGAAAAAGGTTTGCACTTAAGCTGTGGGGGAAGTTGAACATAGGGATTTACCTTCTGGGTAAGTGCTCTGACTAGTAGACTGTACTGCAAATGATCATCATGCCTAGCAACAGCTGGGTTTGGAAAACTAAAGTAACTACACACACGTTTTAAAACTGAAGAGGGGCACTTAAGATGCCTTTTAACTTGACTCAGTGTGCCAACTTGACAAATGTCCTTAGGAAAATGATGTGCCACTCCACTTACATTTGGATCCCTGTTAATTTATGTGAGAACTGAGCGGTTGCTTGCATGGGCCAGAGCAGCCTGGAAATGCTCAGAAGGAGTGTTGAAAGAACATGATGAAGACAGTGGTCACAAAAAGAAACACAGGAAATTCCATTTAACATAAGAAAAAACTATTCTACTATGAGGGTGGTAAAACACCACCTATGCACTCTCCATCCCTGGAGTTATTCAAAACCTGACTGGACAAGATTTAGAGCAGCCCCTTCTAATGGATTCTGTTTTATGCAGGGGATTTAGCCTGGTCAGTCTCCAGAAGTCCCTCCCAACCTCAACTATTCTGTGAACACTGAGAATTTGAGGGCCAAACAGAAAGTCAAACTCTGGCTTTTGGTGCTTGAAACTCGGATAAATCCTATTTTAAGTACCTAAGTCCTTACTGAGATCAAAGCAAAGAAAACCAGCTGTGAAGAGAACTTCCTTTACACTTGCATGTACTTTCATGCACTAACATGGATAAATTTAAAAGGAAGTGTGTGTGTGTGAGAGAGCTCAAAGCAGTGGAAGTCAGAAAGAAATTTTTAAATGAACACTTTGTACAAATGTAAAGTGTGAAATAAGTGGAGATGAAAAGAGTACAGACAAAAAAAAAGTTAAATATGCTTCCATAGTTACTTTCATTGTCCTTGGCTGTACTATAATAAAGGACTAGTTAGCCAGTCAGCCAATCTGGCAAAGAAGCAATTACTGCTATTGTGGAGGGAGTACACATAGAGTTATGATGAAGTTTTCCCTATTCCATTCACATATCTTAGAGTGGAAGTAATTTGTAGAGCTTGAATTATTTTTTTTATTTCTTTCCTTGGGAATTTCTTCAACTACAGAGAACAGAGTACTGAATATGTATCTTCATTTTCTTGCTCATTTCACAGCCTATCCGATGTTTCAAATGCAATTAATAAATCCTGTTGTTGGCAATCCATCACTACTGGAAGTGAATGCAAAAGAGGGCTGGGATGAAAAGTATAGTTACACACTGGAATTCTGTTTGCAGCAAATATTACAAGCCAGTAAGGAAAGAAAATTCATTCTGAGCAATAGCTGTGCTTCCACCATTCTTTTATTCTGAATGGTTATTAAAATACTGCTTGTGTTTTGTTTTTTTGGGTTTGTTTTTGTTTTTGTTTTTTTTTTTTTTGTAATGGGTGCTATCTGTAGATTGAGTCCAAAAAAGTAATGATTTATTTTAGGTAGTGTAAAAAACTAATTATGTGAATTTTTACTGAAATTTCCTGATCATCTTTTCTCAGTCCTTGGATAGAACATTACTATATGTCAACAAAGCATTCCTTTAGATAATGAACATTGTTCAAAAAAATGTTATGATATATGAATATTCAGGTAGGAGTATCCTTCTGGTTTTCTTGTTTCTTTATTATTACTTCTTGCAGTTCCTTCATATCATCCTCTAAGCAGCCAGTTTCCTTCTGAGCCTTCTCAGCCTGAAGTCCTTTTCCTATTTGATTACATAGACGTTTGCATCTAATTATAAATATCACATGAGATGGAGTTCAGAAAGATTGAAGATCAAACTACAGGCATTGGGTGAAATCGATCTTTGTAAGATAGTCTTCTGATGGAATGGAGCTACTTTGATATAGCAGAGAGATCTTAGATGGGTAATGGGAGGTTTCAGGAACTGGAAAATAATCTGAGAACTCTCTCACACTGACATGTCATTAGAAAAGGTTGCAGAACAAATCAGTTAAAGAAATAGTAAATAACTGCCAGGGCATAGACTGGTAATTCAAGAATGTTAAATACGAGATTTCTCACTTTAAAATTGTGGTGTGTAACCTATCCTTTCAATCAGTCAGGAGAGCAGAAGATGACAGACATGCCACCAGATTTTAAAACCTACTTCAGGGGTGATCTGAGGAATTACAATACCCGAAGTCTGACTTTCATGGGTGGAAAACTGATTGAAAGTATTGTAAAATAGAACTAGTAGAAATATGAATAAATTAAAATATGAGTGAAGAATCAACATGGATGTTGAGAAAAGAAATTCTGTTGCAAATGTAGTAGTCATGAAGCTGAGCTAGTGATTTTTGCATATTTGGATTTGAGAAAGGTACCTTACTAAAAGTTCTCAAAGAAGCTAAGCTGTCACAGAATGGGAACAAAGATCATCCATGGGCTAGCAGCTGGACAGGAGATCCAAATAAATGATGATTTTTAACAAATAACAAAGAAAAAAGCCAGTGGGGTACCACTGGATCTAGGAAAGGTTCAGATGCTGCTGTACAAGCTATTCACAGATGGCAGTGAAAAGGTGTATACCGAAGCAAGAAAATTTGCAGAAGATAAAAAGTTGTGCAGCAGAGTCACAACTAAAGCAGACAACAGGGAGTTTAAGGAAGTTTTAACAAATGCTGAGCAGCCAGACAGTAAAACCTCTCATATAATGCATGCTTCACAAATTCAGATGCACTTGAAAGAAAAATACAAAACAGAGAGCTCTTAGTTGTTACCACTCATTAAAAGTATTTGGGAGTTATTTGGATAGGCAGCACCATGCTCTGTGGCAAGAAAAGTCAAACTGAATATTACAATTATTTCCTTATGAAGTGAATAGAGAACAAAAGAGGGAAATATCACGATGCTATTGTACCAATCTTAAACCTCCAATACATGTGCTTCTGGTCATTCATCTCAAAGACCAATGCAGTAGCACTACAGTCACAGAGAAGTTAAACAGTAGTGATCAGAAGCAATAATAGGTTCTATACAAGGGAAACTTAACATGACATTCCTTCACGGAAAAGAGATGATTACGGACGGATAGGGCATAAAATCAGTGGTATAAAGATGGTGATTTATTGTTTCTCATAAATGCAAAAGCCATACACTAATTTGAAACAAACAAAAGGAAACACCTTTTTTTACATGTTTCTTAATTGAATTGGTGAAATCATTGCTAGAGGATGCTTTGGAAAGCAAAAGTATAGATAGGTTTAAAATAGAGGATATGTCCATTGTTTGCTACTGAATTAAATGGTCCAAAGTGCTTTAACAACTGATTGATCACTTTGTATTATACTGTTTCTTGCACTCTTTCTCTGAACAGTCACAACTGGTCACTGTACAGAATGCTGAAATGGATGGACCTTTGGTCTGACCATGCGGCAGCTTTTACAGGCTTGTGACAGACACCTTTTCTTTGACTGTGTTCAGTGTCATGCTGAGGCAACATCAGTTGAGCAATATGAGAAGTTCAGTATAAAAATAACATCCTTTTCAAAGTATTCTTTCCGTTTGTATCTACCAGCCCTCTCTACTGTGACAGGCATTGCCAGTAGCTAAAAATACACGAGCCCACAAATAACATCAGCGCTAACCATGTGTGTCAGTGATCTGCTTGTACCATACTTGTCCAAATAATTTCTGTTGTCAGTTTTACCAATTCATAACCAGCAACTGCTACCGCCAAGTATTCTGGTAAAAGTATGGCATTGCCCCATGGATGGATCCATTACTACATACACAGAAAATTAACAAAATCAGGCTTTGTTACATTGAAAGTAGAACTATGAATTTTTCAGTCAAAGACACCTCGCTAAGCACATTCTGCTATGAGGCCATTCCCAACAAAAAGAGGAATCAATTAAATGGTCTTCTGATCGTTACTGCAGAAGCATTACAAAAGGAGAAAGCCAGTTTTGAAATGAGCAACTCCAGGATAAACAAATTGAAACCAGCTGAAACAAATGTATACCTCTCACTAGGTTAGTAAGCAGGAGGAGCAAACTTTGAAAGGCAAATATATTGCCAGGACAAACATGGTGTTTACTGTATTCTTTGAAATGGCTATCTTTGTTTTGGGACTACTAATTTATTTGCAGAACATAACTACCTATAGGGTAAATCTATAATAGCTGTGATTATCCCAGAAGCATTGTGTGTTTGTGATATGGTAGCATATATTATAATACTGAAGAGTTGCAGCATCTGTGGGAAATCAATTCATTACATTTCTGCAGTTCCAATGATTGCTGAACTGTGGCTACAGAAAGATCCAATAGATGAAAATGGTCTTCCTCTCCTAAAAGAAATGCCACTAAGAAAGCTAAGCAGCCATCACGTGGTGCCTAGGAATTAGTATCGAAAGGGAAAGGACTTCCTACCTTGTGCATTCATTTTCGCAAAAAAACCAGAACCCTGTGTATATTTATGTGCATGTTTATCTGAAGAAGCTGTCAACAACAGCCTACCAATTTCTATAGTGAGAATGCATTTTGCAGAAATAAATCAGCACACAAAATCAGACACTAGATTGAAAAAGTGCATAAAAGGAGTTTATTTTTAATGTATGCTAAAATAAGCCTTTTGCTATTTAGGTTGAATAAATTAAGCTGCCAGTTTTCATGTAACCCCATGACCTCCCAGGGCTTTTCTTTTCAGTACAGTGTTTTGGAAAAATAAAATAAATAAAATAAAATAAAATAAAATAAAATAAAATAAAATAAAATAAAATAAAATAAAATAAAATAAAATAAAATAAAATAAAATAAAATTCCCTCATGATCCTTAAGTTCCTCTGCTATGAAAGATCTGAACTGGGATAGCTGGAGGTAAGAAACAGCACAGTTACCAATTATGATACCATTCACTGTATTACTATTAGAAAAGTACTAGTCATTGCATAAATATCTCCTGTTTAAATAGAAATAAAGTAAAATTTTTGGACTGATATCTGCTGGTATCTGACTTGTAGCAAATATCATAATTTTGAAATCACCTACACCATATAGGGATAATTGTGTTGGTTTACTCATAAATTCTTCCGTAAAGTCTTGTATTCAGGATTTAGTCAAGAAACTGAGCTAGAATCAGTTTTCATGGCCTTTCTACAGATTCCTGAGTTGTGTAAAAACCGTGCTAACAAGTCATCTCAAGCTGAATGTAACTGTACATTGGCTGAGAAAATGTCTTCACTTTCAGCTTCCTCAGACTATACAGAGAGGGTACGAAATTAAGCAGAAGTATCAAAGTTATTGTCTCTAAGCTAAATTCTGGTATTTTGCCAGACATCCAACCACTGTGAGAGTAAGAACAGCTCAAGGAAAATTGTGCTTGAATTGGACTATAAATGAGACATTCCAAACCACCACCAGGGCTTGAAAGGCTTCATGAATGCCTGAAATAACCAGAGCAGTTTTTCCTTTAAATGTAGCCACATAACAATATACAGCTTAAATTTCAGGTTCTAAGAATGAAGTATCCAGTTGCAATTCTTCCA
The DNA here is from genome assembly GCF_018691265.1 of Tyto alba. Lineage (NCBI taxonomy): Eukaryota > Metazoa > Chordata > Aves > Strigiformes > Tytonidae > Tyto > Tyto alba. The sequence continues at coordinate 30,921,854 of NW_024881280.1, read as the reverse complement.
ATCCATTTCCAACTTAAGCATTTCAGGTCCATTAGAAATCTGTCATTTCCTTATTTTTTTACAATTACTGAAGTCAACCAACAGACAGGCTGGGAAGTCAAAGCTAAGGATAATTGGAAATTTGAAATTATAGAACAATTTTGACCCCAATGAGTCCATGGCAAAACCCAGTAATTCCAGTGGAACCAGGAATCATGATTTGTAAAGGTTATTGCATAATAACAGAAGCCAGAAATCTTTTTGATTATTCCTCTAAGCAAAGCATCCCTTTTTCCCCACACGGTTACTTTTCTTGTGTCCATGCCTTCACCATAGTTTGTGGTTATGGTGGATTCCCTGTAGAATTATTTTGCAATATTAACAGGAATCTTTTTCCCTTTGCTACTCCTTATGCCTACAAAGAGGCTAGACTGAACTAGATTACAAGACTGTGTGCAGAAATCCCCTCAGAAGTCACTTCCTGGGAAAACCGAACACAGTGTTTGCAATGTGAGGAAGAAAACCAGAGTCTGATACGTGCTGAATGACAGGGGAAGGCTTTCAAGGCAGTGTAAGACAGGAAGGAGAAGGACAGTAAAAAACACTGAGAATGTATTTGTCTTGGAGAGGTAACCAAGTTGTGTAGGACCTTGCAAGTGTACAATTAGTCCTATAACAGGGGACGTGGTAAAGCAGAAATTTCAGACCAGTGATGGGTATGAGCAGAATGGCAGGTGAGAACATAACCTAAGCAGAAAACATTTGGGTGTGCTGAAAAGGCTCAGAAGAAATGCAGTAAAGATAGAAGTAGTGCAGCTGCATGAGTGAAGGAGGAAGATGAGCATGGTTGGATCCATGGTTTCCTAGGTGAGAAAGTCAGGGAAGGGATTTAGTGCTGGTCCATGTGATACATAAAAGGTAAGCGGAAAGCATAAATCATAATCCCAATGATTTGGGATTATGAGAAGTGAGAAGCACAGAGGAAAGCAGGAAGGGATCAAGGCTGCAGCTTTACTGTCTGGAATTATTCTTGTTTTCCTTTATCTCTAGTTGCCCTAGAATTCTCTCATGCCTGCAAAGCGCTCTAAGATATTTAGGTGATCAGGGCTCTAGGGTGGCAGTGTCTCCAGTTTCAGGGGAACTCCACAAATGTCTGTTGGCAGCTGGCAATTCTGTTGTCTTCATACATACGCATTAAATTGAATGGCTATGGTACCACATATTTGAAATACTAGAGAATGTCTTGAAATCAGTGAGCCTCAAACACCTATGGAGGCTAATGAAAATCAGACAACCCCACAAGTCTAATAGGCATCAAATGGAAGTGAGGAAGACATCAGACCCACAGATTTTCCATGCACTGATGCAAGAATGTGAAAAATGCACCTGACACCTCCCGCTGTTGTTTATAGACTATGTTTGCCAAATGAGTGGGAGGTTAGATTGCTTATCCAGCCCACCTTCCAGTACTGGACGCCCTCGAGCATGACCCCACACAGCTTTCATAGCATCCCGAGACAGCTGCTGACCCAAAGATACAAGTCCATGGCTACTGAAATGTCTCAGTCAGTACAAACAGCACCTACAGCTGGCTGCAAGGAATTTGGGCTTGTTTTGTAATGGGTCTCAAGACTGTCCAGCACTGATGGCGCTCGACCAGATTGAGCTAGAGTCTGTGGACGATGACTCAGGTACGGTCCCTGCATGACATGCTGGGTTTTCTTCTCTTTCTTGTGAAGCTTCACTCTCTGTATTTGGACAGTCTCTCACAGTCAGCAGCTTGCTCTGCTGATCCTTGAGCATTGGGTTAGAGACAGGACCCCAAACAATCCCAAACGCCTCTGTCAGTGGTGAATGTAATCTGTCACCAAATGGGAGACAGTGCTCAGTGCCTCACAGGAATGAGTTAGGGGGAAAGTTAGAACAAAAAAACCAAAACTAACTAATTATTTTTCCCCACCTGTCTGTGAAACCAAAAACTGCATCAGGTGCATTTAATACATCTGGGGAAAATAAAAAGTTGAAAATATTTTTGAGGTGTTGTTTTTTGTTTTTTTGGTTGGTTGGTTGGTTTGTTTTGTTTTGTTTTTTACAGGTATCGATGAAGAACCAGGAATGTTAAAAATAGAAGACTTCAGTAAAAATACTCCAGGCTACCATATATAATCGAGAGTCTACGTTCTTAAACATATCTGTAAGTTTTATAATTTCAAAGTAAAATACATTTTATGATCAGAAATGGGTGTAAACCACAGTTCTAGAATTAAAACTTTACTTTTGAGGCAGTTTCAATATGAATTGAAACATCTTTTCAACAACACATTTATCATTTGGGCCCATATCTAGATGGGATAAATTGGGGTTTATATTTTATATATCATGTAATCTTTTAAGGTGGTAGTCCCAGAGACAATGAAGGAAACTTTTGACGAGTCTTTTGTGTATGAAACTTTCGGATAAGTTGCTTTAGACATCTTGTTAAAAATCTTGCCTTTTTTAACTAACCAGTTTATTCCATACACTGTCACCTAGAATTTTTTTCCAATAGAAATATGACTTATTAATCTGTTTGATTATAATGACATACAGATTCTAGAATAATAAGTATGCCTTATTTGAATTAATTGAATCACACCAGTTGATTTCGAACCCCCTAAGCACCTCTATGAAAGTTGTCTTCTCCTAATGCACTGTCCTAGGGGAATCATAGTGTGGGCCCACAGCTCCTGTTTAGAGCTGGGCTGTGATGATGAGGCTGCATGTCCTGCAGCAGAAGGTGGACCTGATGCCCAAACTAGGAAATTTCACTTTTATTTTGATCTGACTCACAAGGAAATCTTTTTTATCAATCAAGAAAAAACAAAATATGTAAAGAAAACATTGACCCAACTTTTGGTCTGCTTGATAGCAGACTTTCTGTGAGCACCAGAATACAAAAAATACTCTCCACTAGAGAAAATTTTTAGTCAACTGAAGGTCCTTACTTAAATCTTGCTTGATTGCTTTTAAGAGCAACATAGGTATGTTCCTTCCTAGCCTTAATTCTGCTCGATTTTATATTAAAAATTCAGCAATTCTTATGGAACTGATTGAAAATGGTATCAAATGTTTCGGCTCAGCAAAGCCTACATTTTGTTTTGTTTTTTTTTTTCTGCAAAACAAAGAATCCATCTATGACGATGATGATTTTTTTGTTTTTAAAGGGAGTTGGGCTTTTCCGTTTCAAAGTGTCAACTATTCCTGGACTTCCCCATTGCCATCTGTCTGATGAGTTTCAGGTACCATAAATAGATGTAATTTATGTAATTTATAGTCACTATATGTCACTGTGTCGCTATAACCGAGTGTTATTTAAAAATAACAATCATACCATTTCATATGAAAAACAAATGAGTTACATCAAAAGATTCACTTGTGTAAGTCCAACCTCAACTCTTTTGTTGAACAGCATCCTGACCACATATTTGGCCATTTGCAGAACCAGTTTATTGAGTTACAGCTTTCTAAACGTGGTAAGCTGAATCCATTTTGGCCAAATTCAAACTCCGTCTAGGCTGCGCCTGCCAGCTACAGAGATCTGGAACCCCTGCAGCTCTGGTCTCATCCCTGGGGCCTCTCATGGCTCTTGACCTACCTCCTCTTAGTGCGCATCTCCGACGGGAAACAATCAGCACAAGGCTGGCACGGTAACTCCCACTCAGTCTCCAACCCTCTGCCTACCTGCAGAGAAGTCTTCAATAAAAGGTACAGCTGGCCTGTGGCACTTGTGACCCCACAGACGCTCACACACAGAGGACCTTCATCAGTACGTTCTATTTGTTAAGATGACATTTATTGATAGCCAGAAGGTGCTTTTAAAAGGTCATTATTATTGGTTTTTTAGTTGGAAAATGGTAACACACAAGTTCCACGCTGGGGTTTGGGGCTTCATGAATCAGTGTTTTATAAAAAATAGACGTAGATACAGCCTTTAGCTCAAAACACCTGTAGTAAAGGAAAACACAAAAAAGGTAGAATAAGGAACTAATGAAACTATTTCTAGCTCAGTTTACCACGTTGCCATAAGACAATTGATACCTACTATGTAAAATCATCTTTTTTGATATTTTATCACTGAAATTGCTTTCCTGTGGTGACCATCCACCTTCCGCCTTGCAACCTAGAGATTTTGTTCTGAAATACTGAAGCGGGACAAAATTTCTGCTGAGCTCCCAGATTGTTTACATCTGAGAGAAAAAGACCATATTCTTCTACCGCTGTGCCGAGAGCAATTTAGGTTTTGTATTAGACATAATAAATTCAATGCATTAAAACTCTGACATAGAATTTTAGTAACAAAATAATAAGAGATATTTTAAATGTTTTCTGTTTCAGATTTATGTTGATGATGCTGTGACCTTTTCTGAAAAACATTTTATTTGGATATTAGCAACTGTATTACTAATGGGCATTATCTTTGCAGCATCTCTGAGAAAATTATGATGGAATCATAAAGAACAAAGAAACATAAATTCAGGGAGAACAACAAAGGATCACCATTACAACTTCGAGTACTGCAACTGCTATTTGTGCCTAGGTGGAGGACCAGTGTTTTCAAATTATATATAAGGTCCCAAAAGGTAAATTATTTCTTTCCCTGCATGTTTACTGAACCTCTTACAGATGCTTTATGTTAAAAATAGCTCCTGATTTGATAACATATCGTTAATCTGACATTTTTATCTTTATATATGTAAACTCTCCATTTGAATTATTCCCAAATTGTTTCTGAAAGCTCCAGAAATTATATGTTTACAAGATTTTTTATGCAGAATATTTCAGAAAATGGAAGAATTCTCTTCCCACTGTACTGTTTTAGTCAGTATTAAACAGAAATAAACAGGTAGAACTGAGATATATTCTTATAGACTATAGATTCTCTCATGATTATTTTCTCAGCTTCTGTCACCAATGAAAGCTGTCAACCTCATAAATAAATCCTGCATGATAATTAGTTTAGACAGTTGTCAGTGAATATTGAATAACTAAGTAATATCTATATAGCGACAAGCTGCGGTGATGATTAATGGACTGGTGTGCACTTACACTGTCTTTGGTAGCAACGTCCAAGTGCTCTCTCTGTCGTGTTTATTTAGGACTATTTATTATTATCCCTGACTATTTCGGCCTATTGGCACGCACCAGGCAGGCGCGGAGCAGGGGCCCTGGGGCCGTGCCGCACGCCGAGCGGCATTCACCCCACGCTTCGGCACACCGGGGGGCGAAAGCGGCCGTGCCCCCTCTGCACCTCAGTGCTGCAGACCTCACCAGCACACACGTGGCTCCCAGCCTCCTTCGTCCCGCACACCCGCTGATGATCCCCACGTGCCGCTAATGCCTTCGCCCGTCAGTCACAGAAAAGCCTCCGACTGAGGAGCTCTGCTTGGGGGCTATCCGTGCTCCCTGCAACAGCCTGGTCGTAGGTTAGTGCATCGGACTAGTACTTCAGTCATCAGCATTATTCCACCACTTTCTTCAACGAGGTATGAAAAAAGACCTCTTCTTGTTTTAACCATCCCTCCCACTTGCCGGACTTCTCCCTCCTCAGTTCTCATATTGGAGAAGACATTAAGCAGTTGACCCTTGCTGACTTCCTTCAAGCCTTTCAAGATGTTACAGGCGTCTGTCACACCCTGCCTCTGGCGTGAGCCAGAAAGGAGCCGACATGTATGGAAAATCCAGGGGACTTGGCTGGGAATATAGAATCAGGAGAATTTCAACGTGACTACTGAAGTGCACCGATTCCAAAACAATTTCGGTTGTTATTTCTAGGCGGCAGTGACAACTAAACCTCCCATTTTGCATTTGGACTGCTTAGCTTCACTTTAGGCTAGAGAAGAGGTGCAATGTGAGGACAGTGCTCATCTCCCTCCTTAAATGCCCAGCCTCTGTTACTGCAGAGCTCATCCACAGGCTACAGAGCCTGGGTGTCAGGTTCTCACCCCTGCTTTGCTGGCTTCATATGCAAAATGGAAGATACTAGAGCCGACTTAGATAATTAGTAAAGTAATCTGTCTAGTGGTTGGACGTGTTCCCAATCTGCCTGCTATTCATATTACCTAGTTGCAACTTGTACCACAATCGTTCCTGCTCTGTGCAAGTCTCAAATTACTTGCATTTTTAAGGCCATCATTGTCACAAACACTGAAGTGACTCATAACTTTTAAAACTGGAAAAATGAGCCTATATTTGAGTTGCTGTCAATACAGTGGCTGATTCTAAAATACTTCCTTCAAAAAACTCATCTTCCTTTTTTTCCAGAATATTTTTTCAGTTTTCTGACTTTTTTTTTTTTTTGCATTTATTACATTTTATTACGTACAGAAATATTGTTAGTCTTGCCAGCTGTTGTTCAGGTACCTGATCCTAAATTTCCACAGGTCCAGTCCCGTCATCCCAGATGACTGCTGTAATTAAATTATCAGCCTACTGGGACTCTGTGTGTGGGTGTGTATGGATGAGCATCTATCTCTCTGCGTCCATGTGCCGCTGTCTTGCTCTGGCTCTGACAGCGTCCCTTCTCTCCTTTTGGTCTTTCTCCCTTTTCCCTCCAAATCCACCTATGTAATTCTTATTTACACAAACTGGAAACAACTCTACAGTTCCCACATTCACCTCAGGATGCACCTAAGGTAATGAGGAATTTATTTTAATGAGTGTATTGCATTGATTAGTAATTTTTTAGGTGATTAGGTAGATACATAAGAAAATGGGGCTAGTTTTTTCTCTTCTGGTCTCCTGGTGGACTTTCAAATCTTCTTGGAAACAAGGTTGTGATGTGGATTTCTAGAGGCATACAGGAATTCAGAATACAGCCTTTGCACGACTCTGCAGTTGCACAGAACTCTTAAAAGACAGGTCTACTTGGAAGGCTGGGGTCTTTTTAGCACTATAAAAATTAAGATGACAATATGGGTTGAAAGTGGAGAGATGACATTTCTGTTGAGGGGATTCGTATACACATTATGCAGGAGGAAGAGTCACCGAATTTTAACTGCTGACCTACACAGGTTCAGGTTTGTGGTTCAGGTACAAGAACAGGGCTACTGCTTTTAGGGGATCTGCAGCAGGATGTGGAAATTGAGCAGCAGCATCTGAGACATGATTCATAGGGTATGCTGCAAAACAGTGCCTGCTGCAAGCATCTGAGATGTTGAAGTGCAACAAATGGATCTGCAAAAAAATTAAGTTCTTCAGAGTGGTCCTTTCTGAACCCTTTCAATTTCTTAACAGTGAGGGCACTAGAATTATAGAACATTGCATTAAAGCTACTTTTAGTCCTGGCATCACATTCTTCCGCAGCTTGCTTGCTTACAATATACCCAACTGGTTTTAGATCTTACAGACACAGTGTGATATAAGAAGTTTGTGTTGGGTTGTTTGTTTACTATGCAACCTAGCTTCTTCCAGAGCTGCCTTACTACTTATTCCCCCAGGTGTGACCTTGTATTTGGCTGTAACTGAATGTCCCACGCAGGAGGTGTAAGAGCACAACCAGGCAATCCCTAGCGGACCATGGTGCCCCCCACCCCAGCTGCCTGAGCTGCTCATCCATCAGCTCTTGAATCAACACTGTTTACAGCTCATAATTTTAAGTTAATGTGTCATTGTTTGCCTTAAAAACGCAGTGATGACTGGGAGGTGCTTATGGGCTCCCAGACATTTGTAAAGCTGGAATGAGCCAGTAGCAGCTGCCAGTAACCTTCCCAGCTGTCCCAAGCTAAGTCACTTCTCCTTCATCAGAGCCTTCAGCAGGTGAACCTGTCTGCTTCTGACCACTCTGTCCTCAGCCATACATATAATTCTTCCAGGTCAAGTCATACACAGCTTTTATTCACAGAGATTCTCCGCTGACTTTCTAAATTAGTACTACAAATCTTAAATAGCATTAGTCCTACTCTTGATTTCTGCACAATCATCTAGAAACATCTCCACTGACTGATAACGCCTTTTGAGCTATGCTGGCCACCTCCTATCTGACCCATGCAGCACAAGCTTTCTTCATAGAATACAGTGCTGACTTTCCAGAAAAATACCCAAGAACTATGCAAGTATACTATACCTGCACCATTACCCTTACGAGCAACATTATAATTTAACAAGAAATTAAACAATTTTTTCCATAAAGCCACATGGGCTGCTACTGCTATATATCTTGTAATTCCTTATTGCATCCTGTATCAGCATTTATTGTCTGCGATTGATGTCACGTAAATCAGTCCACTATTATCTGTGTTCTTACTTGTTCGATTTGAATCCTTATAGTCAGTCTTCATGTCTTGTAGAATTTCTGCAATAATTTAAGCTTTATTAAAAGCTAATAAGGTTTCATGCTTCCTGAGATCACACATGCAAACTCCTTTAGGACTCTCATATTCAAGTTTTCTAGGACCTGTGTACTTTAAAATGTTTTTCTCTATGAAAAATTGTTCAATATCCTTCTTAATAATGACCAGAAAGACACTTAGTCATCATGATACAAATATACCACACATTCTTTCAAGTATAGAACAAATTTATTTATTAAACAGTTCTGCTTTTTTGTATCAATATAATTTTTTTTTTAATCTAGATAAAATAGGCCTGTAATAATGTTAAGATTTAGCAAACTTGAGCTATTCCTAAAACTACCAACCATGTATATTCTTTGTCGTTCTCATCCATTTTTCTATGCTTTATAACTTGCAATGATTGTTAGGTCTGCCCTTTTCCTACTTCTTGTATGTATTTATGTCAAACTGCTATGCTCACTTCCCTACTAAACTAGAAACATATTCTTCTGATTCTCCTCTCTTTCTTGATCACAGTATCCTGACTTCTTTATAGATGTCTTCTTCTTTATAGACTCCCCCTACTTTGATACAGTTTTTCTATGTATTTTTTCTTTTCACTCAGTCATACATTTTCCACAGCTTTTTTGGGGAACGAGTCAAACCGTATGTCTTGGGAACAAAAAGACATATCCAGTGTCCACGTGTGTGTATATAGTATGGATTGTAACCTTGTTTGCACATACTGAAAGGAGCCATACCTAAATACTCAGGCAAGCACTGACTTTCGTTCTAGAAATTATCTTTACCATAATAAAGTCTGAAGTTGTTAGTTTCCTTAATATGATTTTTTTGGGTCAGAAATTAGCTAGGATTTTTAGGAACTCTAATAATGCTTTAGTGCATAGTTCCAAGCTATACGTGAGGTGCCTCATAATAACAATGTAATTTTCTTTCCCAAAATTATGAGCAGATATTGAAGGAAAAAGTTATCTTGTTCTTTAGTCTTTACTGCTATGCAAGATGCCCTCACTTGTAAACACAGTTTAGGCTTATTCTAGTTACACTGATCCACATGCAGTTACTTTCCTATGAATACAAGAACTTCAAAGCTGTATTCTATACCCCATTTCCTCATTCATTGCGCAACTCCTGGTGGGCCAAAACCTCTGCCAGGGCAAGGTCCTTTATTATTTACAGGAACTAAGTAAGCCTAACCTTTTAACTCAGTGAAGAATGGCCTCTCACAACCCCTGAAGATATTTCCCCTTGGACACAGTCTGTCAAACCTCTGGAAATGGAAAGAGAAGGAATTGAGGTGTGACCTGACACACTTTTGCCTTCTAACTCATAACTCTTGAGAAAAATAAACTGAGTGTTTTTTTCTTTCACATCTGATTTCCAGCATGGGAAGTTGCCCTCAACGCTCAGCCTTTCTTCTGGAATCACTGGGGTGGAAATGTTTGAAAAAAAATAAAAACCCTTGCCAAATATAATGAGAATTGGGATAAAACCTGACACGTGGGCACTATTGTTGGGCTCAGCATTGTTCAGACTGATATCAAAATAACGCAAGGCCAATTAAAAGAAGCTTAACCCAAATTTTTCATAAAGCAAACTGAAATCTGATTGAACTTGTTTTCAATTCACAAAACCCACTGAAAGAATCAAAACTGCAGTGAACAGTGGTCTATATTTAATCTGATGGCCACAAGAGGGTACAATTTGTAAATTGTAAATGAGCGTAACGGTCCCACAGAGGTTTCTCTAAATGACATCAATCTTTTTTGAAGTCACAAAAATCCATCTCCAGAGCTGCCCAAGAGAAATTCTGGTGCCGCAGCTCCCCAGGCGCGTCCCCTCCGGGGCTGCACAGGTCGCCAAACCAAGGCGACCAGCGCCTTTCTGCCCACATGCTGCGCGACCATTTCCCTTCTTCAGGCCCCACCATCCGCAGTTCTCCGACAAGTGAACCTGGCCAAACCTTTCGCCGCATCAGGCGAGGACACCGTACTAAGAACAACCCAGCAGAACATACCTCCAGCTAAATTACAGGCACCCAAACGCTCCTGAAGGTATTTGTATTCGTAACCAGTCCTGGGGCATCAGGGCCAGGCCTGAAAGGAAAGGCCAAATGTCTTCAGCTGAGCCCATCAGGAAACTGGGTATCAATTCTGAAGCCGGGCACTGTTTTTCCCGTGGGGCAAGCAAAATGGAAGATGGAGAAAGGAAAACGGTGCCTGACTGGAGGCTGCCTCCTGACGTATAATTAATTCTGGGGTGAAAACTCGTAATCTGTGGTTTTGGCCCAAACCAGCTGCAGCACAACTCGCGTTGATAAACAAGTAGCAATACATGTTTGAAAGCATGAAATAAAACCAAATCAATCTGACTATATAAATTGCAGTGAACTCCCACGTACGTTGCTTATCTAGAATATACTCTGAAATGGACTCTCTCATCCAGTGGTGTGTCTGTGGGGTCCCAAATGGACTAGTGTTTTTGCGTATTTCAGGGAAATCTGTCAAACATATGTTCAGATGTTGGCAGCAGTGGCAAAAGCAGAGACTCCACAGCTTCTGTTTGTTATTGCAATTGTTAGATCCTATCTCTGCCTATGGAGATCCAACAGCCGCTCAACCAGAAGCTGTTTTAACTTTCGGATCACTCAGCAGTGTGTGACGAGGGAAAAAGAAATAAAGAAAAAAACAAAAACAAAACAAAACAAAATAAATAAAAAAAAAAAAACAAAAACAAAAAAAACAAAAAAAAACAAAAAAAAACAAACCCTTTTGCGAGCGGACCGCTCCAGTTGCGCTCACAAAGCGCGGACACCCCGACACCCGCTCCCCGGTGCACGGGTGGGAGCAGCTCCCCACGGCCGCGCCTCGGCCCCGCCGCGCGCTCGTGGGGCCGCGGGCGGACCCCGCCCGCCGCCGGCTCGGCCCCCGCCGGGCGCTGCCGCGGCGGGGGGTGACGGGCAGCGAGGGCAGCCGGCTCTGCTCTGCCCTCCCCGCCGCCGGCCTGCGCCGCCTCCCCGCTTCCTGGGCCCGCGGCAACGGCCCCACGCGTGTCCCGCCCGCTGAGATCCGAGCGCGATCCCGGCAGGGCGCTGCGTGGGGCGGCCAAGGGTGAGCCCGCTGCCCGCGCGGGGCCGCTGGCCCTTTAAATGCTGGCGGGCGGCCCGTGCCGCCACTGGTTGGGAGACCCCGCGCCTCCAGTGAGAGGTGAAACCAAGATGGCGGCCGCGCAGTGACTGAGGTGGAGACGGAGCCGGTGGGAGCCGGGCTGGACGGGCCGCGCTGCGCCGCCGCCGCTCGCCCCCTGCGCAGCGCCGAGCGCCTCGCTGCCGGCCGCGCCGCTGAGTGCCTGGAGCGCAGCCACGTCGCGGGGCGCGCTGAGGAGTCGGGACTGAGTCGCCGCAGCACCGGGAGGAGGAGGAGGAGGAGGAGGAGGAGGAGGAGGAAGAAGAACATGGCGGCGGAGTCGGGCTGGGAGTGAAGCCGCCGCCTGCCACGGAAGCCCATGGGGGAGACGGGGCGCTGAGCCCGCCTGCCTGCTTCATCCCGCCCCGGGCCAGGCAGAGCCCGCAGGCCCCGGGCGGCCCCGGCGGGAAGGAGGGCGGCTCCTCGAAGCCCCGCGCTGACGGACGGCGAGCGAGGGGCTTCGGGCCTGGGCAGCTGCTGCACAATAGAGCCGAGCTCCGGGCTGGGGCGAGCGGCCCCTCTCCCGCCTGTCTCCCCCCGCCTGCTTCGCCCCGGCCTCGCCAGCCTCCCGCCTGCTTCCCTCACCAGGGCCCCGGCCTCCAGCGTCGCCTGCTCTTGTCACCTCGGGCCGGCTGCCCGCTGCTGCCCGTGCCATCTGCTGCCCGCCGCTGCTTCCACTCCCGTGGACCCACTTCTCCTCCAGGATCCCTTCTTCACCGCCTCTCCTGCCTGCCCTTCACCCCGCGAAGAGCCTCTCCTCTCTGCGGCTCTGCCCTACGTAAGCTTATTCGCCTTTTGTGCAGCGCCTGACTGAGCCTGGAGCAGCTCCTCTCTCACACCTTCACCCCTTCTCCTGTTCCCCCTCTTCCCCGGCGCCCCCCAGTCCTGTTACCCTCGATAATGAGGATCCCGTTGGAGCACTGAAGAGGAGTAAGAAAAGCTTGCTTGGCCTGCCCGTGTGGGGCTGCTACCTTCTTTCCCGCTCCCCTCCTTTGAGGGGGGCCTAGGCCCCGACCAGCCTCCTGCTCCTCCAGCAATTGCAAGCCAGAGTGGTGGCTGTGGTGTGGCAGGCGGCAGGATGACGGACACCCGGCGGAGGGTGAAGGTTTACACGCTAAACGAGGACCGCCAGTGGGATGATCGAGGCACAGGGCATGTGTCCTCCTGCTACGTGGAGAGGCTCAAGGGCATGTCCCTGCTAGTCAGGGCAGAGAGCGACGGTAAGTGTGTATGTCTGAAGGTACGGTCTTTCCTCATCCTACCCAGAAAAGGAACTGGGCTTAGATTCGTGTCTGTTGCCTTAATGTTTTGCTGTGTAATTCAAATGTGATTCTTAAAAGCAAGTAGGCACTGACCATAGTTCATTTGTGTAAGGCTAAGTGAAAGAAATGGAAGATTGCCATCGAGTGCAAGCATAGTAGTCACTTGGTTCATAGTGAGTACAAGTGTTGTGTACAAAATACGTTCAGGTCTTCTTGTAAATCTTGTATGGGTTTGGATATCTAGTGATCTATCACTAGGTGCTCAGCATACTCCAGTTTCAAAACTGATCATTTTGATGTATCCTTCCTTAGATGTTTCTGGAAATCATCCCCTCGTGAAAGGAGTTGTTCAAAACTTAGGTCATGTTTTTTAGTATAAATTTTTAAAAGGTCATTGGATGCCTAACACCCTTTTTTTCCTTTGGTAGCAAGAATCACGCAAGACATTGTAAAAGCTATCAACAGTTATAAAAGTACTGTTGTTGTAGTAGTAAAGACAATACAGTGAATGGAACAGCATTTTCAGAGATGCTGTTTTTTATGGAATAGAAGTTCTCTGTCTTTCAGTTCTAGGTCTATCCTGTAAATAAATCGAAAATGATGCATTATCAACTTCACATTTTCTGACAACATATGATACTAGTATAGGTTTAGTAGTAGTATCTACCCCTGTAGCTACACATTTGGGCTAATCTTGATTAAGTGAGTTCATGACTGCTCTGATGAGAGTAGCTTTTAAAATGAATACTTTGCAGTATCTAGCATTTTGCTAGTAAAGTATTGTCAGTGCACGACTTATTACTTCATTAGACATACAGCTACTGTACCTAGTGGCTTGTAGGTCTCGTTGTAGCTTATGACTGTCAACAGACCTTGTAATTTTCTGTAGTTGGCTTTTTTATTGTGGGAATTAGGATGAAGAGCAATTTGAATCATTAATTCTCACTGTTTGAGAAAGTTCTGACAGACTGTACAGTAATCTCTACAGCAAAGATCATAACTGATATGGAGGAATCAAATCTGAGCAGGATTTCAATAACTGAGCATCTGATAAACATGAATCTCAGGGTTTTGTAGTTTCTTGATTATACTTTAAAAAGTTAAACTGATACTCTAATTTATTTCAGACTAAAGAAAATGCATTTCTAGTTTGGCCAGCTTCACAGCGTAAGAGTAAATATTCAAAATGGAAGTAGACTTAGTTTAATTTCAGCATGAGGGAGGGAGGTAAAACAAAGGTTATCACTAAATTTTTTGACTAATCTTTATAATGTATTTTGTTGTAGATTCAGATTTTACTGTCTACATGGCTGGTGTGCTCATGTTTAAAAGCTGTCATGTCTTCTCTACACTAAACAATTTCCTGATATTTTTTTATTCTTTTTAGAACAGAAAACAAAAGATCTGCAGTCCATAACTTGCTTGTGAAGAAATAGTCCATTCAAACTAAAATCCCTTTATTGACTTTCAGTGGCATATGTATGCTTAGGACTGATTAGAAACTGAATTGGCCTGTTCTTGCCAGTTTATTTGTTGTACTTTCCTTCTTTCAGGTGCTCACTTACAAATTGGTATAAATGACCCCAAAATAAAGATGAAATCATGACTTTGTGTTGCATAGTTAAGATACTCCAATCAAAACAGAACTGGCCTAAACTTACTAATTGTACTTAATACACATATTAAATAGGATACACACATTAGACTTCTCTCAAACAGCATATGTGTAGTTCAAGAGTAGTGAATAATATACAGAGTTTAAGTTCTTAATTTAGTAGGTAATATCAGTCCTGGGTAAATGTGCATTCTATTAATAGGCTAGTTTTTCTAACTTGCTTGTGTAAACATCTCATAACATTTTATTTATATTTTATTTACTCCCAGTGTCAGTTGTTTGTGAGCTAATTTTGAAGACAAATATAGTCATTTTTACGTGTGAGCAAATGGTTTGGAAAAAGGTAATGCAAGACTCGTGCTTTAGGTACTATGTAATTTGTGTGTTCCCTTGTGTGCTTTTTTAACTAAATGAAGTAGTTGACTGACTTTTTTTTTTTTTTTTTTCCCCTAGTTATTGAAAACATACAAGTACTAGGAACCTGACCTATACACCCTTTGCCTCCATGTTTCCATTGCGTTCGTGTATTGTCTGTCAGCTCCTCCTCTTTCCACAATGAAACTTCTTCCTTCCTCCTTTTCTAAACCAGCTTTTCCTAGTGTTTGGCTGAGATTCATCCTGTGCACGCTGGCATGTTCTTACTGATTTTACTCCAGGAAGCTGACTGAAAACCTCGGGATTTGCCTGTAGTTAAGGGCTCTGTTTCCTGAGTGGGGGAGGCGGTGGAGGATGTTAGCAGCGGTTCCTGCTGTGTATGGGAAATTCCCACTCCTGTTAAAGGGCTGGTTAGGCTGTGCACAGTGCAGCAGCAGAATTACCAGAGGTTCATTTGGCTGACCATGTGGGCTAGCACATAGTTCAGTTTTTTGATTGTGCAGCTGTGACTTGGTGGAGCTCCACAGCTGCTTCACAAGTGGTTGAGATTTTGTGACAGGGTCAGGGTGCTCTGATAAGGGAGCTACAATCAGTATGCCAAGTGCAAGGTAAGCTGTCGTCTGGAATTGGAACAATAAGAGCTGAACAGGAGTGCAATTTTATATCTATAGGAGTGTTGTTTTTCTTGGGTTGGTGTTTTTTTTTTTTTTTTTAACACCATCTCAAAAGAAGAGAATTTAGAGCAAATGAGTGATTTGCGTTGCTATCTGAGATGTCTGGTTCTCCCAGAGACTGAACTTTAAGAGTCCTTGCAGGCAATTTGGAGTAATCTATTACAGTGCAGAAATACCATAAACTGCTTTCAGATCACATATATGCTTTGAAACTGGCAATTGTATATTTTTTTTACACTTAAACAGCTGGTAATGTTTTTATTTTAAACCCTGACAAGTTTCTCTGTGTGATTCCTAGTTGCAGTCTATTCTAATTGAATTGCAGTAGAGCAATAGTGAATCTTTTATTACAAATGATCACCTTCCATGTGAGTTTCTGTGTATAATCAGAAGCCTTTGATTTCTTGCCTGATTCTCATGTGGTGTTTTAGGCTGCTGTGGCCTGCCTCATTCTTAAAATGTCTGTGTGCTTCTAGATTTTTCACTGCATGGTTTCAGATCGCTTTTTTTGTTCCGAGCCCAGATGACTGAAGTGACCTCTGAAATGAACGTTCCTATTTAACTAACTTGGGTTAATTTGAAGGCTTGAACTTTAATTAAAGTTTACTAATCCCGTAACTAAACTTTTTGACAAGGCAAAGTGAACCTCCCCACTGGAGATCATACTTGCCAGCTTTCTTTCGGGAACTATCTAATCACTTTTATTCAGAAGTTGTAGTTGCCACTTCTGAATTCTGTATGTTAATGACTTTTGCCACAGAGTAGGCATTTGTGTCCTAACTGTTTCTTTAGAGTATGTATCTGTAACCCTGTAATACTGGCAGAAGGCTTAGCTGAAATTTGGCTTACGTTTGCTTTACATTTCTCAAACTCGAGGGATGAATTTCATATATTCATTTTTAGTAAAGCAACACAGAAAATTTTGTGGCTATGTACTTAGGTTAAAATGAAGAAAAATAGGGGGGTTGGATTTTTTTTTTTGTTTCTTTTTTCATGGTTCTC
Organism: Tyto alba; assembly: GCF_018691265.1. Classification (NCBI taxonomy): domain Eukaryota; kingdom Metazoa; phylum Chordata; class Aves; order Strigiformes; family Tytonidae; genus Tyto; species Tyto alba. Next base: position 30,905,432 of record NW_024881280.1, on the reverse strand, counting down.
CCCTGTCCTTAACATTTAGGTTTGATCCTTCAGAAATGTGTTAGACTGAGGAATAGTCTCTTGTGAATGCAGAGCATGTTCTTGGAGTTCAGTTTGAGCTGTTTCCTAAATTTCTGTGGAGTAGTTTCTGTGTTTCAGTAGCAGCAGAACTGATTGCAGATCTTAAACCTCTGCATGTATCTTGTAAAAAAAAAAAAAAAAAACCAAAACAAAACAAAAAAAAAACCAGCTCCTGAATTTAAATTTTCATTTAAACATAAATATGATTATGTTGGTGAGTGATGATGAGTGACACGGTACCTCTTCTGCTTCTGAGGTAGGATCCCCATAACAGTTTGGTGGGAGGGGAGCAGTATTCCATATCAGCAGGTCACCTCTGTATGCATATATGTAAACAAATGCAGATTTGTTGTTTGAGACTACTGGATTGGGGTACTTGATGTTTTTTAAATATCTTCTTTAAAACAGCAGTATATATCTGTATGTAATCTCTTTTGAGCAAGTCTTTTCCTATACACGCATTCCTTTAACACCACTGTTCTGTGCTGTGAATACTAACAAAAAACCCCAGCTGTGCTCCATTGCATTACAGTGGCAAATAAAATAATTCTGCAAATCAATGTTTTGTTCCTTATAAGTAGTTTCAGATGTTACTTTATGGCACCATTGTTTTGCAGTTACCTTTACAAATTTGTTTTAGGCTATAATTTAGAAAATAACTAATCTGCATAATTTGGGGAAGTTTATTAAAACCATAAGGTTATTAAAGTGAGTTTTCAGGTCTTGCTTAACTTTGAATAGAGTCATTGTGTCAATGAAGATGAAATTTTGTTGGTGTATTTTTTTTAAGTAGACTGTATAGTATTAATATATTCTAGGATGGTACCAAGATAAATATCTACATAGAAAATAATTGCTTATGACAAATGCAAGAGTAAGCATCTTGCACTGTATTTGGGAATCAATACTGATACTGACTTTGAATGGAGAAGAAATTTATTTGCTGTATTTTAAATTTCTGTAACCTTTTTCTGAAGAATATATTTGTGCTGCAGACATCTGTTACTGTTACCTATTTCCCAGAAGCAAGTAAAAGAGACCTGACTGCTTCATAGTAGGAGGGGGTTTGATCCTGTAAAATTTAGTGTGTGAAAATAAACTCACTGAACTAGCTAGCAGAATAGTCACTGAATTTGAGTTATTGAAGCCCTTTTGGGGAACAGATTGTACACATGGAGCATCAGATTCTCCAGAAGGATGGATTTGGGGCAGTTATAGGTTATAGATCACCGTTTACACTGTGGTATGTTTCTATCTCCAAATTAATATTTTTCTAGTTATTGTCTGTAATGGTAAGGAATAAGTTGAATCATGTGGTAATAAGAAACAAGTCAAGCCTTAGAAGGCTTGATTTGTCTTTCCTGCATGTTCTAGGCTTAGTAGAGAAGAAGTGCTCTTTTGTGGTAAGTCTAGTAAAGAGGTCATTCTCTAGTGTCTCCTTCTAGCCTGGAAGATGAAATGTCTGCATTCAGTTGTCTTCAAGATTATTATTTTTTTTTAAATACTATTGTGTCAAACCTGACATTCAAGTTATGTATGATACTTTGCTGATTTCAGGATTACCATGTCCGTAGATCTGTGTTCAGCAGTTAAAATATAATGTTGAAATTAATAGCTTTTAATTCTTACAAGATTCTAATTCATATTTGCTGCTATTAAATATTTCTAGACAGTAAAGACTTCCTAGAAGTTGGCACAAAATAATATTCTAAAACTTCATGTCACTGAAGCTGAGGCTTCGAAACTGAAAGAATGAATGGAGTGAAATACTGCCTATAATTGATAATGGTGGTGGAAAGGGGGGTTGCTGGTTCTAGATGTTCACTAGGCAAACCAAAAACTCAAAGCTCAGGTCTATGGCCTAAGTACCAGAGTGTATTTGATTTATCAGTAAGGCTTCATCTTAGATGTTCCTTCTCTTTGTCCTGCTCTATAGTTTGTGATTTTTTTTTTTTTTTTTTTTTTAGTTGTCACACTTAAGCAAATAAGCTGCTTTAACAGAGCTGATGTGGGTTAGAAAACTGGAAAAACTTAGAAAAAAAAAAAAAGGGTAGTATATGTGGGTTTGGGGGGGAGATTGCTTTTTTGTTGTGTCTTGTTTTCCCTTGAGGGCTGTTTAGTTCAATTTTGTTGTTGGACTGAATCTCAGTGTCTAAATAGCTCTTATTGTAAGAGCAGTTGAGACAAGGCGATAGCTTCTTAAGCCAACTTCATTACTGAAGGCTGCTTTCATGTAGAACTACAGACTTAGGAAGAAGCAGCCATCACAGGTAAGTTACTTTTTTAATTAAAACCCCGCCAAAGTTGTAGCTGATTATCACATAGTAAGCTAATGAATATAAAAATCCTTGGTAAAGCTTCAAAATTCATGAAGTAATAACCTTTCTTATCCTACCTGGAGTACTATGTCCAGCTCTGGAGCCCTCAGCACAGGCAAGACATGGACCTGTTGGAGCAGATCCAGAGGAGGCCACAAAAATGGTCAGAGGGCTCGAACACCTCTCCTCTGGAGACAGGCTGAGAGAGTGGGGCTGCTCGGCCTGGAGAAGAGAAGGCTCTGAGGATGAGGCTTTTCAATACTTAAAGGGTGCTCGTAAGAAAGATAGGGACAAACTTTTTAGTTGGGCCTGCTGTGATAGGATAAGGAGTAAACTAAGAGGGGGTAGATTTAGACTAGATGTAAGGAAGAAATTTTTTATGATGAGGGTGGTGAAATGCTGGAACAGGTTGCCCAGAGAGGTCATGGATGCCCCATCCCTGGAAACATTCGTGGTCAGGCTGGACGGGGCTCTGAGCAACCTGATCCAGCTGAAGCTGTCCCTGCTCATTGCAGGGGGGGATCGGACTAGATGACCTTCAAAGGTCCCTTCCCACTCAAATCATTCTATGATCTTCTATTAGTAGCAATTCTTTAGGAAAAGTGTGTGTTTTTTTTGTAAATGTAGCATATGAGATTTAGGATGGTGATACTTAGTAAACAAATAATGGTTTGGAATATTTTTTGCTGTGGATTTTATAATTGGTTTACTCTTCAGATAGGTAAAACTAGCTGGTTTTTGATTCTACCGTGAAATATAGAAGTACATTTTTCACTTCCAAATATATTTTTCAGATGTAAGTGATTTGATTTCTTATCCTGTCTTCAAGTTCTCAAGCTTTCATATTTGAGGTGGTTGAAGCATTTTAGTTTTTCTTTAGTGCAGATTTTGTGAGGATATTTGGCAAATATTCTAGTAATACAAACACAAGACTGCCTTAGAACTATAGCTGTGAAACTGAGTTGAGACTTCTTAAAGTTTGGACTTTTAATAAATTTAAGCAGGTAAATGAAAGGAGAAGTGCCCGTTCTAAGGAGTACTCACAGTTTCAGTACTTTATGTGTGTGCAGTAAAGCTCTGAAGAAACTTATTCATGGTTGTATAGAGTACCTCTTGCACTGGCATTTGTGCAGCTGAGCAGCAAAGTGGACAGGAGAAGTGATTGGATCAAAAATAAAAGCTATTTTAAGAGTCGTTTTCGCTTAGATCGACCCTCAGAACTACTTAAATGTGACCTGTATTAACACTAATGCTTATGCAAAAGGAAAGGCAAAAAACCAGAGACATGAGAATGGAATTGCTGTTCTGTGTCTTAAATCAGTATAAGCTGCTGTGAAACCATTGTTCCAAAGTTTATAATGTCTGAAGTTTTGTGGTATTGTCAGTCATAATGGTTGCCACTCTAAACATTAGTTTCTAGATATACTTTCCAGCAAACACATATAAATGTTTTAGCTAAACTTTAAGAAGGAATGACACATGATTACCAAATTTCGTACAAAACAACTGTAGATGATCTATGGAATGCAGCTGCAATGCATTTTGTGTACTGATTTTTTGCGGACTTTATCATCTCTAAAAAATATTTCTGTGGAAAAGACTTTACTCAGAATAAGAGGTTAAAAATATAGTCCTTAAAACACTCTTGAATGTTCTATATTATGTAAACAATACCTTTGAGGGGAAAATGAAATATAAAGCTGTAGAACATGGGTTTAACAGGCGTATTGTTGGGAGGAAATGTGTTAATACCTACTTGAGGAAAGAGCGATCAGAAAATTTACGGTGAGATTGAAATTTTAGTATATATGTAAATAAGTAAAACTTTTTTTTTTCTAGGCTCTCTTCTTTTGGAGTCCAAAATTAACCCGAATACTGCGTATCAGAAGCAACAGGTAAACACATGGGTTTTTTTCCTCATGTTTAAAGGCAGATTCTTAAACTTCAATAATGCAGTCATTTTTTTTTGCCTCTATTGCAAATTGTATTGTATGTTCTCGTACCAAAAATAGGAGGCAAAGTACTTACCAACATTTTTGTGTATTTCATGATACATGTGTGTTATTTCTCTGCATTTTTTGTGACGTTAACTATATAACTTGAACTCTGGTTTACACTAAAGAATGCTTTGGGAGAGAAGGGCAAAGCGTAGTTGTGAAAATCAAAGTAGCTGAGGCTCCTGAAGATGATAGTATCTGGAACTTAATGTCATCTGGCTTTTTTCTTCTCTATATTTCAGATACTACAACTTTCATTATATTTCATTTAAGAGAAGACTAGAAGGCTTTTAAAGCTATTTGCATACTTACCTTTGTTTGGCTTTCACTTGGAAGATGGATATGGGTTACTACTCCTTCAAAGCATTCTGTATACATAAAAGCAGCTTCTTGCCTCCAGTTTGCACCCTACTTCAATTATTTAAGCCATACACTGTGAGCCCCTAAAGAATGCTACTGAGATGGGTGAGAAGTGAACTGTAGGTCTCAAGCTTTGTTTGCTGTTCTTATCCCATGGATGCTGAGAACTACAATCAGAGGTCTAGAAACGCTGAGCCAGATTACATTTTGTTGCCTGTCTGGTCAGCTCAGACTGGTTAAGATCCTGTCAGGTACAGTTAATGTTTTAAAATAGTCTTCAGTCTTTAGCTTTAATAGCTTATAATAAGCATAGACATACTATAGTTTTGCTCACAGGCAGTCCCAGTGGTTGTACAACTGCAGCTGTTTGTAGGATTGTCTGTTGAACAGTATGGGGACAACCAGACGGGGTTAAAAATATCCTTCCTTGGAAAATTTAACCTGTATCTGCCCCATAATGTAATTCATCATGCACCATACAAATAGTCAGTACTGAACAACTAGTAAGGCTAATGTGGGGCAAAGAATCAGTTGCAAGGAGTAAGAAGGGACAAGACGAGTGAAAATGCTAAGGAAGCTAACTCTTAGTTGTAATCCTGACTAGCTCAAAGTCATGGTTTTGTAATACAGTAACTCAAGCTTTAAGACTCTTAAAATGACACTGAGTATGTCACAGTTCTATTGTATAACGTACTGATCTAGTGTAAACTTGTTTTGCTGGTTGAAATCTCTTCAAAGACCACTGAGGGCTAAGCTTCATATCATTAGGCTTTATGCCAGATCAAACATGACCACTACTTAAAGTAGGCATAAAATTGTAAGATTGGTGCAAACCAGCACACATGCCTGTCAGTGCAACAGCATTTAATATCTGTACTCATTGCTACTCGGGGTCAGGCATGTATTGTAATTAGAACTACACAAATCAATCCTGGTGATTGTGAAAGCATGGTTAGAGAAATAAAAACATTAAACATGAATCTGTCCCGTTAGAACAGCGCTTCATGTTTTCTGTGCTGGAGAAGGAAAAGTGCTGTTCTTAAAGCTTTCAAATGCTGCATAGACAGAAGCTTATATTTGCAGCTGAATCATTCATATTATTTAAGCAAAGCAGTCTCTAATATAAATTGAATGTAGGGCTTCACTCTGAGCCTTAGAAATACCAAATCTATCTTGGTGTATGTATTAATCCTACTTTGTAGCATGTTAAATTTCAGGTGAGGCCTACTTATCCTTTCCCTTTGTAAAAGGCAAGTTCAGAGTTTAAACATGATTCCATATGAGCTAAGCTTGGAGCTTAGCAGCTGAAAGGAAGAGTTTAGTCTTTCCAGCTCTGCTTATAGAACTCTGAACTGTCTAAACTCCCTAAACTACAAGAAAATCAACTTGGTACTTCAAATCCCTCTTCAAAAACTGGTACCTCAATGTCAGCAGAAGTTTGAAGCCATCTCACACAAGATCCATTTGAGAAACTGGGATGGAAGAGTGAGTGAGATCTTTCCTTTTGGCTGCAGAATGCCACTGAGGTCACCTCAGCTACTAGTGAAATTGCAGCCTGGGATAGAAGAGTTACTTTTGAGTTTCCCTGCAGTTGTCAATTGCACTTATAAAATTTCAAGAAAAATCTAGAAATGCAAGACTTAAAACTTCAAAGTAACTTTCCAGTGTTACGGTCTTACCAGCCTTTTATCTCAATTTTATTGTGAGGGTGAACCTCCATTCCCTTTTAAAGGGATATATACCACTACATCGGATCTGGTTTTACTGTGACATACTTAGATGTGTCTTGTGGACACTTCAGATACCTAATGGAATAAGTGGATGAGTTCTGACTTTAGGCTAACATGAGGCTTTTAAGAAGAAACAATCTTTTATTAGACCAACTAACATAATTTGTGGTTGGAAGGAGAGAGATGTGTGATAGTTAAGATCTTGGGAAAACGATGTCAGTTGTTTTGGGTTCTTCAGCAAGCCTATAGATAACTTTGTGATAAACAGGGAAGTTCTTCCACTGGTAAAAGAACCTTTTAATTATGCTGCACTATTAGTGTGAAACAGATTATGTCAGGAATTGTTGATATCACAGATTACATAATCTCAGCGTATACATATGTATATTTTAATAGCTGTCACATCTTAGATCATTATTTGGCAAAATAATAGTGTGAAGACCTGAGTACAAGTGTTCCTTGCTGCCTCGGTTTTCTTGGCGTGTGAAAAGTCCATGGAAACCACAAAAAAACCCCAACAAAACAAAACAAACAAGAAAAAACCAAACCCAAAACAACAGCAACAACAACAAAAAAAAACAACAAAAGCCATACCCTGTGAACCTGAGCTTCAAGTAAAATTTAATCGAATTGTCTGCTTTAGATTTCTTGTTGTTTAGGATTGAAAGCAATGACCTCCCTTTATTGTGAATTAGTCAGGTCTCTATGTGCACATAAATATTGGTTCAGTTGGCAGTAGATAACAACTGTCTGCTTTTCCCTTTGGGGAGGAAGAATACTTGGCAGATATTGAGACCTGTTTGGGGACTCACTTTTTCATATGTCAACAGGGTCCTGAGATACTTCAGTTTGTACAATATAGTGCCTCCCTCTGCCATTTAGAGGTTTGGAATAATTTCTTAAAGCATGAAACACATAGGCAGTCTTTTAACTCCTTTTTAACTAGTCACATAAGTTATATTAGTCTTTCTGTTACAATGAACAGTCATTTTCTGCTGTGCATTCAAAAGGAAAGAGAGGTCTGTGTGTCTGATTCTGTAAAATAATTGCTACCAGTAGAGGTTTTTGAATGCTCTGAGCCATGCACTTCCCACCAAACTCATTATTACTTATACTAGAACTAGCAGAAAGGAATCTGTATAAGGAAAATAAGCTAGAAAGAAAACAACTGGAGAAACTAATGTCCTGTGGCTCAGAAAAAGGAATATTTATTAAGGTACAGTTTATAGGCAGAAGATGCTGAAAAAGCAAAATGTGTGTCAGTAGAGCCACTTGACCTCTTGATTTGTATTCTTGTTTACTGCTATGTGTTAAGTTTTATTAGTCCTCTTATTTTAAAATGTTACAATAATGGTCCTAGAACTTTGGTATGGAACATACTGGATTTAATTATGGGTAAGTAGCACACAGTGTAAAAGCAAATTTTGTTTAGTAAGTAGAATTTAATTATACTATGGATTGCTGGACCACAGATATCATACCTAGTTTTCCTCTTCTGTTGTCGGCTATTTCCTTAATATACTAGTAAAGGTAAAAGGTAATAATTGTAATGTCCTGGTGAAGTTGGTTTATGCACTCCAGTCCATTCTCTGCTTTTTATGTGTTTTTCTTTTTTTTTTTTTTTTTTAAAGGCATTAAAATGTCACAATTTCAGAACGCAAGTGATAGACGTGCTGTTCTTAAACAAGTGATCTTTATTCAGAAAATAAATAATTGCGCTAGTATTTGTAGGACAACACATCTCTTCTTGTGCAACTGTAAAGGAGAAATAGCATTTTTCTAGGGAGAAAGCTGATATGGCATGGACTGGGGTATATATACTTTTTGATATACTATTAGTATGTTTTGGCCGTGCTTTAGCAATAGAACAGTAAAGACTTACATCCTCAACTTTGTTTTAGATACATCCATGTACATCCTGTAACCCAGTGGTGAAGTATGCATTGTATCCCTTTTGGGCCTGAAACAAGGAAGACTCAAGTTGCTTACAGCTTCCAGCTATAAAGTCTTGCCTCTGCACTAGAAACTTCAGTGTCTCATGTCCTCTGCTTTTACAGTCCCTTGTTCAGTTCCTCACAAGAATACAAAGCTTAAATTCATCCAGAGTGCCTCCTACTAGCTATATAGCTTGAAGGTGGTTATCCTTGAATGATGGAGAACAGACTTATTAATAACAAGGCTGTTCTGAAAAGATCCAAAAAGGCACTGGCAGAATGCTCAGAGAAGATGAACTTCTTACCTTTGCTGTCAGGACAAGCAAGCCAACAGTGAAGCTATTTCAATAAAATTTGTGCTGCTTGTAGCTAAGATAGTGAGGGAAAGCGTGTGGTTTTATGGGGTGAGGGGAGAAACAAGGGGAGTGAAACAAGGGAGCTCTTGGTTTTGGGGTGGGTTGATTCATCCATTTTAAATGATCCCATGTTCCTTTATCTTCACACGTGTTTTCCTGTGAAATCTTAATTTTTCTGCTGTTTTAGGGCATGGTCGCTAGGCCAGTGAGTCAAGGTTCTGTTATAGAGCTAAGAAACTGATTTCATTCCACGTGATTCAAGGGAATGCAGCTATGAAATCTCTAACTGAAACATCACATACTCTTGAGATTTTGTAGGAGCTAATAGAGTATATTCTGCCAAAAGACTGAGTGTGCCTTTGATTTGTTATTCCAGTTTGAGGATTACTTGTTAGCTTGTCCAGGTTCTAGGTGAACAAATGCAAAAAAAACAAATGCAGAACTGAAACCTTATTACATTGCTGGGGTGGGTTTTTGTAGCCTGAAGGTTCTGCTGCAACATACCATGATAACTGTATATATGTAACTTAAAAAATCTGGGCAGAGCCAGTAGTTTATTTCACAAGCAGAAAGCTGTTTATGAAACTGTACTTTTGATTGTAAATAATTAGCTAGCAAGATGCTGAAAGGTGATTTGGCATGTCCAGAGAGGTGTCTGTAACTATGAACAATGTAAGGGCTTAGATAAGTAAGACTAGCACTCAGGCAGTCCCAAACAGGGAGAAACAACTTTCCTGTGTTGAACTTCCAGTGGGGGCCAGGCAAGTGTCCCAGGCCAAAATTGTTTGAAGGGTAGTAGGAAGAGATTCATTTACTTCTTAAGACAGAAAGCAAGGGTTTTTGGAAGACCTATCTAATTTGGGAGATGATTACTTCTTGAGAATAGCCTAAATCTCATAGGGATGTCAAGAGACTATTTTGGAGCTACGTCGAAGACTAGTATTCTCCCTGGATATGAACACCAGCGAGAGGGCATTGTCAAATCTTAAATAAATTTTACAGCTGAATCAAATCCTGACTATTAGTTGCTCTGAAATTCCTCATTATTAAATCCCAGGACTTGCTTTGGAGTTTGCATGAATACTGTACAACACACCTGCTAATCACTTGCTAATAGTTAAATAAAACTGATTTAATGTCCAATAAAAGCATGATTTCTGGTGAGTGTTCTGGTGAGAACTTTAGACTGATAGTGTGTGTTCAACAACCTTTCTATTAAGGAAAGCAAGCCTTTTGGGAATAATTTCAAAAAGTGAGGAGAAATCACATGGTAGGTACTAAGCCCTATCACTCTAAGTACAGTTGCCACTGCTTCCTGGCTTGAACTATTGCAGTAGTATTTTTGAAGGTTAGCTTCTTAGGAGTGAAGTCTCAAATGAGGCTGTAGCGCGCAGCAGTGCTTCCTTGAAAACCTCTAACCAGAACTTCTCCATGTGGATTTGATGCAGCCAACAATGAGACAAGCAGCAGAGGAATCCCTGATTGTATTCTGTACTTTTCCCTCAGGCTGTATCATTATTAGGATGAATGCAAAAAGTTAACCTCCATTGGTAGAAATTATAAATATCTCTTTATAGAAAAGTTAAATACATAGGTCTTCTAAAAAGGAATGCTCAGAATTTTTGTTTAAAACTCCGAAATCTTGGTTATATCTGAGCAGTCATAATGAAAAATAATATGAAAGACAAATTTATATAAACAGTCCTAGGGAGACAACAGTTTTGTATGGGCTAAGGTAGTGATGACACATCCAACTGGCACTATTGTCAAAATATTTTTTTGTGAAGCAGCAAATGATTTTTAACTCAGAATAAGATCGCAAACTCTACATAAGTAGTTTCCTGATTATCATCCTATTAAAAAAAGATCTTGCCAAGAACTCTAATGCATCTTGAAAAATGCGATGAGCTAGAATGCTAGGATTCTTGCAGAGCACTCGGTATAAAAGCCTTCAGTGATAAAACATTCGTCCAGGTTTATGACTTGGTTCACACAATGTAGCTATGATTTAATGCTGCAGTTTCACAATTTAATTGTGTTTAATGACAAGCTAGATAGGAACAAATTTTAGATGTTTTAGTCATCCCATCCAGTTCCTTGTCTGGAGGCTAACATTTTCTATGCAATACAAAAAAAGGATATGTTTTTGATCAAACTGAGCCAGAACTGCTTTTATGAATCATATGTGATTGAAGATTTTAGGATCATAGAGAGGTAATGTGCAAGACTCATCTCCTTACCTCTCTAACCAATAGCTACTATTACTAAGCATATTTATTCACACTCCTGGTTTCTCTTGGAATGGAGGAGGCAGTCTTAAGAAGTTTCACGTGCTTTTTGAAGTTGCAAGAAGTAATGTTTGGCATTTGGAAGCAACAGATAGTCCTATTCCATAGCTAAGAGACCCAGAGTAGTTAGTGGATTCAAATTACACTGAGGGGATTTTAGTTCAAGCATATAGAAAGATTCCTTGAAATTAAACAGGCAGAAACTAAACTTTTATTTATGTTTTGTTGTTTGTTTGTTTGTTTTTTTAATTTTAACTACATCTAGAGTTTCCTTCAGTCATTTCTCCCTACGTGTGTAGGTCTTGTACTGCACTTCTTTTTGATCATTATAAGCATTGTAGGATTAAGAAAATGAAATCACATCAATAACTGTCTGCATCTAACAGGGAATTTAAACTCTTGACAGTGCTGTGTATTATGCAACAGAGTGAAATGCTTTTCTCACTTTGTTTCATGTTCTCTTTTAAAAAGTTCTTTGAGGCAAGAAAGGATGTACAAGCAAGTACTCTCTTACTAAAGAACTGGAGAGTAGCAATTGATAATTTTCTGTTGCGGCACCGATATACTAATCTATAATATGAAAACCTTGTGTGATAAGAGAACAGATAACTAATAATTTGAAATTGTTAATGTTGGCAATTGGAAAATACTTTTCTAATATTAATAAACCAAACTTGAAATTATTGTTCTGCTGCTCAAGTAATTTTTCAGCAGTTTATTGTTTTGCTTTCCAAAGAAGAAAAAATTAACAAAAATAATCAGAAGGTGCAGAGGTGAAAAAATACTGAACTTCCATGTGTGATAGTAGATAATCTTGTTTAACAGGATCAATTGCTATACTATGGCCAAATACACTTCTGTGCATCTGTGACTATAGTTTTCAAAAGCAGCTTTACCTTTGTGTCTTCATTTTTCTCTGCCTGCCTTCCTCCCTCCATCCCTGCTCTACCCAGAGGAAAAAGACCGACCGACCTGTCTTGGTCCAGTGCTGGATTTTATTCAGAGACTTAGAGCTTTTGTTTCTTCAGCTTACTGCAGTTAATGTAAATGACACTGTCCTTATTTGTGTACTTTTAGTCATTTCCCTATTTGTTAGTCATGTTCTTTATAGAGAAGAAAATATGTTTTGATCTTCTTTTGGAAATGACTTGCTTAGAAATCTAACCATTTTCGCCTCAATGGAAATGTAATTAGATAGGAATGTTGCAGGTTCTGCTAGGGTCCACTTAAGATTTAGTGTTAGGGTTGGGGTTTTTTTAATTAAATAATACTCAGTGGGAAGCTGATGAGACAGTGGCCTTGAAAATTACTGCAGTATAAATACTAATTGCAGAGATTAATCTATTAGATTTTGAACCTGATACAGTGAATACTGCAGTAAAGTGCATACTGTTTTTAAAAGATAGTAAAAAAAATTTTTTTCTTTTGGACCTTCCCTTTCTAAATTTTTGTAAATGTTCTTTTTCTTACTCTGTAGGAGTCAGCAGTACTAGGTGCTGTCAATCTGTTATTACCAGAGTATTTGCACTGTGACCTGTCTTGTAAAGAATAAACTATTAATTGTGACTTTCTTCTTCCTTTTGTATTTTGGAGGTGGTCTTCCTAAATCCCTTTCTTCTGTGTACCACCTCTTCCTCAACCCTTTGGAAAAGGAAAAGGTAAACTATTTGCCATTTGCAAGGTAAAGCCATTAGTGCCTCTGAAGCAGTATAGCTGCTCTGGTAATGGCAAATTGATTATATTGTATTTCTTGCCTGAATCTTAATGGAGCTAGCTGATAGTGCTATTTAGATTATAGTTTAGTTTTAAGGAGTTTTCCAGTAAATTCATATCAAAATCTAAATGTAAGATTTCTGTTTATCCTCAGTGTTCATTTTAGTATTTGAAATAAATTAAGCCTAATTAATAAACTGTCTTAAACTTTATAAATGTCTGGCAATTTATAGTGCTTTTGCAAATATTTAAAACTAATTCATTTAGGAATAAACACTATAAGCAAAATCTATACCTAAGGAAGCAAAAATATTTTATGGTTCTCATTGAAATAGACGTAGAAAAATTCTTATGTCTCTTGTCCTAGCGAGTAAATGCATGTTTTAGCACGTAACTGAAATAATGCTGTTTCACAGGGCTATGTATATATCACATGGTTATATTTCAGGTAGCTGTTATAGTAAGACAAAACACTTTGGAAATAAAACTTGAATCAATATGTAAACAATGCAGATTATATTTTCTTCTCTTTTTGTGCTTTATTTATTCTGACCGTTATTTAGCAGACTGTCTAAACTACTGCATCAAATATCTTATCAGTGTGCCGTATTGCTGCTTTGCAGCATCAGCTTCCATATATTGTTTTGCATGCAGTATGAGGGGTCTGATAAACTCTTGAACTATTCTAGTAAATAAATGAGAGCTTAAGTGTCTGAGTAGTGAACGTAGCTGTGCATGGTTTCAACTAACCTCTAGAAGTCCAGAGCAAAACATCCTTTCAGAATTATAGTTTGTAATGGGTAAAAATGGTGTGCATGGTTCAGTGTAATGGGTATGCATACTCTTGGGCAGTTAACTGTTTGCATATTCAAGTTTGTTCTTGTTTAAAGTTTGTAGGCATCTTGGAACTGCTTTTTAAGCAGCTGTTGTGTGCATTAGCACAGGGTATTCTAGGGCCTGTAAGAAATGATTGTAACTTCGATCCTACAAAAACTACGGTTTTACATAGTCTGGTTGAAGCAGATTTAAAAAAAAAAAAAAAAGAAAAAAAAAACAAACAACCCAAAACATGTTGCTTTTTTAACCATATTTTATCAGAGGATGCACTGAGGTAGAAGTACATATTCTAGATTAAACTTTTTGGAGATTTACAATATTATGGTTGTGTGAATTAAGAACTAAAATTTTCAGTATCTTTCAGGGAACTTCCTTCCTCTGATTTATGCAGAAATGTTTTTCATCTTAAGAATTTCAGAATGTATAAAAATCTTAAAAAGGATGATTACATTTGTATTTTAATACTGTCCTGTCATAATTAGGTGTCAGGCTGGTTTTATTTAAAAATTTTACTGTTTAAGCACTATTCAGGTTTGTAAAATCTGAAATACATTGCCTGAAAATACTCTTCTTCTCTTTAAAGGATACCTTGATTGTGTGGTCTGAAGCTGAAAATTATGATTTGGCACTTAGCTTTCAAGAAAAAGCAGGATGTGATGAAATATGGGAAAAAATATGTCAGGTAAGTTTGATAAATGTAAGATTGAGACAACCTGAGTCATCTTAATGTTTGTGTTTGAAATGTTTAGACTGTTGTAAGAGGTGAATCTGAACACAGTAGGTAGAAAGTAAAAACTATCATTTTAGCAACTTCCCCCAAATTTTGCATTTTTGAGTTTGAAAACTTTCTCCTTCCTCCAGAAATTTGATGAACTTAAACTATGTTCGGGCTATTTTTCTAGTGCATTTCCAGGTCTTTTGCTTAACATAACTTTTTACATCTTTTATCGCCCAAGGAAGTTTAGCTCAAAATGAGTGCTTAAAAATTTTCATAACAATTAATTTAATAATTAACTTTTTCCAGGTTGGCCAGAAGGAAAAAGGTTACCTGTCCAAAGTTTTGTTGTAGAGAGAAAAATGTATGTGATCTCTTAGTGAATTTTATAATGTATTTCTCATGGATTTAACTATATCTTACTCACATTTCTCTTTTTCCAGTTCTCATTCTTCTCTTTCTCTTATCCCATTCTTCTGTTTCAGGTGAGGGGAATATTGAGTTTCTCAACAGAACTTTTATCTATGTAAATATGACAGTATGCTTCTGTTGACTGTCAGGGTATGAAAGATCGATCTGATAGTTGAAGTAGGGGATAGCTCTATCCCTGTATTATCACCTCAAAGCTATAATTCTTACAGTTTAAAGAAATTAAACAATGTATATGTAGCATGTTTATATTTTAATGTGTGCTAATTAACTTATTATGTTTTACCACTACAACCAGATGACTGTAAAGTTACTGAATCAGTATTATTTCTGGATAACGTTTGGTCAGGTATTATCTACTGACCAATACCCAAAAGAGTTTACTCAATATATTCACTGATGTTGGTTCAATTTGTTAGTTCTTGTTTGGGTTTTTTCTTTCATTCCAAGTATTACAACTTTTCTTAATTTCTATGCTATGTTAGGTGGGATTTATCTGAATTCGTCTAACACTCGAAGCGCTCTCTTGTTCTGTTCTTAAAAAACATCTAGCTCCCTCCAGTCTGTGTTTTGGAGTTTGTTCTCATGGATTTCAGAAAAAAAGAAAAGAAGTCTGTTTTCATAATTGCATGTGTATAGATCATTCCTTTTTTTAGGAATGAGTCTTTTCAACGGTTTACCACTTAGGTAAATAAGTACAGAAACTTATGTAAATAAGTACAGAAACATTTCCAGGAACCTTAGCAGTCAAAGGACTGAAAGTTGGGGACAGAAACAAAATGGGGGAAAGGGGAAATTGTGTTTTTGGGAAACACCCAGATAAGAAGGCCAGCTTCCTCAGCCTCATGTAAAGATCTAATATTTTTGTAAGAAACCAATGTCTTTACATCCTGTTTTGAGGCCATGCTATTGTATTTGTGTCTAGTGTACTTTAAAGGTCTTAAGCTTCCTCAGTCATTAAAGCTTCTTCTAAAAGGAAAACTTTGATACCACTTATACTGGAAGTGGTTGATGATGTATAAGCAAAACAGTATGTGGGGTTTAACAACATTCTGGATTTTAATCAAAGTATATCTCCCAGACTTTTTTTTGCTGATTTTCACGATTAAAGAGAACAGTACTTTCTCCTGTTGTACACAGCAGTTCCTTTCTGGATTTGACACATCAGACTCCAAGCAGATACTGAAGTTAAGATGTCATTAAAGCTGAAACGCTCTGGTACCCAAGCATGTGTGTCTGTTTTTTTCATTAATTCATACTTTCCGCGGTTCCCTCGTTGTATCTGTGGAGAGATCTGTGCAGGTCCTGTGCCTTATTGTTCTGACAGCTCCACATTTTCACTACTATTTTCTTAATGTTTGTTTGGGATTTTCTGTTCTTAAGAGGGGATTCTGTGCCTCTGTTGAGTATTTAGAAAGTGGGTGATAACAGATTTTGACTTGCAGCTCTTTGGAACTGAAAGGAACAATTAAATTAACAAGACTGGCCTCTCTTCTCTGAGGTAGCAGGAGCTTTGAAAAGCATCAATAGGCTACAGATGAATGTTTAAAGCTATCACTGCAATAATGTAATACTGGTTTGCATTTGAAAATCTGTCTGCAGAGAATAAAGACTGGAAACAAATAGCTTACTTCAGTAGTCTATTAAAAAGTTGTTATCCATACTAGTAATTATAAATTTCCTCTTTTATTTGAAGTACTCAGAAAATGTAGCTTTTTTCTTTATTCTCCCTCCTTTTTATAGAAAATAAATATAATTAAATATCTAATGTAGAGATAATTTTGTAAAGCCTTCTGTTTGAAGAAATCTTTTCATTATCTCTTATTTTCCAAACCAGCTATACTCAATGTCAGTCTTACATTTGCACTTCTGTCTTGGCCATACAAAGAAAAGGTGTGACATGTGAAATGGTATTTTTAAGAAAGAGTTCAACTAGCAGTAAACGTTAAACTCCACTTTTTTTAACACATCTTATTTTGTAGGTTCAAGGCAAAGACCCTTCTGTTGATATTACTCAGGACCTTGTCGATGAATCTGAGGAAGAACGCTTTGATGATATGTCATCACCAGGTCTAGAATTGCCGTCTTGTGAATTAAGTCGACTAGAAGAAATAGCAGAACTTGTGGCATCCTCACTGCCTTCACCATTACGTCGTGAAAAACTCGCACTAGCACTGGAAAATGAGGGCTATATTAAGAAGCTCTTAGAAATTTTTCATGTGTGTGAAGACTTGGAGAACATTGAAGGACTACACCACTTATATGAAATTATCAAGGGAATTTTCCTTTTGAACAGAACTGCACTTTTTGAAGTCATGTTTTCCGAGGAATGTATAATGGACGTAATTGGATGTCTAGAATATGATCCATCTTTATCACAGTCACGGAAACACAGGGAATTTCTGACTAAAACAGCAAAATTTAAAGAGGTGATTCCTATATCTGATCCAGAGCTGAAGCAAAAAATACATCAGACGTACAGAGTACAGTATATTCAAGATATGGTCCTACCCACTCCCTCAGTTTTTGAGGAAAATATGCTATCAACACTTCATTCTTTCATCTTTTTCAATAAAGTGGAAATAGTTGGTATGTTACAGGTAAGTTTCAGAATTTCACAGTCTTTTTATTTGCGCTTAGGCAGAGAAAGTTGGATAATTTTTCTTGAAAAGGTTGAGGTGCTTCAGTGGAACCTTCACTTCTGTCATTCTGAAAGTGATTTCAAAGTATGGCATAAAAGGCATGGATTTCAGTACTGGGCTGTTAAATATTTCTTCTTAAATTTCATATTTTGGACTAGATTCTCTGTAGCTGATTTAAATGGAGCAAATACATGCAGAATCCCAAATGAGGTTGTTTGGAATGAATAGTACTGTTTGCATTTTGAAGGGTTGATTTTGTTAGGATGTTTTTTTCTGTATTTTGAGACTTTATAGGCACTACAGTTAAGAATAATTTTTGTCATGTTACCATGACCAAAAAAAAAAAAAAATCAAATTACTTCACAAATACAACCTCATACTAGGTGCTTGAATATTTTCTTAGTTTGTCTTATAATTCCCTAAATAATGCTGCTTGGAATGAACAGATTTTTATTATGTATGTCTTACTGCAAATATAAAGAAATTATATGATGCTTTAGATATTTTACCTATGTATCGTAAGTATTCTGCACCAACCCATGAACTTCCTGAACTTTGTAGAAATAGGTGGCATCTCTCTGTAATGGGAACGTCTTAAAGCTTTCAACTAACTCAGCCAGGTGTTACAGCACATGTATTTTGGTTTGTAGAAGTTAATTATTGTTATCTTAATTCTTCTAACACTCAATAAGTAAATAGCCAATGTCTTTGTAGGGGCTGTCTGACCTGGAGAAATGGACGAAATGCTAGATGCTACTGATTGCCTTAATCATACTTATTGTCAGTTGAATCTCAAAATGCACCCTGTTCAGTTTCATGGAAGATACAGCAAAGGGAAGTGAAAATTCCTTTTGCAAGCTCATAATGGCAAATTGTTGTCAAAACTAGGCCTCCCAACTTCTCATCCACCACCCTCAGTTGATCAGAACACAGGTATTTTTTAATCCCTCACTCGGAACTTTAACATGTCAAGCAGCCAGATGTTCAAGCCCACCCAGGCCTCGCAGCTGGGGCACGTGCCTTGTGGACGGCCCGTCGCTTACTGGAGCAGCCACTGGAGGCCTGGTGGAGCACTTGGGGCGTCTTCAGTAGCGCTGGATCCCAGCTTACGCCTAACTGACCCAAACTCTTCATGTCTGTGTGTGTGTGTCCTTGAAAAATGAAGTCGCAAATGGGTATCTGAAATGGTCAGAAAGCCTTAATAATTTTGGAGTGGTCAGTCTGAGAAAGCTGGACTTGGAGAGAATGCTGGAAAGGATTCGGTTGAGGGTTCTCAATTTGAATATCCGGTATGAGTAGAGCCTCTAAAATGTCTTGACCTCTTTGCAAGGGTTGCTTAAAGCAGAGTCCTGAGGATGATACATTTTGGCTTGAGGAAGAGAGGAAGAATTATTCAGGAGTCTTGGTGTCAGTGGCTGATTCTGAGAGGGGTCTTGAACTGAAAGGAAACTGGGCGAGGCAAAAGGGGACCTGACACTGCAAAATCGTTAAGGGCCTGTTTGCCAGAAATCCCAAGGTAACTTGACTGAGGACTGGTGGCTGAGTAGTTTCTTTTTTTTTTGTCTCTTACCACCTCTGTTAGGTTAATGGATGTGGGGTAAGCTTGGCTTAGAATATTGAGGTTCAGTGTGGTTGCAAAACTTGCTAGTTGCCGTTTACAGTTGAAATAGAGGCTCAGATCCGATTTTGATTTCTTATGTAACCACAGGTTTCTGAACCTTACGTTCACTTCTTTTGCTGTTGTATATGGTTGAAAATAAAGTATATTCGCTGTGCAGCGGATCCAGAAGAATTAGCATTGCATAACTTTCAAAGTTAAATAAATATTTCAAATTATGCAAGTGCTTTCTACAGCTCTGAGAAGGCAAGAGTGGTAGCACACAAGGAAGAAAGTATGTCCTGTGCTGTATTTCATTTCCTAGTCCTTTCACAGTACAGCTCTAAAGCATTGAGGGGGAACTCCCTGAGTTTATAAATAAGAAGCAGTTGGAAATTATTTGAAATTGGTGATCAGTTCTTGGTTTTGAGGGAATTAAGAAGCTATCACAAGTTATATGCCCATTGCACTTCTAAGAGAGTAAAAGGCTGGATTCTTTTTTTTTTTTTTTTCCAAGTTCTCACATTGTAGCTCTGAACCAAGGTTTAAACCTACTTACCTGGCATTTATTTATTCATTTATTTTTAGAGCAATATGTCAGGTTGCACTTTTCTGTAATCTCTGCCCCCTAAAGTTTCCTTATCCCCTTTGCTTTCTCTACCCCCCATTCCCACAGTCCACATCTAAAATATATGATACTCTTCCTTCTCATTTCTTTAAGCAGAATAAATGATGGTCTGAGAACAGAATTAAAAGACTGCTTTTGTTGATTTCACTTCTATAATTAATTCATAAAGTCTTTTTTTTCATTAGTGTGTGGTCTAACATGCATTTCTATAGCTGGTTGTATCACAATACTTTGGAGGGGGGGTGTGCGTGTGTTATTTCATGAAAGATTTAAAATTGTCTGTAACTGGAGTCCCTGGCATTCGTTATTTGAGTTCCTGTGAGATCCTGGTGCTCACTATCCATACATGTGTACTTAAGAAGCCATTTGTTTTATAAGTTATTATTAACTGAAGAGTTTCTGGGATGCTCCATGTAGTTTATTGGGAGCCATGGATGAATCTCAAGTTTAGTTGATGTGTAATACAGGTTGTTAGTGCTTCTGCTGATGACTTTAGGTCTCTCCTGGACCATTGTGACAAAAGAGCTATTTTTTAGGAAATTTTACTTCTCAGATTAGAAGTAAACTCCGTGAGCAGCTGATAGCCTGTGATGTATTGCAACTATTGCATGTACACCTGTGTTGTTTTATTCTGTTCTTTTCTCTCTGACTGTCTGTGAATGAAAGGAGAAGAGAAACTGTTACGTCCACTGTGAAAAAAAAGATGAGCTCTAAAGAGCCCTTTTCATGCCAGGCTATGTGTTTACTAAAGTGGCACTTTGCAATATCCTCATCTCAAATTAGCCATACCTTAGTTACAGAAGAATGACTAGGAATTTGTGCAAGATTGTGCAGATGGTGCCTTAGGCTTTAAGATAGGCCGGGTGACTTGACTCAGAATTACCACTGTGTCTTATTTAAGGTATTTGGTGTCAAGATAGGTCATTTAAGGTCATTAATGGTATTTATGGTCAGTTTTTCAATCATAACTAGTGAATTCTGTAAATAATAATATGCTGATTCTTAAGAATTCTGGCTTTATTCTATTTTTCATATAATCTTAAAATATATATATATGTAAATTAGTAGTCATGGAAGATACCTGCTTCCATGATTTTGCTTTCTTTGGTAGGTAAATAACTTTGGCCCGTTCTGTGTTAAAACCAAGAATAGAGAATGGGTCACCTTTGGCACCTAGAGTTGTGAACTGTATTCCTCCCTCCTTCTTCATTCAGGTTAGCTTTCCCATAATCTTTATAAAAATTACGCTGATAGGCTTTTCTGAGAAATTGAGGTTAGTTCATTTGTGATTTAACTGTCTAAGATCTGTATTTTTAAGTAACTGTGTCAAAATCTCACTAAACTAGATGCTGTTGGACGTGATGGATAGTAAATCCATAATACCAGTATTTCCAGACTACAGAATTAACTGCTGTGGAAACCTACTCAATTACAGGTTTTATGATTTGCTGTGTATAAGATACGAACGAGTTATATAACATTTTTTTCCAATTTCAGCCCCTCCTAATATGCTCTTACTGCTTGGGGTCCAGCCTGTTCTAGTCTTGAGATGTCATAGCCACCAAGAAACCTTGCTGAAACATGGAGTCCGCCAAGTTTTGAGAGTGGGGGTGGGACAGGTAAGTGGTGTTTCTTACTTTATATGACGCTCTTTTGCAATTTGAAAAATACATAGTAATGTTCACACTGGAGGCCACCAGTTCTTTCCCTTTGTATTATTAACTAGTTCTTAAAAAAACAAAAACTTGCAAAACTGCGCCATAGAGTGAGCAAACACCGTTTCCTTCCGTTCTCTCCCCCCTTTCTCATTGGCGTGTTCTTTTTGCCAGCAAGATCCTGCGGTGTTTTTATCTTCCAGAATGCAGAATATTTGTAGGATTACGTTTGAGTATGTGCATTTAGACTTCAGAGTCTTTTCAGAAAAGTGGAGAGTGGAAGGGGAATATTGGACATATGTTGAAAGAACTTATGTGCCTAGTTAGAGCAGCGATCACATGGCATTACTGTACTGGTAAATCTGCTTTTTTTAAATACAGAAATTGTATTACTCTAGTCCCTACGTCCCCTTTTCAATAAGTAAAAAACTGTAGCTGTGTAGGTACATCTGTGTGTTTTACTGGATTTATACATAACAGTAGGCTATTTTAAGTTTTGAAAGTGGTTTTACAGATAGTTACTTATTCTTAAGAGAATCCTATGGATGTAAATGTCTATCTGTAGTTGTTTTAGAGGAAGAATTGTGTCATGTTGGTAGTTTTTCCCACATGTATTTGGATTGGAACGTCTCCTGCTGGTCATCTGTTTTGCCGTAGTTGACTCAGGAATAACTCTGGAGATTTACATTCAGCAAAATTTACCTTGCAATGAAGTGTAAAAGGATGCCACGTTTTCGGGGAAATGACTTGGTGAAAGAAGTTTGCAAGTGGTGCATGCTAATGATTTCAGAGATTAACTTCTTTGTAGAAAATTATTTTCAATATGAACAGGAACTCCAGTGTGTTTAGGTGAATCCCACTGCTGTTTCAGCTTGTCTCAAGTGGAAATAGCTTATTGATAGAGAGCGAAGGCATGTGTGGAAAGGCAGTCTGAGATAAAAGATATTGAAACATTTTAAACTGTGAAATCTGGTGTGGTAGCAGGAAGGAATGTATGTTTGAAGCTGTAATTCTCTGTTTGCTGGTAACATTTTACGAAACTTTCACTTTCTGGGCTGAAATATTATTTCTGCCTAAAATGAATATGGAGGTGGAAAATAGGATGGGAAGTACACTCTTTTTGCAGCTTCAGTGTCATTGAGTTTCTTGGATTTTTTTTGAGAAAGGGATGTTTTTTGTCATTTATCTGTAATAACAGACATTAAGTATCCGATAACTGAAAGTTAATTATGTTTAGGAGAGGCCTGCTTTTGAAGAATGCTTTTTTAAGTGCCTTTTGGGAAGAAGTGCTTTGAAAGTTGAATCACAAATTTAAATAGAGTCTTTTTTTGTGATCCTACTTTATCTGTTGGTTTTCTTGTTTTTAAAGTCATAAATGATTGAGCGAGTTGATGGTCTGGCATAATTTTATCTTCATGAACTTTGAAAGGATCCTAGATCATCTACTTAGATCTTGCAGAAGCAGAAATTAATATATTCAGTGTTTGGTATATGCATAGTTTAAGTATTGCACATTTAATAATTTCTGTGGATGTGGAAAGTGGCTAGATTCTACAATTACCCTGTAAACTATTGTTTGCGTTTTTTTTTCTTTGAAAACAGTTGTGACCTTCACAGCTTCTAAGATACATCCAAATGGATTTTGATACTTGTCTGCATGAAGAGGCCAGATACTGCAAAGAATTATGTTTGTGCTGTGTTCGCTTCACAGACATATTTGGGGGGTTTTTTGCAAGTTGGAAAAAAAACAGGAAACATTTAAGGTTGTGTAATTTTGGCATTCAGTGTTAGTGCTTTGTGACTTGTAAAATACGTGAACTCTGCTCTGAGACTGTGCATTTCCACAGATTCTGGTAGTGCTGTTCAGGAATGTATCTATAGCTATGTTGCCCTTGTCAGTAATTTTATAGCTTGAGAGCAAAAAAACTTGTATTTAGAATGTTCATTGCAATCACCATTTTTCTATAAATGTGAGAGGCTTGGGATTATTTTCCCATCAGTAACAACCTGTCTTCCTTTTATTAAGCACCTGGAATGAGGTAGTGCCTAAACGTATTTCAGGTCTACGACATAACTGCAAAGTTAGTAATAGGTTATTTTTATTTTCTTGAAATAACTGCCATTTACTGCATATTATCCATGTAAGGGTGGGATGTTTTGAATCACTCAGATCCATCTTAATTCGTCTGATTTTAAATAGATCACGCTTGTTCTGCGGCCTAGAGGTTTCGGATAATCCTATTAATTAAAAAGTACAATGTGTTTAATGGAGTTTGGGAAAGGAGTTGGTGTGGGAAATGCTTCAATATTATATTTAATACAGAATTGTAAAATACTGTATTATAGTATATGTGTGTAAGGTCGAAAAATGGTTACATACTGAACTTTTGCAAATTCTTCCTGAAACGTTAAGTGTCGGCACTGAAGTCTTCATCATTTCCCAGTGTTAGAAAGTCCCCTCTAAAAGTCCCAAACGTTTGAGCGCCCACTAACAAGGTGAGTGGGTCGGCCTCCTCTTTGGGGGGGCCGCATCCTGAACTGGGCAGGGATGTGGCAGGAGCTGGTGGGAGAGCTGAGCTGGGGTCCTGCCAGCTGGGGCTGGGGGCAGCCTCCCTGGCCCCCGCTCTCTCTGGGGCTCTGCAAGGGGTCATAAATGAGACCCGGCTGTCACCAGCAGCGCAGGGTCCCCTCCTCTCCTTCCACATGTTGACTTCAAAAAGAACTTGATAGTTTGGGTAACACTGTGTACCTTTTGTATGCAGGAGCCTGCTAATCATGGTTCTGACATTTAAATGCTGAAATTTCCATTATTTTTATCCAGTGATCATTCAGGGATATTTCTGTGGTATTGACTTGCACTTACTGTCGGGTATTATGCAGCAGGTGGAAAGTTCATTTCACAGTGAGAGTGGAAATAAGGGTTACGCTTTCCAGTTGGATATAAGCATGCACCTTCTCAGTAGTTTTGAGAGGAGAGATTAGTTTTATGTCTTGATCAGAACAGCAAAAAGAGAACGAAAGCAAACTACTTAGCCTTTTCTTAAATGCACTGCTAATCATGGAGAATAACTTGCATGTTCTTGAAAAGAACTGGATCTTATGTTTTATTTTTGGGGGTTATTTTGCATTTTTTTTTTTTTTTATTTCAGTAAACATGTATGTTAGTATCTCTATTGTGAGTTAGTTATGTTACCTGTAGTGTCTAATGAGGTAAATATTAGAAGAGAGAACTTACCAAGGCATATAACAGCTGGATAGCAGGTAGTCAAACATCCTTGTATTCTTTTATCACAGCTTAAGTTATGTTTCTTGAAATCAAAGACCTTAATAGTTGTTTTAAATGTTTGACTGTTGAAACCTGAAAGTCAAACTTTATGTTTCCAGCGCGTGATTCTCCAGAGTGAATTTCAGTAAACTTCAAGTGAGGCCTCTCCAATCTCATTTTGGTTTGATTCTGGCAGCAGTACAGAAATAGCACTTGAAATTGTGTCCAGAAATGATTCTTTTTCATTATCACCAGACTGCTGGGTAAGGTTAGAAGCACAGCCCAGCATCAAACAAGAGGAAACATGGCATATCCTAAATATAGGGTTTACCTTAGAGTGTGGTGAAATGCCTTGTGCGGTAGTAGCTCACGCTGACCTATTTTGGGTTTGTCTGTGTTGTGCAGTGCCATGTGTAGAGATTCTGGATTGGTTGTGACAGTGTTAGAGCTGCATGAGCATGGTGTGCTGACAGAACTGAGGTATTCATTTTCTCAGCAAGGCTGCAGGGTGAGCCTGGATGAGATACCTAGATAATTTGCGATGTAAGAAGGTTTATATGGATGTATCTGAAGTACTTTCATGGTTCTGCTATATGCTGTCTAAACATAAGCAAGGAAACGTGGGCTTCCAGCACTGTGGTTTTGGGATGGGGGGATGTTGCATGTGGTGTTACAGACTTCACAAGAAACAATGCTCTGGCAGCTTTTTGAAAAAAATCTATTTGTTTCTGATGTACAGGTATCCTTTTCAAGAAAGTGCTGTCTTACTACTGTATAATATTGGGGAAGGGATGGGGGAAGGTTTAATTCTGTCTTACTAGTCTTCTGGTTGTGACTGTACTGGTTATGGGAAGCTAAGTATTGCTGCTTCTTTCAGTCTAAATACACATTTATAGTGTGTTGGCTGCCATTTGTAGTTTTTCTGAGGTACAAACAGCATGAAAAATAAGGAAATTTATTTTGATTGCTGCCAGCCATCATGCCCAGTAAATGCTGTACATAACAAAAATAATTATTTTGATTTGCTTTCTAGAATTTACCCTTTATGCAACATTGGAGCAAAAGAATCTTACCTAATTCCTGTTATTAGGTAGCTCTCCCTTAGTTGTGTCCTTGCTTTAGTTCTGCTGTAAAGATCTCGTAACATTCCAAAGATATACGTGTCTGTAGGGCTGAGTGAGAGATCATGTTTATAAATATATGTAAACAGTTGGAGCAAGGGTGCTGTAGTGTGGTTTAGGGGGAACGAGCTTGTGACAAGGGAGAAGGAAGCTAGAGAAGTCACAGGCAGAATCGTGAGAATGACAGTAGAAAATAGAAAAAGGACAGCCAAAAGGCAATCCCAGAGTTACTCAGAATGAAGTGTTGGGGAATGGAGTGGTGTTGAATGTGATAAAAGCTCAAAACCAAGATTCACATTAATTTGCTTGAAAATTGAATTAGAAAGTTGATACTGATATGATTAACTGCAGTACACAGGTGTATGTTCTCTTAATTGCAGGAGGCATGGTTTAGAAGAACTTTATATTATACTTGAATGCCTTTTTATATTGTCAAATAAACAAATGGTATTGTTTTGCTGTTGTAGGAAGATGAAAAATTTCTGACAGACTTGTTTGCACAACTAACAGATGAAGCCACAGATGAGGAGAAAAGACAGGAATTGGTAAGAAATCTGTAAAATATCAATGAAAGGGACAGTTACTACAAAGTTATATGTGCATCTTTTTTTTTTTTTTAATTGCAAACTAGTATATTAATCCTGTTTTTCAGGTTAATTTTCTGAAAGAGTTTTGTGCATTCTCTCAAACACTGCAACCTCAAAACAGAGATGCGTTTTTCAAAACCTTGTCAAATATGGGCATACTGCCAGCACTAGAAGTCATACTGGTAAGTCAGTTCAATTTTATTTGTAATAAGAGTTTTGTTTACCTTCAGAGAGGTTTTTCTAAAAAGTAAGTATGCCAAACTTCAGTCACATGGTTTTCTGAAGTGCTTGCTTCATTTGTCTTAGTTTGAGATTCAGAACATTTGAAGTATTTTTGTAAAACTTTAAAAGTAGTTAAAATATTACATTGGTGAGTGCCCTGGCATTCTATTTTTATTTTCTCATCCCATTTCCTATCTTTATGTGCTTCTTGTTGTACAGTTAAGTAAGAAAATAGGGACATAGACCAAAGGGCAGGGAAACTATAAAATTTATTTTGCCCAACAGTTGTCAAAGGTACAAAGAAGAGGTTAGAGTCAATAGGGTTTTAGAATACAGTTTGAGTAATATTTAGGTATGACTTGTAAGTAGGAATTAAAAGCTATCTGCTTCCTGGTTTTCATTCCATTTAAGCTTTTTCCTTTAAGGAAACATAAATTACTTTATTTGACTTTTCCAGGGTATGGATGATGCACAAGTACGAAGTGCAGCCACTGATATATTCTCATATTTGGTTGAATACAACCCATCCATGGTACGAGAGTTTGTCATGCAGGAAGCGCAGCAGAATGATGATGTAAGTAGAAGGTCCCCAGAAATGTCTGTATTGGTTTTTGAAATTATTGGTTTGTATTTACAACTCTATTAATGACATGAGCCCTATTTCTGAAGAACTACTGAATACAGTCATGATGGTTACAGGATAATGAGCTACCATGTTTTTAAAAATTTGGCTAGTCAGGCGAGGTGATCGTTTGCCTCTTTACGTATTCTTCTTCTGTCGTGTATAAAGTAAAACAGGTTACCATAAACCACTATTTTGATTAACATCAACTGTCATACAAGCAAAACAAAATGGTTTTGAATGATGGCCTCCTTCAAATGTGAAATATAAATTTCAGTCTTGATCTTAGCATATACATGTATTTTTTATTTACTTGTAAGAAACCTGTGTTCAGTTTACTATCACACACGTTGAAAGTGGAATTACAGTCCTCAGTGCTTAAGAACACTTTTTGACAGAGGTTTACAGTTCCCAGAGATCCTCTGTAGCTGATTAATACAAAATACTGGCACATAACTAGCAGTAAGAAAGGTATTTCAAAGTGGTATTCAGTGGAGAAAAAAACCATTGTGCTGCCTTTTCCACAGAGGGGATAGTTAATGTGTTTTATTGTATCAGCTAAAAACATGCCAGAGGGCAGGAAGCTGTTGGTGCTGCTACTTCTGTGTGGAGAGAAAGGGACAGCTGGGACAGGGAATGTCACTGGTGGTTCCAGCCATTTGAAAGGGATGGCTGTCCTCTTTTATGAGAGACAGTGGTCACCACCTTTTGTATAGGGATTTCTGAATGTAAATATTATTTTCTATTTTTATGTGTTATTCTTGTTTTCTGCAAATACATGTTGGGACTATTTTTAGGTGAAAATACACTCAAGTTCAATAGCAAACTGTTGTATGTTTGTGGAAATAAAACTCTTGGTGTGTATTCTAAAGGGGGATACAAATGAAAACTTCTGTACTCTGAAAACGCTTCCAGAAATCAGTTGAATTTTGAGGCTGTTAAATATCTGCTTCTGTACTTTTTATCTTTTGGCATTTCAGTTTAGACTAAATTCTAAATTAGAGTGTTAATTTCAGAAACATTTTTAGTTGCTTTGAAAAATTCTTCTTCACTGCTTGCCTTCTTACTGTTGAACCACTAACCAGAACGTGCCATTGGAATATAAAGTTAATTTGTTTCTGTGAAGTTTGGGGGGTTTTGTTGGTAGTTGATAGAGCACCATTTTTAACCAGGCAGTAACCCTCTTGGAAGATAATTTCACATTTGGGGCAAGGGAGTACCATTAGAATTGATGTTTGCTTTTTTTTTTTCCCCCCTCTCTCATTAGGATATATTACTTATTAACCTCATTATAGAACACATGATTTGTGACACCGATCCAGAACTTGGAGGGGCAGTGCTACTCATGGGTTTGCTTCGTACTTTGGTTGATCCAGAAAATATGCTTGCCACTGCCAATGTAAGTAAATACCCTCAAATGAAATTTCATTTGGGTTTTTAGAGTATTTGGCAAGATGTGTTACATATATAATTTTTTTATTCGTTATTCTTTAGAAAACAGAAAAGACAGAGTTCTTGGGTTTCTTCTACAAACATTGTATGCATGTTCTGACAGCCCCTTTATTGGCCAATACTACAGAGGACAAGCCTAGCAAAGGTAATGCCACTCTGGGTTTTGGGCACATCAAGGCTGTTGAATGTCAATGTTTAAAATAGAATAACCGTCAGAGGATGTTTTCTGTCTTAAAGAGAATCTGAGACTGTGATACATGGTTCAAAATAAAATGTTGATTCATGATTTAGTCATTTGAATAATTTAAAACTATAAAATTCAGCAGAGACCTGATTTAAGAAGTGAACAGCATTTGCTGCAGGTTTTCCTTAAGCAAAATCTAAAATACTTGTATGATTTTTGCTAATTCATATGGCTGTTCAGTGGCATAGACTTGTAAGCATGTGTAAATGTTTTTTAAGGTCAGGGATGCTAGAGCAGATGCAGAATTGCCCCTGAGAAGGTGTTTATCAATACTGTGCTGAATTTGAGGAGATTGGTTCTGCATCAGACTAAGAAAGCAGAGATCAGTGATGAAGTAACTGTTCTTGCTGGCTACTAGCAGCAGTACTGTTTGTTTATTAATAGTATAACACATCCAAAATGGATGTAAAAGGAAATACGTGAATGATACATAAATGCGTTCTAAGGTTTTAAATTTACTGTATAGATTTCCAAGGGATTAGCTACATTAATCTGTTTTATCTCAGCTGGCTTCCATATAGTTTGGAAATGAGATTATTACTATTTAAAATATTTGTGGTGTTTAATGGTCAACAGTCTGGCAATATTTTTAAAAAGGTATCACTACCTTTTAAAAAAAAAAGATTCAATGTAGCATGTGTTTAAGTTATTTGTCTACTTAAAAGCAGGATTTGAGTTATGTTTTATATATGCTGATAATTATGTCCTAGAAGTATTAAAAGAGATGGAGATATTTCTTGCATAGGACTTTCATTAAAAGGCATAACAGATCACATTTCTGGTACAAACTTAGTCAAGGCACTGTGTATAGGGCAATACTTTAATAATAGAGACATGTGAACATCATCATGAGATTTGGTTAAATAAACCTGACCGCTTGTGTTCATGTTACGTTCTGTACTCTCTGAACCTTCAAACACTGATTTAAGACAGACAAGATGTAATTGTTTCTATAGTTTAAGCAGGTTTCGTGATATATCTGTATAAACAGGAGATACTCAGTCCATAACAAGCTTGTTCAATTTCTTTTTTTTAAGGACTAAACGTACCCTGCAGCATCTTCCCTAAGCTATCTGTGGGAATGTACAAGAACTTGGAAATGTTGACCAGATTGCAGTTGGGTATTTGCAGTTAGCTTCTGAAGGCAGTATCCTAGCTATTTAATTATTTTGGTTTTGTTTTTATTGCAGATGATTTTCAGACAGCCCAACTCTTGGCATTAATACTGGAATTGCTAACTTTCTGTGTAGAACATCATACTTACCACATAAAGAACTACATCATTAATAAAGATATCCTGCGAAGGGTACTCGTTCTTATGGCCTCAAAGCATGCTTTCTTGGCATTGTGTAAGTTTGAAAGCTAAAGAATAAACTACCATTTAGTGATTATGAAGTGTTATATATCGTCATTCTGCTGGAAGAAAACTGTCACAAATCAGGACAATTTGTGACTGAATACAGTTCTACTGTTATACTCTGTGTTCCTCATACCAGTTTATAGATATGTCAGCTAGTATTAGTAAATAATTTTGCATTTATAGATGTCTTTTTTTCTAAGAAGGAATTTTCGTAACCTCGATGCAGAGGTGAATTGAAAAGATGGTATCTCAATATTGAATATTGTAAGAGAGCCATTGTAAGTTTTGATCATTTTTTAGTAGAAAGGTATATAATTAGAGATACAGTTATCTGACTGCATTAAACAGCACAGAAGCTCAGTGTACTGCCCTTCAGATTTTGACAGTTTCTTGACCATGCTCAGCACAGTAATAACAAAGCAGTGTGACTTAATTCTGGAGGCAAGTAAAAGATTTTTTCCATGATTCTGTTGTGCACATAGAGTTAAAGAAGGCCTGAAGTTGACTGAGCAGTACTATATAACAACAGGTACCTTTTAAATTTGTAACTGAATCACCTGAGTTTGGTTTTAGAACCCTTGGATAATTTTTTTTCACGTACCCCTAGTTGCTAACCAAAATGCGCTGTCTTACAGCGAGATGATACTCCACTTTCTGTTCATGCATTGGACATTGACATACTTGTGTACACTTTGGAATTTCAGAGCTTTTAACTGAATGTAAATTAAGTTTCTGCTTTACTATGCGTGTGATGAAAATGTCATTTCCTAATTTTAAAATAAGATACTTTGCATCTTATCAAATAGGACTTAATTAAACATAATCAAACTTACGTTTGAATAATAAGAATGATAAGCAAATTTTCCCAGTTCTTCTACTGAGAAAATATTTTACCTTTATCATAAATAATTTTAAAAAATCACAACTACACCTTTATGTTAGTAGTAACATAGTTAAATGGTCATATCTTATTTCTTCAGTGAACAGAGGTGGTTTCATTTACACAATTATGATGGAGGATTTATGTATGATAAAATAGTTAGTCATCTTCATCAGTACAGTCAAAACTGTGGAAAAGCAGAGAATAACTGAGTGTATTACCTGGTTCTAATGAGGTAATGCTGTATAAGAACTGAGATTGCAGATTGCCCTAATTAATGCTGAGTAATTTCTGGATTTTTTTTCCTTTTAAATTTAAAAATTCTTTTGACAACACTTCTGTTTCAGGTGCCCTTCGTTTCAAGAGAAAGATAATTGGACTAAAGGATGAATTCTACAACCGTTACATAATGAAAAGTTTTTTGTTTGAACCTGTGGTCAAAGCATTTCTAAACAATGGTTCCCGTTATAATCTGATGAACTCTGCCATAATAGAGATGTTTGAATTTATCAGGGTGGTGAGTGCTCTTACATGCTGAACATAATTACTGTGTTGTTTGATCTTGTAGTTCAAGATGACTTTTCTTCTTGCTTGTACCCTAAATTACGCTATCATAATGGGACCATATGATACTGTATTGAAATGAACTTTCTTTTATATCATCACTGTTATGTATTCGTACATGTGCTTTCTTATGTTCAAACAGTACCATGACTTGAAAGTAAAACTCACTCGATCGTGTATTCACAGTACCCAGATATGCAAAGGCAGCACTAATCACGTTTCGTCGTGCAGATTGGATGGGCCTGTTATGACAGGAACATAATTTGAAACTACTGCTACAAAAACATCCAATTTAGCTGTGCTCAGTAATGTCAATTCAACAGAATATGGAGACATACAGAAGAGATAGCAGTCTTTTTAAAATTATATTAATGGACTGTTACAAAGCTCCTCCTATGGGGAGTCTGTTAAAATATTCACGCCAGTTGGGCTGTCTGCACAGTACTGTTTCTCCACTCTTTGCATCCAGATTCTCACAAGATGCTGTACAGGCTGTAAAGGTGGTAAGTGGGGCCAAGCTAGGGCGCAGGCAGGCGCAGAGGAGTAAGTGGGTGAGGGGAGAAAAGGAGGCTTTCTCACTTCTTGAAAGTGAGTGACGTGCTGGTGACCTCTTTCCTCTTTGAGTTAGGACTCAAGGTAATTCAAGACTGAGATGTTCTGATTGTCCTGGAAGAGCTGATTTTAGAATGTTTTTGCAGCTATGAAAAAAGTTAGTCCTTGGACCTGACTTCTGTACTTCCAGTACTCTGTGAGACTGGGTGCTGATCATGCTACAGAGAAATAATTCATTATTTATTTTTCTTATCTTCCTTTTCACATAGATACCTAGGTTGCACTTCCAGAATACTTCTTGGTATCTGTCAATGGTTTTTGCCATTTTTTTTTTATCGGGTTTGTTTTTAAAAAGAGCAAATTAAAAAAAAAAAAAGTGTGCTTTTGTTGTTATTGATGGGTTACCATTCATAACAGGTGACCTTTGACCATGTAACCAAAAAGGAAAATAATCAGTGTATTAAGATTTATGTTACTTTGCATCTCCTTAATAGATGGCAATTCAGGTGTTTATTCTGCGGGGTATTCCAGGGGCTGTGCAGTGCTAAGAAAGCCAAACAGTGCACAGGAGTAATTTTCATGCTGCAGTATGCAGACCGGTGCTGGTCTCAGCTGTCTGGAGTAGCTTTGCACAGCCACAGTGCTAAACTGAAATAGCAGAACAGTTGGAAGGCTTTTGTAAAGGATCTTGACCAGCACTGTATGGCCACAAGGGAAAAACTTGATGTTAGTTTCTGATGAAAAATATCTTCCTTGTTCTCATCCTAAACAAATTCATTGAGTAGGTATTTTTACATAAGTAGTTTATTTGCAGCAAAGAAAGAAACATGATGAATACTAAGTCTGTATCTCATAAAGATATTTTTGAGTGACTGATTACAACAGGTATCAGTTCATCTATCCATAGAAAAATATTTATAAGTTACAGTGGGAAAACCCTTTTAAAATTGATTTTGGTATCATTTTCTATCAGGGTTTTAGGTTCTGTTCATGAGTTTTGACGGAGATACTGCTAGAAGATTGCTGCTATTAACTCTATTTCACTAATCAAATATTTGAAGGTCTAGATTTTAAACTATACTTGCATGCTTAATACTAATTTTTGCATAAGCTAATTAATATGATGCTTTGTTGTGGTTCAAACCTGTCCAGCAGTCAAGCACCATGTAGCCCCTCACTCACCCTCCCCCACCCCAGGGGATGGGGAGAGAATTGGCAGGGTAAGAGTAAGGAGACTTCTGGGTTGAGATTAAACCAATTTAATAATTTAAAGAAAGTAAAATTAAAATGATGATGGTAATAGCAATCATAGAAAATACAAACGAGTAAAGCACAGTGTCGTTGCTCACCATCCACTGACCGATACCCAGCCCCTTCCAGTCGAGCAATCCCAGAGAGAATCCTGCAACCACAATCCTGGAAATGAGAGAGCACTTCCCAGGCAGCCCTGTTCTATACGCTGAGCACGACATTATATGATATGGAATAGTCCATTGGCCAGTTTGGGTCTGACGCTCAGGCCGTGCTCCCTCCCAGCTTCTCCTGTACCTGTGCACTAGCAGGACAGTTGAAAAGTCCTTGACTACTCAGCAGCAACTGAAAAACATCAGTGTATTATCAGCATTCTTCTCATACCAAATCCCCTAGTGAATCCAAAACGCAGCACTATTCTAGCTACTAAGAAGGGGGGGAAAAAAATGAGCTCCATCCCAGCTGAAACCAGGACATGCTTTGTATGGAATGTTTAAAAATAATCTCTCGTTTCAGTTTCTTTTTGTATTGTATTAAACAAACTCATTTGCATGAAAAGAAGTCACTTCATATTTGTTTGTTCCTATAGGAAGATATAAAATCATTAACAGCTCATGTAATTGAAAATTACTGGAAGGCACTGGAAGATGTAGATTATGTGCAGACGTTCAAAGGACTGAAACTACGATTTGAGCAACAAAGGGAAAGACAAGATAATCCCAAACTTGACAGGTAAAATGCACTAAATGCTGTTATTAGTATACTAGTACCTCAGTACTGTTTGGGGAATATTGGTAGGTTGTCCTGTGATAGTGGGAAATATAAATAAATCAGACTCCTGCTTGTATTTTAGGCATTGTTGAATTTACTTGATTTAAAAGTGTGATTTCCACACGTGTGGCTTCAGACTCTTGATCAGCTTTCAGCTAAAATTAGTTGCTGGACCCTAGGTAATAATGTTAGGTTATCCTAAACTTACCTACACGACTGTAATGAGGCTGGAGGCCTATCAAGTATCTAAAGTTCATTTGCTTAAATAGCAGATTCACACTGTTGGATTTGGAATATTGTTCAGCTGTAAATTATCATTCTATGGATTTTTCCTTCAGAAATTCACATGTCAGATTTCCTTTTATTTCAGTTAGTTGTGGGAGTAGATACTTAGGTAAGATCTACCAAAATGTCTGAGAAACGATGTATGAAGAAATTTTCAGAGGATGCTTTTTTGCAACTGTTAGATTCGCTAATGGAGTAAAAAAAAATCGGATGTAACCCTCGAATCACTCCTGTTTGCCAGAGAAGGATTTCCCTTCCTTAATATATAGTAACCCAAGGTTAAAAGGTTAGGGCGTGTAAAAATAGGAGGTTTAAGGACTTTTTACTCCATTTATTTTGGCAAGTTATGTTACTTTTATGTGTAGTTTCATTAAAACAAAATGGACTGCTTGTGTGAATAGGTGAGTTACTCTTAAGAATTGTTAGCAAGAATTGTTAGTTTGAAAACACATTAAAAATTAGTCCTGCTTAGTCATACGAGGAGATCTTGAAATGTCAACCTTTTAAGTTATTTTATTTCCTGCCACAAGATTCCTAACCAATATTTAAATTTGAGACTTGTACAATTAAAATGAGAGTATAATCGTTGATTTGTTTTAAAATGTTGAAGCCCTTTCAAGAGTATGTGCAGGATCTGCAGGTTTGAATACTAATGTTTTACAGGTGAGGTGTTACTATCCTGGCTTGTGTCAACTAAGCTTATCACTTACACAGCTATGAAATTCAAGCTTACGATTCTTATATTAATGCACATGTTAGAAAGAACACCCAGCCACTTCCTTCAGTAGTTTTCATCCAGTGTAGAAAGTAAAACATGAGTCTTTTCTTGGCTTAAGTTGAGCTAAGTGATTGTGCATAGCTGTGCTGCATGAGTTTATCCAGCAGAAAATTAGAGCTTCAAGAGGTTTGTAGCTCAACCAGCCCAGTTTTTACCTTCTTCCTACACCTTATAGAGTGGCTGCACAAGCCCTATCACAGTCCATGTAATTTCTTAAGTGAAAAGCCAGAAGTAGTACAATACAAAAAGAACAAGAATCTGTTTACACACTTTAGCAAAGAACAGTTCAGTAAGGAAGGAGGCCAATTTTTTTTTTTTTTTACGCGGGCCACAAAATTATTCAGAAGAGTGCCACTGAAGTAATAGTTTTGCACTACTAGCAGAACTTGAATTCAAATGGCAGCATAAGATGATGCAGTATGTATACATCCAGATGATAGTGTTGGCAAGCAAATTATTCAGAATT
The DNA here is from genome assembly GCF_018691265.1 of Tyto alba. Lineage (NCBI taxonomy): Eukaryota > Metazoa > Chordata > Aves > Strigiformes > Tytonidae > Tyto > Tyto alba. The sequence goes on along the minus strand of NW_024881280.1, from coordinate 30,869,753 downwards.
AGGTTTATTCTTAAAAATACATTTAGCATTCTTATTTAATACCTTGTAATTTCCTATGTTTTCCCTTCAGGCTTTTTCCTGCAGTTAATAATGCAAGACCTTTTCTCTAAATAGAATAAGCCTAGATTGTATTATTATGTATTAATAACATTTTTATTCCAGTAACAGAGACTTTATGAAAAACATTAAATTTCAGACTTACATTTTGAACTTGTCAAGGGTTTGACGCTTTTGTTGGAAATTGACTGTTAGAACCAACATCTAGCAATGAAAAGAGTGTTTTCAACCTCTCTTCTGCTTTTCCTCCCCCTGTTCTTCAGGGTGCACACACATCACTGTCCCTCTCCTCCAAGGCCGTAATACTGCTACGGTGAGAAAAAGGAGAAGGAAGGTGGAGCTGAGATAGACCAACAGTAATAATAGATCAAATGGGGAAGGAAAAGTAGAAAGGCTCTGAAGAATGGAAAATACTTATAGTGATAAAAATTGTAACAGGTGGATGTGGCAGAAAGAGATTGCTGTCTTATTAATGTATCTCTCTTAAACTAGAGTCATATTTAAACTAGATTTTGGATTGTTTGGGTTTTTTTTTTCTTTAACACATTGGAACCCAAATACTGACAAGTTGTGGTTTTGGAAAACAAGTCTACATCTTCTAAACACTTTGTTTTACAACTTTTTACTTACCACTGCAAACTGTTATACCACGCCTGAATGCAAACTTCAGTGACATTTATTAAAATTACATTTAATAGTGCTGTTTGTAAGCTACAGAATTTCGGACAGATAGAATAGTCAGAATGTGCTACTAGCAGAGTTGTACTTCATTTGATTCTTTATAAAGAAAAGTTTTTAATTATATTTGCATTGAAAATACAAATATTCACATTACAGAATGATTTGTTGGCATTTTTATTGCTCTACCATATTTGCATCTGTAAGCTGTCACTGTAAATGCTGAGTTTTATTATAAGCATGAGTTGCTTTATGAATGAAAAGTTTTTAAACTTCCTGTTCTGCAGCATGCGCTCCATTTTGAGAAACCATAGATATAGAAGAGATGCAAGAACCCTGGAGGATGAGGAGGAAATGTGGTTTAATACTGATGAAGACGATATGGAAGACGGAGAGGCAGTGGTGCCCCCTTCTGACAAAACTAAAAATGATGAAGATATTATGGACCCTATCAGTAAATTCATGGAAAGGAAAAAATGTAAGTGATGAGAAGAAGAATGCCATATGGCTCAGGCAGAAGCTGTAACTTGAATTCTTTAGTCTTACTGCAATGAAGGATTTGAATGTATTTATTCTGAAGTTCTTAGATTTCGTAATTGTGACACCAAGTTGGTGGACCACCCTTTCAAAACAAGTTTTGTTGTCTTTACAAACAAAATCATACAAAATATTGTTGTTGATTTCTGAAAGCATTTGAATGACAGTCTGAGCTGATAGGTTTTCCTGTGTTTTATTCAGGTTTGTAATGCAAAATTTTTGATGTAAATGTTCAGGTGATATCATTGGTAGAATAAAAGCGTTCATTCCTTGCCAATGACAACAGCTGGTAAGTGGTATAGTAGTATGAAAAGAAAAAAGTTTATGATGACTCACTTTACCAAGTTTTACACAAAGTGAAATTAAGCCTTTTCCCACACAGTAAAGTGATCTGTAATTAAATGATTTGCTCAATAATATTGCTTTACTTTTCTTTTTTTTTCTTCTTCTTTTAATGTTTATTTTTTTCACTCCAGTAAAAGAGAGTGAAGAAAAGGAAGTTCTTCTGAAAACTAACCTGTCAGGCCGTCAGAGCCCAAGTTTCAAGCTTTCCTTTTCCAGTGGTACAAAATCTAACCTTACCAGCCAGTCATCTGCAAGCAATCTGCCTGGATCCCCAGGGTCTCCCGGATCCCCAGGGTCCCCCGGGTCTCCAGGATCAGTTTCTAAAAGCACATCTCAGATGGCAGCTATTACAACTAAGGTAATTTTATATGGACATAGGTTGATTTCATTGTTATAGGCTAGGAATTTGCTTTAGCATCTCTCTCAAGTTTGTGTGAATTCTGACATGTTAAGCAGTAGTGGACTGTCCGGTTTGTGTGTACTTTTTGTCTGGCCTTTAGCATTTTTAAGGAGATCTGACATATATAAAGAGAAGAAAGAAGGAAAAGCTCTTTTAATGCCCAAACTCTTGAAGGGTGAAGCCTACAATAACTGCTGTTTGCAGTGGCCTTTACTGTAAATTGCAGAGATATTTGACAGGTAGAAATATAGAAATACTTCGGAAAAATTGGCAAATTTTGCCAGACTCCACAATGTCCCACCACCCTCATTGAGAATTTCTGCTGTTAGCATTTTTAATGTTGTTCAGAATGATATAGCTCGCACGTGTGAAAGAAATAAATTGTGTTATGGAGGGGTGGTTGCCGTAAGCCAAAACGTGAAGAATTTTTAATATCCTAGCATGGCTCTTTTACCTTTTGAAATAGCATACAGTTTTGGGTTGGAACATATTGAAGCAGAAGAAGAAAAGCCCGTTTAAAAGTGTCAGCTGAATTGCAGTGAATATCCAAACCCAGCATTTTATGATGCTGTTGGATTTTAACAGATTTTTGGCTAAAACTCTATTTAAATCGAGTCAGGGAAATTGAGTAACTGGTTTTCTCAGCACTGAGGGACAGATAAGGTAGTGTTGGTACAGAGTAGTTCGGATAATGAGAATTTAGTTTTGTGAGAGGTGTTTCCATTTCGGAAAGGTCAGGTAGGTATCTCAAGTAGCCTCAGAATAACTCTGATTCACCATGAATTTTAATGCCACCATGCTGCCTGTTTATCTAATTTCTCGTAAAGACAAATGGGGTTTAGGTTTTTTCTTCCTTATCGGTGAACGTGGCTTAAGAGTTTGTCTTTGAGTTACCTTCTGTTGAAAACACCTGAATGAGAAGAGTGTAGATGATGGAAGAACTAAGGGACACTTTCTCTAAATCCTTCTGTGAGGGAAGGGGAAGCAGATTTATTTCATTTATGAAAAAACCCACAGAAGTTAGTCAAGCACTTTTTTAAAAGGGATAGACTTAGTTTTTAATTTAGTTCAGTCTCTTCAGTATTTCTGGTGGAGGCTTGTTCTCTCCCAGACCGTATAATTTGTTGAATCTGAAATGGAGTCTTTACATATGGAGCATATTGCATACAGTATTGGCTCCAAAATTTCAAGACATGGTGGCAAAAGAAAAATGTTCAGGTTGCACCGAAGATGCAGTGTGCTGAAAAACCATTCATGGATTCAGGCGTAAGCTACCTTCTTTGACTAAAACGTACACCGTTTGTAAGTGTGGCAGAGTCACAAACTAGAAACAGTGTTGAAATTATGTTTTTTTTTAATTATCCAATCCTGTTACCTTACGTGTAGTATCGTCAGTGTGAAGTTGTATGTGACTGTACAGAATGTGTGATTATCGGTATTTTAGTATACAGTTGGCTGAGATTTTCTGGTTTGGATGTCTGTCATTAGACACCTGATTAAGTAATATTGAGTAGAGTACCAATAACTGCCGTTGCAGTCAAATGCTGGTTAAGCTTTAGAAATTGCAATGTACTATAGTCAGAGGAAGTTTTAGAAGTTCCTGTCACTTCTTCATGGGTCCAGAGCTGCCTGATCTTAAAATTCATGTTTATTTGCAATAAAAGGGAGTTTTAATATTACAAGATATGCTTTTATGCTGCCAAATTGTTTAAATTTTGTAACCTGTGCACCTCATTCAATTATATTATACAAAAAACTTCTTCAAATTACTACACATTTAAACTAGCTTTTGTGAAGACAGGCTGTGTTCTCTAAGTATCGGAATTCAAACATTCAAATGGAAGGATAGTCTGTATTTGTTTCTGAAGTGTTTCCAGATTGCTTACTGGTGTAGTCAGCTACGTTCAGTAAAAAAAAATTTACATCTTTACAGATAGAGCTGCAGTGAGACTTAGCGAAACTAAGGAGATTTTTGACTTTTCTTAAATTTCAACTGGAAATACTTCTATCCAGTTGGCTAGGTAAAGCCCCATTTTGGATTTATTCATTTAAACATTTTTCAGACAATGTCATTTTCATTCATGCTGGAGGGTTTATTTTTTGTTTGGTTTCATTTTATTCAAAACTTCATGAATCGGTACACTTATGGCAATATTCTGTGCAAACATCATTTGCCAATACAAAAGTGAAGTATCAAAGTGCAGACATTTTCCTAATTATAGTAATTTTGTCTGATTTTGTAGGGAGGCCTCGTTGGGCTTGTAGATTATCCTGATGATGATGAAGAGGATGATGAAGAAGAAGATAAAGAGGAAACTTTACCATTGTCAAAGAAAGCAAAGCTTGAGTCATCATAATGGCAACTGCTGAAGAACATTACCAGTTGGGGGAAGGATATTTTTTCCAAAAACAAAACAAACACACAGCAAAGCAGCAATCTTCTGTGAATTCCTGTGTGTGACACAGATCAACCTATACAAATGGATTTCTGCCAATCAAGTGCCAATTCAAAGGAGCAGAAGAAGGAGAAATATTTCGTTTAGGGGGAAAGACTTACGCCTTTGAGCTCTCCAGCTTGGACCACATGTTGCCCTTTTCTCAGGGAAGGAAATGGAAAACAAAACAAAACAAACAAACAAAAAAAACACCACAAAAACCAACCAACAAAAAAGCCAACAGGGCAGGAGTTTTGTTAGTGGAACTCTGGATTGGCTGGTCAGTTGCTACAATCAGAATATGCTTTCTTGGACCATGTATGAGACTTCTGAAGAAAAGGTGGTTTTTGCCATAATTCTTCATTAGTTAAGAATGCCAGCAGTTTCTTTGTATAAAAGAGACCTGCCTTTGAAATCGTACATTCTGAACATTTTAGTCAAGCTACAACAGGTTTTAAAAACCTCTACGGGGGAGGGCCGAATATAAAGTTTCCTCTTTTTTTTTTAATCTGTTCCCTTTGCCCTTTAAACTGCAGAATTTTTTTTTGGAGGTGGGGGATTTGTTTGTCCCTTCTTGATTAAAGATTGAGTGGAATTCTAGATGTGGTCACTTTTGTGTCATAATTTTTTTTGCCCCCCTGAGTGTATGCTTAGTTGTTGAGTATATATTTGGGACCATTAAAATTTTTTGATGTAATATAATATCACTGTTGTGCTGGTACCTGTTTCACCCTGTGTAATTTTGTTCTGCATCACAGTTCCTAATATGTTTAGGATTTTATGGAAGATGGTATAGTTTTTATTGGAAAAAGAAAAATCTTACCACAATGTGCATAAAAGCAATATTATTTTGTGACTAAATATTTTATATTAAATTTTACATCAGCAACTGTTGAGAAAAAATTCAGGGAAATAGGATGGAATAAAAAAATTGAAACCTATAAATATGAAATTAGTATTCCAAAGAGACTTTGAAATTTCATAACTCAGAACAGTGATGGTAGACTAACTCATCAGAATGCAAGATGGATGATTTGGGAATACCAATATACTGAGTCATTTGATTTACAAAAATAAAAAAGAAATAATTAAAGCTGAAGGAGAATGGCATTAGTGGTATTTTTTTTAAAACCTCTGATTCCCTTTGGAATACCAGTTTTAGTAAATCAAAGATGGTTGTAGAATAAACTCTTTACAAGGATACCATCTTTTGAAATTTATTCTAATACTCAATTGAAAAGCAGCAATTAAACTTGAGGTCTAACTCAGTGACTACGTTCTTTCCCCTTTTTCCAAAAATCTAAATGATATTAATCTGAAACTAAATATTATATCTGGCTTCCTTACTGCTTTTACAGAAGAAGGCTTTGATTGCACAGCAGTCCCTGTGAAGGGGAGTTTATTCAGTTCCTTTGCAAACAAGAGACTCTTACATATATTTTCAATAGCTGATTTCCTTTCGGCCATTCGAAGCACCGATGTTGCAACAGTCGTGATGTTATCCATTAATATATCCCCTACAAATAGAATTAAGAGAAATTAAAATCTGAGGCTGGATCGTAAGTGATCACACCCAAGTGTTGATTAATATTTTCTTTCTGAAAACTGTGCATTGCACAGCAGATTCTATGCTAACTACAAAAGTCAAAGCTTTTGTGCTTGGACTTTATTAATACATATTAGTAGTTTCAAATTCAAATAAGAGTGGGCGTTAGGGAAAAATAATTAGCCGTGTTTTCCTCAAAAGGTGATTTGAAATCACTTTCCAAGGTTGAGATTTTTACAGTGTGTTTGAAATGTCTGTGACAAGGCAGTTCGCAGCAATAAAGTTTACAGAGAGGGCAAGAGCTGAGCTCTTGGTGACTACGAGATCAGATGAAATCTGCTGCTGCAGTCTCGGCGTCCCCATGCTGTCTCAACAACCTGTCTGAAACCTGATTTTTGCAACTTTGGTGTCAGAGCAGACATCGTGACAAGGAAATCTGTAATTTTGCAGGTTTTCTTAATCAGCCTGAACTGAAATCATTCCCAATCTGTCAAACTTGCCTTGAGCACAAAGCTCTCAGAATTTATCCGTATAGTCATCTTCATGTACCCCAGGCTGTATCTCAGGAAGTCAATCTTCCAACTTGGTCAAAGGCCCATTTTTTGGTTAATGTTTTCTGTGTTCCTTCAGCTACTGAGTGCTTGATCTTGTGATGTTTGACGCTGCAGTCTTGTAAACTTTTGGATACTTTCATAATACCTGTTAGGAGTCTTGGATTTTGGACTTTCAGTACTTGAAGCATTACATTTGAGAGAAATTCCATCCTTATGTTACTGGGTTCAGTCAAAATAATAATGGAAGTAGGAATATTTTTGAACTTTTTATATTTTTACGAAGCTTCAAAGGACTGGTAAAATATTTAGCTGCACATCTTCTAATGCTGTCTAACTTGTAGTTAGATGGCTAGTTGTCTTCCCAATTACCTAACACTTGTGACAGGAGATGTCTACGCTTAGATGATATATTCATGGAAGCTGGAAGTAGTCAGGAAGTGGGTGAGTTGGGGACAGTGACGGGTGTGCTCTGGCCCAGTGACTTTTACTTTCATATTCATGGATACCTTGACATTTATTTCTGGGAAAAAAAGGAAATAGTGAGATTGTGAGAAGTGATGGATATTTAAAAAAAAAAAAAAAAAGTGGGTATGAGTTAAGAGGTGGAAAAAATTGTATTACGGAAGTGTTCCGTTCTAGAGCTTTCTCTGGGCTGAAGGGGTTTCTTTATTCATAGTTTTAATACCATTTGTCCACATCCCAAGAGAGCTGCGTGTATATTGTATTAAATATGGCTTGGCTGTCCTTAACTGCATTTTAACTGTATCCTTAAGTATGGTTTACAGGGTAAGCCCTGAAGTATTGTATGGGCAAGATACAACGCGCTTGAATCATCAGTACAGGCCCTTGTGTTCCTTCAGGTGGTTGAAGTACTTGATGCTGGCTGCTCTGATGTACACTTTCCAGCTTTGAGCCTGGGTTTGCTGGGGATACCAGACAAAAGTCTATAGATACCTGGTCTTCCAAGGAAGCACACCCTGTAATCTGGAATATTTCCAGATTTTCTTCCGCCTTACACAAGGGGTGGCTGCATTCAGGTAACAGTTCACATCACCGAAAAACGCATCTCCTGTGTCATGAGGGCGGAAGGATCTGAAAGCTGGTGTATCTAACAATAAATTGCCTCTAAAATATGCCAGTCTGTAATATACTTACTTGGTAAACGAGATCAGACTCTTCATCCATCTCTTGCAGCCCACCCAGGTGAGACAGCATGTTCTCATGGAATTAAATGTCAGGTAGGCCTGATCCTTTTAACGCATCGAGGTTGAAATTGTTCAGATTGGTTTTGGCTGTGTTTTTACATCTTTGCAAATTTCAGAAACTCTTAAATTAGATAACTGGTAACAGTCTGTTCTCCTACTGCTGCTGTGGCTCCATTAGGGAATCGGCTACCTTTCAACCCAGCACAAGTTAGATTGGTTGCCTTGCTAAATCATGTTTCCTAGCATCGGTAGAGTTGGCCACAGGAGTTCAGCAATACCTTTATCAACAGTTCTACAGCTGCAGAGGCATCCTGGAGCAATGCTGTCTGTGCTAGGGTAGTGCTGCAGTTCCTCTGCCTTGAAGATCCCAAGACCCATTCCAGGTAAGTTGTGAAAGTAGGAGACCAGGTGGGTTACTGCTTGGGCTCACCCGCAGCGTAAGTGTAAAGCCAGGCAAGCGTTGGGAGAAGAGAAGTTACTGACAGCTCCAGTTTTTCAAGATACGTTGTCCATGTGCGTGTTCCCCATCTGCTCCTACTGCTTGCTCTTTTTGGAGTCCAGAAGAAATAAAGGTACATACCGCTTACAGTTCAGTCCAGAAAGGAGGCAGGGCATGTGAGCGAGTTGCAGATACAGCAGAACCTTCTGTGGAGGGACGTAGTGTTGCCTGCCTTCAGCCATAGCCACAATTTTAAGTCTGTTATTCGTGCCAGGGAGGTGTAATTTACTGTATTTTCGTAGGTGGCGAGCTTGTATCTCGATTCAATATTGTTCTACTTGCAATCACCTTCATTGGAGCGTGTAAATCTTGCGGGGGTTTTATATAAATTGAAATTAATAAAACTCCTCAAAGCTGAAATTAAACCCCGTGGACTGCTGGAAAAAATGCAATCTAAAAAAAGGGAGAGCCGAGATGTAGTCTTCTGGATGCCAACCGTACTTAAGAACAATGTAAAAATAATATATAACCAGTGGATTAAAAAAAAAAAAAAAAAAGGGCAGATGGAATGCTGATTTACAGAGATTTCCCATGTACGCTGGTAGCTTTGCGGTGCGCTGTTGCATCTCCCCGAGATGTAAGGGATCTGTCTGTCTCAGATCTTCTACACAACGGCTCGTGTGAACAACTGCTCATGGTTTCAGTCGAGGCCTGGAAATGATTCGGTATAGGGTGGGATTATGCTCACAAAATGTGCGTCTGTAGTACAGACTGGGGGTGGCTTGGGCTGAGTAACGCCGATGTTGACACCCGTAAGCAACTTTAAATTACACACATAAAGATGCTGCACGGGGGCTGCCCACCTAAAAGGGTTCAGGAGCGTTCAGTAGTCGTGTGGACGTTAACATTGCTTCTGGGCGTACGTGCACACCAGAGCCCCTGCGTTACGCTCGTGGGTTTTCAGACAAGGCTAGTTTTTTGTGTTTCAGGTGTACACTTCAGCGACTGAAATCTTGGAAATTTCATTTTAAAGTGTGTCAACCTCAGCAAGGCTTATTTTAAACCTGCTGATGTTGAGTGGCCTTTTACCATCCTCCTGGACCTTCACTCAGGCACTGAACTGGAGTTTGAATGGTCAAGAATCCCCGCAGGAAGCTACGACCGGGCACGTGCAATTTGATAATCTCACCATTCAGCAGGATTTGATCAATGTTGGGACTAAGGATGTGAAGGTAACTGGAAGCAGCTCCCGATGAACTGATTCGCAGCAGTCTGTGCTAACAACAAAAGTCTCTGCTATCAACAGAACATTTGGGGGAAACTTTAAAAAACCCTACATTTTCAATCTGCTTCTACTTTTACGTGGCTGAAAATGGCGCTCAATTAGATCATCTTACCCTGAAAAAAAAGCTCGTTTCCTCCCCATGGCTCTTCCCACCTCTACGATTCCCCCAAAACAGAAGGGACTTCTGCTGCCATCAGTTGGGATTTCGTAGATTAGAAGCTGCAATTCTTACTGAAGATTAAAACTGCTGATTAAAACCAACGACAGAGCACAGCTTTCGGCATGTTCGAGCTTAGCCTCAAAATGGAAATAAATCTTCTACCTCTTCAAGGTCTAGATTACATACAGTAAGAAACAAGGAAGATGTAAATGTTAGTTATGCTGTCCATGAAAAACAAAGTACCAAAGCTAATAATAGAGTAGTACAAGTGTTTGTCTTTGTAAATTTTTATGTGTGTGCTCCTCATTATAAAGCACCTTTTGAATCTTCTTAGTATTTATACAGCTAGCCATATCTTTATCTGAATATAAAGGCACTATTTATTTCATCTTTAGAGCATGTGTTCCTTTGGAACCAAGTATGGAGATGCATGCATTTTGTTAGACCGCTTGTGTTGTGGGATTTTTTGGATGCAGTTGTCCGTCAGAGCCATACGGATGTTGTGTACAGCAGAGAATAACCACAGTCCTCACTGTTCCCTGTTGTGAACAGGTCAACAGGCGGAACCTCTCGAGTGCCCATCTAGCTGACATTTGGACTTGCCTCTTGCTCAGTTTGGTGAATAAGATGAGCTTTCTATATTTGAACATTAAAAAGTCCTCCCTGTACAGGGAGGTGCCTGACCCCAGTGACCTAAGCTATACTCAAGCCCTCTAGCATCTGAATTCCACACATTTAGTATGTTTAATTTTTCTGATTGAATGGTATCTAATTCATGTTAGTTTTGTGATAAGAGCTACATCCACATGACATGTTTGCATGCAAATCTATCTTGACAGCTCTTTGGCTGAGAGATATGCGACTGTGGCTACATGGTATGTGATGTGATACCTCGAGGAAATGGCTGTGGTAGTTCTGTAGTTTGTTTGGAGTTTCGAGCTGTCTTTTGCAGCCTATTGCTAACGTAAGGATGCTTGATTGTAACCCCAGGGAAAAAACACATTCCTGCCTCATAACTTGCTGGATGAAGTGCCTGATGGCTTTACAAGGAGCACCCTTCAGCCCCTTGTCCCTGAGCACAACTGGGGTCTAGTTCTACCCAAGGATCCTTCTTTTTGACACCTAATAACCATATTGCTCTTCTGCCTTTTGAGACAGACTCAAGAGGTCAAGATGGGAAGGGAGACCACTTGCATGGCCGTAGCGTAAGGGAGAAGCAAGGTGCCAGTCTTTTGCAATCCAGCTGCAAGAGGTGAGTCATTTTGATACCTGCAGCTGTATCTTCTTTTGATATCCAAGAACAGGACAGACCTTTTCCCAATGTCGCTATCAAAGTAAGGAATAACCAGAGGATCAGATTTGCATGCTAGACCTGAGAAGAGCAGGCTAGTCACAGCACCTCCATCAAAAGGCAAATCACCTTTCTGTCATCAGGCAATTATGCTGGCCACTATGCCGTGTGCTGACAATTTTGTAATAGACTGCAAGATCTCTTGGTTCTTATCGTAAACATCAGAAGAGCAGCAGAAATTCTACAGAGGTGTGTGTGTGTTTGATTATATCATCCCTAATGAGGTTACTAGAATTACTCCCATTTTCAGTACGACACAAGCCTCACCAGATTCTTAAAAATTTCATTCATCTTGCAGTTTACCTTCACAGCAAAGCAATATTACTCAAATTCAGCATTGCTATTAATTACATCATTTTAAGGAAAAATCAATTAAATACATGCCTAAATATATGGATCCTCTTAAAGGGAATCAGTTATTTCAGAAATTAAGGCTATCTACTTAGAGTACTGCAAGGGTAGTGACAAATTTCCATAGACTGGAGAAAATTAACTCCTTGTTCTGTGCGGAAAAGATCAGCAGGCTACTGGTGATGAATAAAAAGTAGCCAGAGCAGGCCAGGTGGTTGCCAGAGTGCCCTTGGGAAGCCTCTCGTAGAGCTCTGAAAACAGCCAGCTGCAGATGGCTGTGATGGGTATTAAAATCCAGCACATCAAAAGACACCCAAGCTAGGAGATGCCACATTCAGCGTAACTGAGGGCGTAAACCTGCTCACCAGAACAACAAAGCATCTCGCTGCACAAGACCTGAATTTGTAGTTTACTGACATCTTTAGGGAGTCCTTACAGTTACCTGCCCCAAATGTAAAAGCAAGCTTCAGCTTGCCCGTCCTTCTCCAGAGCCATACTTGGCAGTCAGAGGAACTTTGCCAGCTGGGTGTGTGATGTCGATAGCTAAACCATTCACATCACCACCTCTTCTATTTCTAGCCGTTACCCAGACATTTTAAAGGTTCTCTACCCTATCCCAACGTAGCCCACCTCTTTATAACAGGTTGATTGATAGACCTTTCCCACTGGGCATCGAGGCTTCCTCTACTGCAGTAATAATTCGCTATGGCACTTTTAGGGTGCTGCTGATACCAAAATGTGTCTGTCGGCTCGCAGCATGCTACTGGCCTTCGTCAAATATTAGCAAAGTATGGCTGGATGGCTGATGGAGGTCAGATACAACAGTGTGTAGAGCGTAGTGAATACAACCACTGCAACGTGTGTCTGATCTTCTCGCTGTGCTTTCTGGATACCCCAGCTCCTACTACACCAAACAGTGAGAGAACTGACTTATGCTGATCGATAATCTGCTTACAGGTCATGCATCAGAGTAGGAGGACGGGCAGGAGGTGTGTATAGCCAGGGAAGAGAATGGCTTTTGAACAGTAGCCTCGCCAAAGTAGAGTTCTTGTATGCTCTACAGTGAGTTTACAGTCACTGCACTACCTGAGAAACACTGGTGGTATCATGAAAACAACAATTCTCTTGAGCATTTGTAAGTGAAAAAATCTCGCTTCTAAAAGAGTGAGCCAAACCCATGTGATTTAAAGACAGTTTCTGTTCACATTGACTTTCTCTAAATAAAATCAGACTTTTATTCAACTAGAATCAAAGCCACCTTCTCTGTTTCAGCACATTAAGTCAGTGCATATGATACATAAACCACTGATCACCTGTTTTTACCATATTCTTGTAAAACAGCTATCTCTAACCCCTTCTTTGGGATTATCAATGGATAAACCTTCGGTTTGTGCCCTCTGTCACAACCCCTTAAAACTGGCATCTTTAATTTTGTCACTTCCTCAAATTCTTCAAGTTCTTCCCACATCTGTCTGACTTGCACACAGAAGTGACTTGGGACTGCTGTTTCAGCAGGTAGCATGGACAGATTTCCCCACTGCCCTCGCTGTTCACTGTTCCAAGAAATGGCTCTCCTCTCGGGACATCTCTGAGGTGGTGGTCCCAGCCCTACTGTCGGCTACATCCACCTCCCTGCCGAAGCCTTGTTAACTTCTCGCAGGGTTTTCCTTGCACATGAGTTTACACTTCAACTCTAGCCAGCCTAAGTACTTTCCAAAACTGCTTATAAAATATTTTGTTGTGCTTGCCTGTTGTTTTTACCTATTCCCTAATGCCACCAGTATAGATACTGATACTCTCTTGTATAACTAAAATGCCAAAACAGCAGTCTGAGCAGTTCCCCAAAGCACTGGATCTTCAGAATCACATTCTGGTTTTATAAGGACATTTGCTAGTGATGACTGATAGGAATATTTTCAAATCATCAGTATTAAATCTTTAACATAATGAAGAGATGTTCCAAGTGATACATTTCAGTTCCTTCTATATTTCCCTTTTTCCCTTTAGAGGGGTCAGTAACAGTCCCTAGTGTGGTCCTATTGATTCTTCTGCTCATCTCCTGATTCACAGCTAATGCTGCTGGTGTAGTTCTTTTACCTCCTGCTGAAGAGAGAGAAACAGAGGCACAGTGCTCACCTGCCTCTCTTGTTCTGTGCCTTTATGAGAACCCAAGCTTTTGGATAATGGCCCCAAGCCTTCGCACAATTATTTTGGTCCTTGCCTCTTCAGTCATCACCTTCTCAGCAGACCAGGCCCTGTCATGCCTTTCAAACCTCCAAGACACCTTCCCCTCCCTGCTGCTGCTTCAACTGAAGTCTCTCCTGATTTGCTGGACAGGTAGTTCCCCCACTCCTTCCGCAACTTCCCGAGCTCACCGCTTTAGATCGCCATGATGAGCCTTTGTTTCTAGCACCTCTTTAGCTTATGAGTCTAATTTAAATGAAATTGTTCTCTCTTCTTTCAGGCTCGTGAGCATTCCTCCACTGCTGTGGCACTCGTTGCTTCTCTGAAGGGTTTAAGTCAAGGTTATGCCAGCGTTCCTGTGTTTGCCTGGGATGTGAGTACTCCTCCCTTGCTTTCAAGTTCAGGTAGAGAGCCATAAACCACTGCTGCCCTCTCCTCTTCTCCCTATATCTTTTGCTCAGTATTAACTTTATCATTTGCATCACGTATTTGACTCTGTATTTATTTTCTGTGGACTCAGATGCTCATGAGATATTCTGCCCAAACTGTTTCTCCTTGTATTTTAGATTCTGTATTATGTTAAGCTGGTCAGGAGCCTGATGCAGCTGACTTAAATTTCAGCACTGAATGAACATCCTGCCCTGTATCAAAGGTTAAAGCTAGGTTTTCTGGGAGTTTCTCTCAATGTTTTCTTTCAGATACCAGCCAGAGACTCTCTAAATCACCAGCACCCTCCTCCTCCCTGTCCCCCCCCCCCCCCCTTCAGATTGATCTAAGGCACATAAGCAAATACTTCTGGGGTTTTGATTGTGTTTTGGTATCGCATACAGTTTTGATTTTTTTTTTTTATTTTCATTCAAATTTCTCTAACAGTTTCTTTACCACCTTTGTCCAAACAAAATGAACAACGTTGAAAACAGCGTTTCAGAATGAGAACTGTGAGGAGCAAAGCTATCTTCTGGCCACCTTCGTTTTTTCCTGGCACCCATTGTTTACAGCTCCGGAGTCTATTTAAAGTAAACTTGCTTCATAGCTGAGAAGTTGGTTGATGAACAGCAGAGTCATATTTACAAGAATGCTGCTTAATGACAGTCTCGAGCAAAGGAAGAGAAAAAGCCCCTTCCTGATTACCATGAGTTTAACTCTTGTATTGTAACCTCGTGAATTCTGTTATTCCCGTCCCTCAGCAACTTACACTCCAGACAGCAGATGAATGGTGGAGCTTTGTTGACGGTTGTAATCGTTGCTAGGGGAGAGTCTGAGGGAGGTGAATCACGCCATTTACAGTCAGCCGAAAAGAACATTTGAAAATGCTTGAGCTTAGAAATTTCCTTCTGTGGTCTGTGTTGCTGAGAGTCGAGTGCTTTTTGGCTGTGAAGAGTGCCTTAGAAATACACATGGTGATAAGGGAGGCATTAAACACCCGGGTGTCTTTAGTCGCTTGTACCTTGGTATGTGCTTTCAATTGCTGTCCTGGTGCTTCTTTGATAATTCTGTTTCTAGGTAAAAAGCTGACCACGTGCAAACGGTATGAAAAGAAAGTTGTCGCAAATCACATTAAAATTAAATACTACAAATTTTCATCATTTCTTTACTGTAAGAAGCATGATTTCCAAATGCAATTGCGTGTCCATGTCTGGATCTGAACTTTCTTGGATATATTCACAGGCATTTATTTTATTTCCTTGGACATACTCAAAAGCATTTATTTTATTTTGTCTGCTGTGGGAAGGCGGCAGCTTCAGGTACCACCAGAAATAAGAACTTGACCTGTAGCAGGGAGGTGAGGTTTTACAAGCTACGTCTGCGGTGAAGCACAAGGAGGGTAAATAAAAGTGCTCATACGATGAATGCTGGGGCCGACAGGTATGGCACGGAATTACTGAGGAGAAAAAAACCCCAATGTACGCGATTTGGGGGGGATCTACGAGCCAGGGTGTGTTTTTTGCCCAGGGCAGGCAGTCTGGCCTGCTCGGGGGGGCTGCATGGTGTGCCCAAGGCTGAAGAGCTTGGCAGGACTCGAGGGCAAGCCCGGTCTTGCTCCAATTATTCGGGTCAGCAGGGTTTTACCAACGCTCTGGCGTTTCAAAAACAAGAAAAAAAAAAAAAATTATTTCCTACTATTATTTCGCTTCCAGCACCGCCCCCCCCCCCCCCGCTCCCAGCGCTGTCTGTAACACACGCGGTGCCCTGGAATAACGGGTGAGCATCTGGCACCCGACAGCACCCCCAGGAAGCTTTCCCGGAGAAGCCGCCTGGTTTTCGCCACTGCGCTCCCTGAGGTGCCCTCCTTCCAATTCTCGCACCCCCGGCAGCGGCTGTTGCTGCATCTCAGGGGGTCTCTACAGGCAATACACCTACAAAGGAGTCGCGTCCAAGTTGTGAAATGTAGGAAAGCATTCCTGCGTCTGTGTTTTGTCTCATCTGAATGGGACCCACATATTTTTCAAATATCGAGTTCTTTCTGTTTTGACTCTATTGAGCGACACCCCTCCTCTGTTCTAAGTACTGAGGTAACAGCTTTACATTTTTATTTAAACGACATCTGTTCGCAAAACAGGAGATTGTAAGGCTACAAGAAGTTAAAGTATGGCAGTCCATCCCTCTGAAGTCCTGATAAATTACTAACCGTTCTTCTTTCTCTCTCCACACCTGAGCAGGAGCTGTTCCTCTCAAAAGCATGCCTATTTCTGCTTCCAACTACAACAGACGGGTTTCCTTGCAAACCTCCCTTCTTTCCAGGTTCAGAAACTCTGGGACCACATGACTCGCAGAATAAAGGGTTAGTTTGACTTTTTGTACCCCCCTGGCACACCCTCTCAAGAAACTTTAGGTGTACTGGCTTGTAAACAAGTGACAGCTCACACGGGGCAGGTCCAGCTAGCAACCAGGCGTTTTCCCTTCCTTAGTCTACAGGTCTAAGGATCAAAAATAAACCGCACGCCTCAAACAGCGTGTTCACCGGGCGATTTAGGGCCGTTACCGTGTAATAACGGGATCCATCCGAACTCAACCCCCCCGGGGCCAGTCCAGATTTCTTCAACGAGGAGCCAGGCGGGCGCTGCCCCCACGGGGGACGCCGTGGGGCCGGGTTTAGGGCCGCGCTGCCTCGGCCCCTTTCTGCCCGTCCCGAGTCTGAGAGGGGCGAAAGCGAAGACCCCCCCGCTTCGGCGCCCGGTGCTCCCCAAAAAGCGCGGGGTCCCCGGCACGTACCGGGCTGCCCAAAGCAAGGATCCTCGCGAAGCAAGTCGTTAACGCCGATCTTGAGTGGGACAACCGGGCCGCTGCCAGGAACACGAGTGTCTATCGGTCAGTAAATTGATGGTTTGCAAACGGCTCGGTCCCTCGGGCAAAACAGCCCTCCCGCCCTCCCTCCGCCGAGACACGGCCACAGGCGTGCCCCCTCTTTCCAGAAAGGCGTACGGAAGATTAAAGGGTTAATAATAAAACAGAATTTCAGGTACGGTTTGCCTGTGCAAGATCCAAAAATCGGTGATCAAACGAGAACCAGACAAAATGCGTTAAGAAGCGGCTGATGCAAAGACTGATGAATACCGGAGGGTAAAAGCAGAGCAAACCGCCAAACCTCACCACGCAACCCCACGCACCTAATGGTTCAACTTTATGACTAAATATTTCCTCAAAATTTGAGGCTGGGATAAATAATCCCCTACTCATCCAGATTACCTGTTTTTTTTTTTGTTGTTGTTTGTTTGTTTTCTAACTAAGAATAAATTCTTTCCCCTCAGGAAAGTAACTCCCACGCCGGGTGGCAAACCCGCCCGGTTACAGCGGCGGGGCCGACGCGTCCCTGCGCGCCCAGCCCCGGCACCGTGGCTAGCCCACCGCCGCGTCACTAGCCCCCACCGCGCCGGGGTCGCCCGGGGCCGCCATTTGCACCGGGGCTGCGCGGCACCCCAAAGGCGCGCCCGACACGTTGTGCCCCGCTCTGCGCCTTAAAGTTTTCCGTTTTAGGTTTTTGTGCTGCGAGAAAGGGTTTAGGCTGCACGTTTTGAGGCATTCCTAAAAAAAAAAAAAACCAAAAGCTGCTCTCGCCGCGTATTTCGCGCTTTTTCAAAGAAGAACCTTTAAAACGGCGTGCTAGCCGTGTGCACTTGCCTTTTGCTCCCCGGCAGAGGAGGGCGCAGCGCCCCGCAGATCCCGAGCAAGGGGCGCAGGTATCACCGCCCACGCCGCGGTCCCGAAGCCGCCCACGTCGCGGGTTAACCTTGCCGCGGGGCCCCGCATCCCCTCGGTTCGTAGCCGGGGAACGACGTCGCCGCCAGCTCTCGCTCCCGCCGCCCCCCCCCCCCCGCAGCCCTCCGGCCGGGGGACGCGGCGGCCGCTCCCGCGACTCGCCACGGGCGGGCGAACCCGGGACGGGCAGCTCGCCCCGGCTACACGCCGCGTCCCGCCCCCGCGCAGGGGGCGCCCGCCCATTGGCCGGCGCCGACCCTCTCTGCGCCTCTTATTCGCGGCGGGCCGTGCCCCTCACGGCGCAGCCGCGGCCCGGGTCTAATTGCCGGGGCGAGGGCGCGCCCCGCCACAGGTAGCGCGGGCGGCGGCCGGAGCGGGGCCGCGCCGCCTCTCGCAGCTGCCCGGAGCTTCGCGCCTCGGCTGCCGGCGGCGGGGGGGGGGGGGGGGGGAGGTTCAGCGCGGGCGGCTGTCCCCCCTCCGCACCTCCTTTTGGACCTCCTCTCCCAGCGCGGCCGGCCGCTGCACGGGCAGCCCCTCCTTTAGCGGCGGGGGGGGGGGGGGGAGGCCGGCCTGTTGCTGCCGGGAGGAGGGACCGGAGCGGCGGCGAGCGGCCCCGCGTCTCTTTTTTTTTTTTTTTTTTTTTTTTTTTTTTTTTTTTCCCCCCCCCCCCCCCCCCCCCCCGCCCCGGGGGCGGGGGGGAGCGATGAGCCGCGCATTGTTTCCCCTGTAGGCAGCGCCCGGCGGGCAGCGGGGGCCATGGGCTCCGCGCCTTTGTCTCCCGAGTGAGCCGACCCCGCTCCCGCAGCCTCCCGCCGCCAGCCGGGACCCGGCGACATGGACGTGACGGTCTCCGAGCTCCTGGAGCTCTTCCTGCAGAGCCCCTTGGTGACCTGGGTGAGCGGAGGGGAGGGGGGTGTCCCACCGGGGGGGGGGGGGGCGGCTGGGCTCTCCCGCCATCCCACCCCCCCCCCCCCCCCAACCCCGCCGTCCTTCCTCCCGGCAGGTGAAAACCTTCGGGGCGCTGGGGAGCGGGGGCGAGGACAACCTCGGCGTCTACATGGACCTGGTGGATGGCGTCGTCCTGAACAAAATCATGCTGCAAATGTGAGTGGGCTGCGGGGGGGGGGGGGGAGAGGGAGGGGGTCGCCCGGTGCTGAGCGGGGCCGGGCGCCCACCCGTGGCATCGGGGCTGCCGAGGGACGGGGAGCCCCTTCGCCCGGGACGGGCTGGAGCCGCCGCGTGGAGCGGGGAGGCGGTGGGTTTGCGTCTTGGGTTGTTGGGCTTTTTTTTTTCCTTTTTTTTTTCCGTTTGGTTGCTCTTTGAAACTAACAAAAACAAAGGAAAAAAACCCCAAGTCACTGAACTGGCCCAGTTCTAGAAAATCTCCTTTAACGTTTTTCTAAATTTTTTTTTTTTTGGTGGTACGTGTTTTTTGCTCTTTTATCAAGCAACTCGCTTTTTCTTAGTTTTTCATATATGCTTTAGGGGAAGGTATGTGGCAGTACAAATAAGGAAATGAAAGTACCATAGGAAGCTTTACTGGGAGGATTTCATCTTAAGTATGTCTAGTCTCCTGTAAACTTTGATATTAAAGACATATTTTAGGAAAAAAACAACAAATTAAGTGATATCTCGGGCAGCACTGTAAGGATACGTTTTGAGGAAACGTATAAATAGGTTGAAACAGCAAACATTGAAGTTAGCGTAACACTGAAGTGAATTGTTGCTAGACCTTGTACAGTTTTTTTAACCACATCCTTTCCTGTTGCTGGTCATCTGCATGCAGATACCGACTGTTTTCCATCATATTTGCTTCTAATTACTCTGAAGTGTGTCTGATGAAAAGTTTGTAAGGAGAAATATTTGACTTTCGGGGGAGGAGACTTTGGAAATTACTCAGTTTTGGCACTGTGCTTTTAAGTGAATAAAATCAATTGAAGCTCAACCAGTGGTTTGCAATGTTGGGCCAAGTTGAAGCACTTAAATGGAGAATTCCTATTACAATCTTCTAAGTGAAATTCTTGAAAAGTAACTTAAAGTCTGACAGTTCATGCCCCACCCATTCAAGTTGGCAAGTTTTGTTATCTTCTGGTACCTGGCTGTTCCATTTGAAAAGGTAATAAAATTTTCTTCCTGCTTGTTGTTATTAACAGTGGGAACTGTGAGCTGGAACTTAGATAGTGAAGCTGGTGAAGATTCGTGGTGCAGAACAGAACCCAGATCAGTCAGCCCACTTGGGGATAATGAACTGTGGTGTAAAATGTTACCTGGGATGAAAACCTGATGTAAAGAGAAGATGTAATTTTCAGCATTTCTCAAGGAGTACTTGCACTGTAAAAATAAAATTTTCTGCAAATTAGAGCCTTGAGTATGAGCATTCAGACCCAGACTTGTAGCTTTACAAGATGTGGGAAACCGGGTTTTGATTTATGAACATTGTGTTTGGCACAAAGATGACGAACCAAGCTATCAAGGAACAATAGCAGTTTGAGTCTGCTGCAGATTTAACTAACTAAACCATCACTGCTATCTAATATGAGAAGGAATCATACTGCAAAACAAGAAAAAATAATACTTAGTTGCTCTTGAATTTTGTTATTAAGTAGGCTGAAGTTAGGTGGCTTTTGAATGGACTGGCATTCTTAAGAGTTATGTATTTTAGAAGTGCTTTATCAGGCTGTGTATGCAAACTTAAATATTTTGTAGTTGGCCACCGAAATATGTCTGAGGAGACATAATGTTGTTAAAGCCCACCGAGCAGCTCAACAATCCTTTGGGGGCAGAGAATGAACAATAAGATCTCACTGAAATAGGGAGGATAAGCATATAGGCTGACTGAGTGCAGTGACACTGACACTAGTTGGCGTTTTGTTGGATATCGTGCGTTTGTGAGAAATGCCTTGGCATGTATACTTGCCTTAAGCAGTCAGGAAAATAAGCTTATTTTTCCCAAAAAACATCTTGGCCAGCAGCGTTGCAGATGTGAGGCAGGCACAAGCAGTGTGGAGTAGGGAACTGTCCCACTATACACAATTGGGACTTTTTTTCCCACTTTTGAGGCAGCTTTGGCAATGCTTCTAATGGTGTTGTTTAAGGAGCTTGAAACCAAGAGCTTTCTACCGAGAGCCCAAGACTGTTTAACTTGGGAAGGATCACAGTTGTATTTATGTATCCCAACCCAGCAAGTTCCTCAGGAGAGGTGCTGACTATGACCTTTGCTTTTTCCTGACTTAACCTTTAGAAATTGCAGTGCAATTACTGCTTGCCTGTAAATCAGGAAAGCCTTGCAAGGCATGTTTCTGCCCCACAAAGCTTTCAGAATAGATGAATAAATGTGTTTTTTAAAATGCTTGCTCATCAGTTTTTCAAGTCCTGGTTCCTGAAGATGGCTTTCAGTGCTTGGTTTGAGACTACTCCTTGATGAAATTGTATTAATGAGGGCCTTTGATAAATCTGCTAGAATTTGATACGCCATGCCCCGGTTGTGTCGATTGCCTGAAAGCACAGATGCTGGGGGTAGCAGAGTGAAAGAGCTGCACTCCTAGTGTTGATAGTTGCCTCTCACTCGTGTTATTTTGCTTTTATTTTTTTGGATAAATATCCAGCTTGTCTGTCTACTGGAACACAGATAACACAGGCAAGTGAGCGTCTATCTAAACACCAAGTGTGATGCAGTACTTTGCTGCGGATCAACAGGTTTCTTTCAGTGAAGATTTCGAAAGCCAAATTTTGTGGAGTTTAACTATTAAAGGAAACATTTTTGTCCTGCAGCTAAGCGGATTTTAGGTTTAATCCATGGCCAGAAAGACAGGTGGATCTGTGAAGAAATGCAGATATACCTGTTGAGTGGAGATTGAGTGAAAGTAAGACTAGCTGTTTGAGGCATGAGTGGGCTGTATGAGTTCAGTCAGCCTCTAGCTTCTGTTGTAAGAGGTTGGATTTTGCCCAAATGGTGTCTGGCAACTTAGAGTGGGTGGAGAAGATCCCAACTGCTTGATGTTGTGGTGTCAACGTTTTTTAGGCAGTGGGTTTGTATCAGCAAGGCAGCTGTGTCACCAGAGAAATATGTGACATCTATCTCTCTCCCTGCCTGCCAGGTCCCTGCTGGCTGCGTGACAGGAGGTGAAAATAGGGCTGTAGCTTCTCTGCATCCTCTTCAGAAATGAACTGCCCCCAGGAGTGCTAGCCCTGCATAAAATGTAGTTTGCCCAGGCACGCCGACTGTAGCTGTGGCGCGGGAAGGGAACCCGGCCCGGGCTTACACAGGTTCTGGCCACAACGTGGTTGGTAGATAACCAGCTGCTGGTCTTTGCTGGTGGTCCCTTTGCTTCCTGGTGATCCTTAACAAAGCAAGACCCTTTTTGAAAGAGAGTTCAGGATTGCTTAGTTCTCAGTAGTGGTGCTTAGCTCCTTAGCGAGTTAAATCTAATAGGGAGAGACAGTAGCGTTTGGTTTCCCCACTTGAATTTTAAAACGAGACAAATGTGTTTTCAAGTAATTTTGCTGTAAATGAGTGGTTTCCTCTTCCTGTGTTCTGTCCAAGTGTATACCCCAACCTGATCACGCATGAAGGACACGTTGATTTTTGTGGACTTGTAGTACTGGCTGAATACTGTGCATACAGAAATGTTTGTTAATCTTTGAAGTGCAACTGCTGTGTCCTGAGCTTTTGTGTTTCTGGTGGGTTTATATGTATCAGGTTAATGAGCTTCACTGCAGACAAATTTTAAAGAACTTTTTTTCAGATGGCTGTGTGTCACTTCCTGATATGAAACTAGTACATGGCGGCACTGCATAGACTGCCTTCAGTGTTAGTTGCAGCTGTAGTATAATATTTACAAGCATAAGCAAATATTTGCCTGATTTAACTTCTTATAAAAAGTTTTATTTGGGAATTGGTGTGTGAGGGATTTACACATGCAGGCATATAAGCACTTAAGTGTTTTCATATTGACTTGTTCTAATTCTTCTAATTGACAGTAGACTGCTTTTCTGTTACACGTTTGTTTGCTAAATATTTTATTAGGAATACAGCTGATGGAACTACCTGTATTAAAAACATAATAAAAATGCACAGTAATAGGTTTTTCCATTTCAATCGCAGCTGTCATGGTTTGTGGTACTGTCAATCTGTCTTGTTTAATTCAGACCACGTGATAGGAACAGCCACATTGTGAGTGCTTGCTTCTTGTGGTTTGTAGCAAATTACATGAATACCGGAAGGTTAAAGATATGCATCCATTTATTTTACAATTTTCATTTAGAGGTTCATTTTTCTACCCTTTTCGAGGCAATTCAGAAACCCTTTAGTGCTGTCATCCTACTTGATGACAGACAAAGAAGCTGAATGGTGGAGTTAGACTGGTGTATTTTCACCCAGTGAGTTAACTGCAGAGCGAAGTGCCATGGGGTGCTGGGTGCTCTGGGCACAGCCAGTTCCTTCTGGTGTCTCGTAACCCTGGGCCCAACTTGTGGGCTTCCCCCCTTACTCATCAGAGTTACTTGTCAGAAATGTCTCAGACGAGACTGTCGTTTTGAATTTTAAAAATGAAATTATTTTTTTGGTTACTTTAATTAATTGGTGGCTTAAGGGGTTGCATCTTCAAGCACTGGTGCTGCTGCTCCCATGCCTGCTGAACTTGTCACTTGGCCTCTGTCTCCTGGCTGTTCCTTTCCTCTGTGTTATTGTAAAAGTCATGAAGGTGTACAAACCAGAGGACGACTTCAAAATGTTTGAGTATATAGTAAGGTTTGAGACTTTCTGTTTATTTGGCTTGGGTATGTTTTACTGGTTTGTAAAGTACCTCCATTAGTCATGCTGCCTCAGCCTTACTTAGATAACTTTTTTTGATCTTTTTGATGTTGAAGAGCAGGTGTTTTGTTTTTTTTTATTTTTTTTTTTTTAAACAGAATTGTAGTTTTCAATATATTTGTCTGTATGGGAAAGACCAAGCATCAAAGGCCTGAAAACGCATCTCACCAAGGTTGTGTTCAGGGATTTTTCAGATGCATTCAGACAGGAATTTGTTTGGGCTACCTGGTTCGTGTTGCAAAAAATCTTTTTAATTTTCATTATGATGCTTGGAAAGAGATTCTTTCTGTAAAATTCTTCATAAACAAGTTTCACCAAACAAACAAGTGCTATAACTTCCAGAGTGTGTTACCAACAGCTCTGTTTTCCTTAGGGTAGAAACATCTGTGCTCTTTTTTTTTTTTTTTTTTTTCCCTTGTGGACTCTTGCTTCCCCTTCCTGCTTTTCCCTGCTGCAGATCAGGCTGTTTGGGTTGTAGCGTTTGGAGCACCTCGATCTCTCTAGGTTTTTAGTGTTTTTCTTTCACTTCTCCTGAGATGGGTAAGCCCATGCGGCTGTGGGTTTTCTGGCAGCTCGCTCCTTTCCTCCGCCGTGGCGAGGCCTGCCCACCTCTGGGTCCGCTCCCGCAGCGGGAGGCCCGTTTGCTGCTGCCCCTGGCTCCTCTGTCTCACTCCTCGTGTCCCCCGAGGTGTCTCGGGAGCCAGGTGGGTGACGTGGAGGAAGCAGCAGCAGGAGGGATCCCGCTGACCTCACACGGCGCGGCGTGGTTATTCTAGGCCGGAGGTCTGATGCAGAAAATGTTTGAAAAACAACCCAAATGTATTCTTTCCAAGTAAGCACGTGCCTCAAACCCTTGATTTTTCTAAGTGTTCATATCCATTT
This sequence comes from Tyto alba, assembly GCF_018691265.1. Taxonomy (NCBI): domain Eukaryota; kingdom Metazoa; phylum Chordata; class Aves; order Strigiformes; family Tytonidae; genus Tyto; species Tyto alba. Next base: position 30,845,335 of record NW_024881280.1, on the reverse strand, counting down.
TCATTAGGTCGAAAGATGTTTTGCCATCTGGATAAAATTGACCTTACCTGGTAAATGGAAAAGAATCAGTCTTTTTCTTTGGGAACCTCCCACTGTGTCCAAGAGCAACTTTCTGCAGCTACTCCAAGTTTCTTGGCTGCGGAGCTAGGACAGCTGTAGTCAGTACTCAAGCTTATCTAATCCCAGATTAATACAAAATATAGTAACAAATGAAGAAACAGGATATTGCTTGAGACAGTAAGCCCTGTGGTAGTGCAAATTATAGGTTGTTCTGGCCTTTCACATCTTGTGCAAAGAGTTCTCTCAAGTGAGCTGAGGTGTTGGATGAAGTTGGTTACACAACACATTCAGAAATCCAAACGGTCACTTTTTTGGGCTACATTCTGTTTTCTGAAAAGCTTTTAACTTCCTTGTCTGTGAGGAGGAGGAGGCAGGACTGGTAGAGTGACACTGTGCTGTGGCTTGGCTCCAGGTTAAGAGGACCCTGAGGTCAGTGGCATTAAGGGCTCTCGGGGCAACCAATTACCCTTAATGAAGATGATAGGATAAAAGCTCCAGAATTGCTTCTGAGGGCCTGATCCTGCCAATGCTGATGTTCTTGTAATAGATGACTAGTTCCATTGTGCAAAAAGATGAGCAGGTCTTGTCTTGGAAGGAGCTGTTCTGTGTCTTACATGCTTTTGAAAACCTCATCCAAGTCCTGCAGTTACACTGCCTACAGCTGTTGAAGAAATTGCCTCTCCTTTGCTGTGGCTGGTGGGTGTGGTTTGTGATTTTATTTTATTTTATTTTTTTTTCCCCATTTTGTGCAGTTTTGGGAAAGGTTGTGGAGTATTACTCTGCTATACAGTCAAAGCTTTCTCTTCCTGGCCACAGATCTGGGTCATTGCCAGACAGTGGCATGGCAGTATGCTGCCTACATGAGCTTTCACGTGGAAACGAGAACTGTAGGCTGACTCTTCTGGTTGGCCAGCTTCTCTTTACTGTATGTTTCTTCCCTTTTAGCTTCCTGGTTTGTTGGTGTGACCTTCCCTAAGAAGGCTAAGCACCCAGCTTCCCTCAGGATCCAGCAGCTGCTCAGAGAGTACTGAAGGCAAGGTAGTCGCAGAGTTCAAGCCCAGGTGCCACTTAGGCTTCTCCAACTTGCTCTGTTGCTGAAGACCTATACTGTCAAACTGTGTATGAGTATGGCTTCTGTAGTCCTGTCACTGAGCATCAGTAAAATCTAATGCTTATTACAGATTTTACTTTAAAAGCTTTAAAAGTTTTACTTTAAAAGTTTTACTTTAAAAGTTGCCTCTCTGTATTCTCTTTTTTCATAACTTATTACAGTGCCAAACAGTATACAAAGTCCTTTGCTGTAAAGGCTGTGTAGGGTTTTGCTAGTTTATGGCAGTGGCAGTTTCGGTCATCTGTACTTCGGTTCGCTTGAACCCTGGTGCGTAAATACTGTGTCTGATGTCATCTGCTGCCGAGGCAGTTTTCTCTCATCTCTGGAATATCTATGTATTCTGTCATATTTGTACACATAGCACTGCTTTCACTAGAGAGGTGCTTTGGGATGGTTGTGCATTTAAAAAAAAAAAAAAAAAAAAGAAAAAAGAAAAAGCTCTTTGACATACTTGTGTAAACTTTGTCAGTTACGTTTTTAAAATAAATAATGGATGGGCTCCTCTTACTTCCTTGTCAATGCCTGAGTTCAGTATTTCGCCCTGGAAGAGCTGTGAATGGTTTAATTAACAGCCAAAGCAGAGCTCTGGGAGGCAGGTGTTTGGATTGTGTAGGAGTTTGCTGATAACAGTCTTCATTAGAGAGGAAGCCCACAGCTTTGATCTATGCTATTGGCAGATAAAGGTTTTCGGGTTCCTTTTTTTGTGACATGCTAGGGTGTACAGAGAGAATATGAAGGTGCACATTCATATTAAATTTGCAACTTTTTTCCTTTGTTTTATTTTAGAAATAAAATTGCTTCAGGTACAATTTTGACTTGCTTCCTTTAAAATAAAACTTCAGGCTTCTTCCTGTAAAATCTTTCCACCAGCTTTTTTCCTGTCTTCCTTATATCTCTACCTGTGTTTATATGTTGTTCGTATCTTGAAGCCCAGTAGACTTAGAATCCAGTAGAGCTGTTTTCTGGGACACAGTGGGTATATGAGAGAGATCTAGTTAGATGATATGGGTATAATCAAAGTGCAGTATTCCTTTTCCCCTTCACTTCAGCGTATAGCGTATTTGCATTCTGCAGTTGGCACAGAGATCATTGATCAAGCGTTAGCACTGTCCTCTCGTCAAAAATTCACCCCTTATTATCTGAGACTGCTTTGATCTGGTATGCATAAACTAGATACGCTCTTTTCTTTGGGGAAATAAAAATAAGGAGGGAAGCTGCCCTGAATTGCTGTGTGAATTAACCTAAAGTAGGTTACTTGGTGTCATGCAGGAGTATTTCCAATTTATACATAGGTACAAAAGTAATAAGCTTATTCTATCATGAATTAATGTATAACTATCCTGTATAATTATGTCACCACATTTAATGGGTAAATTTTTAAGAGTTTTCCTAATGGTGCATTACTGAGATGCTAAGTTTTAGCACTGAATAAACTAGTAATACTTTATTTTCTTTTTCCTCTTTTAATAGAGATCCTCGACCAACCAACCAACGTGTCAACAAGCATGTAAATAATGATGCCTATCTTCGGGTTCAAAACCTGACTATCTTAGTCAGAAACATTAAGACTTACTATCAGGTGAGACTTCTGCTCATTGATCTGTGGTGATTGCTATAAATTTTTGACTGGTGCAGTGGCTGGTGGCTCGAAAAGAAGCTTGCAACAGGAAGTGGGGAGGAAACTGGGAGAAAATTGTGCTTCTGTAAAAGTACTTTCAGCCATGCTTTCCTTTTGAAATGACAGTATAGCCACATTCTCGCTCTCATGGCCAGAGGCTGCCTCCCTGCCCCCTCTTTTTTAAAGAAGAAATTGTACTTGGAAGCTGTGCTAGCACTTGGAGATGCATGTAGTAAAAAGGCTCTTTTGTGGTGGGGTTGTGGGGTGTGTATGTGAAGGGGTTTTCTGAAATTAGGATAATGTTTTTCCGTATAGAACTTGTTTAAAACAAATAACCTTTTCTTAAAGGGACTGCCAGCAAATAAATAGTTATGAAGAAATGTCTTTAAGGCTAGAATATAAACCCCAAATTTGATATGCTGTTAATCAGGAAAAATAAATTTGTGCTTATCTTGCAGGTAGACTTATGCTGTGTACCTATTTTTAGGTGTTAAAGCAGTTGTTTGTTTTGAACTCTTTCCCTAAGAGACTTAACTGCAAGAGTGACTGCAAATTCTCACAAATAGTGTGCTTCTTGGGCAACATCCTTGAACTGGCTGTCAGTGTTCCTCTACTGTAGTATTGCTCCCCAAAAACCAGGGTGGTGATAGCTGAGCACTTTTGCACTTAGGTACGTGTTGAATGCTGCTGGAAAGCCATAGGAGTGAATTCAGTTACTCTAAATAGAATTTCTGTATACACACTGTTGTGTATATTTAGACTTTTTAGTGAGAGGGGTAACAGTTCTACTGTTCCCTTTTACACAGCTTTTGCCAGATTTGAATGCTGTGCAGTATAAGCCAGGCTGAAACCACTGACTGTTAAAATGCTCCTCTGCATATGTGTCTCAGTCATATAATGGAAAAAACAACTAAACTGTAGGAGTTGATATCAGCGTGCTCATCCTGGACACTTAATCTTTTCTGTACAAAGCCAATGCACAGTCTCTTCCATATGTCTTCAAAATACAGAAGAGATGTAACGCTTAACTACAGTAGTGCTTTTTGATACCGTTCTTTTCCAGAGCTTGCCTACTACTATTCCACATTATTGCCTCTACTTTGCTCTCTGCTTCTGGACTTGCTTAGAGAAATGTAAAAGAGAGAGGGACTTCTGAAAAAGTCGGATGAGGTGGATGACTCATCTGTGTGCAAGTTCCAGCATCCTGCTAGAAAAATGAAGTGTGTAACTCAGGTTTGAGATGATTTAGGAGAGTATCGTGTATTTCTGAAGACACTTGACCTGTATCTTGATTGTTGAGAACTGGAGATGCTGATGCAGTGTGATGTCATTCTTGAGACATGTGATTTCTAAAGGGAAATTCCATTTGGTCATAACTAGAGGCTGAAGCTTTTTTTTTGTTTGTTACCCACTGAACAGTGTAAATGTATATGGAGTCTACAAGTAAAAAGGACCGTGTTTAAGGGCAGGACAGGACTAGTCTGTCTTCTTCTCTCTTCACCCCTACAAGATTTACAATCTGAGAGTTTGGTTCTTTAGGTGTTGAAATGCTAAAGCTTTTTATTCATGCGAGTTCTTTGTCTTGGAGCTGATATGACCTCTTTTAAGAGTACCTGAAGAGAGATCAGGGTTAGGAAAGAAAAGTGATTCAGAATCATGTGGTGTGTTGCTTGGTGTCTTGTTGACCTACCCGTTGAGCTGTGTAATCATAATCCAATAAAGCTAGCAACAACTAGAATAGGTTAAAACACAGAGTTTTCAGTGAGAAACAGTAGTTGAGGCTTTTGCAGTAGCAGGCATAACAGTGATGCTTCTGTTGTAGTCCAGAAACTAAGTACGATGAACCTTGCTCCCTGAAGACTATATGTACTGTATATAAACCAAGCAGTCATGAGAGACTGTCATTCTTTGCGTTTGATCCTGAAAATGTGTAATTACCACACAGCTTAGAATAAAAATAACTTCTTTTTTTTTTTTTTTCTGATAACATTATATAAGAAACTTATTTGTCCTTGTCACAATCACATCTTCAGGGCAAATCCCAGGTCTTTATGCTAATCTGAGATACCCTTTCACGTGGTGGTGTGCAGCCTTCAACTCCCTGTAGTCTGGGAGCAGTTAAGGCTATCTGCTGTAACCGAGCTCTGTGTGTGATTGATGCTGAGCGTAACGTTACATCTGTACTAATGTCTCTGTTAAATATTTGGAGAGTTTCTTGTGTTTTATTTTAGAATTTGATATAAGTAGATTTTACTAGTGTTTGCAACATGCAACCAAATGGATGCTTTGGAATATATTAAATATTGTTAGGCCTCTTATCTCCTGAATATTAGAGATTTTTTTTTTTTTTTGTAATAGGTTAAAGTTGTGGGCATTTGTTTGATGAAGTAGTACTAATACGTTATCTTCAGTTAAAACAAGGATAATGTCTTACTGACTGAAAACACGCGATCAAATTGCGGAGGGAGGTGGTGGGGGGAAGTTCCTGACAAACAATAGAAACACAATTTTGCTGCTTCCTCAAGAGGAACAGAAGCTTTAAAGATACAGTGTTGGCCTTGATTTTCTAAATTCCCTTTCACTTAATGCACCCAAATCAAGGTAATGGCTGTTACTGAATTTGGTAGATCAGGTCTCCTAGAATTAGGAAAACCATGCCACCTCATGCTTTATTGAAGGACACTGGTAGGTATGAAAGAATACTCGCCCCTCTCTGTACTGCACGGGAAATGATCAAGAATATGAAGTGGCTACTAAAATTAACTCTGATACTCAGAAGCTAGCTGGCATTTCTGATCATATAATTGTCTAGCATAATCTGTGTATTCTCCACAGTGTTGGGGCTTTCCTGATTTCTTAGGCTGAGGGTTTGTGCTGGGAATGACTGAACAAACCAGGTTATTGGTGAAATTTGGCTTGGATTTGAGCTATAAAGATCAGTTCCTATTGGTGCTTCAGCAGACATAACTTGGGAGGGGTAAATGCAGTGGGGAAGCCTTTTTTTCCAGTTCAAATAACATCCAATTTTTCGAAGTTTGTGAACTGAATTTGTTCATTAACAACTTTCTGAAGAGTTGCCTTCTCACAACCTTCAGCTGCATAAAACTGGACTGCTGGTGGCTACTAGGAAAAGCATTGTGTCAAGACTCACAAAATGGAGGTTTTGGTGCTTGGGTCTTTTTTTTTTTTTTTTTAATTGGGTATGTAATGTCTGTTACTGGTGGCAGCAGACAATATCTCTGCATTTCCCACTCGCAGCAGTTGCACCTTTGCAGGTCTTACTGGCTTGAGAGGCCCCTCTTCTGAATCCAGGCAAATGACTCATTTTGCTGTGAGATTTCATGAGCATTCAAGAGAATCTGACATTAATTGCATTTAATAACTGTTACAGCACTGGTTCGCTAGAGAAATGGTTGGTCGTAAAACTTCTGGAATTGGTGCCATATCTTGGAAAAGGGCTGAGCCTGGCAGAACGTGTTTATTGCTCAGTGTGAGTTTTATGTGTCTCTTCTTGCTCTGACTGAATTCAGACATTTGGCTGTCTCTTAAACTGGAATTCAGAATGGTTTTGTAGGGAATAGTTTAGTACAGAGAATTACTGTCAGTAACTACAGTGAGGGTGTTGATTAAAGGGGTCAATAGAAAACTGAGTGTATTGGAGAAGAGATGCTTATCCACTTCTCACTGATGCAGGTGTTGTGCATCCTGGTCAAAGGATGAAGTTTTTACCCTGTACTGCAGTTAACCAATGTATATGGAACAGCTGGACCTCCAGCTGCTGCCTTGTGTTGATAACATAGTAGTGAATGTTGGTCCTTAAGCACTGGCTAGCCCAGTGCAACACAAAATTATTTTGCTAGTCCTGAGCTTTGCTTTCACTTTGAAATGCTTCCATTGAGCTCCAATAAGGCTTATCTACTGGTCCAATTAAATTGGCTTGAATATAGTTCAGGTGTGAGTACTGCAAGACTGGACCATGTTTGGCTTCACTGAAATATGCACTCTTGACCCTTGTTGACAGTGAGTTGTTATAGCTTTCACTCCCCAGGGCCTTGTGCTTCTTTTCAAAATGATGATTAATCCCAGCTGTGGCAACTATCTGCATAATGGTGTGGCACTGTCCCTGTTTCTGGCAGAGTTTGCAGGCAATGTTTAAAAAAAAAAAAAAAAAAAAACCAAACAAACAAAAAAACCCAACCCCAAACAAAACAAAAACCCCCTACCTCCTTAAGCTGCAGTGACCTGTGCAAGAGCTACTGTTGGTGCTGCTCCTGTCACTTCTGATGATGGAAGAAGCAAAGCTAGGAAATTTGAGGGCTGTTGGCCTATCCCTTTGCTGTGGGGAATATTTAAAACCTGTAGGTGCTGGTACTTGAAGCGTCCAAGGAAGAGCAGCTGCCCTGATGTCTACAACACTTGGGGAACATGCTCAGAGCTAGAGAGTTTTGGAGGAGGCCTAAGGCAGGCTGACAGGGAAAGCTTGAAGTGGCTTTGTCCTTTCTCTGCTCATGTGTAAACCTTTGGTTTTAGGGTTTTTCTAAGGAATTAAAAATCACTTTGATATCAGCTTATAAAAAAAAATAAACTTATGAAAGGATCTCCTTTGATGTCATCTAGTTTCCTAACATTTAAAAATGTCAGTAATCACTCCAACAGTATATACTGCGCTCTCAAGCAAAAATTCCTACCACTTAAATGAAAAACTCTAGGTTGATAGAGAGAAGAAGCAAAAATTATTCTGATCATCCCTTGGCTAGTCCCTGCATGGTTATTATGGCCACATCTGGAGTATGTGGATGAGAAATGCTGTTGGAAGAAATGCTGCAATGTGGTCATGGCTGTATTTTTGTTGCCTGTATTTCCAGCAGTTGTGGCCACTAAATACCTAGCAGATTGTTTCATGTTTCTAAATAGGTTAGAAATATCTCATAATTAAAAAAAAAAAAAGATCGTACTGAGAGTTCTGAAACCAGATGTGACTGTGTGGCTTGTGCAGCTTCAATAAGAAACTCATAACCCTTAGCATTTACATTAAAGTGGGGGTGTGGGGGGAGTAAAGATTAAACCATTCACTGAATTTTTAGAGATTTCGTATCACCACAAATCCTACTTTCCCCACCTAAACTCACTTAGCTGGGCTCAGAGATAATGATGAGTGAGAGTGCCTTACTTTTAAGGCATGTTTCTTCAGACTCGTGTCCTTCTTTTATTTGACTGCTCCGTATTTGTGTAAAACAAATACAAACAGCAGGGTTTTTATCAGGCACGTTAAAGGGAGTTAGCTGCCTGTGAGTTTGGCTGTTGCTGTGAGCAGTTTGGCACGGGGGCTGCTACAGTGCTGCGTTTCTGGCCTCTGGAAAAGAGAAACCGTTTTGCTTTGAAGCTGCAGCAAAAGCTGCTTCTGGTGGGCCAGCAAGGATCTTGCAATACCAGTAACTTCCAGATCAATAAACAACTCTTGCTTCTGTTTTTGAAGCATTAAGCATTGAGTCAGGTTTAGAGCTCTTGACTGGACTGCAAAAAGGAATTCAGACTTGAAGCGCCAGATTTGGGCACAAGTTATGAGCTGGCAACTGTACTCCATCTATAAATAAAGTTCTGGAAGTAGTAATGTCCTCTTCTGTGAGTTGAAATCTTTCCCTACAGGGCAGGCTAATTCTAGTGGGCTAGTAATCCAGTCCTTAGCAAAGTAAGCACCAAAATGCTAGACTTGCACATAAATGTGCACGCTCTGAAGTCAAAAAGCATTCCTCTGTTCTGAGGGAGAGAGTTTGTACCCACAATGACCTACTGAATTAGGTGATAAAATAAACTTTTTTTTGCTAGCCTTGTCCATTTGGTGTGTTAAACTATAATACATCTGGGTGACTGCTTTGTTTTGATTCCTGCTCCCTAGAAGTCTTAATTTAACAACTTGTTTTAAGGGAGACCTTTCCTCGTCTTGAGCTTTAAATTCCAAGATTACTAACCAAGAATGTTTGCTTTCTTGAGGAAGATACAAGAAACTTTGACAGATAAGCTCTTTCCGATTCAAATACTTTGCTGATCTCGTGCACTTTTAAGAATATGTTCTCTCCCTTTTCTGTACAGTTGAGTAGGCTACATACATAGTCTCCTGAATTGTTTCTGCTTTGGGAATTGTGGTGTTGTACCTACCAAAGGTAGCTTGCATATTCTTGTGGCCTGATGTTGCAGCTGCATGTGGAAACAATGGTGAGCAGCTGCTGAAGCTCTCATAGTAATTTTTTTTTTTTTTCACAAGTGTATAGTGAATAAGTTAGTATGACAAATAAGTTAGTACTAAGGTACAATTGCAGAGATGCTTTGTGTTTCAGTGGGGCAGTGGGCTAGGACTGAGGAGATACTGCCACTCAGGCATGACCTAGAGTAGAATCTGATTAGCTCTGTATTTGTTTCCACTCTTCTTCTTCATTTGACTGCCATAGTTAGTCTAAACTTGCTACAGGCAAATACTGTCTGTATGTATTTATACAGTACTTGCCTTAATGAGGACTTCTTGATTCTGCAGTGACAAAAATGTTCTGAGTTAGGTTATCTGTCCTGCAGCAGCATGATCATAAGACATGAAGGTTGCATGTAAGACTGGTATTGTGAAGATATTCAGTTGCTGCAGTGGTGGCTACAAGGCAAGGGAAGGACTGACCTTGGTACAGATGTTCTGGGAAATGCTGAACTGGTGATGTTAGTCCCTGATTTAGTCTTTCACCTGAAAATAGTGGTGCCACTCTGCTGCAAGTGGAACGAACATAAGAACAATCACAAAGATCATGGTTGTTTTGCATAGGTCCTGTTACCAAGCATTTTGGTGAGAAGCAGGTGGAGACAGGTGACTCATCACTACCAGCCAGACTGTCTGATGCTTTTTAGTGAAAATTGTCTTGCTCATTTCCAGAAGAACTAGACAAAACAAATATTTCTGCTGCAAAGAGGTCAGTTGGAGTAGTATTCCCAGGTTGGTGAAAGCTACCATTTCAGGTGGCTAGTAGCATGCTGTTGGACACCTGCTTGAGATTACTGGCTGTGATTCCAGGATGCATTTCAGCTGATACATTGAATTATGTCTGGAAGTTTAAGGGAGGACTGAGCTTAGAGACATATTTTTTCCCCTGAGGCTCCACATGCATTTTAATATGGCACGGAATAGTGACCTCAAACAGATGGAAGAGAATAGATTGGCTTTTAAACTACTTTTATTGCCTGTAATTTCCTGGAGCTAGAATATGGGAAAGGGCAGAATAGGCTGGCATGTGTCTGTTTTGCTTAATAAGCTAGAGGGGTGTGAAGTCATTGTGCAGACAAATGAAGAAACGGAGCCAAGAAGGGAGAGGAGCAGTGTCCTAAAATTTGGAGGCAAACGGAGGTGACCTGTAAATATAAAATATATGGAATATAAAATAGTATGGAATAGCTGTTTAGTTCCCATGCAGACATGTTAATTGAAAACAATTCTTGGGATGTCTGAAATACAGGAGGCATCTACTGTGTCCTTTATAAGGCTTAAAAAAATACAATGTGAGAGTGTATGTGGCTTTTCTTAATGAAAGCTAAAACCTACTGTTAATCTCCTAGGCTATTTCTGTGATAACTAAGGCTGAAGTCACAAGGTAGTTCAGTCCTCTACTACATAGATATTTTTGGATAGTTTAGGATGTAAGTCACTGTTCAGATAGTCTCACTGGCCAGCTGTGTTCAGTCCTGCTGTCTAGATTTCAGGCAAATATCCCATTTTTGTCAGCTGAAACTTTGCGAAGGAGGGAACTAAGTTTCATAGAGCCTACCAATTTTGGGCAAGTTAGAAAATAGCCTGCGTGCCACTTGTAGCTGAAAATAGCTTTGAGATTTATTTTTGCTAAAATATAATAAATGAAGGTTAAAGATTGCTTTATTGCTTGTATTTCTGTAATGAAATCCATGTCATTTGAGTCCTTTTCATTAAAAAGTCTTTAAGGAGACAAGAAGATGAATTCCACAAATGTATAAATTATGATTGCAAAACAAACCTCCTAATTGCATACGGGTTCCCAAAGCAAATAAATTCTGCTTTTTAATGGCAGGTAGCAAGTGAAAGGGATTTATGTTCTTATTTATTTGCATGTTATGTCTGTGAAAGTGTTGTTTAATCCAGTGTGGCTTTTACTGAGGATATTGTCGCGTGCTGTGTTGTGGGACATTGGATTCATTCAGTCTGCAGTTTTGCTCTTACACAGCCGGGACTCTGGGTTAAGGTTTGGTGTCAAGGCTTGTTCCCATCAGTTCCAGTGACATCTGTGACCTGCGGTGCAGAGTGAGCAAAGGTGTCTCTCTGTGCCTCTAACTCAGCTGGCCTTGGCTTTCTGCACCAACAGCATTGTAATTAGCTTTTGTTACAAAGGTCTGTAATGACCTATCACCTTTTTGTGTGCTGCTTTTTTTTAATGACTTTTTAGACCTGTAAGCAATTCTTCCACAGTGTGTTTTCATGTGGTGCTTATTTGTTTTGGAGGAGTGATTACCAGTTCTGTAAATGTGTGAGAGATTTTGGGTAGAGCATTGTATCGAAATGCAGAATTGTATTTGCTTCTGAAAACAAAATGTGGTTTGGATTGTAGAGGTCTGCTCAAGCTTACGTTGACTTCTAGTACTTCGGGCAAATGTGAATGCTCTTGGGCCAAGAAACAGGCGTGGGGGTTGTGGAGTTACCTACCCTGCTTACGAATGATGGGATTTACCCTTCTGAGCAGGTCTCTGGAGCTGAGGAAGGAACAGACCTGGGGACAGGAGGAAGCTTTGGTGTGCTAGTTTCTTTGCTGAAGACAAACCACAGGAAAGGGTGTTTTTCTTGCCTTACATGGTGTATGGACTTTATGCCAGCACAAATTAGGGAAGGCACCTGCTCATGAGTGCACAGAAATTGAAATTATGTCATTTAGCTTGCTGTCACATGCATATATGTCCCATTTGCAAATAAGTTGTTTTTTAGAAGGAATGACTTAAAAAACAAAAAACAACAATAACAAAAAAAAAAAAAAAAAAAACCAAACTCTGCAGAGCAAATAAAGCAGCAAATTCATGTGTGTGTAGACTGTACTTTAAGCAGAATGACTTCATTTTTATAGTTGTTTGAGTATAAGCTGTGTGTGAACTGGTGCCTCTCCTGTTTCCCATTATGATTAAGAGATGGAGCTGAAGTGTTTAAATTCTGCTGGGTCCTCATATGGCCAGTAAAAGTGCCTAAATAAAAATCTGCTCAGCGGACTGAAATAGCCCCTGTGGAGCTGTCAGTGTCTGTTCTCTTTCATAATTAACATTATTAAAAGTCTCTAGATGTTTATTTAATTTGTTTTTTAGACTTAGAATGACATTGTTGATGCCTGTTAAGTGATCAAGGTAACGGTGATAGACATCTGCTCCTTTGGGGGCTGGTAGAAAAGACTTGTGGTCTTTGCACAAAGGAAGGATACTGTATGAATTCCATTTAAATATCCTCCTGTCCTGTTAAAATGATTGTGAGTTATTAATAATTTTGAAATACGATAGGTGGTGGTGTTCTGCTAGAAAGTCACCTTTACTTACCTGATGTTAAAGAAATGATTTCTAAAACATCTAAGTTGTTTGCTGTAAGGTTGAGAAGCAAAAGAAGAAAGATAAATTTTCTGTAACACTTTAAAGAGTTGTTTTGTTGTTGATGTTGTTTTTTATGGTGATCCCATCTATAATATATCCACTGGAAGAGTATTTGTAAGGGAGTGCAGCATCAAATTTCTATTGCAGAAAGACCTGCAGTTGGTGCACAGTGTGTTAGAAGGGAGGGTGGTACTGAGGTTAATGTCTGGTTTATTTTGGAGCAGCTGTGTTACAGTAAAGCTAGGTGGCTGGAGTCCTATGGGAGGCATAAGCATTTAATGCTAGAAACTGGAAGGAGGTGAGTTTAAGTTTTGATATTAAATACGGAATTAATATGTATGTTAAAAGGCTCATTTATCAGGATGCAGGTTCCAAAGAAACAGAATCAGTCTTGAGAAGTAGTAACCTTAAAAGTAACTTTAAAAAAAAAAATCCCAAACCCAAACGCTTCTAATTTGACTAGTTACCTGTTTGAGTTCCTTGAAGACTGTAGTTATGTCAAAGCAGAACTGCAGTTTAACTGCAAGGAGTTGCCTTTTAACGTCATAAATATCTTAAGGTCACTTCTTCAATTTTGGTCTTCCAGAAAGTGGGGGAAAACCCCCCAACAACCAATCAAAACCCCCCCCACCCTGTGTTCTGTGTTTTCCTGAACATGAGATAGCTGTGCATCAGTATTGAAGCTTTGTCTTTGTTTTTAAGGTTTGTGGCAAATACTTAACCAAACAGCATGTGGATGTATCTTTACAGTTTTACATGCAGAAAGGAATGAGTCTGTAGTACAGGACCACAAAAGCTGACATTATTATAAGCCTTGTTTACACTTCAGTGCTCTGGCGCTTAGTCTAGCTCTCAGCTTCCAGTCATGCAGAAGAAACTAAACCAGAATGCTTGGGTTTAATTCTCCAACTTGGTTGAGCTGTCCTGCATTTCTTCCAGTAGGCATTTCCTTTGTAGCCTGAGCCAAAACCCTGATTGGAAAGGTGATTTTGATCTCCCTTTTTCACTTAGCCCTTTCTCTTTAAAAATTGCTGGGTCTGAATTCTGTGCAGTTGAGGGATTCAAATTTCAAATCGTCTGTTACTGCTTGAAGACTTGTCTCCATCAGATGCAGCTGCACTTTGCCCTCTTGTTTCTTAAAGCATCTCGGTTAACTTGCAATTGCACTTGCTTTGTATGGTACAGGACCCGATTTTAAGTGGCACTGACTTTCTTGGACTGACTTGATACAACTTGAGATGCTGAGCATCTTGCATGGCAGAGTCTTTAAGCAGTTTAGCTTTGATACTCTTGGATATTGTGAAACCAGAGCTGTCTACCAGATGATGACTTGTTTTGGCTCTTCTCCTTGACAGCATGTTGCAGCCTTTACCAATGTCAAGGTATTTATCACATTTTATCAGTACCTAGAGATTTTGCAGTGTGTTTGGCAGCTGTTTGAATATCTGCAGAAAGACCCATCCTAACTTGCTTTCCCAGTCTTGAGTTTAGCGGGACACTTAGTTTTGGAGGCTTTGGGTGCTCTGCCAAACCTGCTGGTAAGAGAGATGCACTCATCTGAGAGCTGAGTTGGCATGACAGAGTATAAAGCAGTTGTTTTTATAACAATCTGAACTGCTCTGCTCTTCCAGCATGCCGATTTTGCAGTCAGGCCTGTACTCTCATCCCATTATAAAGGACAGATCATTTAAAGTTTCTTTTCAGTTTTCTTATAAAGGAGTAGAAATGCACTTATAACCAATGACTTTATGCCTTCAGAGTCTCAAGAGGTTATCTTAAGTATCAAATACATCTTAAAAAAAAAAAAGCAAACAAAAAACCCCCCACCTTGATCTTACTGATACTCATGCAAGTCTCTCCCATCAGATTGCATTAATCTTAATTACTCAGAGTCTTTTGTCAGTTAAATAGTGAAGAGTAACTGTATTTTAAGCACTATTCTGCAGCATTTAGCCAACTAAAAATAAAACAAGTTCCTGATTTGTTCTTTCTGTAATGGGTAGTGTATAATTCCCAATTTAAAACTTTGGTATACACTGGAGTCTTGGCTGCTTCCACCAACCATATTTCACATGCAAAGGAGTTGACAAGCAGATGCATTCAGCATTTGTTTTAAATAAGCTTTTTTTTTTTTATGGCCAGTTTACAGTTTATTTACAGTTCTTAATGTACCTCTGCAGCACCACAAAACCAGAGGCTGTAGATTACTGGTTGTGTGTGGGATACTTCTGCATAGGTGAATCTGAGATTTTAAAGAAGCGGTCTGACCTGTGTGCCGAATAAGGTTATCGGGTTAGCCCTAGATTTGTTATAGGTTTTTTTTGTTTGCTTTTGAGTTTGTAGTGTTACACTTCTCAGTTTGTGTAACTAGCAAGGAGATGCTGTAGAAAAATACATCTAAATCCTTGTGGTTTTCATCCCAAAACAAAACCATGTTTAAAAAAAAAAAAAAAAAAGAAAAAGAAAAAAACAACAAACAAAAAACCCTCACTCCACCCTGTATTAGGAACTTTCATCAAAGACTACTTTTTTTGAACTGTAGGCTTCATTGCATTTATTGGTTTGGTTTGGTTTTGTTTGGTTTGCTTTGTGGTTTTTTGGTTTTTTTTTTTTTTTTTGTTAAGTCAGGGTAAACGTACTGTGCAGGTATATGCTGTGACCTTACAGTTGCTTCCCTCCCTGTCTTCTCTGTCTGCTGGTGCCAGTGATGAGGAGTGGTTGACTACCACAGTGTTCTTTTGCTGGGGTATGTATGTTTTCTCTTTGCTGGGATGATAAGGAATGGTTGCTGCCCAATACAGTACCAACAAATTGTGAATGGGAGAAGTAAGTGTACAAGTCTGGGGATACCTGGAACTCCTTTCCTCGCCATGGAGATTTGTTGTACTATCAAGTTAGTCTCAGAGTTATAATGAAGTGCACTTGAGTGTAAAGGAGGAGATTTGAAACTACGAAAAAAATACTGCTAAATACTTTAGACTGGTTAGTTCGGATATAAGATGCTTCCAAGGTGCTTAATGCAACAGTTGTTTAATATTTCAGATATCAACTTGATTCTACAGTAACAAAGAACAGATATGGATTAAAATAATAGATTAAAAAGTAGTATGGATTTTTAAATTTTTCATGCACTGTGATAATTTTGTCTTAACTGGTGTCTTATTCTGCTTTCAAGTACGACTATGATTTTTATTTTATTTTTTAAAAATTCTTCACCCTTCCTACCTTCCCAGCCTCCAGGTGAAGTATTTAACTTGGCCTGAGATGTTTTGTTTGGGGCACTTGTAAGAAAAGCAGAAGAAAAGCTAGTTTTGCAAAATGAGAAAGTGGTATCACAGCACATCATTGTCTTACATGAAATAGGCTAAGAATATGAAATAAATGAAACGGGTGTCGGAAGAAAAGACTGAGTGCCCTGATTCCAGAATACTTGCACTCTAGATGTTGATAGATTTGCTTGGGAGAAATCTGAGGTAGGATCTCATTTGCTGGGTTCAAGGCAGTTCTTGCATCAACAACTTTGAAATTCCTGCTTTATTGCCAGGTAGATTTGTTGATATTGATGGTGACTTTGACTTACCTAAAGCATGAATCCATATGGCCTGGCACGTACTGCTTCCTGACTTTCCAAAACTTGCAGCACTCGGATGGGTGCCGGGTTCTAAGAACTGGTCCTCTCCGTCTCTCGGGTGGGCATAAAGCGTTTCCACGGCAGTCCACGCTGTGTAGGGCACACATAAGGCAACAGGGAACCCACCTTCAGGGGGATGTACAGTAAGTCAGTTTGAATGTGTTCCCTTGTGAATGCTTCACACCCTCACTGCCTCAAGAGGCCTTTGCGGTGTGGAGGGGTGTTTGCTGTCTGTTCTGGCCTCTTGCTGTCTTGAAATACAAAAGGAAGCTCCCACTGAATAGACTCTCTCACTTAATGGCTTGAATTTCTATAGTGTAATAGGGCCATCCACAGTGACAAAAGCTATTTTTATTCCCCCCCCCCCCCCCCCCCCCCCCAGGTATGGGAACTGCGGTGGTCATTAAACTGCTTCAACAAGACTGCTCCTCCCCACATAAACTCTGATGTTTACCATGCTAGTGTATCTTAACACGTATCAGCCGTATCTAGCTGCCTAGCATAAGACATGCCATTTAATTACTCTGTATTTGCAAAGCAGAGTTCAAATGCCTTGCTGCAATTACACTGCAGTGCTTTTTTCTGGGTGCTCTGAAAAGTCCACTAGAAGGGTATTCTCGGCTCCTCCTGCTAGTTTTAAATTAGGATGTGAAAGATTTTTTGTACTCTGATGCAAATCTCAAGGCCTCAGGGAAGTTGTGTGTTCACAAAAAGGCAGAATTTGGCTCTTAATGTTAACTGAGATCTGTTCACTGCACTTACTCTTGTGAGAACTGGGAGAGAAGGAGGTTTTTGTGTCAGTTTAAGCACTCCCAGTTTGTTTAATCATCATCCGCTTCGTGTGATACGGACCCTTTTGAATTTCCACATCTTTGGCACACACTGCTGCTGTATCAAAGAGAAATTATGAATGGAGGGAACTGGTTTCCTGGCACTTGGGAAGCCATCGACGTTTGTGCTTAACAGAACCACCAGTCTGACTAACATAATACAATATTAAATACATAGCAGCCTAAATTAATTTGTTTGCAGGGACAAGCCTTGTTTATTTTTTTAGCATAACATCTAAAGAATTATTAAACAGAGAAAGATAGCATTTTGAAAAATTACTGTCTTTCTAAGGAACCAACTAGGAGAGGGTAGAGTTTAACTACTACCTCTCACCTTTTTTTAATAAGTCATTAATTTTCCTTTGATATTCAGAGCAAGTCTGTTCCAGTTCCCAAGACATATGCTATATGCCCTCGAGGAGGAAAGCAGTTAAGAATTACAAGGAGTATTATGCTTTGTAGAAATAAGCAACCTGCTGAAGTAATAACCTGCTGTGTGCTTCTAAATGTCTCAGTATGAATCAGGACTTTAAAGTGTTGACTGATATATGAGGAATATGTAATCTTTGAGATTAACAAGGCAACTGCATTTGAGAGGGAAAACTAAATTGATTTTCATGTTCTGTAACACTGACCTTCAAGCAAGAAGATTCAGAGTTGAGTAACTGCTTAAACTGTTGCTGCAATTTTTGAGATAATATGACTCTTCTGCTGAGACAGAGCAGTGTACAGGTTTAGCTGAAAATACTTCATTATGCTGTAGCTCTAATAGCACAGTTTCATTTCCAGACTGTATTAACTGCTTGAGATTTGAGATGACTACTGTTGTAGAAACAGTCCATTTAAACGAGTATTGCTCCCTAAATATCTTAGATAACTGTTCTCTGTAATAATTTCTCTAGCTTTGTCTCAGTTGGATGAGTAACCCTGGTGAAATGGTGCTTATGATGTTTTAATACCCTGTGGTATAGGAGCACCTCCTGCTGTGGAGTAATGTCTCATTCTTGGCCGCTGAATTGCATGCAGACTGGTTTGGGAAGAGCTTGGGAACGCAGTAATTCACTTTGAAGAACTGCTGTGGATCTATATTTCATGCCTGTCTGGACCCAGGAATTCAAACGCTGCCTTCTGCATTAACCACTGGACTACCTTTTTCCTCAGTTAATTGTATACATGTGGAGAACAGCACATCTGATGAGGCAGATGCTTTAAAAGCACACATCAAAGTATATGTTTAAACATTTAATTACAAATTTACCTAGTGAAAAAAGTTAATTAAAGAATCTGTGAGAATTTAAAAATAATGTTGTTTGGCTGCTAAATATTAAAAAAAAAAAATATTCCATGAGTTGTCCAAGGAGAATAGTAAAGACCTTATATGTCTAGCTCAATGTAACTGAAATATTTTTAATCCATAATGAGGAGTGGGGAGACACAAAGCAGTGGAAACCACTTTTCATTGTGTGCATTCATAAAGAGCCACTCATTAAAAATGCATTTTTAGTCACCACCTGTTATTTGTTTAATATGATGGGTGGTTTACTGCAGTGTTGTATTATTTTTGTCATTCTTTTCCAAAGTGCATTATTCATCATTTTGACCCATATGGGTTGAAATATATTCTGAGCATCTGATTTCTGTACTGGCCATTCCCTGAGGAAGGACTCTAATGCCCATGTTTCTGACTAACCATCGACACCTTTTGTGTCATCTTTTCATGAAGATTTCTTACCTTCTGCACCCCAAAGATGTAATTAGGAGACTCACAGCTGTGATGCTACAACAGGGGGGCTGCACTTGACAAGGCAGCAAAGACCTCTTTATTCAAATTCATAAATAAAAACAACTATTTTGGGAACAGGGGTGAGCTTTCTGCAGGTCTCGTGTCCTCTACAACCTCTGCTTTTTTTTCCCCATGGCTTGTACTTGCTGAGGTATGTGTGGAGCAAGGTGTATGCTGACCTGGCTGCTGCCCTGTATGGTAGCCCTTGATCTTCCCTTGCTGGGAGAGATACCCAAGGGTCTCATCTGTCAGAATTTCACAGAAATTTGTAGAAGTTTGATTTCTCTGGCCCCCTTTCATAAAAATCAGAATGAAAAATGCCCATTGAGTTGCTTTCATTCCCTTTCCTTGACTGCTCTGAATCTTCTCCAATGTGCAAGTGTAACTGGGAATAAAGAGCCCAATTAACTGTGCTGCAGTGCTGCATTTCAGCATTCTGGCTTTTGTGACCCTGCTTTGGAGATATAGGATGTTTGCGTTGTGATGTCTCTTTCATGACAGTAGCATGTCCAGTAACATTTACAAGAGTTGCACACACAGAAATTGAGTTTGTGTATAGTGTACTACAATATATTTTCTCTTTTAATGGGGGGTAAGGGATTGAATAGATAGCAAAGTGTCATTTTCTTTCACTGTGGTGTGAAATCTTTTATTTAACATGACCAGTGGGCGGGTTTTATTGTTATTATTCTGCCCTGTGCATGTATCAGAAATCTGCCATGCACTCCGGTGTAATCAGCAGTCTGCTCACAGGAGGCCTCGAGTTTGAAACAGCAGGAGTTTTGCAGCTTGGAGCTGAATGGTGTTGGCAGAGCTGTTTGAAGAAGTTTGCTTAGTTCCTGCCTGCATTGTGCTGAGCCGATTTCAAAAGGGCTGTTGCCTCTACCTCGTGAGAATGACTTTCAGTCAAAATTCACAAGGAATCATGTATCTACTAATTTGAAACACAGCAAGTGTTTTTTCTATTTTCAGTTTCAGTTGTGCCTGTTTCCGTGTTGATGCTTACAGAGTGACATCAGGGATTGCAGATTAGCTAGGGGGAAATTCTGTTTTTTACTACTGTTAATGTTCAGTAGTAAATTTTGGAGACCTAGCAGATCTTCATATTTACACTGTCAGTAGAAATTGCCTAGGCTGGAGATTCAAACTTAGATGCCTGATTCTAGCACCCTATATTTATACTTACCATATGTCTTAATGTCGTGGAGATACAAACATTGATTTATGCTGAGATCTAGAGGAATGGTGAATTCAGGTAGTATTACTGAGGTGCCAGAGTATCTAGATTTGCATTCAGGCATTGTATTATAGTTGCTAGACTTTCTCCAGGTAGTAAGCATCTCTTTCTCCCTTTTAAATTAGTGGGATCTGCATGTATTCTGAGCACTGAGAAGTAAGACTATTAGTTCATGTGCCCAGCTTCAAAATGTGAACTATTACGGTAGGTTTGAAGAGCACAAATTGTTTTACTGCAGCATTTCTTTTCGTGAGTGACTGTGCTAATTCCCATAGAGCTCTAGTTTCTGATGGGCCATTCATCACTCAACCAATTCATGATACTCTCAGCAAAAAACAGGTTTGTCGAAGTAACTCAATATCTCCACCAAAGTATGTTTAAACAATGATGCAGAGCCATTTTAATAAGTTATGTGAAAAGCTGCGTGTAAACCAGAACAAAAGAGTCCTTACTCTAGGACTTAATCAACATTTCAGAGTTTGCAGTGGACCTTTCCCTGTTGTACAGCTGGATTGCCTTGGCAAGGTTTTGTGCTTAAGTGAAAGGTGTAAACACTGCTGATAAAATGTTGCGTGTGCTACCTTTGTAATGCCCCTTAAAATTTTGTCTGAGGCTGCTTCTAGGAGTCAGACTTCTTCCAGACCACCAAGGAGGTTTGGCATGCTTTGAAGGCTGCTAGGCTTAGATCTGCTGCTCAGTAGCTGCAACAACAATATAAAGTTTTGTGTCAACTGTGTCTTTAAAAATCTAATTATCTTTGTTTTTACAGAGCGAGCAGCCCAAATGTGTTAGTCCGGAGGTGTTGCTGCTCTCTGCAGCCTGAGGCTTGAATCGCTCTTGCCTGGAGCAATCTTCCTGGGGATTCACCCTCCCTCCCCTCCTCTGCTCTCAGCTGGCTGGGAGGCCAGCCCGTCGGGGCTGCACTGCTGCTGTTTTGTGATCTGGTTGATAGGGAGTGCAGGTCACTCGATACCTCATATTAAGTTTCCCTCGATTATGTTGCTTAAATAGTAAACCTGAGCTCTGCTGAGGTAGGTAAGGTATAGGATCTACATGTGAGGCAGCTTGGAAATTGCTTAGAAACATACTTTCCCGCCACCATCATGTACCATTCATGGACGCTGAAGACAAAGAAGTATAATTGAAAAAGGACACTAGTAATACAGAAGGTTTTTGGTAGTGTGCATGGTTCTGCATATTTTCTGCCTGTTGCCAGAGCAGCTCCTTATGTTTGGGGGCTCTTGCTGGTTTTGAAACTTTTGTGACTATTTTTAAGGCTTTCCTCAGTAGATACAAGGTCTTGAAAGTCACTTTTTCCTTCAGTCATAGGTGAAGCTTTTGTTTGAGCACGATAGATGAGACTTGCTTTCAGGGAAACACTAAACATCACAGTTTAAGGGAAAATTTTATTTTGTTGACATAGAAAATCTAGTGGTCAGAAGCCTTAAAACCGGCATAGCAGGAGTACTAGAAGTTAATCTTTCCCGAATGTTCATAGTAACATAGTGGCACAGTTTACCTCTTTTTCTGTGACAGATGGTATAAAGATAGGATTTTCTAGAATGCAACTGCACCCTTCACATTATTTTTTTTAATGATTATGTGGGTATTCCCTGGGTATTGTATGCATAAGGTGTGTTGTGACTGGTGGTGGGTACTGATGAAGAAAGCTATGAAACAGGGAGAGAAAATGCACATCAATTATTTAACGAGGTTTTCTACATCAGAAGGTTGTTATTGCTGCTTAACTCTGCCTAAGCTGTCTGCTAGAGCTGTTGTGAAGGAGAACTCTGAAGTTGAGGCCTATGGTATGAGGCTGGTGGGGGAACAGGAAGCGTAAAGCTCTGCGAAGTTAATTAATGTTAACAGTTACAAGTTATCTGCAGTTATGAGTTATCTGCAAGATTCTTAGTAGATTACACAGATTGTATTAAGCAGGGTTAATTAGTTGTTTGATGCTTAAAGGAGCACTGTTAAGAATGGGCAAGACTGAAAATTATTCTTTAGAGAGTGCATGTGCAAGAATGTGTATGTGTGTGAATGCATAGCCTGGGTTCCCATTGATAAGGAATTTTTGCCTAGCAGCTACCACAACTGTGGACTCATTGCGGCTTGGTGGGTTTTCAGTGTTAATTTTTAATGGTTTTCTCTTGCACGTGTGTGAAATAGCATGTGGAAGGTGACTGGGTTTTGTAAGAGAGTAGAGGATGAATCTGTCATAAGGCAGGATTTAATGATTGCAGATTTAAAATCTTAATGTACCACAGCACCTTGTGTTGTGGTTTTCCAAACTTGTTCAAAATGTTTGAGTTTTCATTCTTCCTTTTTTTTTTTTTTTTTTTTAAATAGGAAGTGTTGGAGCATCTAGGTTATTTTGTATAGTTTCTCAGGCTCAAAGTAACTTGAATATCTGAATTTTCCTGACCCTGAAAGAATAACCTTAAATTTTATCAAGTACACAAGGTGTCACTCTTTTTCTTTATCACTTTTGCAGACTTTTCAGTGTTCTGTGTTTAAGAAGCCAGCTTGTTGCTGTGTGGTGTGTGGTAAAACTCCTAATGCTTTTGCTGCTAAGCCCTGGGACTATAAATGCTTGAACATGGAACACTCTTACATATAGCAAATCTAATGATGTTTCCAGAAGGATTTTGCTTGTCCCAGGTTTGAGCATGTGTAATTCAAGAGTAGTGGTAGGGAGAAGTAGCACAAGCGTATATACATAACTGTGTGTATGAATGTGTCTATATAGATAGATATGTGTACATCCATTTCTTCTAGAGCATAGTGTTTCTGTTACTATGTGGTGCCCAGAGGGTGGTGGGGGCAACGAGTGAACTTGGCTGGGATGGGGATGGCACAGGGTGGGACCCGAGCCCCAGTGTCCTGGGGCTGAGGATGTACTGGTGGCCGTGGCCTGCCTTGGGTGCTGAGCATGGTGAAGCACCATCCCTTTTTGTCATGGTAGCTCCAGGATGGCAGTTTACAAAGGGATCAGATGCCAGTGAAAGGTCTCCTTGGGGTGGGATGGAGGAGGCGGCTCCTCTGCCACCTCCTGGGTGCTACAAATTGGGAAGACCAGGGAGGCTGTTCCTGGCAGCCTGAGCTGGGAATTGCCTGTGGGTTAGGCCTGACTTGGCTTTGCCGAGGTGTGAATTACTGGCAGTAAACTCAGCTGCAAATGGTTATGTCTCCTCCCTGTAGGTACCTGTTCCCTCCCCCAAGAGGGATGCAGTAACTCTGCAGTTAGAAAGGTTGTTTGCTGTTGGAAACAAATGAGCGTGAAAAATCCAGAACGGGGAATGGTGAGAGGCCCAGAGGCTATTTTGAGGGCATGGCCCACATTTCCTTTCTCTTCCCTCTCCCATTTTAGTCACTATTAGTTTCTTACCTCTCATTTCCATGATGTCTCTCCTTTTTTCTTCTTATTTTTTTTTTTCCTATTATTAGCACAGTGCTAATGGTAAAACTGGTGATTGACACAGTAAATGCTGGAAGTGTTTCCTTTCACAAGGGTGCTTGGGTTACTTTGGGAAAGCCACGTAAAACTTACTGCAGCTTCTCTACCTGTACAGCACGAGAAGCATTGACAACCTTCAAAATCTCTTGCATGTTAGCTGCCTGGGGCGATCTGGTGGCTATAGAGAAACACTGCTGTACATTTGTGGGTGGAAGAACCATCTGGTCTGACTTGAAGCTTCTCCCTTTACCCACCTTAAGAAAAAAATTTGCAGACAGCTGCTACAGTGGCAAATCTCCTGTCTAGGGACTGTCTGGATGTTTGTTGGCCTTGTTGATATTGGGTTAATTAGATGATACTGATAAAGCAGTAGTATGTTGAAGTAATGGTGTTGGTTATAAATTCTGTTTCAAAATACTTGGAAAGCTCATCACATTAACCTGAAGTGATACCCCTTGAAATTTTCTAGGAGTATTTGACAGGGGCATGACTGAACTGTGAGGACGCTCTCTCTACGTTATTGGTATCTGATATTTCAGTGATCCTGGTAACTGATTGGTAACACGAATTTGCCTGCAAGAGAGCTCTCAGTGATGAGAAGGTCAGGTTGTTGCAGGAGATGAATGAGAAAACAGCTAATGTAATCAGATGAGTAGCATGTATGACCACTTTTGTTTTAACTTACAGGGAAGGAAAAGTTTTATTGATAATATCTGTACTTCCCCAACCACCTCTTTTGTCCCATAGCATCTTACTGTCTGGTCAGGCATCCTTGCAGGGCGGTATAGCTTGTCCCTGTACCTGCTCTGTCTTCCCTTCAGATCAGCTGCAGGCTTCCCTCTCCTATAAATCCAACATGGATTTTTGCACGATTGTCTGTAAATGCCACAAGGTCCTCACTTGCCTGTGCTGCTGTCCTCTGTTGAAGTTACATAATAAACTGATGGCATAGTGACTGTTTGCGTGCTTTCTGAAACATTAATTTGTTGTTCAATACTAGGTTGCCTG
Organism: Tyto alba; assembly: GCF_018691265.1. Lineage (NCBI taxonomy): Eukaryota > Metazoa > Chordata > Aves > Strigiformes > Tytonidae > Tyto > Tyto alba. Next base: position 30,820,976 of record NW_024881280.1, on the reverse strand, counting down.
TAAGCTGCCCAAGCACAAGAGGACTTAAGCTTGTTGGAAACACGTAGTTAAAAATCTTTAAACTTTTGGAAATTAATCAGTTTAATTTAAATTTATTTCAGTTTATTTTTTTCTTCACATTTATATACATGTTAGGGGGCTGGGGGGAAAGTGTAAGACAAGTGCTAACAGACCAGTTGTTCAGTTCTCTCTCTGGTATTCTTTAAGCACTGTTACAACCCTTTTCTCACTGGGAGAAAAAATTGGGATTACCGTTTTTCCCAAGTCACAGACTGAAAGATTTTCATGCATTTCAAAATGAGCAATGTCAACCAATAACCTACATGTTTTATCCCATAAAATCCCTGCTGATCATCACTGCTTGAATGCTGGCCATGTGTTTACAGTTACTTTATTTCTAGGTGTCGTTTTCTGTATTTCTTCAGCAGGATCTATTCAAATGTCTCAAAGTGGTTCACTAATGTAAGGTGAATTAAGTCTGGTTTATTCAGAGTATTTTCCTAGAAAAACCAAGGAAGTTTGTGCTTGTTTCTAAGCATTTAACTACCTTATATTTGAGCAATTCCGAAGATGTTTGAATGTAGTGAAGGTGAGGCATGGCACCATTTGCTAACAATGAGAAATGCTTTTCTTTGTGACCTGACCCCGTGTCAATCAAGAAAGCTACTGAGACAGTAGGATGTTACTCAGCATTAATAAGAGTGGCAGGGTAAATCAGCTTGTTTCTTTTGGGGACTGAGGGATAGATTGAAAATTACTAGTAAATTCCTGCTTTGAACAGGATGTAAGAGTATCAGATTAGTAACAGACAACCTGGATGTTGTTTTTCTTCTATTACCCTTAGTCATTAATGAAATTTTGACTCGTACGTTCACAGTAAACTCGACTGCATCTTTTGGGCCTTCTGTTTGCTACTAAAATATTATTCATAACAAGGAATTAATTAGAAATAGTGAAAGTATCCCATTCCTCTGTGTGTGTGTCCCTTTCCTGTTTTATTAAATTATTTTTTTCTAGTTTCACAGATTTGTTTTCTTATTTAAACTTTGGCTTTGATTTGACTTTTCAATATTTGTACTCAAAATGGTTCTTGTCACACAAGCCTCTGTGCCCTTCTGGGATTAGCAGTTTGTTTTACAGTTTCCCCCAAGATGCATCATTCTCTTTCAAACAATATTTATACTAATAAATGACTTGATACTGGAAAAAGTGCAAAATGTGTGTACATTTACACTACATTGCTTCTGCTCACTATTCATCTTTAGGAAAGGAATATTGCTGTGAGGCATAACCATTATTCCTACATCTTCCAGTCTCTAAGTCCTTTGTATTCCTGTACTTTTGGTGGCTGCTTTTTCAGGCATTGCATTACGATTGTCACTCCAGTGGTGGGCTGCTTCTTTGGAGTTCTTGGTGCTTTTTCAGAGCTTGGGACTCATATTGCAGTGTAGAAGTTGCAAAGCAGATCTCTAGCTCTGAACCTCTAAACAACCCCTCCAACTCACCATATGCCTGCCTTGGGCTAATTATTTTTTGCACTTCTTAGTGCAGAATACAATAGAAATTGTATTAACAAATTCAGTGTATTTTATGTGAATTAGTATCATGTACCCAGTTAGGTATTTACTGTGTCTGTTCCATATAAACATGTAAAACCACAAGTTTTAGAAATATATGTGATAAGAGAAATGGTAGAAAACACATCTTGTACATAATCTTCATAGAAGTGCTTTTATTGGGTTGGCATTTGTTTCTTGATAGCAAGCTATATTTTAATATTGTAAATTTTTTCACTCTGGTGAACAGGGACAGTGGAGCAGAGTTTGTACCTTGGAGCTCTGCATGACTAATGTACTTTGGTAGCTGGCTTTGGCATTAAAGGCTGATGAAATATACTTGCTCAGTTTTAGAGTCTGACGTGAAAACTCTTGGCTCTATTATCCCAGCAAAATTAAGCTGAAACTGTGTATGGGAAAAATTATTTCCTTTTAAAACAAGTTGAGTGTGCTTGGTGCTAAGTTTGAGAATTCAGAAGTGCTTCAAGTCTGTTCTGATGGCCTGTGGTGTTTCTTTTTAATGTGTGTTAGGCTAAATTATTACGGTCCTTAGAGACCCCCATAGATTAGCTGGAAGCGTGTTGAACAGATGGATTGCATTTTAGTTGGTTATATTTCTAATGTCAAGTGACAGGCCTTTAACACAGCACATTTAATATTCCCTGTTACTGCATAAACCACCCCAGGACAAATCTAAGGTGAAATAAAATAGAAGTCAAGAGTAATTTGTCTGTATACTGTTATAAACACGAGAAGTCGCTTGCACATGATTTGGAGAGAAGTTGAGGATAAATTAATAGGCTTTTTATTTTCAGCAAAGTAGGTAAATCAGTCAAAGGTGCTGCTGGCAGTAAAAGCAGGAGAACACAGTGCTCCACAATTGGATTTTCTCTTCTCTGGGTCAAGTCAATATTGCCACTAGGCACAAGCTGTATGTTGTATTAACGTAAGTGATTCATCTTGGAGTCAGTGAAACTAGAGTGGGAAATCTTCTGCTACATAGCCATTGAACACTTAATTTCATTTCATATTTTAGAAGTAAATGTACATTTTTGTTTTTAGTTTGATTTTTTTTTAATTATTTCCTCTGCAAGTGGTGTGGGAGGGAGTGGCAGCTTCTCCATTATTTATTCCACTGGGCTAGAAGTAAAACTAATTGTGGCCTATAATACTTTTTACATACGTAAAAGAACCTTTATTTAAATATACATAGATGTTTTTGTTATGCGATGCAAACAACACGCACTGTAAACAATTTGATCTTAAAGCAAATGTTTTTATCAGGACTTGGCTCATTTGCCTTGCCCTCTGATGTCCAGAGTGATTTACTTCTGTGCCAGCCTGAAGCAGTTGATGTAACCAGTTCATAAAGCAGTGAGAGTGTGCACAATGGATCACATTAGAACCATGGAATTTTATTTTCATTTCCTTCCTCCGTTGCTTGTTACTATTTTTATCTCAGCTTACTGATGCCTTGCATAAATGTGACGAGCTCTTTGTTCCAGGGATGTCTCACCATGTATTTCTACAGCTTGCAGTGGATGAGGTTTTGCTCTTGGCTGGGACCTCTGCACTACTCTAATACAAAGAACAAAACCCGAACCATAACAATGAATTGGGTGGGTGGTTGTGCCTGGGTCCTTTCTAGGTTTTTTTCTATATGATGTGCTGTTCAAATTGCATATGTGTGATTTTTTTATCTTTTTAAATAAAACCTGATCTTACATGGCATTCTTCTACACTGAGCATATTTCTGTTGTTTGGTGGGTTATCTGTACCCTGCACAGGCTGAGCATGGCTAAGACTAGGTATGATTCCTTCACATCCCCTCCTGCTGAGATCAGTCTACGATTGTCAGAACTGATTATTTTCAGCAGATAAGGCAACAGTTATTTTAGTGGCTTTTGAGTTTCCACTTGAAGGGTCTTTAGAAGTGTGCGTTGTAATTTGCTGGTTTTCAGAAAAAAAAAAAAAAATCCCTTTAAAGACAGCTAATCCTCTAGTCAGCCACATAATGAATACAATTGTTGCAGAGATGAGCAAAGTTCTTAATCAAATTTTGTCATGTATATAATGTGTTGGCAGGGAAACAGTGAGTACTGAGTCATATGCATAGTATCATCAGGTGTACTTGCATGGTAAGATGTACAGGGAAAACATCTCAATATAAGACCTGTTTGTGTTTCACTTCCTTGTCATTCCCCTGCAACAACTTGTTTCATCTTGTCTAATCTTTTGTGGGACCCTGTAGGACAGTACACAGAATCTTGCTATAAATTATTTCCGTGACATCATTAATAACTCCTCAGATAATTATATATATATAAAAAGTTTATATGGGAATATAATTTTTTTTTCTTTTAAAACATAACCTCCTTGTTTTTGGTTGCTGAATAACCTGTTTTCATTATTATGTTAAAACAAAACTGGAAATGTTGAAAAAACATATTTAAAAAAACAACCCTTGTGTCTCAATTTGCTGTTCAAAATATGTTTTAGTGTTGAAATTTCTTCATTAGCCTGAGTTGCTCACTCTTTCTTAGAGTTTCTGGTTGCAGAAAAGCTCGAGTTCGTTTGTCCCTTGGACTTGGAGTGCACCTTGGTCGGGAAAGCAGCTCCCAGCCTGTGTCTGTGGTAGCATCGAAAGGGACCTTAAGACGTGTAGGGGCAAAGCTGCCACCCTGTCCTGCTGCTGGGAGGCTCTGAGCTGGTGCAGATGGGTGCTGACTCCTGCTGAGATCTTATCTAAGCATGTTGTATCTCCTTCATCAAATGTTTCCCACTCCAGGGATGTTTGTGAGATCAGATCCATACCGAGGTTATCGGAGAAAGATGTTGGCTGTGCTGCATAGGTAGGGCTCTGCTGAACATTCCCTCTCCACTGGCCTGCGTTGCTGCTGAAATGTAAGCCAGATTCCCTGGCCTAGGTAGTGTTTGCTCTTGCTGGTGTAAATAAAGCTGGTGATGGTTTCTCCTCATGGGCATTTTAACTAGGAAAGCACCATTTGGCTTCCAGTCAGCTGGGCAATTAGCATTTTATAGCCAAGCAATATACTTAAATGGAATTGCTTGGCTTCAGCATTGAATTACAGTGGCCGGTAGACTGCCACTCTTTTACATAATTTATTTAGTACTCGCTTCTTGTTTAGGATTCACAAAGAGGTTAATTTAATTCTGCATGAGAAACTAGTAGTTACTCTACATTAATGCTGTACTGTACTTCAGTGCAGGGGAAAGTTTTTGTGTGGAGCTTGTATTTAACCAGTCTCTCAGCCATGGAAGGGACAATTTTGCCTGCTCCTTTCCTAGCAATGTGTTTTTTGCAAGAGCTGTTGGCATGCTTACATTGACACTTTAAAATGCAGCTGAGAATAATCCCTTAAAACCATTTTATTCTATGCTGTTGCACATGTATTTTTAAGAAGCGTGTGTGTTAAAGTCTAGTATGGACCAAGGAGACTTTATTCCTACGAAATGGCAAGGGGCCTATTTACCCTGCTACAAGTAAATAAAACGTTAATATGTGACCATGGTGACTTGAGAGTGAGAGCTGCCACTACATCTTTTCTGATGATCTGAGGCAGAGAGCAAACATCCGGTGTGTGTGATCTCGGAAGAATAAAAAGAGTAGATAAAATGTGTCTTGGCACTCCAGAAACAAATTAGAAACTTTTAGATGGAAGGAATGAATATGTTTGTTCATGCTCTTAATAGTCCTAAGCACTTAACTTGCTGATTAGAATTTTATCCAGACTCTCACATATCTTGATTTTTTTCCTAAACCTCTTGACTGCTAGAATCAATGTGAGGGAATTTCGGCTTTACTTTTGTAAAGCTCCCTTCTTAGCAAAGTGATTGCAAAGAGCTTACAAATGTGAAGCAAGTGTGCAGCAAGGGCTTAGATGCAAGAAGGCTGCTAATGAGATCACAGCATTTATTTATTTTTGTTTAACATCATGATTTCTAGGTAACTTAATAATGTTTTTGAATCCCTGGGGTACCAATCCTGGAGCGCCTAGCTGCCTTCAGCAAAACTTGCTTCTGGCTTAGGCAGTATCCTTCTCGTTGCTCAGATCTGCTGGTTGTCTCAGCCTCTGTCATGATCTGCATCTTTGCAGGCAAGCGCGGCAGAGGGAGCGATCAAGCACTGAACACCCAGTTTGATCTTCACTTAGAAAGTCCTCCCGATCGATACAGGGTCACGTAACTCAGCATGCAGAAACCTTTGTGAGCTTCACCTACTGAGTTTGGGGGTTTGGCTCAAGACTTGGCTGCTGATCTTTATATTGTGATAGAGTTGACCTGCTAACTAGGAGCATCTATTCTTGCAACCATCACTGCTGTCAAAAGAGCTGAGATTTTGAACAAATCTCTTCAAGCTTAAAATATCCTGATCTTTGGCAGAGGAGCATTTTGGGCACCTGCAGCTGCTGCACTAAGGCCTGTCGGGGATTTGTTTTGAATTGGATGCATTAAGTAATACTTCCAATACCAACATTATTTTTTCATTGAAATCTCATTAGCAACAATTAAAAACAAAAAAAAAAAAAACGGGTTGGGGGAGGGGGCAGACAGTAGTCGGAAGGAGGTGATTCCTGACTTGCAGTAGCTGGCCTCCAAGTTGTTTAATGGTCTAGGTGTAAAGCTGACAGCTCAGACCTTAATTCTTCTAATAATCAGGGAAATCGTTACCATGTGTTGTTGCTGTTACCGTTTGTTGTTGCTGTTACCTTTAATGTTTTAACCAAGCTTTAGTTGTGCTGTAAAAATGTTTAAAAGGTTTCTCAGAGGAGGAATTAGATTTTTTTTTTTTTTTTTTTTTTTTACTGGTACAGTTACTCTCCAGAGTACTGTGGGGTTTTGTGGGCTCTTTAAAGTGTTTGAAAACCCTACTTTGCTCTCCAGCAGCTCCTGCCTGGGTGTGCTGCCCCGAGCCATGCCGGTCGCCTGAGTCAGGAGGACATACACATGCCATCTCTGCCTCTGCTGCTGTTTTTTGCAGCTATGTGTGATTTCAAGCATAACAGCATCCTTTTATATAATACTTGCTGCCCTTCTGGGGAAAGATTGCATTTTATCTACCATTTCTTTTGCTAGCTGGGCTTCAGTTGCGTGTCCAGACTAACCCGATGTCCAGTGCAGCTATACAGACCTCCCTGCCTGAACTGAAGACCAAGTTTGACTTTGCAGGGTCTTTGAGGTGGGATGGTAAGATATAAGGGGAGCAGAGAGAACAGACCGAGGCACAGCATTTTACTTGTCAACGGGTGTTACTGCTGCTTCAGATAAAGAAAACAAGAAAATATTGATAAATACTTAGAAGTTGAAGAATTCCTGATTTGAGCTTAGGGAAGGGGACTTTGGTTGTATTTCCAGATGTGGGATTTTAAGCAACAGACCTGAGACATGATCACATTATCCCAGCCACTGAGTCAGTCACTGGGTGTCAGCTGAGCCTTACTAACTTTCTGTGGTTTTAGCCTGGACAAAATCTGAGCTAAATTGATCAGTGTCAGTGTAAAAGCTTTCAGTTAACACATTTTATCCCACGCTTGTAGCTGTGTGAGTGGATGGTTCATTGGTTCATGTCGGTATAACAGAGGACAGTGTATTAAACTGAAGTAACTTTGTTTCTTTGACTCACTTTCCCTATCTCGATAAAGGAGGGCAATGACATTGACCCTCTTTTATAAAGTGTTGACATCTACTGGTGAGCTACACTGCATAACAGCTAGCTGTTGGCATCACAAGCACTAATCTGAAGGTGAAGGCGTTTAGAATAGTAAAGATAGTTATCTGCTTAAATAATTTACTTTTAAAATAAACAGGTTAGAGTATCATCTCTTGCAACAATTTAAATCTTTCAATCTGAATTAAGAAATCACTCTTCGCAGGCTTGGGGCCAGTTCTGCTTGTATTCAGTGACTGTCAGATTCTCGCCAGAAAATGCCAAGTTCAAACAGCCACAAGGGCGTTCAGTTGTGGTTATGTTGGATGGTATACTCAAATAATTTTACAGAAGGAGCTCATGGGAATGTTAACAGCATAAAGGTTAGCTGTAATGTCTTTTGTGTCTGCCAGTTAAATAGCTATCGATCTGATGATTACACAAAGACAACGCAAATTCCTTATGCATTCCTGCCTCAGTGCCGCTCCATGCGCTGGGTGACTGGAAGCAAAATTCTTTCTCTCCTTTGCCATGGAAATTGCTGGTTAAACTCAATACTTCAGTATATGCAAATTCAGATTTTTTCATTTAAAGCCTCATTGCCATCCTGTATTGTCACAGCAGATATTGCAGTCCAGCCATGTGCTGTTAAATCCAATAGGTTTTGCACCTGTTTTGGTAACAGGTGCAAACAAACTTTGTTCGATGTGTCTCAAATGCACAAAGTATAAAATGCATTTGGCTAATGACTCAGTGAGCACTTGGTCTGCATTAGCCAAACCTCACATTGCATAAAGACCTGCAGAGCGTTCTTTTTTTAACAGGACCAAAACCCCCATCAGCTGTGACACTGAGATATTTCTGCTTTATCCAAAAGAGAAACTACTGAGGAGTATGTTTTGGGTATGGATCAGGGAAAAAAAAAAAAAGTGTTATGTCCAAAAATTTTTTTACTTATCAACTGCCACAGGCTCAGTGAAATATTTCCTCTTTCAGTCAGGCTTAATTTTCCTTCTGTGGTAACATTGAAAGCAGAGAAATAACAATGGGGTAACTTGGAGGGGAAGTGTTTGGGTGAATGGGTGATTGTTTCAGGAAATGTTTTTGCTGTGCTTGGCTACAGTACTTTTTTCCCTGGCTCTGAATACTCTGCAAGTATCAATGCATGTGGCCTCGAGGGTAGGCTGGGAAATGGAGACAAGCAGGGAAAAGGCACCTGCCAAACATTTGGTAGAGTTGTATGTGTGAACCTTTGTTTCCTGAGTCCCAGCACAGTGTTTTAATCACACAGCCATTTTTTCTCCCGGGCTTTTTATGTGAAACTTGTCTGCAAAATGTTTTATTCAGATCTTTACAAATGACTGCTGGTAGCTGCAGGTTGAAGCTAACAACTGCATTCCTGTACTTTGTATGTTCCTGGGGTCCACGGCTTATTCTGTTACTATGCAGAGTTCCCTTTGCAATGTATTTATTTGCCCACCTTTAATCATTTTGCCTGCCCTAGGGATTGTAGCCTTTCCTCTTCTTTAAGCCCATTCTGTCATTTCCAAGTAGCTTCACGCAAGTGACATTTAAATGTTGAACCTAAGTAATGCACCTCCCTTCCCTCGTCTTCCTCAAAATAAAATGACCTGTAAACAAAGTTTGACATACTTAAATCTGATTTACTCCCTGTTAAAAACAATGCAAACAAATCCAGAACTTTAAATCCCGTTTCTCTAAGCAGTGCCAGATGCCTGTTCAATAGCTTTCCCCCACACTCACTTCCCCAGCCCATCATTAAAATCTCAGAGCCATGAAATAATTTGACCAATTATTTGAATTACTCAAACTTCACAGAATGGCTTAGCTACCTTTGATGAACCAGCTGCATTTATACACCCTTAAACATGACAGCAGCTGTATGTTGAACATCAAATAAATACAGGTCATGCCTGGGGTAAAGGCATGACTGATTGGTGTGCCTGGCATGGCCACACATTTATCCTGATTAGTGCCATGGGACTCTTTAAGTCCTATATTAGCTATTGTTAAAAGAGGCGATTAGTGTATGTTAGCTGCGCAATCTGATATTTAAATATTCTTTCAAAGATTTCTCTCTCAAGTGGGGCTGCTTCTTGCGACCTCTGACCTGCCAGTATGTTAAAAGCTTTGTAATCAATGGAGCTCTGTAGTCTTTGTGGTGTGATTGATTGGGATTCCTTCACACTGAACTCTGCCTGTTGTTCTCTTTTGTTTAGGAGGTCCTTCAGCAGCTGATTGTAATGAATTTACCAAATGTTTTAATGATTGGCAAAGATCCTCTTTCTGGTAAGTACTTTGTTGGGTTCTTCACCCCCCTCCTCTGAAATGCTAAATGAAATTTATATTTGTTCTATGATTCTATTCTAATTTAAGAAAATAAAATTGTTTAGATTGGAAAAGACCTTTAAGATTATCAAGTCCAACCATTAACCTAGTGCTGCCAAGTCCACTAGTAAACCATGTCCCTGAGTGCCACATCTATACCTCTTTTAAATACCTCCAGGGATGGTGACTCAACTGTTTCCCTCAGCAGCCTTTTTCCAGTGCTTGATAACCCTTTCAGTGGAGAAATTTTTCCTAACATCCAGTCTAAACCTCCCCTGGCACAACTTGAGGCCATTTCCTCTCATCATATTGCTTGTTACCTGCAAAAAGAGACCAACACCCACCTCATTACAACCTCCTTGCAGGTAGCTGTAGAGAGCTCCCCTCAGCCTCCCTGTCTCCAGGCTAAACACCCCCAGTTCCCTCAGCTGCTCCACATGAGACTTGTGCTCTAGACCCTTCACCAGCTTTGTTGCCCTTCTGTGGACGTGCTCCAGCACCTCAGTGTCTTTTTTTGTAGTGAGGGGCCCAAAACTGAGCACAGTGTTGGAGGTGCAGCCTCACCAGTGCCGAGCACAGGGGTGTGATCACTTCCCTATTGCTGCTGGCCACACTATTGCTGATACAAGCCAGGACAATATTGGCCGCCTTGGCCACCTGGGCACACTGCTGGCTCACACTCAGACAGCTGCTGACCAACACCCCCAGGTCCTTTTCCACTGGGCAGCTTTCCAGCCACTCTGCCCCAAGCCTGTAGTGCTGCGTGGGGCTGTTGTGACCCAAGGGCTGGACCCAGCACTCAGCCTTGCTGAACCTCTCACAGTTGGCCACAGCCCATTGATCCAGCCTGTCCAGATCCCTCTGTAGAACCTTCCTACCCTCAAGTAGATCAACACTCCCACCTAACTTGATGTTATCTGCAAACTTACATAGAGTGCACTCAATCCCCTTGTCCAGATCATTGATAAAGATATTAAACAGAACTGGCCCCAGTGCTGAACCCTGGGGAACACTGCCTGTGACTGGCTGCTGACTGAATTTATCTTCCTTCACCACCACTCTATGGGCCCAGCCATCCATCTGGTGGTTTACCCAGCAAAAACTACTCCCATCCAGGCCATGAGCAGTCAGTTTCTCCAGGAGAATGCTGTGGGAAACAGTGTCAAAGGCTTTACTAATGTCTAGGTAGGCAATGTCCCCAGCCCTTCCCTCATCCACTAAGTGGGTCACTTTCATAGAAGGAGATCGGGTTAGTTGAGCAGGACCTGCCCTTCCTAAACCCATGCTGACTGGGCCTGATCACCTGGTTGTCCTGGACGTGCTGCATGATGGCACCCAAGATGATCTGCTCCATAACCTTCCCTGGCACGGAGGTCAGGCTGACAGGCCTGTAGTTCCCCATATCCTCCTTCCAGCCCTTCTTGTAGATGGGCGTCACGTTTGCAAACCTCCAGTCAACTAAGACCTCCCTGGTTAGCTAGGGCTGCTGATAAATGATGGAAGGTGGCTTGGTGAGCACTTCTACCAGCTCCCTCAGTACCCTTGGGTAGATCCCATCCAGCCCCATAGACTTGTGTGTGTGTCTAAGTGATGTAGCAAGTCACTATTTCCCGTTGGATTATGGGGGCTTCATTGTGCTCCCTGTCTTCCAGCTCAGGGGGCTGGGTACTTGGGGAACAACTGATCTCCCCATTAAAGACTGAGGCAAAGGTGCCATTAAGTACCTCAGCCTTTTCCTCATCCTTTGTCATTATGTTTCCCCTACATCTGATAAAGGATGGAGATTCTCCTTAGCCCTCCTTTTGTTGCCCATGTATTTATAGAAACATTTTTCTATTGTCTTTTACAGCAGTAGCCAGATTAAGTTCTAGCTGGGCTTTGGCCTTTCTAATTTTCTCCCTGCATAACCTCATGACAACCTTGTAGTCCTTCTGAGTTGCCTGACCCTTCTTCCAAAGGTCATAAGCTCTCGGGTTTTTTTTTGTTTTTTTTTTTGTTTTTTTTCCCCCTAAGTTCTAGTCAAAGCTCCCTGTTCATCCAGGCTGGTTGTCTTCCCCACCAGCTCATCTTTTGGCACATAGGGATGGCCTGCTCCTGCGCCTATAACATTTCCATCATGAAGAATGTGCAGCCTTCCTGGACTCCTTTGCCCTTCAGGACTGCCTCCCCAGGGACTCTTTGTCAACCACACTTCTAAACAGGCCAAATTACAAACATGTTTTTAAGCAAACTATATGTATTTATAGTGAAACTACAAATATTTGAGTACCTCCGAGTCTCACAGTTTAATGTAGCTTATATGTAACACTTCTGTTTACACACCTGTGCCTGCAAATATAATATCTGATATACACATGTTTGCACATCATATACATACGCATGTGATACTGAGTTAGTTCTTGTCAAAGCCAGAGCAGCAACTGTTTGCTTGAAAGTCATGTCTCCTCACTTCTTGCTGCAAGTGACTCAGTCACATAAAAAGTGTCCTGGAAGCCAGTGAGTTCATGTCCGGAGTCCAGTGTCTTTGGTGAGACAAAATGAAAGCTCTTTAGCCTGAAAATGAAGTTGACTTCTCCTAGAAACCACGTTTCTGAAATGAAAGGTTTTGTTGCTGTGGTTTTTACTTTTTCTCTGCATGCCCGTTCTAGCTCTGCCTTAGCCTCGTGCTAGTGCCAAGGACAATGTATTTGTTTTCACCAAAGAAGGAAAACTGGATGAACCCTGTCAGCAGTGATAGGGAGTGACATGTTAATCAGCATCTCCAGAACAAACAAAAGGCAGAAATCTTGGCAGAAGACTTTATTTTGCTGCTCTTAGCAGCAGTAGTGTGTGCATGCACAAAAAAAATGGGGTTTATACCAGAAAAGAGTATTTGCTTACAGATGTTGGATCTCTGAAACTCAGTCTTGACAATTCTGCAGTAAAATCAAGCTGAGGAGAAGGCATCCACTTTTTCAGCAAGCAGATTAAAGTCTGCAGTGTCGGTCTTAATTCTCCTGTACAGGCTACTGTTATGGGTGAAGAAAAAAATAGAAATACAAGGGCTGATGCTTTTCTCAGTCATATGGGCAGTGGGCAGAGCCTGGGCTGCTAGCATCAACAGTGCCAGTGAATAGAGATGTCTGGGCCAACAGGGCAGTATCTCTGCTGGCTAAGTGTCAAGGGAAAAGGCTGGCTGGTTTCTTGTCATGGCCATTCCTGAGTGACAGCTGGCAGGAGACTCAATGCAGTAACCATGGTGTTGGTTCCTGGGGAAGCTGCACACTTGAAAGCTGTCCTGTATTTAGCTATAATTTCCCGTCGTTGACCTGCTGTTTTTTTTTTTGTCAGCCCCTTAAATCAATCTTTCTTTGAAGAAGGTACCTGTTGTGCATCTTGTAGTGAAAGATACTGGCCATTCATGTGTTCCCATCTTCTAGCTCCTTTAACTACAACCAGAAATTTTGCTTCTCTATTTTAAAATATGACAGAAATAGTAGTTTGTTTTTGTGAGTTTTTTTGGTTGTTTTTGTTTGGTTGGGTTTTTTTGTTTGTTTGCTTGTTTTTGTTTTGTTTTGTTTTTTTTTTTATAATGTGGTCCTCTAAAACTTATTTTACCCTTTGCTGACTTATAATTGGAATTGTTGAGAACATGGGAACAGTGTAAAGAATGCAGAAATGTAACTTCTGGATGTCTAAAATCGATGGAGTATGTATATATAAAAAATATTAACTTCTTGTTTAGCCATATTATATAATGGTTTTGAGAACCAGTCCCAGCTTAGACACTACAGAGGAAGGGTGATGAACGAAAAGGTATTTGCTCCAAAGAATATATTAAAGGAGGAAAGTGTCTGAGGGCTAGTATTTCAAGAGCAGCTCATCTTAATCTTACCCTTAAGTAGATGATCACTGGTCAGATGTGCTGAAGAAATGGTTAGAGAAGTGGATAACTAGAACTTCTTTTGGGAAGAGGAACCTGGCTGAGAACTGACAGGAAGCTCCGGAAAAGGGAACAGGGAGAAGAAGGCTGAGAAGTTGGTAAAACCAATACAAAAAGCTAACTGAAGGAATAGGCTGCGGTGGGCAATGTGGGTGAGTGATGACCAGGTGGATGTCAGGTTGTGATGTCTCTGTTACTGAGTGTCTTGCAGAGAGGAGAGGAAGGTAGGGGCACTTGGGAGGGGAAAAACAAGTGAAAAAGATTCTCTCTGTCAGTGACAGAGCTAGAGGAGGGCTGCGGATTGAATAGATAGGGTGAAGCAAGAGAAGTGGTGCTTCTGGTGGGAATACAGACAAACCTCAGGGAAAGCTGACAGAGGAGCAAGGAGGCTGGGGTTAACAGCAGTATGGGGAGAAGAGATGATGGAGATGGTTATTTGAGGGAAGTGTTGAAAAGTGGCAAGAATGGTAGAGGAGAAACCTCTGTCTCTGTGTCAGTGATCCAATCCAGCACAGAGGTGGAAGGAGAAGAGTCCTGGAGGGGACATCTGCAGAGGCAGTGCTGAGCAGTGTGAGGAGCACTCGGAGCTGGAGACCGAGGTGCGGGTGGTCTGCAGGGCTGGGGGGGATCTGAGAGCCTGGAATCCCAGTTTCGCTTTCCCTGTCCTGTAGGTAAGTTACCTGAATGAAAGGTCCCTCTTAACCAGAGGAAGAAAAATTGATTCCAAGATCACATTCCTGGAACAAATATAGCGTTGCCTTGTACTGTTTGAGCTGGGAAGGCTCCTAGTGACTGTATTGACTCAATAGATCCAAAGAGAGCTGTTAGATCATTCCATATGATTCACCGTGTAACAATTTCTGTGACTTATTCCTTGTAACAAGCCCATGTGATGTTTTGCTATGCATGTTTTTCAGAGCTGTCTTTCACCAGTGCTATCTGCAAATTTTACTTTTACCTTCTAAAACACAGACAAAAGTGGTGTTATATGTATTAAATTATTAACTGAACAGCTCTAAAGCTGAGAATGCAGTTCTTGCTATTTAGCTCCCATTTGGCGCTTAGCAGTTGAGACTATTGAGGGCTTCTGCAGCTCTGCTTTGAACATAAGACTATTGGGAAAACAGAACTGCCACCACTAAAAATGCAGAAGCAGCTGGGCTTTTGCACAGGAGAAGGCACATGTCTTCTGGGTTTAGGAGCTTGCTTTCATGTCCTCTAAATCATTTTATTCCAGACCATGGCAATTTCACCTACTTCAGTTCATTTGGCCATGGGGATAAAAGTTGCAAAAATATTTATAAGGTGATGAAGGCTTTGACTGTTTTCTAGAATATAGGGAGCTGAAAAGAAACTTGAAAATTTAATTAAAGGATTTAGAAAACTTTCACAGGAATCTGACTTGCAGAACAATGCAGCTGACATTTCAGGATTTATTCTCTTCACTGCACTGTACAGTAGGTGGCCACTACTATTAAATTTCCTCTCTGTTTTGGTCTTTGACCATGTTTTTTCTTGCTGAACAGGTTTTCCAGTTTATTACTGCACCACAAATCCCCCTGTCCTCAGCATGAGAAACATCAGTGTATTTATTATCTATACACATCACTGTCATCACCTTTTATTTACCTCTGGTTTTAGCATGCTTTATAAATGGCCACTCATTCCTGTGTCCACACATGGAATACTGGTATACAGTACTGGTCCTTGGACATGCTTAGTTTAACACAGCTGGTGCGTGTACTTGGAAACTAATGTCAATTAATCCTTAAAATATTCATAACTAATTGGGGGGTGGATTCCAACATTTTTCAGACCAAGAATGGAAATGAGGTTTTATTTGCCTGAAGTAGGCTCATTTCTACGTCTTCAAAAAACTTTGCTATTTCAATCCCCTTCTCAAATTACATGTTAGCTTGTGAGTGAGAGAGGCCAAAGTGCCTACTAGCAAGTGTCTACAGAAACCTCTGCATTAAAAACATAAACGATGTCTGCTCTCACTGGGGTATTTTTTCATGTCTAATTTCCTTCCTTATTTTGTTTCACAATCCTCCAGAGGCACAAAGGTTCATAAAACATAAAGTTGTTAATAAAACAATGCCTTCATGGTATAAATTTAGCGTTCAAGCTTTTGTCACTCAGGATGTTACTACAGTTGGGAAAAATGGTGCTTGTGTGTTTCACCCCTTCCCACCTTCTCCACGCACCCACCGGCCACTGCCTGTAGCACGACGGGTGCTGGCCCTCCCTTTGCTCTGCTGGAGGAACGACAAAGTCAAAATGGGCAAAAGGGAGCAGCACAAGCTCAAGATTTCACACGCTTGGGTGCTCTCATTCCCGTTGTCTCTGACATCTTTCCTACTCTTCCTCATTTTTTTTTTTTTTTTCCATCTGTATTCTGTCTGTACCTTAAGCCTTCCTTTTTTTGTTGTGTCTCCTAATCGCCCTGCCCACCTTTTCCCAGAGTCCTGCCATCTGTTTCCTACCCTCTGTCCCCTGTGAGAGCAGGGGAGTCTCCTGGCTCTGGCACAGGGAGGCTCCCAGGACGCACAGGTGGTGCTCGGGCTTTCCCTCTATTTTCCAGAAAACCCGCTGGCCCTCTCTCACAGTTGGGAGCAGATGGTCTTTCTGTAAAACCCCCAGGTGTCTGGCTCTCTTGCAGGCACAAACATGTGGCCTGAGAGCAGCTGCCCTGGAATTTTCAAAAAGGAGCAAAAGGAAAGAAGGTTGTTTTGGGTTGATTTTTTTTTTTTTTTTTTTTTTTTTTTTAATTAGCACCTTTCTGTTTAAATGAGAGTTTGAATCCTATCCACTCATTTCAGCTTGTGTGTGCCTGTCTGCCAGGAGTTGTCCCAGACCTAAGTGTTTGCATCCTAGGTCATAGGAGGACACTGTCTTGGTAAGGTCAGCTAATAAGCTTGGGTGGACCCAGCAGACTTTCTTCCCAGCCATCTAGGAAGGACTTGTGTCATCCCAGTGAGCTAGCATATGGAAGCCTTCACATTCCTGCTTATGCAGTTGCACAGGGAACTCTACTACCTTATTAAATTAGCACAAATCAAGCCTTTTGAAAAGCACCATAGAATCATTCACTGCTCAGGAGGCATGACTGAATTGGGGATAAAGATAGTTTGCTTTTGTTCAACATGCATTACAGGATAAAGGCACTGTCCTGAGTGTAGAATTTAGCTACTGTGCTGTGTAATAATCCTAAATGTGCTTCCAATTCACTTAGTAACCTTGGACACTCCACTTAAGTGTGTGGTATCTTAGCTCTCCTGTGGGTGAGATGTAAGGGGAGAGGGGTAATTAATCCCTTCCTAGCTCATTCTGAGGTTTAATTGAAAACTCTCTCTAAAGCACTTTAGATTGGTAGAGAGTTTTTTTTCATACTTATACCCTATTTCTTCTAAAAATCTCTTGTAAATATTGTTATTCTACAAGGCTTTATAATGTTATTCAAGCCTAGCTTGAGTGTGAGTGATCTTGGAGTGCCTTAATGCCAACAAAGTGTCTCCATCCCATGGGAAACAATTTCTGAATGAAAGCCTAAGGAATTGAACTCTTTAGAACAGTCACACATCATCTTCTGAAATGCTTGTGTGGCTGGCAGGGGAGATCTGCTAAGTAGACATTTCAACCTTAAAAGTGTTTCTAGTGGGTTGTACAATCTTATTTTTATTACATGTGCATAGCACGTCTGCAAGCATAAAAGAATTTATTAAAAAAGAAATCTTGGAAAAATCCTGACAGCTAAGTTTCCCTTGAGAGTTGCTAGCGGGGAGAGCAGGCTGCCAAATGTTAGCTTTAAAACAGTAGCAGACTAATAATTTCATGATGACCTCAAGTCTTCTAATTTCTCACTCCTTTTTGTAAACTCTGGCCTGACCTTCCCTGCCAAAGGGGCTTGCTGTGCCTGCCTCAGCTTCTTTTCCTGATGGGAGGGCCCAAGTGGGGACAAGGTCTCGGAATGGTGTTTCCAATGGCATCTCCCTGGTGGGCGAACAGGGTTGGCCTTGCTGAGTTACTCTGCAGTAATAGCTGAAGATGTTTAACCTCACAGGGTCATGCAGCACCACCAACACCCATTTGTTATCTCATGGAGAGAACAGCAAAGCCTACTTACTACCTCCAGTGCAGAGAGGTGGGGTGTGGTTTGAACGGCTTAAGTAGCTCGCGTGTCTTTAGAATGGTGTAGACGTTCTCACTGTTGGAAAGTAACCCTGATGTTTTCTGAAATGAGTAAACTAGGCTCACCCTGAGGATTGCTGTGATGCCGTGTTGCACAGACTGGAATTTATGGTCAACAGATGGAGGTGCCCAGGGCGCACAAGGGTTAGAGCACTTGTCTGGTGGGATCGGGAGCAAGCAGCCCGGTGGCCACTCCTTCAGTCTCTCAGGGCAAAGATGTTCTAGCCTGAGTTAGTTTGGGAGAATAAGACACACACACTTGAGTTACTTGCCCTCCGTAATTTAGCAACTTGCTCTTGTGACCCGCAGGCATGTTCTGCATTTAATCCCTGATCTGCATCTGCTCTGAAGCTGATGCAGAATGAAACCCAATGCTGAAACTAATAAGAACTCAGTTTTGTGAAAAAATGTCTTCTGACCAAACTAAGTGTCTCCTTCGGCTCTCGGAGGAACTGTTCATGAAGTAATAGATCTTTTTTTGTTGTTGCTGAGGTTTTTTTTTTTTTTTTTGTGACACTCCCTACATTTAAGGTTGTGTTATTCAGAATGATACAGAACAATCAGATTTTCACAGACTGAAGTACTATTTTACATTAAGTTGTAATTTTTCAGAAAAAAAGTTAGTCATATATGCTGCTAGGTATGGGGAGAAGAGTAATAATGATTGTACATCTGTCAAAAACAGTTCTACAATATTCTGCAGGGAAATAAACAATATTCTGTTTACAGGGTGAAGTGTGAACTAGCACTTTTTAAATATGTCTGTGTCTGCAGAAAAGAATAATTTCTGCTTTCAACATCCTAATGATTAATAATGTGGGACTTAGATATTGAGAATTCTAGTGTTGATTTTTACAGTGTACTGATAATTTCTGTAGAGCATTCTTGAAACATTTTAAAGATCAACATTCTTAAAAGTTGTTGAAAAATTATTTAACAAGTAAGGTATTTAAAGACTAGTTTCAGGCATTGGTGTGCCCTAAAATCGAGAAATCAGAAAACAAGTTATTTCCTGAGCTGCCTGCATATGGCCATGCTGGTTTGCAAGGTTCTGAGAATGGAAGTAACCCCGGTGGTAATTTAGGTCAGCGTGCCTTTGTGTGTCCGGGGGGCTGCAGCAGCTTGACTGGTGAGTCAGTTTAAGTCCAGATCCCCGGCCTTGGGTCCTGCACGTGCCCCTAACTTTCTGCCAGCGCGGCCTTACAAAGGCATGGTGTCGGTGGAGGAGCACAGTTGTGCTCAGAAATTGTTATCTGTTTAGTGACGGGAGCAATTGAACACCCAAGTAAAGCACGATATAAAATGGAAGTGTTTATCCTACAGTGTATGTGCTCTGTGTCAGAAAGCATGCAGATATATAGGGATGAGAGAAAACCGTACGTGGCCTGTTCCTCTTTCCTCCTCTTCCCCCAGCGTGAGTGAGGACAGGCTTTTCCTGAATGTGACTCCATGATTTTTTATTTCCTCGTCGATGCTCCTTGCCTTCCATCTCCCTTTGTCTAGCTTCGATATACACAATTTTCTTTACCACCCAATAAAATCCCCACATGAATCTTGTTGAGACAAGACCAGGGCTTGGCTCAAAGCCCCCGCAGTTCCCCTTGTGCAGCTTGAGGTGGGCGGCAGGGCTGCTGGTCGCAGCAGGATTCCCCGCAGGAACAACCTGCTCGTGTCTCCTCCCCTCCCTGGCTCCCCGAACATATGGTTAGCTGCATATTCTCCCTTCTCCATCACTCATTTTTTTATCCCCCTTAACACATGGGGTTTGCGCTCCAAAGTGTGAACAGGCTTTGATGCGGAACAGAGGCAGAATTTATTTGCTAAAACATCTCTTGGAGAGAATTTATGTGCACAGAATGGCATTCAGCTGTGGGAAGTCTGAGTGGCAACTCTTTAATAGACAGGGAATTTAGGACAAGTTCTTTGAGAGTAACCTTCCTTCACTTCTGCTGGTTTTGTTTTGTTTTGGTGGGGCTTTTTGGAGGGGGGAAGATGTGGTGGTGGTTTGGTGGGCTTTTCTGCACCCTTGTTAATCACAAAACGAGGGACACATTGGGAATATGCATTGAAGTATATAAAGGATTTTTTTTTTTTTTTTCCTGCATTGGTCAGGAAAGCCTCAGAAATCGTAGGTGAGCGTAGCATATCAAGGAAAAAAAGTCCTGCTGGTTTGGGGATTTTAAATTAATCTATAAGAACTGTACTGTTACATGGAAAGTATGGTAACATTCTAATGGGCACACATATATTCTTCAGGTGCTTGTTCAAAGGTCTTCCCTTTTCAGGCAGGTATTTTGGAGAGGATCACTTGTGAGCGCTTAATTTGTTGTACACATACACTGATTCCCTTTTTTCTTCTTTAGGAAAAAGTATGGATGAAATTAAGAAGCTGCTGCTGTTGGTTCTGGGATGTGCTGTGCAGGTGAACATTCATTAAAGGCTTGGAAAATAAGATTTTATTTTTTTTTTTTAAACTGTTATTTTTCTTTGGACTGAGGAAATCCACCCAAAGATCAGTGCTGTATAAACAAATTTCCATCTCCAGACAGCTTGTGAGCTGAAACTGTGAGAAGATACAATAGGTGAATGAAAGAAAGGCAGGGGAAAGGATGCCCACTTTGTAATAGCAGTAGCCTCAATTTGTTGCCAGGGCTTAATCAGCCACAGGATATGTACTCTTGCAACTAAGTAGTCCACTTTGATAACAACGTGGGAAGAGATAAGCTTTGAACAGTGTTCTTGATATCAAGATTGTTGTTGGTTTGTTTTTGTACCGTTTTAAAATACGGAGTGGAGCAGTACATATTAATGTCAAAAAGATAAGCTAACAGTCTATTTGTTTAATTAATCCTGATTTTATTTGAATAATCTTCTGATTTAATAATACATGTAGAAAATCTGAAATGAACAGATGTGGGGATTTTTATGTGGCATTTGTTAAAATAAATAGGCAGGCAGTGTATATGGGAAACTCCCCAGAAATGCACGACAGTTACCAGATAAAGAAATCAGTGTTCTCCCCACCAAACCTCTGTGGCAGTAAACAATGGATGTGTTGCAGGGCTAGCCTTTGCTTATAATTGACCTTGTTTGTAGGTCTTCCTAGTGCTTTTGTCATGCCTTAGTACACTTAGCCTGCTCAGCTATGTCAAGTCAATTATGTCAGGGTAAAGCTGTCTACATAGGGCTGCTCTGAACTATCTCAGTGTTGCATTGCAACACAAAGAGTAAAGGTCTGATTTGGCAAGCTGCTGCTCAGGCCCCATTTACGGGTCTGAGGTTCTTTGCAGCTAAAGTAATGGTTGAGACTCAGAACCGGGTCCCAAAAGGACGCTGCAAAGGAGTTTAAGAAAAACTTTAAGTAATGCTTAACTTCTCCACTTGGTGGAATTGTTACAAGAAGGAAGTAATGTTGTTAGTGTACAATCACAAATCTATAGATAACAGGTGCCTGCCTTCTGCCTCTTTTAAAGCCTTAAGTAAAAGATTTACTAAAATCTGTTTGTCTGAAATGTCACTCGTTTTCATCCAGAATGCTTCCCAACCCCACTCTTTATCTAAATCACATGTTGATATAGTCCAACAAGCAACTATGCGTTGATGTAAATAATATCTAAAGTGATGCATCTCTTCTCATTGCCAAAGCCAAGCAAAATGCAAACAGCAAAGCAGACAGGTTAAATGATGTAATGTAAATTTAGGTTTACATTTGTGCAGCTCCATTAATGAAGCTGTGATGATTTCTTCTGGCTGTTGCCCCACCTCTTTTTCTCATTATGTGTTGAACTTATCTTTAGAGAGCAAAACCAGCCATTTAACTTAGCCTTAATTGTACTGACTGTAAGATGTTTAAAATGCATAATTTGGTTCGTGCTCCATATGGAACAACGAAGTATTATACCTTCTAGTGTGACAAAGCGTAGAACTTGAGCATTTTGTCATTAGTAATGTGAAGAATTTTTTTTTATTTAAATGAAAAATGGTGCGGTAAGTTTTAGGATATGCAGTACTGTTTCAGAGTGTGTTTTCTCTTAACAGTGTGAAAGAAAAGAAGAGTTTATTGAAAAAATAAAACAACTGGATATTGAAACCCAAGCTGCCATTGTGTCACACATTCAGGAGGTGGGACTTCCAGTATTGTCTATTTTGACTTTTTATCTCTCCCTTCCTTGACTTAACAGGGTTTTTTTTTTTGCTATGAAATATAAATGCTTGGAATTTCAGAATGGATTCATGAACTTCACTAAAAAAAAAAAAAAGATTGGCTATGTTATTGCAATCAAATTATCAGATGAAAATGATAGGCACTGGAAACATTACTTGGCTCAGTGGTCTCTTAAAGAGATGCAGTGGTCAATGCCTTGCTTGTCAATTATAGGCTATGTAGAAGGAATTGTTGTAAGGGTACGTGTGTAATACTTCCATAAAGCATGTACAGCTTGGGAGCTGCAGTGCTCCTTGCAGGAGTGGTTTGGGCACGGAGTCCCCAAGTCCTGTGCTACGTGAGACACAGGCTTCCCATCAGCTTGATTTGGACAGTGGCCTCCGAGCTCAGGTGGTCTTGAAAAACCATGCTCTGCAGTTGAAATTGGGTATATACCCTGTTTTCAAAGAGAGGTTTGATCCAATGATGAGTATTGTTGGACTTCTAAGGTTTCTGCAGAGGGAAGGAATACAGGTGGGTGTTAGGAGCCAGCGTACTTTGGGGACCCAAAGGAGAGCCCTGTGGAAATGGACCCTGCTGAGTGCTCCTCGCTGGAGCGGGCACTGGCTGCAGCCAGGTGTCAGTGCCTGCAGGTGGAGTACACTCAGATTTGAGGAACAAATCTTGAAAGTCTGACAGGAACTTTTTTCTTAACACTTATAAAAACAGTTCTGCTTTTTTTTTTTTTTTTTTTTTAAAAAAAAAAAATCTGATGACCTTAGCACATGGTTATGACAAAGGCAGGAACAGTCTTCAACTGAGCTTGAGAGACTTGCCTGACATTTCTGCTAAATGATTCAGAGAAAATCAGTTTGGGTAAGATAGCAGTTGAAAGGTACACTGCTAGCAGCAACCAGAGACATTTCTACTAAGGGTGGCTCCTCCCAGCTGTATCAGCTGCAAACTGCAAATTCATTGAAAGCAGAGCTTCTTATCAGTGAGACACTGGCCTAACTGTTAGTGTGGGATCAGTGCCTTCAAGTCCCTGTGGTGATCACCTCTGTGCTTGCGATAAGACACGTGCATACTTCTAATACGCAAGCACATGTGATGTTGATCATAATATGTATCTGATCACTTCTAAAAATCAGCCATAATAATTATTAAAAAAACCTAAATACAGGAAATTGCTGGGTAGTGTTACAGCTGAGGTAGTTGTTTGTTATTTACAATCTGGTTTTGGTGAAATGTGATATGTTTTTTAATTGATCAGTAGAAGAACCTGAGGGATGCAGCATATACAGCTAACAAATTTATAAATAAACAAGTGGAAAGACATTTTTTTTTTTGATACTGTTCCTAGGTGACTCACAACCAGGAGAATGTCTTTGACTTGCAGTGGCTGGAGCTCCCAGATATGGCCCCAGAAGAACTGGAGTCTCTCTCGAGGAATATGGTTTTCCACCTCAAGAGGCTCATTGATGAAAGAGATGAATGCACCGAAGTATGATGACTTACCTCTCCTATCTAGAGCTCATGTGAAGCAGCAGATGCAGGCTCCATTCCTTCTCTTGTCTTGTTTGTGCACTGGTTTTCTTATGCGCTTTTCTACTACACCTCTGAAAATATGTAGAAAGATTCTGACTTTTTGATTGATTTTTGCATAAACACTAAGATGTGGTGAAATGATCAGTAATGAAGAGTGGAGTTGGTCTCTCCATGAAGTAGAAACCAACATATTTGAAGTTGTGACTTTGTCTTGAGATTTTTGTCTGTGCATGTCTGCTCAGTCATTTATCTTTGAGTGACTGCTTGCCTGTCTCTCCGTTGGTATCTACCATTGTGGGTTCCAGTGTCTTCTCTAGTTTTTTTCAGCATGAAGGTGGTCCTGTCTGTTGCTGACTGATCAGTTCCCTTCCCTTCAGATCTCTGGAGGAGGCTTCTCCCCTTCTTTAACCAGTTAGTCTTCTGTCATGATTTTGACTGTAATTGTGTTAGTTAAAACCGTTAGTTGTTACAGGTTTTTATGAATTCTCCAAGCAAAATAGACTGATTATTTTGAGCATTGGAAAGGGAATGTTTTAATGGTCTGAACATAGTGGAGATTCCTTTCCTCCTCTGTGTAACCTTTCCTTCTGGCTGTCACTTGAATTCTGTGTAATGCCAGGCTAATAATTTTCTACATTTATAACTCATTTTTAGATATTTGAAAACCAGTGTATCATTGTACGCTTTATCCTTTGACACTACATACTTCTCTCTATTTCCAGGTCATTGTAGATCTCACTCAAGAGAGAGATTATCTGCAATCTCAACAACCACCAAGTCCTCTGAAAGCACCAAGTCCAGATTCTTCACCAAACCCAGCCAACCCTCTTTCTAATGAAGACAAGCAGCACCTTGCAGTTGAGCTGGCAGACACGAAGGCTAAATTGAGAAGAATCCGGCAGGAGCTGTGAGTCACCAGTAATTTGTGCTTCTAGAGAGACTTGTGTATTAAGTCTTGTGGGTCCTGAAAATGCAGGTGCCTGTTGGCTTCAGTACACTGGCCTCCATGGGGACTCTCAGAATCATGTTTTTCAAATTTTTTTATTCATAGCAGTAGGAAGCTAGTATGAGTGCTCCATCTTTCTTCTTTCTTAACTGGTCTTTAAACATAGTGATGACTACTTCCATTTTTCTTTTTGTGTCTCACCTCTCTCTTCCCCTCTTCAAAATGCCAACTGCTAGCTGTACTTCTTAATTTTTAGTGGGAAGTCCAGAGGCTGGTAAAAGTAGCTATGACAGCAGTAGCACCAATGAGATTTAAACAGAGGTACTTAGTATAAAAATAGGGTTGCAAACTCAAATCCATGATAAGTGTATGGTATCATGAGAAAAAAAAACCTCTTGCTTTTATGAAGCTGTCATGATAAAGAGGCTCTATGTTAAGAATATGGTAGGAGTTTTCTGTTTCCCTTTTCAGATTCCCAGCACTGTCCATATAATCAATATTGTTTCAGGAAAAAAAATAATTCTTACTAAGATTTTTCTAATTCTTTTCAGGGAAGAGAAGTCTGAGCAGCTTGTAGATTCTAAACATGAAGTCGAGCAGCTCACCCTAGAGCTGCAAAAAATAAAACAAGAGGTAAGATGGGTTTGTTTTACTGTGGCAGTCTTCCCTCTTTAAAAAAACCTCTTTCACTGTGAGGCTAAAAATACTACTATGCCTATTTTTTAATGCAGAAATCAAGTTACACCAGCAAGCTGTTCGATGATTATGGCTATGGCATAGCAATGCTACCCTTTCCACTTCACTGGTGAGAGCAGTCTCATCTGTTCAGCTTGCAAATAGCCTAGTAATGCCCGAAGCTTATGCAGCGTCAGGCATTAGAAATGTCAGAGTCTTAACAGGCTGAAGAACCTCTCTGTCTTGTAGAGAATTTACTGACTAGTAGAAGTCTCCTACTCCTGAACCGGGGGAATGCTATTTGCCTACGCTTAAAATAAGCAAGTAAATAAATAAAGTGTAAAGAACATGCTTTAAAGGATTAACTAAGATTTTTCTCACTGCTTATTCCTCACTTGTCACAGAATATCCACCTGGCCTCAGATGCTCGCTCTGCACGAGCATACAGAGATGAGCTTGACTCTCTGAGAGAGAGGGCAAACCGTGTGGAGAGACTTGAGATGGAACTTGTTCGGTGCAAAGAGAAGCTACATGATGTGGATTTTTACAAAGCTCGCATGGAGGCAAGTGAAAATTGAGAGAAAGATTTGCGGAGTAATCCTTGATGTTTAGCTTTTGTTGTGTTACCAGTCCATGTGTCCTTTGTCATTGATCTGATTATAGCAAAACATCAGAGCACGTGGAAGTTTCCTAACGTATGTCACAGTATTGGCTTAGCAACATTAAAACTACTTTCAGTGGCAAGAAGGACTTGGTACACAAAAAATAAATACCCATTAGTTTTAATAATTCCTGCTTAGCTCAGCATTGTGTGGCTAAACAGGACAGACCTTTTCAGGATGCTGCTTCTAGAGAATCCAAGCCTCTAGTCTAGCCTAGAAAATTTACTCTTAGGTAAAATGCCTGTGTTCCAGAGTTGTTCCTTTGACCAACATTTCAGATGTCACGTATAAATTAGCTAAATGAATGTCTGGGTGTTTTTCCTTAGGGGTTTGTAGCAGATGCAACTGTTGTTAAAATGGGTGGACATGGCCTCAGATGACAAATTCTAGCCACCCCTTTTTGCAACTGTTGCTTGTAGTAGAAAGCAGAGAAAATTTGAATCTTTTCTAGTGCCCTGAGTAGGGTATGACAATGAGAAATGTATAGCTTTGCTCCAGTAGTAATGCCAGTTACTCAACTCAGTCACCTGCAGCTATGCCCATCTTGAAATTATTAATTAACTTAGGTTGGAAAGGACCTTGGAGATCATCTAGACAAACTCATTGCTCACATCATGGCTGACCGTAAATTTAGATGAGACTGCTCTTATTTCCTGTTCTTTCAGTTCTTTTAGCCCTTCTCACCTCAACTCTCAATAATCTACATATGTAGCACTTCAGCCAAAGTCAAATAAATACCCAGACTTGGTGAACATGTGGAGGTTCAGTAATTGACAACCTGACTATAACTGGATAAAATCCCAGGTCTGAGGTAGAAGAGTGATGTTGAAACTCACATTTGCCAGGTCTGTGGCTGAGGACACAGACCTTATTTCTGCTTTATAACGTCTACTTTGTAGGTGATTTTTTTCTCCCTCTCTAACCTAAGGGGCCAGCTAGCTGCTGCTTCTTAGGAGTAGGTTCACTAAAATGCATGGTTGTTAAGTGTTGTAATAGCCTACAAAACTCTGTCTTCCCTCTCAGTAATTCCCAGTTTGCTTTAGGAAGCATGAAGCTCTGGCTCTCTCTGTTTTCCTCCCTCAAGGTAGCAAATCAGTCGTGCATTAACCTGGCACACTACCTATCAGTGTGACATCCTGGCATTTCCCTTTTGGCTGTGTGCTGGAGTTGCTTAGCTTCTACCTGCTGCTCAGATAATTCAGCTGGAGCTAGGAGAGGAGTTTTTTAGTCTTGTCTTCATCTGAGATCAAAGGAGTAGCTATTTCTGTTCCTGAGTTCTCAGCCTTCTTGCTTGTCCTAGAGCCAGCAGTTTCCTGCTCTGCTGTTTGCATGCTAATCTTGCTTAACGTATCATTCAGTAGAGATCTCCATTTCAGTTTCAAATTTGTTCCAAATTTCCTCACTCCCTCTTCCACCTGTCAGTTTTTGGTGAAAGTATTGAACATCAGAGATGAGTGCTGTCTTTCCAAGGTTACCTCCCTGAAATACAGTAGTGGGATAAAGAATATTTCCCGTCAATATGGCGCTTTTCTAATTCTGGGCCACAGTGGGGCCTCTAGCAGAAATTGTCACTGCTGTAGGGGCTGAGCCCTTCTAATATGCAGCAGGATTACACAGCTGTCTGCAGGCTGCTCTGTGGTCTAGAATAGCCAGAGAGTTTCACGTTCTCACCACTCCCTCTTCCATCATTGACCAAGTCTTGGCACAGCTATGGGCTGCCAGTGTTGAGCAGTGGCAGCATTAGGCAAACTCCACTGGTTTCATGCTGATACATTCAGAGGATTCCACAGGGCATCATTTTGTCTTTTTTACAGTCATGGAGTAGCACAAAGGCTGTGCATAATAGCCAGTATCTAACTTTCCATGGTCCCTCAGTTTTTTGTCTTATCTGTCTCAAGTTCTCCGTCCCTCCAAAAGAAGGGTTAATGGTTGGAGTCAGTTCCGTGTCTGCTCAGAGTCCTCCCACTCCCTCAAAGACTTACAATTTGGCTTACAATTCCAAGTTACAAGGTTTGTACAGAGTTGTAACATGGTAGAGATTTTTTCCACTGGACAGTACAGTGCTGATTCATCTCATGGCATTTACTGGTTATGGCTGGCTTCCTAAGCTCTAGGTCTTAAGACCTGAACAAATCTTAGAGGCACATCAGTGAAAATGTAGGTGCATAAATTACGGCATAAGCCACTTTTCTATGGTAATGTGATACCTTAAGGCTTGTAGGGTCTTGACACAATTGTTAATAAGCAGTGCCAAATCGGTAAGTGAGAAGAAAAAGTGGTTTTACCTTTGTGCATCAGTGCAGAAAGCTATTAAATGAGCATTTAAGAATCTTTTCCTTCTTGTAGTTCATATATGCATTCGTTAGTTTGAGCAAAAAAATACGGAATATGCTCTGTGTATGATACTGTGGCAAGCTCTAGGAATTGCAAGCAAGTTTACAAGTACTTTCTGAAAGCACATAATACGAATCAGCAGTGGCAACAAGAAGGGATTTAAGGAGCTGTTGCAGGAGGGGGAGTGCAAAGAGGGGCAAGTCTTTATGTGGATGTAACACATTTTAGGCATGTGTGTTTTTTTCCTTCTCTGTATGTCTTGACAAAGTTATTCAGAAATGACATTTTAATTTTACCATCTTTCGAGGAACATGGATATGAGTATGCTCTGGAGACCTTCCTGTTGGGGTGGCTTAATGAGGTCATAACTGTGAATGTGGAGGAGCAGGCTTAATGCTAATGCAGGGTTTCCTCCAAGGAGATGCTTCTCTACAATATAAAGCTTCCCTCTGGCATTCCTCTCCATTAAACCTTGTGCTGCTCCAGGACATCAGATTATTTTCCGAGGCCAGGGAGTCTGCCTTGCCCGTTCTTCCTCCTTCTCACTGCAATCACATTTCCTTGCGGGATGATGGGAGGAATTTCTGTGAATGTGAAAAAAAGCAAAAGCATCTCTTGTATGTTTTCATATAGCTGTCCAAGGCCGTGTTTGATCGCCACAAGATGTTAACTGTGTCACAGCTCAGTAGAGGCAGCTTCTGAACTACCAGAAGGGGAGGGGTTTGAACTCTGTCTAATAACTAAGTCAGGATGTGTGTGCAAATTCTGTAGTTTCAGATTTAAACAATCTGATTGCTACTTTAGTTTCTGAAAATGTTTTCCAGTAGCCAACACACACTGATTGTGCAACCACTTACCCCCAGAGTTAATTGTAACCATATGAGTACACAGTGCACATTCTTAAAGCTATTTCAAGGCACAGTGATACAGGATCAAACCATAATATGTAATTTATTTTAGAAATTACAAAAGCAGAATTACATATGTTGGATATTAAACCACCACAATTTAAGTGATATAAAACAAAAGTTTGTTGGGGTTTTTTTTTGGTTTTTTTTTTTTTTTTTTTTTTTACATCCATTGCCTGGTAAATTCAGTGTGTTTTTTTAAAAAAAAAAAAAAAAATCCACAGCCAACTGTTTGTGCTGTCGATTTAAAAATGAACTCAGACTTACAAAATAACATTGGTGGGTTTGTAAATTAAAGAAAAAATAAACCTTAATTCCAGTGGAAGCACTACCACCGCATGACCACCACCTGCTGATTGTCTAACAAGTGCAGTTTGTAGCCAGACACATTTTTAGGTCAACCATGTCCTCCCAGCGACTTCTGGGAGATGTTTGTGCTGACATGCTTTACTTAGGACAGTTTTACTTGAGATGTAACTCTACAAAGCTCCCATGGAGTCATTATTTAAATTACATGAACTTTTCAATATTAAGACAACCTCAGATCATGGGTACACCAGTGAGCAATGCTGACCTTGCCATAGCAGGCATTTCCACCAGGTTATTAATTTAAGATTTCATCAGAACTGCTTTGAACTGACATGTCCACCCCTCCACCCCTCCTGGGCGCTAGATGGAAAATGCTTGAGTCTTCCATTCGTTGCAGCTCCCAGTGATGTGTGGTTTGTACCAGAGCCTGGGTATGTGTATGTACTTGGCAAGTAGCTTGACTTCTCATGAGACATTAAAATAACTAGTTCCTGCTTGGTAGGCAGTTTTGGGGATAGTTCTAAGGCCATGTTTTTGAGGTCAGGCACCACCTTACTACTTAGGACTGTGGTCCAGATTGAGTGTGATGATCTAGCAAACTAAACTCTTGTTGCTGATCCATTACAGGTATTCTGTCAGCTTACATGACACCCAGCATGTTACATGTTGTTTCCTTCCTCTGGTCTGTTATCTCTTTAGTGTCAGCCTTTTTAGTTTGCCTACCCTGAAGTGGCCCTGTTAGATCAGACTTGGCCCAAAACGCTGCTTCTATAAAATTAGTGTTTCAGTAATATTATTTTAGTTACTTGAAGACTCAGACATTTTAATTGCAGTAGTTGAACCACTTCACAAGCACTAACCTATTTGTCCATTTAATGCTACTGTGGTAGGGAAATTTTTCTTCTCGTATTTTGCAAGGTGGTAGCTGACCCACTGAGAGATCAAGGGTAAAATAGTACTGCATAAGGCAGACTTTCTGTATTATGCCATCTACAGTCAAGATGCAGCAAACAACTAAGATTACTTGCTATATAAAGCTATTATATCATGTCCTGGTGTTGTATCAAAAGGCAAGGGGAGTGGCTGTCATCAAATACTCTTAACTTGTGCTTTACAGCTATCTTTTTTACCTTTTTTCTTTTTGTTTCTTTAAATAACTGAACTGTGTAATTCTCCTTAAGGCTGATTATATCCCCCAAAATTAGAAGGTTGTTGCTGATTAAGCAGTGAAAATGATTTATTCATGACTGGTGATCTTTCAGGAATCTGCTTGGTTTGGATGTTTGTGGTCTGAGAGAGCAGACATGAACACTGATGAGACTTCACATTTTGAAGACAGTTGTCCAGGAATAAACTTGTCAAGCCATAAGCATTTAATCCTGCCTGTGTGCACATTTTCTGGTTTTTCATGTTTCATTGGAGCAGGGGAAGGGATGAGGAGAGAGTAAAGCAAAGAAAGAGAAAAGGAAATTTCTTAGAGAATCAAATGATCTGCTTCTTGTCCTGTTGTAACTCTGTTGGGCAAAAATCAATCCTTCCTGTATTTATTTAATCTCTTAAATGCTGATATGTTCCTGCTGTAGATAATTCTGTCTCTGACTCAAGACTTATCTGAAGATCAACAAGACTAAAAGATAGCAGTGAGGTATTATAACTTGAAATAAGATATAATTAGTAAATGTGTTTAAAACATGACCAGGAATACATGGCTAGATTTTATGCTTTGGACACTTGATGTTTCTGGAGTTAAGATACTTGAATACAGACAGTTTCATTTGTTGCTTTGCAAGGAATGTTCCAAGTGCGATATAATTCACTTGTTTCTAATGCTGTGGCTACAGCAGAATAATAAGTTAAACTTTTACTCAGTAAAAACATATCCAAAAGGTGTAATGGATAAGTGATGTGGCTTGTGCAGTTAATGCTCGTGTGTTTATTGGGGATGGAGTGGGGTGTATGTGTTAAGTGATAAATATTAAACAACTTCTTCCATTTTAAATGAATTAAAATTCCATCCATGAGAGAGAAAAAACCTTTAATAAACAGACATTTACTTGTAAGTGTACTGAAATAGGGATATAGCAATAGTATACATTAATGAATAGTGCTCCCCAACGTGTTTTGAATACACTATAACACGTGTACCTTGAAAGTAAATAATCCATTTTGAAACAGGGAACTGGGAACTACAGTGAGTTGGCTAAGGAAGTGGTGTTATAACAGTGGAATTGGAACTGAACAGGTGCTCTTCTGTGTCTTGAGTCTCTGGTGCACCTCTTGATCTAGCCTCGTATAAAGCAAAAGGAACTCCATTAAACTTTTAAAAATCAGGAAAAAACAATAAGAAATATTAGATTTACTTGCATTACTAACTCATGGATAATTAAACATAGTATAATCTCCCGTAAAAATATCAGATAAAATCTTTTTTATGAAACAGAGAAACACATCAAATTTCTGTGTTGACATTGTGTTTTGCAATGTCAGTTTATGAAAGTCACCTGGTCTTTGAAAAATCAGTTTATGTAAAGAGATTAACATTGTTCCTTTTTCTCCATAGGAATTACGGGAGGACAACATCATATTAATTGAAACAAAGGCCATGCTAGAAGAACAGTTAACAATGGCAAGAGCTCGTGGTGATAAACTTCATGAATTAGAGAAGGAAAATTTGCAGTTGAAATCGAAACTTCATGATGTAGAGCTGGTATGCCTTCTCTCTTTCATTATGCTAATTTTTTTTAACTTCGCTTTTTATGCTAGGCCACAGGTTCATGTCACAGAACCAGTGGAGACAGGCAAATAAATCAACAGTGCTTTTAGAGGTCTTTAGTTTGAACTTTGTATACATGAATTCTTGAAATACTATAATATGAACATTGTAAATATTGCCAGTACTACTTTGTGTGAGACTGATGAATTTAATTTTATGCAAGAAGGTATATCACAGTTTTGAAATACTGATTGCTTTCATACCTGTCACTAATAGAGATGTTGAAATCTGACCGTTAAGTAGAAATCTCTTAAGTAGAGGAAATGAAATCTACTGTAGTAAATGATCTTTCTTGTTGGAAACAAAACCCCCAGCCATTACAGTGACTTTAAGAATCCATTACCACTGTTAAAGACACAAAATTCCAAAATTTATTTCTGTGTAAATCAGACACATGGCTTATTGCTTCATAGACAAGGAAATGTAATAAATGTCAGATTATTGTCTACAAACAAAAAGTAACATTGGATTTTATAATCCCACAAGAAATCATAAAGGACTCCTTCATCTCTTGTATTTTACTTAAAAGTCCTCCTCTTATCCCACTCTGTTTTGAATTCTTGTGAGTTTAACTGTATAGGGTTTCCAACGGGGTCTGTTGGAAACAAAGATGTTGAGGGTGCTGTGTGGAGTTACGTTTAATGACAGAATCAGGGCGTTATAAGGATCATGTCGTGCTCCAGCTTTTCCAAAGTGGCTGGTGATTTTGAATGATGCTTTTCTGGGTGACCTGAATTTTTGTGTAATGCTTTCTGAAAATTTGAGACCCTCAGACGACACCACTTCAGGTCCCACAGATGCAAATGGCCAAAATAATCACAAGAAGCAACAGTAGATTCATTCTCCAGATCTGTTTTCTGGATAATTTAAAACCCAGATTATTAGGCAGATGTTACTTACCGATCCTTATGACTGGATCCAAAGTTGATGTGATGTGTTGAAGAAGCTCAGTAGAATTCAAAGTTGTATCTGCAGCGTGTTATGTGTCAGTGCACAAAGATACATGTTTTTGAAGAGCTTAGTTCTGGAGACAGCTTGAATCCAACCTGCCTTACTAGCCCTGGCTTGTACGGGCTCTTTCATCACTCAGTATGTTCTCATTCCAGTCACCCTCCCTTCAAGTGTATCATGGACCTGAGCTGACTCTAAACAGGGCCAGTCTGGTGTCTCTACATTGTGTTCTGTGACATGTATGGTAGCCCACACCAAACATTTAACGCTGTACATGTATTTCAATATGAAAGCGCACAGTGTTTAAGGAGATTCTTCTACCCTCAATGTGTGTTGAGCTTGTAGCAGCTCAACTGAGAAAACAATCTTATGGATGAAGCTGAATATGCATTTTCATTCACGTGTGTCTTGCACAGGACCGGGACACAGACAAGAAGAGAATTGAAGAGCTGCTGGAGGAGAACATGGTCTTGGAGATTGCGCAGAAACAGAGTATGAACGAGTCTGCACACCTAGGCTGGGAACTAGAACAACTGTCGAAAAGCACAGATCTTGCAGACAGTGAGTACCAGCTAGGGTAGCTGCTGTTGTGTTTGTGGTCTCTTTTAGAGTCAATGGGTTGGTTGACTTAGATGGGAACAGAAGCTGAGTCCGATCTTGGAGAACTTCCCTCATTCAGCCACTCAACTTTGAACTTAGCGTTTTGGAACTTCTAAAATGTATTCATTCTAGTTTCTTTCACTTTTCTTTGGAAAGCATTAAAATATTTTCCTATTATTTTGTTCATCACTGAGGGAGTGACTTTTAAGTAAAATGATAAAAATTTGAAACAAAAAAAAAAAAGGCACTTTGTAAATGACACATCAGAAATGTCACACTGAACACTGGATGTTTCTAACTGAATGACTGGGAGGAGTCTGTGATCTTTAGTATTCTTCAGTTCAATTAGTACAGACAATTAGCTGGTCTTTAAGTCCCAGGAAATAGTGTATGCTGAAGTCATTTATTTTTACTAGATACTGAAAAATGTATACAGTTAAAATAACTGGATGATTTTTTTTTTTTGAATGGTTGATTTGATTTCCGTAACTATCACAAACATAACTAATGCCTCCTTCACTAGTCAGGTTTTAGCATTGGTTTCTGTGTCTAATATTCATTCTGTCTATAATACCAGCTGAAATAACAATGCTAAATGCAACATGGGAAATGTAAGCTCTTTCTTGCAGTTCAGTGTGCAGCTTTTATTGATTACTCACCTGATTCTGCTAAGGCTTGCATGTTTGGCTTTGTGTACCAGCAACAGTTTAACTTGAAGACAAAGGAATAAATTAGAGTAAACAGATGTTCAGTTTTCAGTAAAGCTTTCTAGAAGACTAGTTTTGCTTTGTAAAACAACTGAGTATGTGCCTGACATGAATTCTCAAATCTATTTGTTGTCTAGGATCTGAATTTTCTTTACTAAGATTAGTGGCTAATTGTTACTTTTAATTAATAATCTTGCAAAGCAGGTTTGCCTTAGCCTGAGAAGTGAATTGCATTCTATTCCTCCTTATGTGTAATCAAGGATATTGTTTATTATATTAGTCAGTGGAGAAAAACCACAGTTTTCTCAAAATTGACAAATTTTGAGGAAGCTGATTTCAGGAAAATTTGTATCTTGTATCTTGTTTTCTGGTGTGTCTCAACAAGTTTTTCCTCCTTCCTGATTTGGTTTCACTAGTGATGTAATGGGAGGAAGGATGCTAGTTTTATTTTGTTATGTATTATTTATTAATTTCTATCAAACATAACTTTCAAAATTTGCTCAACAGAGTGGTTTAAAAAAAAAAATGAAAAAAGATGAGATTCCTTCACTGCACTGATGCTTAGCCTCTCATCACTGGAGCTCCAGAACCTCTCTGATTAACCAGAGAAAAAAAGAGTAAGAGGAACTGATATCATCAGTAATCTTTTGTATTCAGTAGGAAAAAAAAAAAATAGTGAAGGAGGCCTAGTTTTAAAAAAACTAAGAGCATTAGACTTTGAAACTTTAAATTATTTCATGGAAGTGCTGTCCTACTTTTACAATACTTCTCTTTAAGAAGTTCAATTTCAATGCATGTTGTTATTCTGAATGCAGCTTGTTTGTACAAATGGAGTCAGTCTGCAAAGCTCTTTTGGAAAACCTCCTGTTCCTGTATTTCAAGTTGAGTCTGCAAGGGTGCAGGTAGCAGAAAATTTTGTATGCTAGTTTGGAATATTTTATTGAAAATCATTTAAAAAACAAGCATGGGAGAAAGTAGTTTAGATGGGCTTTGCTTCAGGACAGTAAACATTAACTAAGTACTCCAGTTGAGTTCTATGTCAGTCTTCATTTGACCAAAACTCTCCCAGTAAAACTTCATAAAAGAGATAAATGGGATTTTACCATTCTCAGAAACTTGTGAGTTCTAAAGTACTCCATGTGCTGTATGTAATAGCATTGGTTGTTTAGCAGGAGTGAATAATTTTCTGAGACTTAAAGGCAATGTTAAAGTCAAATTCATATGAAATGTGGTTTTGAGGTGAAGGGTAGCAATCTTTCTATGTGAAACGGAGGGTTGCTCTTATAATTATTCAGGTGCTGAGCAGAGAAATGAACAGAAAAATGAGGCCTTGGTGCTGGGAGTTAAGGCTGAGTAGTGAGACTTTTGATCTACAAACGTTTAGAGTAAAATAACATCTGTGTTGTAAAACTTGAATAGATTTTGTTAGTTCTGAGATTTCAACTTCAGACATTTCTCGATGGTTAACATTCTGATGGATGTCCTGTACCTTGGTATCTAATAGTAAAATATCCTCCCTGATTCAGTGTATTCTTGATGAAGTAGCTGTGAAGATAAGCATTGGAACTCACTTTTGTAAGAGTTTTCTGTGAATAAATATGATTGAATACCTGAGTTTTCATTAACTTTTGGAAGTACACCTTCGTGCTGTTTTAGCAAACACTTTTCAGGGGTTTACCTTCTGCCTCCATTTATTTCCTCTGCCGGAAGTATGAGAGTGTATCAAAGTATATTTTGCTACTAACATTAAACATGGCTAAAGTAACTTTAAGAAGAGTTAAGAAAGTGAGTAACTTTAAGGGTGGTTATCTGTTCAGATACTTCCCTATTTATTAAAGGTCTTAATTGTTATCTGTGAAAATGGGTTATGTTTTTAACAAAGTGTTTACTTAGCAATCAAACTGAAATGGTAAGGGTCTGACTGCAATTATCTTCATAAAAGTGAATCTGAAGGACCTAGTAAAGGAGATGTTTCTGAATTGGTTAATGCCACCTTCTGTTTCTCATGTTTCAACAGCCAGGAAGTCCTTTGTGTTTGAGTTGAATGAATGTGCTTCAAGTCGCATACTGAAGCTAGAGAAGGATAATCAGAGCTTGCAGAACACAATCCAAGAGCTGAGGGATGCCTCCTTGACCTCCAGAGAGAGCAGCCTAAAGTTTGTGGAACTGGAAAAAGAAAATCAACAGCTTAGCAAAAAGGTAATTTGCTCACAGGAACAGAGTGCTCAGGTTTTTAAACAGTGTGCCCAGGGCTGTGTGACATTCCTGAACATTGAGGGATTGCAGGGAATTCACCTGTGTTCCCCAGAAGACTGGGCATGGTTTTGGGCCCATCTATTTAATTCTGTTCTAACACGGGTGTATTCTATTGCCTTTTACTTCACTGCCTACATACGTCCATCACTGTAGGCAAAAGTAACTGTTCCTGTTTCATAAAAGCTGTTTTTTTGGTGTTCATTTGCTCCTGTCAGATTGTACTGTTGATTGTGTCCCTTTTTGTCATCTTATGGCAATCACTACTAGGCAAGGAAGCCATGGCTACATAGAACTATTTTGTTTGTTTGAAAGTTACTGTTTCCATGAAAGTCAGATAAATCACACCGGTGAATTTGGGTCATTATATTGTTAAATAAGTCTCTTTTGCTGTCTGTAGTCCTGGATCATCTCTTTCCCTGTCTTGTCCTTTTGGCTATTAGAAGTTCCCTAGTGTCTCCATCTCTGCAGAGATCTGGGTTCTTTTAATCTTTTGTAACAGACATGTGGGTCATCACTTCTTAAATTTATTTTTATATATACGTGTGTTACACTCTATTATTAACTGTGATTATATTTAGCTTAAATGCCAGCTCAGTGCTTGTCCTTGTGAAGCAGTGCTGAGTTCACATCCAACCACTAGCTTTATTTTTGTCTGGCTAGTAACTTGCATCCTGAACTCTGAATAATTGAGCAGGTGCCAACGGGGAAAGACAATGTTTGCTAGTCTGAGCATAAAAAATTTCCATGTCATTTTTTTCCACATTTCTAACTTTGCTAAATTATCCAGCATATAAGGCTCATTTCTCCTTTTCCTATTACTGTTGTAACCTCTGTTTGTGTGTGTGTGACACATTGAAACAGAGATCTCAGTCCTCTCTGGCCTGCCTGTGGGCTAACTGAATGCTTTAAAAGACAAGGGGAGAGAGAACCTTGATATGAAATGCTGGTCATTACCAGATTGTAACTAGCACAGTGCTATTTTCTCTGCCAAGGAGAAGAGGTATCCACCACTGCATCATTCCATCTTCTGTAGAGATTTTTTAGCCAAGTTGAGACACCAGTTCTGCTTCTTGGCTTTCTTCTGTGAATAAGAAAAACTCCAGAAATTCAGTTCACTGTGCTGCTCCTCCCACACTCCCAGTTTATGACCTGTTGTGTATGAGTAATTCACTCCAGCTCTAATTTACATGCTTAAAATTTGAGATCAAGGAATATAAAGCACTCAGCAGATACCTGTGGTGTACAGCGGTTTAAATCACTTGAACAACTGTGGTCAACCTTTGGCTTTGCCCCAGGCACATTCCTGTGGGCACCTCTTGTTATGGTGCTATATTGGTGCCAACAGTTGTGATTGCAGAATTAGTCTGATGTTTTTGATGATGATGAATACGTTGACATGGTGGGGTCACCTACAGGTCTGGTAGTTAAATAAGGCAAAAAACAGTAGTGGGGAATGCCTGTGTGGTGAAAAGGGGGCACTGTATGTATCAGACCAATGAGGGAAAACAAGGCAAGTAAAAATACTACTATTGAAAGCAACTGAAATTCATGAACTCTTCACCATCGAAACACAGAATATGATGGGAGCTGTGGACTGAATACCACAGGCCAGTCAAGTTGTTGGATTGCACATCCCATTCAGGGAGATTTTGGGGGAAAAAGCTAGTAGACAGTATTCTGTAGTCTGTGCAAGACATACGGTTGTGTTTCAGTGTCCAGAGACCTGATACATGATATATAAAATAATCTTGATTTGAGATGTTTGAATTTGGTTTATTTTTTTAATCTTCTCTTTCTCTAATGTCTGTTCATATTTCTTTCATACTTGTATCTCCTTACTCAGAGGGTATGCATGTCCACAGGCGGTTATGCTAGAGGAAAGGGGGATAATAGGGGAAAGCTCTCTGATTCATTTCAGAATGGTTACTACAGTAGGCAGAGGAGAGGGCAACAGTTCTTAAGGACTGGTAAAGACAAGCACATACAGTCATAGGACAAGAGATAAAGAAGTGTTTTTCTCAAATGTTGTGTGCCTGTGAGGTGGTTTTTTTGGTAACTTTCCTGAGATACCCATAGTAAAATCTTGCCTCCCTAAAGTCATTTAACTGGAGTCAGATTTCATCCACTGTCTGAGACTTTCAAAAATTGTTGTTTGAGTCTGTTTGGCTATCTACTGATCCTAGTGCTTGGGAGGATCGTGTAGCCAAAAGAGCATTACTCAGGTAGTACAAGAGGAGATGATATGAAGGAAGAGTAATGTACATCTTTTTTTCCTTTCTTGCAAGGTTTTCAAAGGAGCTAATAATAGAAAACCCTCCTCCTTTCAGGCACAGTCAAGTAGTAGCAGTCCAAGCACCTATCTGTTATCTCTGCATTCCTGATTTCTTGGACTGAAACGATCTGTAAACAGTAGTTTCTTACTTGCCTTCAGTTTTCTGGGAGGTGCTAATGAAGACCAGATATTGCTGAGTTACTGAGTTTGTTCCAGTTTTCTCTGAACAGCTCCTTTGAGACCAATGAACCTTAACATGGTTACATTTCTAACTGTTAAGCCCTTCTTATCTCCAATCTGGGCAGCCTCTGCTTGTTTAAACACTTCCTGTAATGAGGCACATGTTGACATAGGCAGAGCCCAGCCTCCAGCTATTTCCCACTTGTAAGAATTATTGTTAATACCTTTTTCACTGACTTATTCACTATTGGAGAAGTTCATAATACCAAAATAAAAATGAGCTGGTACTTGTGCAGAGCCATAGGTGCTCACAGTACTTTACAGGCATCTAAAGGAATGCTTCCTGACTGGGGGAGCCTAGCTCTCTGAACCTTTTTCTTCTAAACACTGAAGAGCTCCTGCTTTTCAGTGCTTAGTGCATTATGAGTACAACTTTCAGAAGGGAGGGATTAAGGTGACATTGCTCATTGTAAGAATGGGACTTTATTCACAACTTTTTCAAATCCAGTATTGTCACCTGCTGGGGGAAATAGAGGGCTGACAAAGCACATGGAGAAGGAACGTAAACTTGGAAACTCCAGTGCTTCTTCTCTGTTCCTGATTTTTTTTTGTTTTGTTTTTGTTTGTTTGTTTGTTTTTAATTCTGTTGCTCACTGAATTGTCTTAACTTCAAGACAGTTAGATTAAGGCCATCAGTGATGGAGAGGCTAGGAGGAGGCAGGTCCCTCAAAGGTGAGCGCTAGAAGCTTAATCACTTAGGACAGGAGCACAACAGGACATTCAGGCAGGCAGGTGAAGCATTTCTCACAGCTGTACCTTATATGCTCTGATCTTAATAGGCATGAAAGAGATTCCTGGCACTGTGAGAAAAACAAAACAGTCCATTTCCTCCTCTGAGACTGGCAAGCTGCAGAAGGGAAAGATTACATCTTTTAGCCATAGTCCCTGTCTTATTCCTCCCTGGTCTTCAAAATAACTTTAAGTGCAAACACTCGTTGTGTCAAGCTGTGGCTAATGTGTTTTGGTGTGTTTTCTTCACACAGATTGAGAAGTTGCAAAATCAAATTGAGAAAGAGAAGCAAAGTAATCAAGATCTGGAGACCTTGAGTGAGGAGCTGATAAAAGATAAAGAACAGCTACAAGTAGTCATGGAGACTCTGAAAGCTGACAAAGACAGACAGGTACAAACTTCACTTCATGTAAAAGCATGTACTCAGTAGTGGTAATTTACTGATGCCAGTTAGAGCATCTGGTTCTCTCAGGGAGTTAGGTCAATTTGAGACCTATTGAGTGCAGGTTGAACTGGTTCAAGTGTAGGTAAAAGGCTTCTTCAAGCAAAAAAGCCCAGCATGGTTTGCTAGCTACTGCTCCTGTTATCATGGAGGGATCTTCAGGCTGTTGTAAGGAGAGACCCTTCTCCCTTTGGTGGAAAAAAAGCCCTGGATCTTAATAAATGGGGTACCAGCTGGTTTTGAGGATGTGCAAATAAAACACCATTTTATTGCAGAAGATTGGTCTTCTGGCAGCTGTATGTCCTGATTGGTTTGGTTCAGGTTTTTTTTTTAGCCACCCAACCATTTTTGCTCTATTTTAAAAAGATGCTGAGAAAGCATTTATGTCGTCTGGATTGATGTTTTAAATGCCCTTCAGCTTTTACTACAATGTCTTGAAACTAACCTGTTATAGGTTCATGCAAGGTATCATCTGTGTTACTTTGACTAGTGAAGAAAATACAGAGGCAGATCACTGGAGACTCGTCTGTATATTTTCAACCTGTATTAAAATTTACTCCAAGTTTTGTGGGGTGAAGATTAAATCACAAAATGTCTTATTTGTGTAGTGCTTTTCATCTTGAAGGATTCTTAACCAGGCTTCTACCTCGGAAACTGCACTTTACCACCACAGTCCTACATTTCAGTTAGAATATACAGACTCTTTGTGGTAAGAATTAATGAATGCTTCACAGGTGGAGCAGGAAGTAAAACCAGAAGTATCCTCAATCTTCAGAAAAGCACAGATTCTGATTTTTCCAGGTTTAAGTCCTTTCCTTTTTGATTTCTGTGGATGTTGTCTAGATGAGAGTCAAATGCAAATTGCAGTTTAAATCTCAATTGCTTCAGCTGAAATTTGACCAGTGGGGTAAGTTCTTACAGGAAGTGTGTCTTTAATGAGATCTATAATTGCTATAAGTTTTCAAATGCTTTGGGGTTTCTGATGCCTTATCAGAAATAATTTGTGTCTTCAGATCCCAAAGATGAATGTAAACCTAGACAGAAAGATACCTTTTATTAGAAATGACAGCTAACAAAGCATCTTCCCCAAGGTGTTCTCCGAAGGTCCCCAGTATACTTTCTCCTTCTGCTTTGACCTTCTTAGCTGTTAGCAGGAATACAGCACTGTTTTTAATTTGTTAGAATCACAGGTAACCAGAAGTAATAATTTTTTTCATTAGTTTGAGTTACTGGTTTTAGTCAGAGAAAACTGTTGAGAAATTTGTCTTGAATTAAATGGATGTGCTTTTGTTAACAATCACCTGTCTGCTTCAGGACTAATGTATACTGCACTTTGCAAGGTAGATGAGTAACATTTACATGACTTTTTTATTGTTTATGTAGATAAAGGACCTTAAACAAGAAAATGATCATCTCAATCAAGTGGTCTTATCCCTGAGACAAAGATCTCAAGTGAGCAGTGAGGCAAGAGTAAAAGATATTGAAAAAGAGAACAAGATCCTTCATGAAACAGTTACAGAGACTAGCAGCAAACTGAGCAAGCTGGAATTTGAGAAGAAACAGTTGCAAAAGGATTTTGACCAGGTTAAAGAAAAAGTGGAAAGAGTAGAAGAAATGGAAAAAGAGCTCCATCGGCTGGAGAGGGAGAATGAACAGCTCACAAAGAGGGCAGCAGCGATGAAAATAGTGACAGAAAAAGTGGAAGTTCTTGAGCAGGAGAATGGAGATCTGGAAGTGGAAAATAGGAAGCTAAGAAAATCCCTGGACACATTGCAGAATATTTCCATCCGGCTTGGGGACCTGGAAAGGGACAACAAGCAATTGGATGAAGAAAATCTGGAGCTTAGGAGAGTGGTGGAGACCATGAGATTTACCAGCACAAAAATGGCACAAATAGAAGCAGAAAATAAAGATTTGGAAAGGGAGAAAGAGGACTTAAGAAAGAATGTAGAAATGTTAAAAGCAATGAGCAAGAAATCAGAGAGGCTGGAGCTAAGCTATCAGAGTGTCAACTCTGAAAACCAGAGACTTCAGCAAATTGTGGAGAACAGCAGCAAAAAGATCCAGGAGTTAGAAAAAGAAGTACAAGGAATGGAGAGTGAAAATCAAGTCCTCCAAAGAAACTTAGAGGAGTTAAAGATTTCTGCCAAACGGCTAGAGAAGTTAGAAAAGGAGAACAAAACCCTAGAACAAGAAATCTCTCAGCTTGAGAAAGACAAAAAAATGCTAGAGAAAGAAACGAAACGGCTCTGGCAGCAAGTGGAGCTGAAAGATGCCATTTTGGATGATAGTACAGTAAAATTGGCAGTTGCTGAGAAAGAAAACAAGACACTAGAAAAGGAAATTGCTCGATTCAGAGATTCATCTAATAAGCTGAAAGAATTTGAAAAGGACAATAAAGATCTCATAAAGCAAGTTACAATTGATAAAAGAACACTAGCTACATTAAGAGAGGTAAGCAAAATAATACTACTGGTTTCAGTATGATGCTATTTTTTAATTTCAGCTCTGTGAAGTACCAGAGGGAGACGTGTCCTATGACTATTTGATCCATGAGCTAGGAGATCTTTACAGCTTTAACAGCCATCACTGGATAGCGTTGCCTTTGAAAGCGGAACCTGCCAAAACCAGCAATGTACCCCTTTGTGTCCACAAAGACAGCATCTCCAAATGACATCTTTTTCATGCAGAATAGGGTTTTAACACAGCTCCCATGTGGTAGCTGTAAACCAAAGACTTTGACACTTTCTCTAACCTTGTGACCACAAAATTGTTTGCTAACATGAGAGCTCCAGCAGGGGAGATTGACTCTTAAGCCTATAAATTAGAGCACTTGTTGAGGACACATTAACATCCATGTTCTAAACGAGGCTTAACTAAGACAAGAACCATACCAGATGACCAACCTAATCCTTTCAATAACAGCTGCACCAGGTTTTTGCTTTACAACTACCTACAGTGTTTTTCCCCAAAAGCTTCCCTGCAGAGTGAGAGCATGCTAAGCAGCTTTGTTGTTAAGCAGCAGCAATCTTTTCCAGCACCCCTCTCCACCGCAGAGTGCAGTAATTGCAGTTTTCCTAGTACTAAGCACTTAAAAGTACACAACTAGCATTAGGACATTGGTAAACTAATAATGTATGGGTCAAAAAAATGATGCTCTTATAAATACCTATGAGCAGATTCAGGTTATTGCAACTTGCCTACATTGCCTGCCCCAGCTGCTATTGTCCTGCCAGAAACAGGATTTCCTGTGAAAGAGCATTCAAAGGAAAATGGTCAGTGCCACGGTAGCTCAGTGAAATTAGTTTAGCAAGACGAAAGCAGTAACCAATTACTTACTTGAAGATTTGATTTTAGTTTAGTTTTTGAAGCATTAGTGTAATTTTGAGGAGAAAAAGCAGTTTATCAGAAACAATTGGAACAGTTCCAAGTAGTGTTTCTATCCA
This sequence comes from Tyto alba, assembly GCF_018691265.1. NCBI lineage: Eukaryota > Metazoa > Chordata > Aves > Strigiformes > Tytonidae > Tyto > Tyto alba. The sequence goes on along the minus strand of NW_024881280.1, from coordinate 30,777,347 downwards.
ACTTTCCTGAAAAATAAATAAAATAATAGTGTTTCTGAGAAGAAAGAATCAGAAGCACATCTTGTTTTCCTTAGTTACTTTCTATAGATTGTACAGAAGGAGTTTGTGGATGTTGAAGGAACCTATTTCCAGTCCATGGACTGGCAGTGACCTTAATCTTACCTTTTTTTCCCTTGCCATGTGAATGAATATGTGGCTATATTTGTGATAGCATAGGAGTATTGAATACCTGCAGTTTATGTTCAACAAAGTTGGGGTTTTCTAATTTTATTTTTGCTATTCTTTGATATCCAGGAAAATTTTTTTCTTACTTGAAGTGCTTCAATAACTTTGTTCTTTCTTCACGCCTTAAGAAAACTTTTGAGCAGAAACATGAGCAATGTAGTTCTCTAAGGTACATTTGCATTTTAGAGAATTTTGAATGGTAGGGAAATTTGAACTTGGCTGTGCACCAAAAAAATTTGTCCTTTTAAAACATGCAGACTGATATTATGTCTTCTCAGGCCATTTCCACACAGACCACTTTACTGGCACAACAGAAAAGCGTTGTCCCAAAATACCTTCTGGTACCACTCCATCAAGTCTCCTCCTCACATGACTTCCTTGTCTGGTTCTAATTAAGTTTCTTCCAAAGAAATCTAGTTGAAACCAGAACGGGCCAGAGATACCAGAATAAGCAACCAAGCTCTCTAATCTCCAGAGCTGTCCTGTCTCTTACACGACAATGTAATTAAGCTTTTTAAATTTTGGCAGTAATTTACTGTATGTCAGAAACTCAAAGTCAGTAGTGAAAATGCACTATTATATAATATCTTAACCACATTATCTCAGAAAACTTTTGTACTGAAGTCCTGTCACTCCTCTCTGTGTGTGCTAGTGTTGGCTGGGCTTTTCAGCAGGGTTTCTTGTCCTGTCTGAGGGGTGGGAACTCTCTCTGCTGATGTCCCCTGACCTGCACACATCCCTTCTGTGGCTCAAGGGCAGGGTGTCTCCTGACCAGCACACATTCCCCTCTTTGGGCAGGCAGGCAGGATGCCAGTGTTGGCAGAAGTAATCCAGTACAGTAAGCGAGACAAAGGCCAAAAGAAGCATTCTTCAGATTTATTCCAAGTAAGCTATAAATAAAAGCAATCAGTTTAATTCTGCACTCAGCTGTCACTGATGAAGAATTTTAGCTGAACTTCTGGGAACTAGTATTTTACCTAATGACTTTTTCAGTACTTTTTAAAAAAAAAATCTATAATGCTAGTTAATTATCACCACCCTTTGCACAGCAACTAATCCTGTTAGTGCCGTTACAGGATTTGGTCCAGGAGAAGCTGAAGAGTCAACAGTTGTCTAGTGAGCTGGACAAACTGAGCCAGGAACTGGAGAAGATAGGGTTGAACAAAGAGCTGCTGCTACAGGATGACAATGGCAATGATGACACGTAAGGAAACTGAGCTCTCTTAGTCATTCTTTTGACTCTGCAAGCTTTTCCTCAGCCTTACTCAAGCCCTTTGCCTTACTTTTTGGTTCTCATCTGTCTCACTCCAATTGCCCTTACCAATTTTGGACATAAAGCATGTTTTTTCTGTAGCAAGCTTGGCAGTATACTGCAAGTTTTGCAAAACTTTTTCTTGGATGGAAGGAATAAGTGCCATTTTCTCTCTCCCTGCTTACCAGTGTTACTACAGTCCCCCTCTACTGTCCAGTAGAGTAGCTGAGTAGCTATTTCAGTGTGTACTCATATTCTCTTTACAAGTAAGAATAGTGTCTATTAAACAGTGTCTGTCATTACTCCATGTAATTGATGATCCAATCACATGTTAATATAAACACAGCTGTTGCCCCAGAAATGCCAGATTGCAGGGAATTCTTTTGCAAGTCCTATAGTAATGAACAAAAAAACCCCAAAATCCCATGTGTATATAGGTGTCTTGGTAAGACCTAATTAGAGAAACATACCCATCCCGTATGAGTCTTCAGAATCTACTGTGGGTTTTTCTCCTTGTCAAGAGTGTTTAAGAGCCTTGAGAAGAAGTTTCCATAGTGTAATTAAGGGAAAGAGAAGAACTGCTTTTAAGTTATGTAGCTCTTAGATATTTCTGTAGAACCATGCTGACATTACCTCTATTAAAATTGATTGGATTTTCCAAAAGCAGGTTCCCCAGCTATAATGTATCAGTAGTGACCTGGGGCAGTAGGTGAAATAATTTTCCTAATAAGGCAAACACATATAATGTAACATGTGAGATTTGGAATGGGTGAAGGTGAAGTCTCCAATGTAGATGATGGCTGATATGCTAGTGGCAGAAAGCTATTCTTATGTCTTTCAGAAAATACAAGATTCTGGAGAGCAAAACTGAATCAGCACTAAAAACAACACTAGCTGTGAAAGAGGAGAAGATTGCAATGCTGGAAGCTCAAGTGAAGGACTCTCTGAACTTGAACCAGCAGTTACAGAAGGATCTAAATGTGGTAAGAGTTTAACTGAATTTTAATTGTTCACAATATGGTTCTGCACAGTCACATGCATTTTATTTTTTTTTTACTCAGCACGAACAAGTTATCTCTACTTCCCCCCCACACACACACTTCCCCAAAACATTTTTTTGATTGGACTGTTTTCTCTTGCCCCTTTCTATATAGTGGCACCTATTTCAGAAAAATTGTTGGGCTGGAGGCATGGCAGGAGTTTTTTTACTTAACTACTATTTGCAGTTCTTTGTTTTCCCGTGTTTTTTTCATTGCCATGGTTTTTCTGCCTTATTTAATGAAAGCGTAGGCTGAGGAAGACTGCAGTTGAAATATCTCACCTGAGAACAGTCTGTTTGTTAGGTGACAGTGAGCTTGAGTCAGAGCACCTGACGGGAGGCCAAGAGATGTGGATTCCTCCACCTGTCTGTGTCTCCGCTTCCCCATCTGTGAAGTGAGGGTAATGGTTGTTGAATCCCTTAAAGTCCCTACAGTGCAAGAGAGGAACTGGATATCCCATCATTATCAGTATAAAATCTCACTGTTAAATCAGCATTGAAGGTTGTTGCTTGTTGGCTTTGCAGGTAAAGAAGGACTTTGATGCACTTAAGCAGACTCAACAAGACGGACAGATTGCTCAGAAGTCACTGAGATATTCTGCAGAGAAACTCATTCCCAACCACCAAATGAATGAGAAATTGGAATCAGGGCACCGAGAAGCTACCATGGAGCTGCTGAAACTGAAGGACAGGGCAATTGAACTGGAAAGGAATGTAAGCCTTTTCCTGTTTCCTATTATCTCCCAGGAGTGGGCTGCTGAGAGCTGGATTTTTGAGCTTATAGGAATCTGATGGGTTTTCTGGAGCACATAAGTCTACCAAATTCCTTGGGTATCTCTTAGGACCGTATGGGACTTTAATGCCATATATGTCTTGTGTAACATCATTGCAGGGATTAATCCTGCGTATAACATCTGTCCTACCTTCATTTAATGCCGGGAAGATTTTGCTTTTGCAAAATTTTTTTCTGCTTTGTTGCAGAATGATCATCATTAATTGGTTCTCATCTTTGATAGGACTCCAAAGATCAGGACGGCTGTTTCATTTCTTCCTGTCACCCCTTCAATGCCATCTCTCTTTCAGAATGCAGCGCTGCATACTGAGAAGCAGCTGCTTAAAGAACAGCTGAAGCATTTGGAAACACAGAATGTCTCCTTCAACAATCAGATTCTGACACTACAGAAGCAAAACGTCTTCCTTCAGGAGCACAACACTGCCCTGCAGACGCAGACGGCCAAACTCCAGGTCAGGACAGCTTTGCATCTCTGTGCCAGGAGACTGGATTTGATTGTAGTACTATGGAGAAGATGACACCTAATAAGAAAATGTTTGTATTAATCTGCTGATGTAGTGATGTAAAGATGACACCGGTTGGTGAAACTTAGTTTGAGGTCTGAATTTCTCCAAGCTAGGAGGGAAATTGGCTCTGTAGCTAATGTCTGGTAGCTATCTTCATTAAGAAGGCAGTTATTTAGAGAGAAACTTTTGAAATCAGTACAGCAAAATCCACTTGTGTTGTTCCAGAAGCTGCATTTCTGGAATAAAAGATCTTTCCTCTTTATTCCAGTAATGCTATGCCTGTAAAAGAGCTTGGAGGAAATGGGAAGAGGACACAAGTCAGTTCCCAAGAGGAATTGTAGCAAAGAGTTCCAATCACAATTTTCATACTTTCAGACAAAATGTCAAAGTTGCTGGTGGAAAACAGATACTCTTAAACATTACGTTAATCTTGAAAAAATAAACTTAGCTTGAGAAAGAGAACAGTTTTAAAGGACAGTCTGAGAGAGTTGGGGTTGTTCAGCCTGGAGAAGAGAAGGCTCTGGGGAGACCTTCTAGCGGCCTTTCAGTGCTTAAAAGGGGTTACAGGAAAGGTGGGGAGGGACTCTTGATCAGGGAGCGTAGTGATAGGCAGAGGGGTACCAGTTTTAAGCTGAAAGAGGGTAAATTTAAATTAGATATAAGGAAGAAATTCTTCACTGTGAGGGTGGTGAGACACTGGCCCAGGGTGCCCAGAGCAGCTGTGGGTGCCCCCTCCCTGGAAGGGTTCCAGGCCAGGTTGGACGGGGCTGGGAGCCCCCTGGGCTGGGGGAAGGGGGCCCTGCCCGGGGCAGTGGGGGTGGAACTAGATGATCCTTAAGGTCCCTTCCAGCCCAAACCATTCTGTATGATTCTATGACAACATTGGATTAGATCTAATTTTTTTTGAATGTGAATTTCCCTTTTTAGATTTTCTCTTGCATGTTCACAGATTTTTATTTTTTTTTCTCTTTAATTTTTTCTCACCTGTAATTAAAGTATATAAGCAATGTATAAAATCAATGTATGACATATCTATTGAAATCAGACTTGTTAGGAGTGCTGCCCCATACACAGTGGTGTAGTTAATTTTGTTGAGAACTTAAGTTTTCATGTCTTATACAAAAACATGGAGTAGTTTTTGGCTTTGTACATGATTGTCAGAGATGCAATTGAGTTGTAAGTATTCCAGCTCATCTTGGTCTTCAGGCTCAAGAGCTTCTGATTAGCATGGCTTAATATGGTACATACTACCAACAATAATACCAAAATGATGTCAAGTTGTCCACAGATGTCTTAAGTCTACAAAACAATGGATGCATTCTTGTTTAACTCTATACAGATACAAGGTGTTACTACATGTTTGTTGTATGTACCAGTTGATGTAAATAACTACTGCTTGCTTATTATTTGAGAAACTTTAGGTAGAAAATTCAACCCTCAGCTCCCAGAGTGCTTCGCTGATGGCCCAGAATGCTTTACTCCAAAATCAGCAGACAGCTAAGGAGAATGAGAATGAAAATCTACTGAAACAGAAGGAGCAGTTGAAAGCTGAGTATGAGTCATTGCTTCAGGACCATGAACACCTTGCTTCACTGCATGAACGGCAGTCTGCAGAATATGAAATGCTAATAAACCAGCACAGCTGCCTGAAAACATTACACAAAAACCTGGATCTGGAGCACAAAGGTCTGGGTGAGAGGTATGGTCACTGCTCAGGGTGTAGTGTAGTCATATGTACCAATGTTACAATTTTATCTTTAAATATTAGTCTCCTGTTACAAATGGAAACTACCAAGTTGTTGCCCTAAAAACGTGTCTTCTCATTAGGAGATTAGATTAAAATATTTGCAAAGCTGTAGATTTTTAGACCTCTGAAGGTGGCAGACCATAGATGACTGATGATATTTAGCAAACATGGACTTGGGTGTTGGAGATGCTTTGTCAGAAATAGCTTAAATGCCTTTATTACATTTAAGGATCTGTGCTATGATAACATGCAACCTTAAGAAGATTCTCCCAGTTCTGCTGTGTGGGATATCTTTTCTTGTCATGCAGTAGAGTCTGCAAGTCATAGGTAATTAACCTATGTGTGAGTGGTATGTTGTCCTGGTTTGGGCTAAAATAGAGTGTCTTGAGAAATTTAAATCATTGCAGATTGCGTGTGGTGTCCACCTCATGACAGAGGAGGCTTTCTGAAGGAAGCCATATTAAGCTAGCTATGAGATAGTGATGCATTATTTATTTGTGAGAACTAGAAGAAATCTAAGGCTTTTGCTTCAGGCCTTTCAATTGAATTGTGAAATCGGAGTAATCCGTTTATAGTTTAGTCTCTAATCACTGTAATTTTCTGACAATTGTGCATGGATCAAACAATATATTTAATGTACTACTACATAAATGCCGCTCTGACTATCCCTCAAAACTTTTCTTACATAGTTTGGTGATTTTCCTCAAAACATGTGTCTTTAGGTTCAGTTTCTGTGCAAGAGCATGAGTCAGGTTCAGGGTCAACTCAGTGATGATCTTTGGGAGTAGACTGAAAACTGGTGCTGCACTCTTCTTTCCCAAAGACTTAAGGAGCTGGCAATACAACGTGTGGTAGATTTTGATAAAGTACAGAAATAAACCTATTGTGATTAAAATATCCACCAGGACTGTGTGGTAGGACAGCTGCTTGGCTGTCAACTAAATGAGCTGTAAGTGATTACACAGACACTGTTCCTGCTTACCAAGTCTCTTTTGGACTGATTAATGGTTCTTATTGGTTCAGGCTTTGCTTGAGATTATCACACTGAGGTGTGTTGAGGCAGTTTGCTGGGTTCTTTCTTCTCTTGGTAAGTACGAATTATTAACAAGTTCTAGCGTAGGGGAAAAGTGGTTTTCTAAAAATATAAGGTTATCTCTAGTGATAAGTGCTCTGATCACAGTTGTAAACATTAACAATGTGGACTATCTGTTACTGAGATGTGGCTGCCAGTGAGAGATGTTGCAGGGGAGCAGATGGTGGCCTTTTCTATGCTCAAAGCAGGTTGATTTTGGCAGCTTTTAAGAGTGCAGTATCCTCCTCAGCAGACCAGTTTCAAAAGGTGCTTATCAAGGTGATTTGTCCAAGGACAGCCTGTGACTCCATTTGACTGTCAGAAAAAAGAGAAAAGCCACTTTTTCTTTGTGTGTTTTGTTCTCCCTCCATCATGTGTTATGTGTGGCTTAGTTGGCTGATGGAGCAGAGGGGAGAAAGTTAGAAAAACAGCTGTGAGAAAACTGTTTTCTTCTGCCACTGAGGCATTTAGCTGCTGAGATGAAATATCTCACTTTCAACTTCAGCTGGAATGCACCACCTGCTAAATTTGCTCAGAGCAGACAAGAAGTTTGCTTGTGCAGTGTCTAAGAAACGGGTTTTGCTTGTCCCAACTCCAAGGTAATTGTTTTTTCTCAGTGACAGCACTGTAATCATAGTTCTGTTGCTTAAGGCATGATTGCACTCCTGCACAAACCTATGACTGCAGCTCGTCTAGAAAAATCCACAGCAACTTTAGTTAGCTTGTGGACTCCTAACAGTCTGTACAGCCAAGGTCCCCAAGGTTTGTGTAGTTCACTCTGATGCATTCTAACCACAGAATATTTCCTGCACCTGAACAAACTTCATTAAAACTCCCTTGGCTCTATCTGCGCAGTATTAGCATTGCAGTGGGGATTTAATAATAGGTTGCATGTAACTGCAGTGAAATGGCCTGTTATAGCCCAGCAAACCACAGGCCTGTGGGTTTGACTCTAGCAAGAAAAGGAGAGTTAGTATGTTAGGACCGTTTACCATTAATAGCAGTTTCTTGACTTTGCAATGTTTGACTGACCATCTCAGTGAACACAGAAAGGCTGGACTCTTTGGCTGCATTTTTTAAAATTGCTTTACCTATTACACATTGCTAAGGGGATGTAATAATTTACTAGCTACAATTGATTAGCAGATCCTTGAGCATTTCTTTGTGGCTTACTCTGGAGAAGTCTAATCCTGCAGAGACACTGGAAAAACTCATCTCACCGGAAAAACAGAATCCCTGCTGTAGAGGGTTACAATATTGCAGGGACTTGTATTATACTGGCTAGTAATTATTTTTCTGTGTTCCTTTTGCCACATGCTTTTTATCATAGCTGAGCATTTTTAAAGTGTTCAGTCACAAATACCTACCCACAGTATTTCTCCTAACAAAGCAGCAGAAAGTGTGAAAGTCAAAAGGACTAAAGAAGAATATGATTGTTCAATCCCAGGAATGGATGGCATCAGAGCCAAAACGGTTTTTATTTGCATCTATAAGAAAATACTTTTAAAACACCTCTGTCCAAGTGCCTGATGCTTAAAGAAGTAGAGTGTTGAATAGCCTACAGGATGGGTAACCTTGGCCCTGGTTGTAGAGTTTATCAGGTTGCACAAATCCTGCTCAAATGGTAGACTCCATGCTGAATCTGGATTACAAGAAAATTTTGCCTGGGGATATCATTAGGGCTCCAGAGATGCAGAATCACTTGCATTTTTGCAGACAGTCTCTTCTTTCTTAACTTTCACTAATTATCATGGGGAGCAGCTGTGGTCCACCTCAGGGGTTCCCATGCTCAAAAGCAGCACGTGGAGCTGGGCCAAGCTGGTAAAACTGGACCAGTATACTACTTCCCACTAAGTAGCCCTCTTTAAAAAAAGAGAGAGCTTGGATAAAAGTGAACAGTGTAGCCATATCATACAGAGATGGCAAAAGAATTCACAACACAGTTTCTGCAGAGGCAGCCATGGTAATCTCTGCCAAGGGACTGACTGTGGAGTTTGTCTTCTCAGGCTCTGGATTGGCATGCAGTCTGTCGTAAATCCTTTTTGGAGCTGGATGTGAAACCTTCCTCTGCTTTCAGGTTCTTCTCTTTGTTGTAGAGACATTGAATTTGAAATGTCCTGGAGCTGAATGGAGGAAGAAAACAAATAAATAAGGTTAATTAAACTCCACTGCTGTTACTGGGAACGAATAGCAAAAAGCAGCTTTTGTCAGGGAGAGACAGGTACTTCTCTGTGTGGCCCTTCAGTGGGCTGGAATTTGGGACAGGCTGTAATTTGACCCTGGGATGAAGGGAATGGTAGCCTGAAAGAAAAACAAGTTGGCAGGAGTCAATGTATTTGGTGCTGTCTGCTGCTTTTGTTTTTGTTTTGAAGGTTTTGTGACTGGTGGGTAACTGTGCTCTGCATTCATCTCTGCTGGGATGAGTCTCAGATAGATGAAGCTTGTTCTCTCTAGCTTTTTCAAGCAATGCTGCATCTTCCACCTAGTTGCTGTTTTCATATTGCTCTGAAGGATGTTCTTCTGTGACTGGCACAGGTGTATCTGCCCAAAGATGTTTTGGGACCATATCCTTTTATCACAGTCACAGAAAAATGTGTTGATGACACTTGACATTCACTGCACCACTTGTCCCCAGTGGCTTCTGCTGGTGTGTGTCTATGGGCACAGGCCCTGACAGAGGCCACCAGAAGGGGAAAAAAAAAACTATTCTGAGAACAGCTTGCTGTTTTGCAAAGTGGTCTCAAGCCACCTCATTCTTTGCAGCATTTTCCGAATGCAAGTGGTGTAGCTGCTCAGGGAGGCTGAGCCTGCCTAATCGATGCCTGTGCCAAGTGTCAGGGGAGTTGTTCCACACCTCTGTTACTTTAGTGTTCCAGAGATTGAAATTAAAGACATAGTTGATGGCGTCTGCCCTCTACCTCTGCCCAGCTCACCACCCTGAATGATCTATGAACACGTTGTATAAACCAAGTGACAAAGGAAGCCTGGATGTGAACACCGGTGTTGCTCTTGCTCACTAGTGAACAAGTAGAGCCACTCAAGCAGGTGGGTCAGCCCCTGCTTAAAGGTATTTTGCTGTCATCTCACTGATACTAGCCTCATCATCTGTCTGGAATATGCAGGGATCATTACCTGTGCATATAATCTAATATGCATTAGGTTGTTACCTCATAAACTGTTGCTCATTCCGCTGCTTCCTTGTTGCTCTTTGGCTGCTGCTTTCTGCTTTTTAGTCCGGTTTTTGAAACCTGCCACTGACAATTTTTTGTGAATTGGGATTCCAGTTTAATGATGTAGTTCCCACTCACTGTGGAGGCTCAAGTGCTTTTTACCAAATTATCTGGATCTGGAATTTAAATAAAGTTCTGGCAGTTGAATTCAGGTGTGCTTAAAAAAGGCATTTTTTTTCTAAAAGCCTCCCTGTTGACTTATGGACTAATCTGAGTTTCCCTGCATAGTGTGGAATTCTTCAGCCTTGGTAGATGTTTAACCACACAAATGTGTATGAAACTAAGCAGGCAGGAAAAACAAAAAAATCCTTTCTGGTCATTGTGGAATTATCTATTAAGAAACTTAAACTAGAGGAAGAAAAGTTGTTTAAAAGAAAGCTAAGAGTATGCTACTCCTCTTTTTGCAGATACAACAGTTTAATGAAACACAAGGCAGAATTGGAAGAGTTGGAAATAGTTTTAAAAACTGAGAGAGAGGTTCTGCAACAAGAGAGGAGATCAAATGCAATAACCACTGGGGAAAATCAGAAGCTGAGGGAGGAACTGGACAGGTATGGTTCCCTTGCTAAATTCTTGTATGTATCGTTAATCAGTCAATTATGCAAAACACACAGTTGTTTTGCTGTGTTATCTCTAGCTCCAGAATACCTTCATTCATGTGTCTGTTCATTTTTCTCAATTTCTGTGTTGTTAATTTGATCATTTTGTTTAACTCACTTAAGATTATCAGCTTCATGGACACTGTCAACAAATACTGTTACTCGGTGCTCCAAACATGGTCTGATCCTGACACTTTTGCTCATTCAAAATAAGCTTCCACATGTGGTTCAGTTCACAAGTGTTTCTGTAATGAGTTGTTTCCAAGCACTTGTCTTTAAGTAGAACTACAAATACCCCACACTCCCAATTATATCTAGAGTTGTGTGAAATGGTTCCTACCCAGTTTTTTTTTTCCTTAAGAACTGTATTATGTTTTTTACACAATATGATTCAGTTCTAGGAGTTACCACTGCTGTTTATTTTCTACTGTCCGGTGAAAGCTGCTATTTGTTAGTACTCTAAAGGGACGTGATTCTTGTTATTAAAAGTGGTCTTAATGATTCATATGATCACTGGTTAACTGTTAACTCACGTAAAAACCCCTTTTGTGAGCTAGCATCAAACTTCACATAATGCAGCAGTAAAGTGTACCCTGCCCCCAACCTGTATGCCTACTGGAGCGCTCTCCGTTATAACCAGTTCAGTGTCTCTGTTCATACTACAAAGGCATTTTGAGAATTAGGTTGGTACAAATAAGGAGCTAAGGTCATATCAAGTTAAAGCAATGTCAGATTGAATCATACTTTAAATCACATGTTAAGTTCAGTCATGGAAGTTTCATATGCTGTCCCAATTGTAATGTATTTTAGAACACTGAAGAGCTCTGCAAAGGAGGTCGTCTCAGTCTTGCCGTTTTTAACTCAGTTTCTCTAGGCAAAAGAAGATATTGCAAAATCTAGATTGTAATGCTGGCAGAGAGCAAGGCTTAGCTGATCTGTCAGCAGATACAGAACTTAATCTGTTTTGTTAATCTGTTTATTTAATTCTGCACCTTCATGATCTGTAGACATTTTTAGGTTCACCAAAAGCTATAAAAGAATGTCACAGTAACATCTTACTACGTTACAGTGGTTCACAGTTCAGGACACTTTAATGCTTATATTTCATGCATCAGGAAAAAAATCCTGTGAGTATTCTTTATTTGTGCCAAACAGAACTGCCTTTATATCCTAATACTCTTAAATACACCGTGCCTCAGAAACTTGTGGCATGTTTCTTGCACATTGAGGAAATAGCAGTTTTATGTTTTTATCTATTTTGCTTTCAGCTCTTTTGTAGATTTGAAATATTTTATAATGCTATTATTACTTTTGTAATAAAATTTTATTATATGCTTAGAATAAAAATGTCTTTAGGAGTTAGTCTCTGGACCTCAGTGTTTGATTTTGTAACAGCTGCACACTGATGGTGCGGTCTTTGAATGTGAGGTACTTTCTATGAAGTATCCTTCATAAGCCTGCTGGCTTCTTCGTGTTTAGGGTGAATTTCTTGCACAACCAACTGAAGACAGAGTATGAAGGGCTGCATTCACACACTAAAGAGCTGAAAACTTCCTTGAACAACTCTCAGCTGGAGCTGAATCGTTGGCAGGCTCGCTATGATGAGCTGAAAGAACAGCACCAGTCCATGGATATCTCTCTGACCAAGCTGGATAACCACTGTGAGGTGAGTAGCTGCACGTGGATATGCTGCTGTGTTTCTGTTAGAGAGCTAACCTTCATCGTGTGAAGTTTTTGGCCCACTGTATATAGAAGGTAAAGCTACGTGGTCATAACACCCCCATCTACTTTGAAGTTTATCGATTTGTATCCAGGGCTGCTATGCTGTTGTGTTAGCTTGGTTATGGTGCACTTCCAGGGAAGCCAGATGCAGAGGAGAGATTAATCTATCTTGTTTAATAGCTGCTGTCCCGTCTAAAGGGAAATCTGGAAGAAGAAAACCATCATCTCCTGAGTCAGATTCAGATGCTGAGCCAGCAGAATCAGATGTTACTGGAGCAGAACATGGAGAACAAAGAGCAGTATCATGAAGAACAGAAACAGTACATGTAAGAACCTAGAGATTTGAATCTTGAAACCTAAAAATGTCAAACACAGAATACAAATAATCTGTCAGGAGTAGAAGGAGACAGGGGAATGATAGGTCTACTTGATATCTGGCTAGAAAGGGGGATGTTTAGGAGGAGATATATGTAATGGGGAGAAGCTACAAAATTTCTTTGCATTTCTTTATCACAAAGGAGTGTTCAGGAGACACCTGGACAAGCACAGCTCTTTTCAAATAGTATAGATGAACCAGTGTGGAAAACTTAGTTATAAAAGATGGAACACTAAACCCAGTGGTACTTCTCAAAAGTTTCTGAAGAGCTTGTAAAACAGCTCAGTTGCAACAAAAATTTAGCCTTATGAGATTTATTTTATATTTAGATTCCTGAACAATAGCAAATATTCATCCTCTTCTAGTTTTTGTCATTTGCATTATAAAAAATACTTCCTTTGATGTTATTTTTAAGGATTCAAGTGTTAACATAAACTGCTGCGTTCCCTGTGCATAGGGTGGCATGCTTCAGTGAGATATGCCCCGTTTCAACATATTGTACGTTTACAATGAATCTTGTTCTCACTGTAGTGAATTTCTCTTATAGGTGTGAAAGAAGGAAGGAAAGTGTTCTTAATCCCAAGAATTTTAGTCTAAGCACCTCAGGATGATGTGGGAGTTACTGAGTTTTGTTTCAGTACCGGATTATATGGTTGGAATGTTAGAAATTATTTGCTGAAATTGGCTGAATACAGTTCAAATATACACTAGGCGTTTTTATCCAGATGTCTGACAGTTCTGTGATGGAGGTTCATTAGACCTAGTACTTGAATGAAAAAAAGATTTGCTAACATCCGTTGTGCAAGGCAATAAAATAATGAGTAAAAAAAAAAAATAGTAAGAGTACATGGCACTGCTGAAAGTGATTTGACACTGCTCACAGGAGACCAAAGTAATCTTAAAAAGATCAAACATCATCCTCTAGTTACAACAGAGTAAGCAGAACAGGAATAAAATATCACACAGTTATCACACAGACAAGAAGTTTAAACTATTTTAAGAATCTTAACCCATGAATAATTGTCAGTGATCTGTGAATAAAAATGAACAAATTTTCAAAAAAAAACCAAAATTAGATTAATCTTAACACCCTCCAAGCAAACACTGCCAGAGTTCTTAGTGAGTAATCTGGCACCAATCTACTATTGTTCTTTCACCTTTCATGCTTACTGCACAAAAGTCACCCATCAACAAGTTTGGCAGGCTTTTGCATTTGCCCTCTCTAAACAGACAGTGGATGAGCTCAGTAGGTTTCTGGAGGTTATGCGACAAGAAGATATTTCAGTCTCTTTCCTCTTTTGGTGGCTTTTGGACTTCAATTTTTTGATTATGCTTAATTTCATACAGATAGTTCAGAATATGTTTTTCCCCCCTCACAGTGACAAATTGAATGCCTTAAGGAGACACAAGGAAAAACTTGAAGAGAAGATAATGGATCAATACAAGTTCTATGATCCTACTCCAAAAAAGTAAGTCCTCTATGGGTTCAGCTCTGCTATTGTGATACAGATTTGTGAGGGTGAAAAAGAGCTCTCCATAACTGGAGATAACAGAAATTTCATCTGAAATAAGGACAGTGTCACCTTCAATTCTCTCTTCACTGTCACTCCACAAGTAAAGCAGCAGGTTGTGTTAATAAAGAGCACGGTACCTCATGTGGAGCCCTCTGTTTTAATACTGGAATCTGAAAAAGTATTAATTGGAAAAGAGACACTTTGATGAATATTGTATTGTCCCTATCAGGGGGGAGGGAACCCCAATATGGCGAGTAAACAGCAGTAGGAGCTTCCAGAGCTGTTCTTTCAAAGGGGATAAGTAGTCTGTCAGAAAAGACTTAAAAAAATTGTATTAAGAACAACAAAAAAGAGCCAGGCTAATTCCACCACACACAGTTCTGACTTGATAGCCTTAGCAAAGAGAGGGAGTAATCTTTAAAGCAGTTTTCTTTCCTTCTCAGTCTGTTCCTCTAGTAGAGTTTTTCACACTGTTAAAATGTGGGTCCATATGTGTAGTTTAGGTTTCTAGAAGAGGGAACGGTTGTCTTTCTCACATCTCTCATGCTGAAGAAATATTTCTGAAAAATAATTTTGAGTTTGGGAGAGAAATGGATCTTAAGCTGTGAAATTTATGCTGTGTCTTTCCAACCAATTCATGACAGTAAATAAATAATGTAGGATGGCTTGAGCATGGATGTAAACTTCTCTGGGGAGTATTTCTTGTAGCATTTTATGAATCCCATTCACAAAACCTACTTTTTCAGGAAAAACCACTGGATTGGAGCCAGAGCCTTAGTCAAACTAATCAAGCCAAAGAAGGAGACTACAAGGGAGCGGTTGAAACCAGCAGCAGAAAGCCCTCCATGGCATTCTGAATCCCCCGAGACGGTAAATTCTCCATCTGCCTCCCAAAAACTGAAACATCAACAAGAGACTCAGGATAATACCTCTCAAGGGTCAAACTCTGTGGAAGAGAGAGAGAACCCTGGGGGTTCTTCAAACAAAGGTAAGGAATGCCCAGCCTAGATTCATGAGTATTTTTTTAAAATATTTAAAAAATATTTTTTAAAGTTTTAATATATGGGATATGGTAGTACTCCACATTATGTGTTATATCCTGGTTTTTAGTAAATTAAAAGTTTTAGTAAGCAAGAAAACCGCTAAACTAAAAATCTGAGTAAACTAGAAGGTGGCGGGTTTGTGTTTGGTTTTGGTTTTAATTTAGTTTGTTCCTTTTATCTACTTCTCCCTTCAGCTTTTGTATACAGTTTCTCGGTTTGCTTGAGTGTATTGCATGTTACTGAATAAGTTGGTGGAAATACTTCATTTACTGGGGTTTTGCAACAAAGCAGGTTAAAGTTGGACCATGTAATGTTATGATCCATTAGCAACTATTCTTCAAATGAAGTTGGCTCCAAATGGGTCTTACAGCCACTGCCAGGAGATGGCGCACATGCAAAAGAAATTACAGAAAATGCTAATTGTGTGTAATCTAATTATTTTGGAGAATGATACTGTTTTGACTTTGAATCAAACTAAGATTGTAATGTAAAATTATTTTTTTGAACACTAAAGTGAACATAAGGAATATGGAATGATTTGTTTTTCTGTTTAGTTAATTCATACAGTACGTTAAGCATCTTAATTATGGGAAATTTAAAAGAAAGTTCCTCAAAATAAATACTCTGTGGTCTTTATTAAAGATAATATATATCCCAAGCTTTGTTTATTCTACTGAGATCCCTTCTGTCAGCTTCTATATATAGATCATTGTCCTTCAGAAATACTTTTCAAGAAGCAGTTTAGAAATTAATCCTTGAGTCATAATTCCTGTCTTCCCACTGTGGAGTGTGGGGAACAGACTGGGGGAGCAGCTGAGAAAGGGTAGAACTGTTGTTATAAACTACTGCAAGTGTCTGGCTGGCTGAAGTTTTTGTCTTGATTGGGTTTTATATTTTCCTTTCTCCACTCTAATTCTTTGAGGTCATTGATTCACTTAAAATAAATATGCATGTCTTGGATGATTCATGTGATTCCAGGAGATGTTAAGTGTTTAACATGCATCCAAAGTTCAACCTGGGAATTTGGACTTGGATTTCCGCAGAACAGGGCCTTCGTGGGGTGCCAGGGATAACCCAGAAAGCCTCTGGTTATTCATTCTTTTTGATGTTACATGGAACACGCTTACGTTGAGATGAGCATCCGTACTAAAACCTAGAAGACACCTAGGAATTTTGAGTATATTATCACCAAGTAACATGCACATTTATTTGATTTTAGTTTATTAAATTAAAACATTTTGGGTGATCTAACATTAATTTCTTAATGGACTTGCTTATATTTTATGTATATGCATTAATCTATGCATTAATCTGAGTCAGATTAACTACGTGTTAATCAGTCCTCCAAATATATGTGTTAGTCTTTGTTTAGCCTTTTTTGTTTTTACTGGTTGTGTAGTCATTACTCTGTTTTAAGACACTTTAAGTTTTATTTACAAGGTTTTCTTTACTTTTTTTTCTTCTTCTTTTTGGGATACCTGGGTGATAACAATTTAGCTGCGCAGCGCAAAAAGATTGCCTTTTTGAGAAGCAAAATCAAGGATAAAGAAAAGTCTCCTAAGTCTCCATCGAATCATCAGTCTCTCTCTAATCGGCTCCGGTTCTGGTCTTCTTCCGACACCCCATCCTCTCCTAATGAACCTCTTTCTTTCCCGGAATTGGGAGATTTCTAACACCTTCTCTTTAGCGTTAATCTTCATTTATTTCTGACAAATATTTAAAAAAAAAAAAAAAATCCCACATGCCTTAAAAGAACACACACCTTAATAGAAACACTCAGCATGTCTTGACAATACTCTAAATACAAGCACAGATTAGTGAATATGGACTTAAGTTTTCCTCTAGAAGATGAATCACTATTGCACACTGTGGATCATTTCTTCAATGCAGCACATTTTTAGGGGACCTCATGGCATACAGTTTGCGTATGTATACTGGCTGCGGCGCATGTTGTAAGTAAGTGAAGTTGCTATGCGCTTCGCTGTTTTCTTGCAATCACATACTTGCATCTTGTCCAGTTGAAATGCTGAACTGATTTGCTGTTGCTATGCTTTCTACAATGTTGCAGTTCTACTAAAATACAAATCAAAAATATAAGCAGTCTCAAATCCTGGATACTTTTCCAATATTCTGTACCACTAAATGCTAAAAATGGCAGGTTTTTTAACATCTTTGTTTCCTTTTAAATACTCTAGTTTTGAATATAGAGTGGAAGCTACTGGCAAAATTATTCTCCACAAAGTGTCTTGACGTTTGCATTCAAACCTGATGTTTAGCAAGGATTTACACTTCCAGCTATGAAAATTCATCTTGAATTGAGCTAAAGTTTCAGTTTCTGCTGCTTCATTTTTGACAGATTTTTTTGGAAGAAGAAAGTAGATTTGTTTTCTTAAGACTGGGAATAACCTTCCTCATGGGTCCATTTCCCAGAATTCTTATGGCCTGATATTCATGACCTGTTGGCTTCTGAAATGAAATGTGTGGGTCCAGTTCCCACTCTGTGTTAGAGAACGTTGCGCAGCGTGGGCAGTACGTTATGGGGAGCTCATCAGAGAGGCCAAAAGATCTCCTTTCTCTGAGAATTGACCCTCCGTGGCACAGCCAGGGACGCTGGCACAGCAGCCTGTTGCTGACCGTTTTGGGATTTGTAGAGAACGTCTGCCTCCAGGGCAATTAATTATTCTGGCATCTATGGAAGGTGTGAAGTGCATCTACACGGTCAATTGGAAATACAGATTTGCACGCCAAGCTTCAGCCAGTAATTGCCCCCGCAGGCGTGCCCTGGGAGGAAGTGCCAGCCCTCTGCTCTGGAGCCCACACAGACAGTGGGAGAAAACACTGTTTCTGAAGTCAGATTCCAGGGGTCATCTAAGCTGACAATAATTTCGTCCATTCCTCTTTTTGCTGCTGCTCAGTGCTCTGAACTAACTGTCTGTCCATTGTCTCTGTGAGTTTTTTATTTTAACCACTGCACGCTGCTGTGTTTTGATCATTTAGTGTTACTATCAGTTAAGCAAGTACTCCATAGAAATACATGGAAAACTAGAATCTTTCATCTCATTAAGGGTGTTTCCTATAGTAAATTCTTTAAATTTTGTTCTATTTTATGTGCACCTACATTCACATTACAAGAAATGGATTAACCTGCCTCATCACTAGGAAAGATGTCTTCAGCTTTCTGAATCTAAATAATACTCTAGCAGGTAGTTTCTGTTGTTATGCTAAGAACCCAGGAATTCCACTTAAAAATCATTGCACCAGAGCATCATAAGAACAGCAGAGTTTTAACTTTGTAGAGACTGAGCTCTTGCCCCACAGCAAAGATCTAAACCTGAAGGCAATTAGCTTACTGTGCGGATCATGCTAGATAAGTCCCAAATCAGCATTATTTCTTTTTGAATAAGAGCGTGACTACTGTCACTCTTTCCTTATTCTATTTTATTACTGAAGTAAGTGCTTATAAAATGTACCTGCAAGGAATAAGGTTGTGGGAATTTCACACCTCACTTATCTTTTCTGCATTCATGACTTTGCTCCTTGTCTTCCTCCTTTCACAGTAATTGTTGCATGTATAATATCAACCCGCCCACTGGCACTAAGCAGCCCTTGTCACTCCCACACTTTACAGAGAGCACACACGATTGAAAAACTGGTGGCAGAAATTTCCTCTCCAATACTGAACTGTTTATGGAAAAGCTTGCAAAACTAGCGCCTCTGTTGTGCGGTTTCTTTGTGCCTGCTTGTCATGTTTGTATGGGCAGATAAATACAAATCTCCTAATGCTGTTTTTCATTGACTCGTATTCATTTACCTCTCTCCCCCTCAGTGCTAATGGACCTAAAGCAAAAGAGGACTTGCCATCACGGAGGCAGCAATGATAATGTTGAAATCTCAGCAGACTCTGCAACAAAGCACTACTGTGTGGAACTGGGTCCCAGGACTTACTCAACTTCAGCTATTCATCTGCACTCTTCCACCCCCATCCCCAGGCTCCAAAACAGACCAAAAGGTGTGCAGTGCATTTGATGTACCAGCTGTTAGTACAAGTCAGTCTACTTTGTAGTTCCTGCTTGGGTGAAACATGGCTTCTACTGGCGTTCAAGTACAAAACCAGAGCACTAGTGTTTTCACTCCTACTTTATCTGCTTAGTGGTTTAATTGATCAGATGCAGGGTTTCCTCACTCTTGTAATGTCATCAACTCGACAGACCACATTTGGATGTCAGTTCTCCCGTGGTTCCCTGCCCAGTGATTCCCAGGAGTGAAGATGGCTGCTCCTTCAGTTTTGGCTCTGTAAAAGCCTCTTGATCAACTCAGACCTCTACACTGCTAGAATGCGTTGGAGACTGACCCAAAGGATTAATGTTCCTGTGTTTAATATTGCCTTTAAAGTTTTCTGTTCTTTTCAGGCTATAATTCAGAAGATAATCTATGTGAACAGTCCCCTGAGGTAGAGTTTGCAAGCACCAGACAGCACGGTAAGCTTGTAGCATATATGAGCGCTCTGAACATTAAGACTTGTTTCTTTGCATCCACATGAACCATCCTGGAGCATTTTAGTTAAATTAACATGATAGAACGAGATGTAGTAATGCAACACCATTTTGGGAATGTGGGTCTAAGTACTTCTATTTTTCTATTGGGAAGCTTTTAATGGACGTTTTCCCAAAATAAATATTCAAAAGCAGTGCTGACATTGAGACAAGTTCTCTTGCCCCAGCCACAGACCCGTTAATGCACGTCCTACAGATTTGTTGCTGATTTTTCTGGACAATCTTCAGTTCCTTCCTTAAGAGAGTGAATCAGCAATAAAAAAAAATAGGGGTGGGGGGTGTGGATACGTGGCAGGAACACTGGTGCAGCATCAGCACTGCCTGCTTAGAGATTTGTGGAAGACTTAATTTGCTGGTTGGTTACCAGCTCCTTCCAAAGAAACAAACTGAGAAAGAGACAGCAGCTTATTGTT
This sequence comes from Tyto alba, assembly GCF_018691265.1. Lineage (NCBI taxonomy): Eukaryota > Metazoa > Chordata > Aves > Strigiformes > Tytonidae > Tyto > Tyto alba. The sequence continues at coordinate 30,757,263 of NW_024881280.1, read as the reverse complement.
GAACTTCTTCAGTATTTACATTACTTTGTTTATAGATCCTGTTAAAACAAAACCCAGAACCTATTTCTTTGTGTGAAAAAATAAGTGAGAAAAACAAGATGGATCCTGAACAGCTTGACTTGAAAAATGAAAATGGTTTCTACTCTGTCCAGACTTTGGCATCCTGTGTATATTACACTGTTAATGTTTTCAGAGTGACTTGGTTGCACAGGTCCTATTTTCAGAAGGCAGACTGTAGCCAAGTCTTTTAGAGAATCAGAGGAACTTAAGATCGGTTTGTTCAATGCATGTTTTGTGTTTTTCAGTGTCCAAGCCAAACAGTTTAGAGAGCAGCAGGAACGCTTCCAGCAGCAGTTCACCTCTCAATTTGAAAGGTAAAGCTTTTACAGCTGAGTTCTGACAAACAGAAAGTGAAATTCCATGAAACTGTGTGCAAAATGCCGTTTTCCTTCCAGTTAAATTTGAAGACTGTTGTTTTGAAATCGTAATGATTATGCAATCTGGATGTGGCTGTCTTGGGAATCAAAATTGCTGGCAAGAAGTGTTTTTCTAAGACTGGTTCTGGCAAGGGGTGGATTTTAAGGCAGGCAGTCTAGTTTTGCTTCAGTCTGACTGGCATCATATTGTGGAATGTATCAGGCCACTCTCAGACTCCTTTTACAATAACAGGTCTCTGGTGTTCTTACTCAGTATACAGCTTGTGTATGGAATCAGGGTGCTCTGGAGGTTTGCTTTTGCTGAAATTGTGCATCCTTGAAGGATGCCAGGTGACCTGGCAGTGTGGAAAAATCCACTTTCTGCTGAGGTTGGCTCTCGGATCACTCACAGCCAAGACTGGGAGATCTTCCAGTGACACAGAGGTGGTAAAGATGTCCCTTGCTATCTGTGTTATTCCTATTCTTTGGACGAGTAATTGTGATTGTTTAACACAGGGGCTCAAAATATGTACTGTAAGTCCTGATGTTTTAAAGTCCTGACTGTCTTGAGTTCTGTGGGAAAACAAAGTAAGGTCAAAGATGCCATCTAGACCATGTGGAAGTGGCACTGGATAATAAAGTTCCTACCTTGGTGAGAAATCTGCTGAAATGAGGGAAGAGCAGTGTCTTTAATGATATTTATGCTTCTCCTCAGGTTCCTTAGATCATATCCATGGTAGGACCGAGAGTCTCAGCAGTGAAGATGCGGTGCCAAGCAGAGAGGCACCAGCCTTGCTCCGAGACACCTACCCCTTTCACTCTGCTTCTGCCGTCTTAAGCCCTAGCAGCAGGCATGAGTCATCTTCTCACAGGAATGGTTTGATCTCTTACGATGTGCCTCAGAAGAGTACTCCATCCCAGTCTTACACAGGCAGGCAGCGATCTGCCTCACCTGGCAGCGAGATGGTAACTTTGGAAGAGTTCTTGGAAGAGAGCAACAGGCTGCCCCCACCAAGTGTAAGTCAATAGAGCTAGATAGCCCATCTCGCACGTCAAAAAACTGTTCAAAGCTGATTCAGGGGAATGAAGACAGGGGAACGAGGAAGGACAAGAAGATCCTTGTGCACATGTGTGGAACTTGCAGAGAACTATCAAATCTTGCAAAAAGAATGAAATAGTTCCAACAACTAAGGCAAAATTAACTTTCACGCAGCACTCTGCTAATTTTTCTGGTGTATCAGCTGTGGCAAGTCAGGTGCAGATAATTCACTGCAAGTACTATGTATTGGACTGCTGGGGCTTTTTAATATCAAACACTTGTAGTCAAGGTTTCATATTATATCATCAGTTTCAGGTCCAGGAATTTTTATTTGTGAACTGTTAAGTTTTCTGTGGAATTTTCAGATGCTAAATCTGTAATTAGAAATGAAACCTAACAGTAGTTTTCAATTGAATTGCAAAATATGCAGTTGTTAAAACCATCTCCTAATCTGAAAATACCATCAGTGCATTTGAGAGAGAATATTTTTCTTGCCTAAGGAAGTTCTCAATGCTTTCACCGTGCTGCCTGTTCATGTGCTGACTGGACTGTTCTGTTGGTTCAGTGACTGCAAGAATACGCCACACACTGAAGTGCTTTGTTAGAAATGAACTGTTTGTTTTCTAGATGGCATTTGCCTTTTACAGTAGTGAGGCGGTGCAGTATCAAGCATCTTAATATCTTAAGAACAATTCACTGATAGCATAAGTGAACAGATGTTTCTGTTTCATGAATGCCTTGGTAACAGCATTGAAATCAACAGAGCTGTACCATTTTATGGCATCAGTAAATCCTGGTCCTTGAATTTTCAGAGCAATATTTAAATATACCTCCTATTCCCTCATTATCCTAAATACAGTTCTTAGATTTAGAGATGTTTAAAATTTTATTTTTGTGTGTGTCTGTAACTACCTGACCATGTTTCCATTTTCATTCTTTCTGTCATCCTTGTTCCTTTCCAGCGTCGGCGCAGTTTAAATGAGAGTGAAATGATTTCATTGCACCAATTTCTGTTAGAAGCTGATGCACTGTATCCCTCTTGCTACTCCCTATGTCCTTCCCTCCGTCAGAAACCTTCGCAGTCACTCGAATCGGTCCTCAGTCATTCATGTCTCGACAGCGTGAGGCACAGAACAGGCAGGGGAAATAGGAGATCTACTTCACTGTATATCCCCAGGGTATCCGTTGTTCTTGCTATGAAGGCAACAGCTCCCAACTTACCACAGCTTTGCTAGCATTATTAATACCTATAGAAACATACTTGTAACTCTTAGCTGTTATTTTAAAGGCTGCCAGATCACCTGCATTAATTGCTCATAAAGTATTTCTAGTGCTTGTTCATAAACGTGTATGTTTTTGGAGGACTAGTCATTCTGTAATGTTAATGTGCGTAACAGAAGTTTAAAGTGAAGTTTAAAATAACGCTAACGCTTTAACATTTAGTTGAGCATAGAAATCTTCCCACTGCACTATTACCATTGATGGTGTTCACTTCTAGCAAACGAATTTTGTGACTGGAAGAAACATTTGGAACACTAGTGAAATTATATATTAAGCTTTAACAGATTCTCTAGAGAAAAGTAAAGAAATCATTTCCATGAGCACATTTTTCGTGAAGACAGCATGTTCCTTAACTACTCTGAGCATGCCTCGTACTAATTGTCCAATGGCAGCTGATCAAATATCACTGTTTTTGAATTGCATGGACCACCCCCATGAAAAATTCATCATATATTTTCTTTTACTGCCAGGTTAATTGTCTGACTTGAAATTTGCGCGTTAATTGTGGGCAAGCCATAATTTCTCCATATTTGTAATGAATTGTTTTACATTTTGTTATATTGTACCTGCAGATTTTAACAAGTATATTATATTGACCGGGAGAGGTGAGCAAAATCAATGGAGAAGCAATGAAACTTTCTTGTCATGCCAGCACACCTCCCCAGGGTATTCTCTCCTGTTGTATCCCTGAAGTCACAGTAGAGTGTTATCCAGATGAACTGTATTCTGGAAGATGACAGACAATAATTGATATCTGCTGATCCCAATGGCTGTCATTAATATGATAGTGATGTTACAGTGAGAGTGGCTGATGTGAAAGGAAGCAAAACAGCTGCTGCCCAGGTTGTGAGCAAGATGAATTTTTTAAATTTAAGACAATTAATCTGGCAAACCAGGCTGTCATGTTCTAATTATGATGAGCATGTTCCTCTTTTATTTGGATTTAAACCCACTGTAAATATTTACATCTTTTGTTCCCCACTTGAAACATAAAATCTATAGTTGTATTTGGGTTGAATTAAGTGGGAAGATTATCTGAGCACAAAGCTCTGCATGATTCTTTAAACAAAAAGTGTTGTCATTAATGTTGCATGTGCATATTTTCTCACACCAGGACACCTCCAGTAACAGAGATGACTTGCTCAGCGATTATTTCAGGAAAGCAAATGAGCCTTCAGCTACTGGGAACGTGCTGGTTCAGCCATCTAGAAAGGAGGCTGCTAAGATGCCCACTAATCTTGCTGCTCCAGCTGTAAAGATGGCCGTCACCAATGAAGAAGGAAGGATGGCTAAGCCTGGAAATTACATGAAGCCAAACCTCAGACAAGTCGAACCTGAGCCTCTGGCAAACTCCCAGGGATCCCTTAAGCTTCCTCACACACCACAGCACCAGTCTGCCAGCGGGATGCGGCAGATGGCACAGCCTCAGCAGCCTGGAACCGTGAGCAGGAGGAGTACCTCACTGAGCAGGGCATTTAGCTTAGCCTCTGCAGACCTCCTCAGAGCCACCGGCCCGGAGACGTACAGGCAGGAGAGCCCTCAGAAGTCAGCTGCAGACCTGCGTGGGGGCAAGGATGCTGTCAGTCAGACCGCAAGAGTTTCTGTGCCAACAAGCTCCCAGGCAACCTTAAGAGAGAGGCCACAGTCTGCAAAGGTGGCAGGTTCCTTGCAAGGTGTCGATTCCCGCTGCCGGCAGCTTGACGCAAGGCGCCTTTCTCTGGCCCCACCGAAGGATGAGAGGCCGCTCTCCTTCCATCAGTTCTCTGCCTCACCGACTGCATCCACCAGCAATCTGAACGTGCAGCAACAGGAGCGTGTGAACCCTGGGCAACACTACTCACCTGCATCGCACACTAAAATCAAGCCCAAGCCAGCTCCTCGTACTGGCGAGGTGGCTGCAGTGGCTCCTGCCAGAGCTGTTTCCAGCAGCACTGAGGGAAATATTTCCCTAGGGCAAGGCCAGGGTGATGCCCTCCTTACCAAGTGCCAGGGTAAGCTGCCAGAAGGCAGTGCTGGGGCTGTGGAGGAGCCCATGAGAGGAAGCAGCTCCAACAGCACTCCTGGGTCTCCGGACCCGCAGGGGGATCAGCAGACAGTTTGGTATGAGTATGGGTGTGTGTAACCCATGCGTGCAGCTAGTAGTATGCACGTTTGGCACGGCTGACATCCAGGTAGCACTTGGCTAGACACTGTGCCAGATCTTAACAGGCATCACCTGCATGCTGCTCTGAGTGTTCTCTGGGTACTGTTTTCTGGTTGGACAAAATGTGATTAAGAGAAGCAAGGAGCAAAACCCCAGACCTTCTTTTGACACTGTTGTGCCTAAAACAAAGTGGAAGCCTGACCTAGTCTCACAGCAGGCTTGGCACCTGATTGTCACAGGTGCTGAGCATTCCCAAACTCCAGGAGAAGCTTAGCAGGGTCCTCTGTTGTTGCTGCACTGTGCACCCCTTCTACCTGCATTAAAGAAGTTTCACAGGTCATGTGTGTATGCTGAACCCAGCCCTCCATTGATAAATAACTTAACCATACCGAAAAGGTCATGTAAAAGCCAAACTTCTCCCCCAAAGACAGAACCAGACACTTGGCTTAAGTAGCTTAAAGAGAAAGCGGAAGAGTAAAAGTGTGTGGCTTTAGCCATGGATCTGTTAAAATCAATTGTTCTTGCCTCAGCCACATTTTATAGAGGTAACATGTAGACTTCACGGGGCACATCTTAACCTTCTCCGCTGGGACTGTGTAAACACAGAGAGGCCAGTGTAATTACCCTGCTGCCTTCACTATAGCTGCAGCTCAGTGGATCCTTGACTCTGCAAGCCAAGTGGTGCTGCCTTTTGAAAATTGCTTTATCTTTTATACAAACACTGGAACTAATGCAGCCTTTCAGGGTAGATGCCATTTCAGTTGCAAAGGTGGCATCTCATGTACAAAAGTGTCTTGTAAGTATGTATATAAGAAGCTCGAGTATTGTATAGGAATGCCGTGTAAATTGTATTATTACATCCTTTTGTGCGTGACAGCCCACATCGTAAGTAATATGTGGGATTTTGTCTCTTAGAAATCCTTGATTATGTCTCCAAGGTCTTTGCTTAGTATAGAAAGCAAAGTAATTTTGTATACATGTGAAAGAAATCTACTTTAAAAAAATCTATTTATGTGCAAAGAAGTTCCTTGTATGTTACTGTTCAGAGTGTCATCAGCTGCTTATGTATATATGATCAAATGTGTATCTTTAATTCTATTTCATGTTTGTAAAGCTGTTTTTCTTGCAATAGACTAAATCCTTACAAAAAATAATACTTGTTTTGTTGGTTCTGATTTAATGTAGTAAAAGCTAAAAGTGATTCAGCTGAGGATGTTTTTGTTATCTAGTATGTAGTAATCCCATTCTGGAAACTACAAAATTGTTTATAATAAAGATTAAAATAAAGTAGATGGATGTTGTACGTATTTTTCTTTTTTTTCTTGGAGAAAAAAAAAAAAAAAACGTGATTCATGGTGCTGGATGGAGATCTGTCTGCAGTAGCTTTGTGTAAGCCCTGTGTTGATTTGCATCTCTGTGTGGCAGAGTTGCATTTGGTTTTATAATGTTGCCACAGAAGGCGTATCAGAAATCTTTCCATTTGATTGTAACCTTCTTACTGAAGATTTTTAGAGGATTGATCATGCAGATTAGGTGACTTCCAGGTCACTGTAGAATCAGACCATTAGATTTTTATTCCTCTCTGACCACTTCAGACAGTGCCAAGCATGCTGTCAGTTTTGACCAGGCTTGCATCTTGTGCAATCTGTTTCATGCTTAACGCTCAGGATGCCTTACAAAAGTGAGAAATTATTCATCTTTGAGCATGAAGAGAATGACAAAAGGAATTTTCTGCCTTCTCTGCTATTTTAATTGCAAACCATAGTTTTGTAGCAATTTTTAAATTATGTGCTATACAGCAGTTCTAGAACATACTGTGTTTTTGGTAAACTGAAATTCTTCTTCCAGAAATTTCCTCTCAACATTGATTCTTGGGGAGATCACTTAAGGTGAAAGAGGGGTGTTTCTCCCTTGTTTCAGCTGCTCTTTGAAGGCATGTGCTTGATTACCCTGCAGGCAGGACTGCTGAGGAATTGATCTGTGAGTTGTCAATGTAGATCTGCTTTTGCTATAAAGACTTGCCCAGTCACTTACACCTTAGTTGTTGTTTTTTGAGTTATTTACAATTATTTTCTTTCTCATTTTTAGTCACTTTGAATAAGAATGTACTTACATCGTTGCTTTCAAGTATGGGATAATTTAAAATACAGATGTTACAACATGAAACAGCAGTTGAAGCACACGATGCTGTGGTGCTTGGGCCTTCCTGAGAACATTAAGGAAAATTTTGGTATAGGTGCCCGTCCTGCTGCGACAGGTGCAGTCATTTTGCAGTCTGCTCAATTTGCTCATTGTTTTCAACTCGTCTTTAATAGACGTGGGGGCTCCCAGGTGAGCGTGCTCCTGCTGTGTGCTTCACCACCGGGTAAGAAATGGGGTGGGCGGGAGAACAAGGCCTGCCCGCAGCTCCGGTGCTGCTACTCTTTGCCTTTTCTGGGGTGCCCCGAGCAGCCATCGTTAGGACAAACGGATGTTTTGTGTCAAAGCTAACACGGGAGAGAAGTCAGTCGCGTTTCAAGAGAGGAAGTTATCTGCAAATCTTCCTGCTGCTGGGCAGGTAGAGCTGCCGCCAGGCGCCGGCTTGCGTGAGGGGGCAGGAGCTGCCAGGAGAGGGTTTTCTGTGAGGGAAAAGTAGAGGGGACGGAGATGCCAATGCCAGGCTTCTCAATTCCTTCCACAAAGAAAAGGGGAACCGCAGTGAGATGGCGGCTGTTTGGATTTGCACAACCTTGAAGGCCACCGAGCCTGCTGTGCGTGGCCAGGCCCGGCTGTTGGGAGTGCCGGCAGCAGGCCGGCGAGCCTGGGTACGCGTTGAGCACCAGGGAACAGGGGCCTCTCTGTAGGAGCCCTAGGCCTCAGGGCAGCTTTCCCCAGCTCTGCCTGGCAAAGGGGGTGTAGGGTGCTGGTATTTCCCGACACGGAGGGAAGTGTGGGCTCTGAAGATTGGTAATTATGGGTGCTAAATAGTGCTGGGAGTGGTTCTGGACATAACGCTTCAAGTACCGTTCAGTGATGGAGTGCCTCAGTTTGCTTGTTTGTATACATGGCTCATTAACTATCTAGATTGTGTTTGCTATTGAAGGACAGATTTTTGAAAGGGATCTGATCCCAAGGAGTCAGGTAAATTGCGGATAGGTTTCTGAGAAAGCCAAGGGGCTGCGCCTTTGGCAGCACCCACTCCCTGCAGCGTGATCAAACTCTGAAGTCTGTAAAGTTGTTTGACATGAGGAAACAAATTTTGGTTAAAATTGCATGCATTGCATGATGATGGTATTTGCTTGAAGTAAAAGAAATGGCTGCTGTGGAAACTGCTTCTAAGGAATGGCATGCTTTGCAGTGACAGAGTATCTCCTTACCAGTAAGTCTGAAGCCCAGGTCCTTTACAAAGACACTGTGTCATGGAAACTGTTTTCCTATTAGATATTTTTCAGCTGTTCCTCAAACTTGGGAGCTGATTGTGAAGTGAACAGACTTTTTCTGATTTCAGTTAATTGAGTGCAGAATATAAAATCTCCCGAAGAATTAAAAAAGAGAATTTTTTTTTCCTATAATGAGGGAAGTTCCAAGTGTAAATGCATTGTAAAAATGACTAGTACTTAGTTTGGTAAAATCATGCATCAAGGAACACCATGTGGTTGGAAATTATTTCTGATCATCCAGGTGTTTGGGGGCATATTAGTTCAGCCAAAGGTAAATGACTTTAAGACAGAACATGGAAGAAATGCTCCAGAAATTGCTAGTTCATGTGAAATGACTACAACTATAATCTGGATTTTAAATGGATGTAAAGAGATCAACACAATTTTTCTTTTTTTTTTTTTTTTTTTGTTTAACATGAACCCAGCTGTGCTGAGAGCATTTGAATTGTGGTTTTTAATTTTTAGATGAAGGGGGGGAAAAATCAGTTGCAGTAAGCTTCACCAGGAAAAAATATCCTAACATTTGCTTCTCTGCCCATCAGAGTTGTGGACTATCAGATCCTGGTAGCACTGAGATGCTCAAGGCAAGGTGGAAAAGTTGGGAATTTTTTACAAATCGTCAGTACCAGACAGAATTAACCTGACCTAACAGTGCACTGTGAAATAGTTTGGTTACTAAAAGTAACAAATGAAGTTATCATTATGAAGGGTTGCTAGACTGGAGAAATAGACTGGGATGTGAAAGTCTATCTTGAAAGCTGGTACTAAAATCTGCTGTAAGAACTAAGAGAGAACGTCATCAGCTGGAAAGTGGTGAAAAAACCTTATGATTTAAGAGGCTGCTGGCAGGAGTTTAAGGTGACTAGGACAAGCTATGGCAAGTTTTGCAAAACTAAATGATGTTTTTTCAGTAACAAGGATTTCTTCAAAAGTATAAAGAGAACAGTAGATAGGAGAGCTGCAGTTTAAAACCTTCTCAGATGGGAAAGTCTTTAAAAGGCTAACTTGGGTCCTAAAGACAGTGAAATGTGAGTTGATGAACTGTAACATAAAATTGAGGTTAGTTCATATTTGGAGGACTGTGAAGAATCCTGTTGAAGAGTAACATGGATGAGTGGGCTTCCCAGTGGCAGAAAACCTGAGTTTACCCCTGCTGAAGATGTGGAAGGGCCAGTTTATTGATTGTTGTTTTTTTGGGGGGGCAGTAGTGATGGGGGAGTGAAATTGTTTTTTACTTAGGACAATGAATATGTGGCTATTCCACAGAAAATAGGAACCTAAAACGTGTCCAAAACACAGAATGCCATGGAAACTGTCAGCTCTACCATTCCCAGATGCTGTTCTGATCAGCTCTAGTTAAAATACTTGGATGTTTTCAACAAAAGACCATCATAACTGAGGATTAGGTAGCTCTGATGGTGAGGCTATACCAAAGCACGTAATGTGTGTTGTGTACCAGAGTGGGGAAGAGTAGTAGATCTAAGCATTGACATTAGCCTGTGAAAAGCATGTATTGCGCAAGGGGAAAACAGAAGGAGCCCAGCTCCCTGTAGAGATGCTACCAGGATGGAGGGAAGAGCAGTAGCAAGTCCTTGTTTTTCAGTTATACAAAATGGGAATGTTAATGTTTATGTGGATTATCACTGCAAAAGTGAGACAGAAATTAGTTATTTTCCTACTATCCTCACAAAAATGGGTGCTTGAAAGGATTTAAATCCAGCTTCATAGGAAAGTTGACCCTTGCAGGCAAAGCATAGATCAGATAATTGGAATTAAATGGAGCCAACACTGCCAGAAAGGGCCTCCCCTGGAATACTCTTAGAGAGGGGTGCTGATGACTGGAAATGAGATCAACATGAGTGAGCAGAGGTCTGGAAAACATGATCTGTGAAGACTGAAAAAATGGGGTTGTTTAGTTTACAAAAGAAAAGTCTAAATGGGACAGCATGATTAGTCCTCACACATTTAAATGATTAACATTGAGAAAGGTAGCAATAGACTGTTTCTTGTTCGTTCACAGGACAAGAAAAAAATAAATTAATTGGAAACATGGGAGATTAAGAGCTTTATATTACTGCAAGCTTTTTAAGAACAATCTTAGCCAGGGGATGGAGACATTGCCAGAGGACAGGCAGAATCCTCCTTAGTGGCAGTTTAAGAGAAGAAGCTATAGCTCTGGAGGAGGTAGTCAAGGTTTTCTTATTGGGCCTTGGAGAAGGGAGATGGTCTAGATGACCTTCCTGCTGCATTTCTGTAGCATCTGACATGTATAGCACCAGTTTAGCTCCAGTCTTTTTGAAGCTTGCTGCTTCTGGTTCTGCAACATGCAAGCCAGGAGCTTTTCAATTCAGTGGAGTTACTTAATCATCACACACATTAAAATGATTTGACCAAAGCAAGTGAAAAGCAAGAATTGCCACTTGCACTGAATAATAGCAATTTGTCAGCTTTAATAGCTGCTGCATAATTCACGGAGATAAAAGGCTACAAAAACTGTAATTTCTTTTCATTTTTAGAGTTTTAAATATGGCCCAACATGCAGTTGCTGACTGTGTGTGATGGAGCCTGCAATCTGCAACACACGCTGTTCTGTCCCCCTGGAAGTGATGAGGGCAAGTGACCCAAGCCACCAAATCCCTTTATTTTAGCGACGTGCTTTACGGTATCTGCATGATGAGACAAGCAAAATAGAATGACCGGATGAAAGAAAAGCAAACGATGATTTTTCGGGAGTTTATGTTGCTCTGTAATTTTTTTAAGTTTGTGGAAGTGACTGTTTCTGCTCCACTTGCAAGGCCTGAATTAGCAGCTGTGCTGGTCAAGTGCTGCCTTTTTAGCACACTCTGATGGACATATATTGTGTCTGATGAGCAGGGCTCTGGCTCTGCTTTCTGGATACTTTGGTCACCTGTATCTAACACCTGTCTAATGCGTCTTTGAGCATGTTCCCAGTTCAGCATGACGGAGAATAGCAGCCAAGGTGGGAACTAAGAAAGCGATACTGCCCACTATGTTCCTTCCACTGGTGTCTCTGCTTTCCCTGGCACCCAGAGGGGTAATTGCTGTCTGTGGGTCTTCTGAGGTGGAAAAGCTTTCCCTGCAGCCACCAATGAGACCTGGATACCAAAGTGATCTCTGCCCCTGGCAGGCTCTCAGGAAAGGCAAGTAGTCCAATATAATGCCCTGTTGCCCTTTTCAAAGAGTAGCGCACATATTACTAAGGAAGTAACTGGACTTCATTTTCTTAATATCATCTTTAATAACATCTTTAAGAAGAGCTGCAATATCCATGGGCTCATAACTGTGGGTTAAAAGGCACTGGAACAGATGTTTTACTTTGCTTCCTGAAAGATCCCAGCCTGTGTGATTTTTTTTAATATAAGTATTCTTATATAGGTATATAAAAATACATATAATTACTAAATGAGTACTAAATAAAATAAATAAATAAATAAATAAATAAAAACAGAGAAGGGAGCATTCCAAGTAGACCTGATAAATTTGATACCAATCCTTCATATTCTTTAATATTGCACAGGCTGTTCAGCCTCCTGGAGCCTGTGCCTTGCCTGTTCAGCCAGGTGCGCTGTCTGCCTCTCTGCCGTGCTCCGAGCAGCATGGTGAGCCTGCAAAGGACCATTCTGTGCTTTTTGCAGACTTTTCTGGCCATGTTCAGGAATTTCCTATTTTTTCTGCTGCATCCCTCCCCAGAAACTCAGAGAGTTCCCTTAACCTTGCAGGTAATTTTAGATCTCTGATCTGCCAGAGGCCCTGGCAAAGGAAGGGTTCTAGTGTTCTGCCATCTGGTAGCCTGTCATACCTGAAGAGCCCTTTGCCTGTGTTTGAAATGAGGAGTTATTTCTGATGCAGGTTCTGACGTTAGCCATGGGTACTGCTGGAGTATTTCCAAGTTTTGTAAATGTCATTGTATGCTCTCCTTGATCTGGTTGGTTTGTTGGTTTTTTTTTTTTTTTTTTTCTTTTTTTTCTTTTTTTTTTTTTTTTTTCTATTTAGTTTCTCTGCTTATGTCACTCTGTTTTCCACCAGGTTGGAAATGGAGAACCTGTCCTGGAGTACCCTGCACAAGACTCCTGTTTCCAGACTTACTGTCTCTGGGTGCCCTTGGAGCACTGTTGCCCTGTTACAGCGAGCAGACTGGAACTCTCCTTAGGCATTGTACTGAGCGCACGGTGCCACTGGTGTCCCGACAGCAGCACAGCAGAGCGCTACAGCTGGTGAGTTACATACCTGTTCAGAGCCTGAACTGGTAACAGCTTTTTTTTTCCAGCTTTAGTGGTGTAATTCCTATCTATCTGGTTTTTTAAGACTTGTGCATTTCAATTTGAATGACAGACACTCTAATACATACCCCATGGCGCAGCTTTCGCTCCTGCAGTAGTAAGAGTAGTGGCGTGAGTTAGCAGGAGGTCAGCTTTTACATCTGCTGCAGTCTTCCTGAATGACCTTGGACAAGCCCTTTGATTTGTTTATGCCTCAGTCCGTCTTGCTGTTTACACGAGAGGCGAAGGAAATCCATCCTTGTAGCCCTTTCTCTTGCACAGTTAGAGAAGACGCTCAGCTGCACAGAGATCAGCTTCTGCTGTGTTTGGACATAATGAAGGTCTGATCTCAGCAAGCTCTAGAAACAATTTACTGCAAATAATACTAATAACAACACTAACCCTCTGTATACTTTGTGATATGCCTACAGGAGGCAACATCTGTGTGTGTTTAGATGAGCTGTTAAACAGCAGTACTGGGACTTTGCACCAGCTGCTGTGATCACAGTGCAGTTATCTGCGGGTTCGTGCCTGTGATGGAAGGTACGGGTGTGAACACCACTCTGTGTGCATTGCAGTCTCCCTGTTTAGCGTCTGCTTTTGGCTCTCTCATCTCTCTTATTTATGAATGAGTGGGTGAGAGAGGAGAGGGCTGGGCTGGGCTGACTCCCTCGCAGCTGAACCATAAAGAGCACAGGAGCTGAAACACAATCTCCTCCTCCTCCTTCCCTGTGCTGCTTCACCGACAGCCTTGCTCGCAGCTGGGAGGAGGACAGCCTCACCAGCAGCCTGAGCGGGAGCTGGGAGAAGGGAAGTTTTGTGCTCTTCACACCACAAGGTAAACCTCAGCCTAAACTCTGCTCACAGGTGAGTTTCATTTTTAGCTATTCATTCTTAAAAGCAAGCTGATTTTCCATCATTAAGGCAGGTTACACAAGATTATGACCCCTGGAAAGGTGGCAGGACAGTTTTTTTTGGCTAGGTTGTTAAAGCAAAACGAGGCAGGACTCAACCAAAGCAATGTGTCCAAAAAAATTCTCAACTTCAAAATTAATTTCTGTGGGAACTTTGAATAAAAGTTCTTCCAGAAAAACTTTCTTGAGTTCCACTTAGGCACAAGGAGAGCTGAATGCTGAAGTTGTATTGACGAAAAGGAATTGTTAAGATCAACTGAGAACCTTTCACATTTGCAGTGGGGAACCAGAGCAATAGCCAGTAATCTTTTTCAGAGAACTTAGTAGGGCTGTGTAAGTTGACTAGGTATAGGCTATTTTGAAAGACTAATAAGTGATTTAAATACTTTATTTCCCCTGAGAACACAAACCAAAAGTTACACCTAACAGGAAACTGCTAAACTGTATACGTTGGTGTATGGGTGCTCTGTGTACACCTATATAGATTTTTTCTTTGTATCTCAAAAGTATGTCATTGCTATATTTTCCACACAGTAAGCCACTTTTCTTGCTGCTGTTCAGAACCTGACTTGGGAAAGTTGAAATGTGAAGGTTTGTTTAGTGAAATGAAATCCATTCAGTCAGAAATGAATCTGTTCTTTTTTATTATTATTATTTAATAAGATTGAAAAACCTTTGTTTATTATTGTAGGTTACCTGTGTTACAAGTACATTTTTTCTGGTTCTTGACAGTCTTTGTAAAACAAGAAAATTGAATCACTGAGCGATCGGCTTCATGTGCGCATGGGGAAGGGAGCTGGGAAATAGAGGATTTAGAAGAATGTAACAGCCTTGTCCTGTCCATTCCTGTTCAGAACACATGCAGATATTTATTAATACAAATTTAAGGAAACTTAACAGTCAGGCAAGGAAAAATGGCTACACGTAGTCTCATAAGACGTGACAGTATCACTGTGAGCATTACGGGACTTTCTGAGCAGTCTGTTAATCAGCTCCCTCCATGACTTTTTCCACATTGGCACCCTGTGTTCCCACTAGCTCCAGCAGAGTATGGTGTCTGACCACTTCTTCTTTCAAGTTTGCTTTAATCAAGAAGGCAGTAAAAGTGAGTCAATACTGTGTATCTAACACCCACTCTTCCAATCCTTTTCTGAGGAAACAAAATTTTTTACTGTCTTCACCCCTATCCTTCCTGCCTCCCCATCTTACTGCTATTATGTTGTTGTTCCCCCATATCATGCAGCTTCTACACATGCAATTGTAAGGTCTTCCTGTTTAATGAGGGAAGAGGCAGAAGGTAGTTGTTTCCAGCTTACTTTATGCTCAGTGGTATACAGCTCTAATTTAGATGATAACAGAATTCACATCTGCAAAGTTTTAGAAGTCTTTCCAGGGTCTGGGGAGTACACCATGAGAAAATGTTGGGTTTATAGGATCAGACCAATATGTTATTCTGTGATAGCAGGGCACAGCCGGGGGTGTAACAATGTCTACGTCACAGTGTTGTGATTTGAATATCACAGTTTTAAATGAAGAAAGATGGGGTGGTTTCGATATCTCATTAAAGAAAACTCATCTCACTTGACATCTGCAGTGAGATGTATTTATCTTACTTTGTGGCTGGCGGACAAAAATGGACTCCCTTTGTTCTGGGACCTGAGGAGTGTACGCAGTCCTAGACAGTGGGAAAGGAGAGAAGGGAGATGTGGGGAAAAGGGAGAAAAAGGAGGAAAATGAGTCCCAGTCAAACTAGCTGTACATAGGTGTCATCACACTCGATGTTATCGCATAGGGAGAGCCTGGCAGATGGCTGGTTCCTGTGCTTGGACAGAATGGAAACCTCTTACCTGTGGCTGAGCACAGTTGCCTGGAGCCAGGTGTGCAAAGGTGTGAGCTTTAATGTAAGTTTTCCTCCTCTAACCAGTCCTGTGGATGCTGTCACTCAGATTAACAAGCTGATGCTATAACTGCAAGTTTTCTTGGAACCCCATTGAACAGCACATGGAGATGAAATTTTTTTCCCCTGCCAGTTTTTCTAGTCCTGACCTGAGGGTGCATTTTTGTTGCCCTGGGGCTTCACTCACACTGACTATTCTTGTGTCAGTGTGGTGATAACCAAAGAAAAAGTTATTTCGGACTCACAAGTCCATTTACACAGCTTGCTAATTATTTTTAAGTGAAGAACTGCGGAAAGAGAACTCCATAAGTGGCGACCTTGTGAGGTTCATTACCTTATAATTAGCTGAATGTCTTCTCTAAGAGGTTTGTTTTTCCTATAAAGCTTATTCTGAGTGGCTTTTAATGCTTGTTATGAATTATTCTGCCAGCTGAAGCATTTGCAGAGCTGCTGTCCTTGACAGCTGATGATAATTGGTTTTGAAAAGACACAGAACAGCTTTAATGTTTAGAAGAAACTGGCCAATAATTTTAAGTAAAGGTATTAGTAATCAGCAGCTAAAAACAACATTGCAGCTTATTCTCTGGGGCATGCATCCACTATAATTCCCTTTTCTCCACTGGAAACCTCACTCTGAACTCTGTTAATCTACTGGGTAGCAAAAAGAACTTTTTAGGCACTTCATCCTGAAGCTGTAGCTAATCTGTCTGAAAAAGAAAAAAAAGAATAAATGATAGGTTTTAAAACACTGTTAGAAGGAGATTGAGAAACAGGCTCACCTGAAAGTATGTTCTGTTCCTCTCCATGGAGCCCTCTTGCCAGAAACTGTTTCTGTGGCAACAAATTTGTTTCCAACTGGGTTGTCTTGGAGTTTGATCTGGGGTTGCTTATGCTCAGATCTGTCACCATGCCAGAGGTGAATAAAAATGCAAAACTGATCTGGTCTACAGGTAGTGGAGAGGGCACACTGCTGCTGTTACTGTCGCTCCACGAGAGATGTCCTCTGACATTCTCCACTCCAAAACTGCCATGGACAGTTATTGCTGCTAGGATGAGCCTCATCTCTCATTTCTGAACATTGTTGCTTTATTCCAGAAGCTTTCCAGCTTCGTTTCTCTCACATCGTTTGCTATGGATTAACAGTAAAGACACATAGTTTTGAAGAGAGGTTAGACAGCAAACAGAGGAAGGGGAGATCAAAAATGAATGTGTTACAAAAGCAAATGCAATCAAACTATCAAACTTAAGTCACTTTAATGACACCTGAAAAAAATGCTAAAATGGGCAATGTCAGTAGGGAAGAATGGAAATATTATTAGAGAGTTCTCTTGGTTTGGCTTTCTATAACTCAATATTTTAGTTAACAATTAGAATTTCAGCATTTTATAACTGGAAACATTTTGTCTTCCATCTGCCAGATGAAGAAGGAGAATTTTTACTTTGTGATGGATAATGATTTAGTGTCTACTCATGTATCTAATTAAAGGATGTATCTGTTTTCTACTCCACATGTAAGAAGTGATCAGACGTAGCTTTCAAAATAGCAATTGTCTTTTAATCTCACAAGAGGCTTAAACTACAATCCCTTAACTTACTATGTCAGGACATTATTATTTGGAATTTGAACTTGTGTCCAGATTTCAGAGATGGTTTTATACCTCTACCACAGAGCAGGACCTGGATTTCTGAAAAACTGTCAAGTTTAGAATCCCGCATCTGCTGTGTGAGCTTTGCCATGTCCTGCCCAAGAGCTTGTCAGGCCTTTCCTGTAATGAGTATTTGATTCTCTCCCTTTTCTCTAGTCAGATGCGTGTTGGGAAGTGTGAATAGTTTTACAGTAAGGTTGTTGCTTTTTCCTGTGAGTTAATTCTCTGATGCTGTTAAAGAATGGGTTTTTTTCATTTCTGTGAGGTCATGGCTCTTAACTATTTTTTTCAATTTTTCTGTTAAGCCTCTTTTATCCAAATTAATACCATTATTTGGGGCAGGTTGCTCCTCCCAATTTTCTTTAAAAGGCAAGTAGAGAAGGGTTAGACAGTTTTCAAGCATATGGATGGCTGAGTTTGTGCCTCCAGGCAGGATGCTGGGATTTGTCTCACGGGAGAGGTGGCAAACCTGATGGGACTCTGACACGGAGGAAGTGGGCAGCCACTGCTTGTTTGGGTGCCAGTGTCATCCAAAGGGTGGGATGGAGATGTGCTGGAAGGAACACTTACGCTCTTAGACAGGAACCTGAAGTACAGGGATTCAGCAGCACGGAGGAAGGCTTCTTGCACCATATACAAGGCCAGACAGAGGTATAGAGAAGGGCAGTTTCAAGGTATGACTAGGAAAATGGAAGGGGGAAGATGAATTCATATACATTGGGAAATGAGGACACCTAGGAGTAAGGGAAAGCCAGACTTTGTTTAAATCTTAAGGAAAGCAAGTCACTAGAATTTAAAATCATGCGAGTACTGAAAGAATTTTTGAAATTAAAATTAAAGGAATTGAGGAAATGAAATCTCAGGAAATGAAAATGTAAGCAAGCCTGCAGATACAGATGCCAGCACTTTGCTTAGAATGATGTATCCACTGGGGACTAGGTTGTTGGAGTCCTGTACCCTCAAGTGAAGAAAAAAAAGAAAAAAAAAAGAAAAAAGAAAAAGAAAGGACCAAAGTTTTCAGTAGTCACCAAGGGAGTGAGAGCACCAGTGAGGGAAAGAGCACAGAGGAAAACCTTCTGCAAGGTGCACCACTGCTTCTACATAATCGTGAGAAGTCTGAGAAATAACATTGGAGAACATGCCTCGCATGCGAATATTGACTTAGATCTACAGGAAACTTGGTTAATCTCCAAAAGGGAAATGGCAAAAAAGGAGGAAGTTTAATTAAGGGCAGCAAAAAAGGATAGTTTAGAAGAGTTAAATGTCTACAGGCTAGATGGGGACTATTTTAAAAGAGTTAAATGTCTACAGGCTAGATGGGGACTATTTGAAGACATGCACAAGTGCGTGTGCACACACCCCATACCACCCAATGCTGGATCCAAGGAAGAAATACAGAAATACAGAACAAGAGCCAAAGTCTGAAAGGAAGTGAGCACAGCTAAACAGCAGTGCGTGCAAGGGCGAATGGTGTGCTAGGCTAGAAAGAATTGGATCCAGAACAGAAACTTGTTTGAAATGCACAATGGGAATCAGTGTAAGCCAGAAACACAAACATAATACAAAGGTACAAAAGAATTATTCCAGTTTTAGATGTTGAAAGTGCACACAATGTTAACTGCTTCTGTTGAACAGGCTCCTATCCTATGATGAATTTCGTCTCTTTGATTAAAATAAATCCAAACAGAAGAAAAATAATGAAGTAAAAAAAAAAAAATAGGGCAGGATGGGAAAAATCTCCAAATATTGTAAAGAGCTCTTCACTTTACCATGTCTTAAAACTTTTGCTGTACAAAATGAATCATATACTGAATCATATATGCAGAAAATAGCATTTAAAAGAGAGATGACTTTATTGAATGTATCATTACTTGCTGATGCGTGGAATAATGAAAATGCTAACACTCTCCTTGAACGGGAGATATGCTCAATCTTTTTAGACACAAAAGAGTATCAACGACATTTCAGTTAGACCTAGCAAGCAAAGTTTTTCACTCTGACAGCCTTTGCTATTTGTCAAACATTATTAGTCAAACACTGATTATTGATGTCCCAAGCTGCTGCTCAGCAGCAGCACTGCAAAATCAATTCTACCCACTGAACTATCAGGAGGAGAAAAAAATGTACAGAAGAATGGTTGCTTTCCAGACTACTTTTGGTTAATGAGATAGTTCTGTTTGGAGGGTATGCTGCGCTGATACTGGGGTCTAATTATACCTTGTTCTCTCTGAGGGCAAGCAGATAAATATAAAAGATATATAAATATATAAAAGATGCAAACAGAAAGATAACTTGGTCCCTCCTTTGGTCTCCAACTTGTTAGTTTTTGAACAAAAGTTTTCCCTTGTAACCAGCGAGTGATGCTGAGGAGGCTTGACAGAAGGGACTGCCTTGCATGTTGTCAGCAGCCCCCCTCCTTTCTGTGAGAGTGCAGGCATACAGACAGCAAGCTGCTCTCAGTGCACACATCTAAGCATCTGGGCAAAGGTACAGGCTGACAGCTGACTCGCTTTGCTCAGCCTGGGTGCGTGCATGCTCACCGGTACGGGGTGCTGGCAGTGTGCTATGGTCCGTGTGCTGTGAATGAGTGTCCTGTGCTCAGGCTGCTCAGAAATCTGTGGGGTGAGTCTCACAGGGTCACAGCTCCCTTTGGGCAGTCACGCTGTGAAGCAGGGGCTGTAGGGCAGTGCTGGGGGTAGAGAGGCATGCTGGCAAACCAGGGAAGGCAAAAACCATTGGAATGTGATACAGATATGACCTAAACCTTAAATCATTGATTCCCATGCAAGACATCTGGCGTTGCCTGATGGAGCACAGTGCTGGTGTCAGAGCAGGCTGCAGCATCAAAAAAGGCAGTAATACAGAGTTTGGGGAAAATGAATCAGAAGAGTGTTTTTCCGCAAGGCTGTAGATGGTAAAATGAATCAGAACATAGTTAGTTCAGAAGGGTGAAGTTCCTATTTCTCAATCCCAGGCTACAACACAGTTGTTCCAGTCCTTGTTCCTTCCTGATAGTATTGCATGTTGATCATGGCTTGTGTGGCTTCTAATCAGTAAAACCTGTGTGATCTTGGCTTTTCTCGCGCTGCCATTTTAAATGAGGATCAGTGCACAGATTCGGGGTTATAAGCAGTTCTATGGTCTGTGATTGGTCATTACTTACTCGCCTGCTGCTTGTGCAATAGAGACATGATGCTGTTTTGGCTTGTGTGTCGAGAAGGGTTGTAGGGGAGAGGGAGGTTGTCTTGGCTGAGGTTTTAGTTGAGGGGGAAGGAAGATTTGGAGTTGTTCTCTGAGGAATACAGGGATTTAAGATTTCTGCAGAAAGTGGTGTGATGTGTTTTCCTCCACCAGCTGTCGTGTAGTCAAGCAAGTCATCCACGAAGCCTCAGGGAGATGTCCCCTGTGAGTAGGAGCAAGCCGCAAAAGCTCAGTGCTGAAATACTTGGAGGGTCATGTTGTCCACCTGGCTGATCTTTAACAGCAGGAATGAGGGGGCAGATGAGGGTCATTTTTAAAAGCTTTGAGGCGGCTATAGCATGACTAATTCCTGCTATGTGATTCACCTTCCTGATACCACTCAGACTTCTTGCCTGAAATTGCACATTGATTGAACTTCTTATTACCATAAATAGGGGGTTTCCAAAGTGTTCCTTTTCAGCACTTCCCAGTGCTCAGCCAGTTGGTCAGACCTTGCATTTGGTAAAAAGGCCCTAATCCTAGATAAAGAATAAGTACTAGTCTGAGATACTGGACTATTTATACTTATTATCCTATCTGCCTTCCCTACCCTCCATGTCAACTTGTTCATCTCCTCAGGCCTCATCTAAGAATTTCAAAGTCATAAAAACCTGAAATGAAATGGTACAGCAGCAGAAAATGGAATTTTTGTATTATTTTTTGTGGATGTGAAGTCATATAGATTTCATGTCAATATATCTTTCATTTCTAGGAAAAAACTTTCAAAATGAAAAACATTTCATACAAGTCATAATTTTCTAATGATTTTTTTTTTTTTTTCGAAACAAAATTCCTTTGTGGAAATAATTTTACTTCATGTCAGATTTATACAATTTGTTTCCATGCTGTTGCATATCGCTGAGAGGGATGAGTTGTGTTATGTCACCTGGCAAACAATAGTGGAGAACAGAATGGGAAGGTCCCGAGAGCATCTATCCCAGTGTTTTAACTTGCTTTTGTTAGTGGAAAGTTTTTCATGGTGTTTAATCCAGCCTCTCTCATCTTTGCAACAATCTTTAACATGTTTGAAGGTTGTTGCTGTGTTCGCCCTCAGTCTGGTCTTCTTTAGACTAAACAAGCCTGACTCCCTCAGTCCTCAGCTTTGCTAGACATCTGACCTTTCCACAGCACTTCTCCTGACCACAGCCAGTGGGTCCCAGAGGATCCGTGCACCTCTGTAGAGCCTTGCAGAGGTACCCAGGATGGAGGGGCAGTACCTACAGCCTGCTGAGACATCCCAGTGTGATACGTGTGGGGGGGGAGTGTTCTATAAAAATGTGTTGTTGACTTCAGTTCACTATGTGACTCTTGGAACCACTACATCCTTGCCGGTGTTCTACTCTAAAATAGGATATGCTTTATTACTGACTTGTATCATATGGGAAGAGGTAATATGTCCTATGCAGCAGTTTGCACATCAGATAAGAAAGAAGCTAGATACTTGGTGCTCTAATTAAAATGACAAATGTGAGCCTAGGATGATAGCCTCCCGGGTTATTTTTTCTGAAATAATGACATTTTCCAGGAATGTACATTTACTGTTTCAACGAATCTTCCCTGTGATCTTTCCCAGTGTAGCCTGCAGGGTAATGTGTTATTACAAGTTACTGGTGTGTGTCACCTTAGTTCTCTTTTGGCCATTCAGAAGTGCTCAGCCACTTACTTTCTAGGTGGCTTCTTGCTTAACTGAGAGTTAGTTTGTTTGACTTATGAAGTGGGTGGAATATAGACCATTTGGGTTTGTGATACATATTGATTCAGCTGATTCTTATAGAGCTTCATGATCTGCGAGGAAGGGCACTTGTAAGATTAAACTACATTACCATGTCATTATTGATGAGAAATGAGCATTGGAACTAGATTTAGTGGTACAAAATTATTTTAATTCATTACATAGCTAATATACATGGGCTGTCTTCATTGGCTTCTAGCTGCATTGCATTCATCACCCACACTGCTTATGTTAGGCTGCACAGGTCCAGTTTCTGAGTTTATAGTGATGTCCAGTCTAGTGCTTTGAAGAAGCATCAACTTCACTGTGAGAAAAAAAAAGATTAATAATTCAAGTACTTTAACATGAACCTGCTACTCAAATCCACATGGTCAATTCCTAATGACACATTTGCAGGTTGAGGGCATGAAACCCTCGGCTACCCCACCACTGTGGGCCAGATGGCATTTGAAGTTTTAGCAATGAAATATTTAACATAACTAGCTTACTTCAGATTTCAGAAAAATTTGGTAAGCAGAAATGAAGAAGTTGGGACAAATTCCCAGGATATCAGAGTTCAAGCAAATGAAGTGATTTACCCAATACTGTAAATAATTGCATGTCTGTGTTAGGGAAAATTGGACATCGGTGACTAATTAGTCTTTTGTTTATGTGGGTTCTGGAAAAATGTTGCTGGCTTCCTTCTTTGACAATAGGTTTATAAATGGAGTCATACAATAACGACAAAAGTAAAGTGATTCGTAATTTACAGAATACTTTTCTGGTTTCCTCCCACAGAAACGGATACACAGAGTCATAAATATTGTACACCGAGGTCTGTGTTAGAGGGGTCCACTCACAAGTTAACAAACACTGAATGTGTTGTGTATAGACCTAAATTAACTTTAGAAGGGAATTCAATTTAAGGAGGAATTGAGTTTTTGCCTTTTTTCCCAATTTATATAAGATGGTTTCAGAGGTTTAGAAAGATACAGTCCTTTTTTTTTTAGTGTATGCCTCCAGTAAGATTCTCTTGCAAAAAGGACATACAGAGTTTGTTCTAATGCAAAAAGGCAGACAGGAAAAAAAAAAGTAAAGTAAATATAGCAGAGAGGTAGCCTTTCTGCTGTACAAACAACAAAACCAGCAGAAGACAGAAACAAAACTCCTTGCAGCCAACTGCTCTTCACGCAGAGGTTTGACAAAAACAGTATTTCTGCTCACTTCCTGTTGTAGTGACTTTTAATTTCTACTCTTAAGCACCATGTATCAGTCTTTAAAGCAGTATATGTTTAATTCCAGATTCACTAAGAATGGTTTAGGAACTGATCCAATTAAAAAATGCAGTACAGAAATTAATCCTATACTCTGAAAAGATACCTTGATGGTGCACATAAAATGAGTTGCACTAAAAGGTGAGCATGGCGGTCAGGTACACTAGGGTCAGGAATTAAAAATCTTAAGGTCTCTTGTGCAACTTCACTTTTAGCCCACTTGCATATTTAAACCAGGCTATGAACTTTAATGAATAGAACTGTTGTACTGGACTTTTGTGTCAGTGTGAGCCATGCCAACTCTGAGCTCAGCAAAACCACTGCCCTGCTGAGACGCTTGAGCCAGATCTGAGCACTTTTCCTTTGGAAACATAATGCAGTAGACTGGCATTACCTTGGGTTTCTTCCAGTCCTGACAGCACCGTTTTTCTTTGATCTGCCAGACCAAGTATCATTACTGCAGCTTTGCTGTTTCTGATTCCTGAGCTAAAAGTCTATGCTAGCTTAAGCGTATCTCCATGGCTTTGCATTGTGCTCCTATGAGCTGCTGTGTAATATGTTGCTTTATCTCAAGTGATGAACAAGGATAAAATACCTTATTCACTAGAATTGTTTCCACCTCTAATAAATGTGCCTATCATCCATTTGTTTGTTTTATCTATGGCACTCATTGGTGGGACATTTGAGTGCTTCACAACACTCAGGAAACACTCGTCTGTAAGGGAATATAATTTTGAATTTATGAAGACTGAGAGATGGGGATTATATCATGAAGGCACATGACCATGTTACGCTCCCTGTTCACGGAAACGAGCGCTTTGAGGATGAGACAAGCTGCGTGCATAACTTTTGCAAATGCCTACAAGGAAGTCCTCTGGCATAGTCCCATTTCTCTGCTAGAAATGTGTAGGTCTAACTGCAGACAGTTTTCATATGTGGAAAACTGTAGCAATGTTCACTGAAACTGCAAAAACCCACCCAGGCTTCATGCTAGCACTTGGTCCAAGCTGAAGAAACTGTTGTAAGTGGCTCTGAGCTATTTCCTCTGCCAACACCAGCACACATCGCCTAACGTGTAAGATGCTCCGTGGTTCAGGGTGCAGGGGGGAGTCCTGTTTTTGTAAATAGTTAAGGCACAAAGGAGTTTGGAAGGAAAAGAACCTGTTGTTGAACTGTCCATTGAGTAATGAAAGTTGGTTCTTTTAAACCAAGAAAAAGTTAAAGTCTCTGAAGCCCAATGATCCTTGGCTTTATTTTTCATCCTGGAACAAAACTGGTTAAAGCTCATGTAGGTGGTGAGAGTCTCCTCATTTGTTTCCAAGACTTGGGTTTAGATGGGTATCAACTAAAAGATGTGGACATATATGAGAGAGAAATACTGCCTGGAAATGTCTGCAGACTCACGATACCGAAGGTGTTACATAAACTATGCTCTAAAAAAATCACACAGCTGCACTATTTCCATATTAAAGCTGTCTAAAAGGAATGCTTGTGTGTTCCCACTTGTAACTGCTTTCAGCTCTATGATTATCTGCACCCCAGATGTTTTTCACATAGCAACTTTTTAAATTTTTCTCCTCCTCCTATCCAGACAAGGTCAGTAAGTAATGGGGAAGCTGTTCATCTTTTCTCTCCCATACCCTGCATCACCTTACCTTCAGTTTCCCCGTTTCCAGACAGCGTGTAACGTATTGTGTGTTATGTTCTTAATAACAGGGCAGGCTCTTCCGCAGCCATCTGTTTAACACTGCCATTGCAGTACTTTGCTTTTTCAACACGAGTGGTATCATCCAGTTTCACACCCTGGCCAGTGCAGAGCTATGTTTGGCATACTCACTGCTGCGAGAAAAGTGGAGTGCCTTTCTATTTCCCATTTGGTTACTGAGCCTGACCCTAGCCAGGCACCGGGGGTTAGAGGACATGAAGGTGTCCCAGAGCCCACGTGCTGAGGAGGCTGAAACATGGAAAGGATTTCCTGACTCACTGCTGCCACTCACCAGAAAAAGCAATATAAAACAGCTATTGTGCAAGCAAAAATCTGGACCTTTGTTTTTCATCCCCATCTTTGAAATCGAGGCGGGTTTGTTGGCATAAGGCAAAGAGATTCGTAACAGCCAGCCTTCTGCTCCTTCCCCCTGAAACAGCCCGCTGCAGCACTTCCTCCAGGAGCAGGCAATGTTGTTGCTGTAATCATGAGTGTGTATTATCTTAGCATAATGTCATACCAATAGGACTTTTGCTGTCTTCTTTACATCCTGCATTCTTGCAAGACTTGTAAGCTAAACAGAAATAATTTTTACAAACATGTTCTCTGTGACATAAACATAATATAATAAAAACATTTTCAAAAAACAGTGCAACTGTAGAGTGCACCTGCTTTTTCTCATACTGTGATCCATATTGACTCAGTGGGTAACACTGGACAAAACTCAGTGCTGTCGAATTATGCTAGACATATAAAGACAGTTCAGACTTTTCAAAATTGTAGACAGCTTTTGAATTACTCTTTGGCCTTATCAACAGGAAGTGGACGCTTTTAATTGGTAGATTAGATGATAGGTAACGGATTTTTAGGCATTTTGGACTATAACTAGATATGCCAGTCATTCCGTACAAGTCTATTCTTACATGTAAAAGTCACCAAATTATTATACGGAAATTAAATAATATCAAATAAAATCTCAAGTACAATTGTACTTGGCCTGGAGCTCTGGATTGGAAAAGATGGGGTGGGGTAAGTAGGTTATCAAACCGGCCTCAGCAAAGATTCTGTGCACTGTCTTTGTGCGTGTGGAGCCTGGTCTCCTATAGACAGAAAAGCTGCATGATGGTTATGAAGCCATTGAGAAGTGCACAGTTCACTGAGTAGTATTACAGGAGAGCCAGTGGCCCCTAAGTAACAGTCCTTTGGGAAAATGGTACCTAATTTAGTGATTAATTTCTGCTGTACGTGTCTGCACTGCTAATATTATCATCATTATTCCACGGGAAGGTTATGGCAATCTCTTGGAGAAAGCTTCAGACTGAACCATAGGTATCTGTGACTGGGTCCCTTAAGCAACCTTTCTGCTGCTGTGCTTGATTTATCTGTAATAACTATTGTGCCACCCACAGTGGAGGGGGTGAGACTCTTAACCCCACAAAGGAGCTGCGTGAGAGTGAGAGGAGGAGAGGAGAGCTTGCTCAGCGCTAGACTTGACCAGTCTTTCACACTAGTTGTGTTGGACAATGAAGTTAGACGTTTTGAGAGAGATGAGTTTATGTTGGCCTGTTGTTTCATGACTAAAAGTACCTGAGATCCCCAAGAACACTTCCACCAAAACCGGGGCTGATGTTCTGTCTGTTGGTAAGAAAATAGGAGAAGCAAAGGAATGTAAGACATGTTCTAATTCTTAAATTTTTATATGTGTCCTTAAGTTTGCTGTGACTTCTGTGGGACTGCGCTACACTGGGTGAAGCTCAACACTGAAAGTCTTTGCAGGTTTGGTCACTTATTTCAGGCAGGCAATTCTTTTCTGGCCTAAAGAAAGTGATTTTCTTTACAATTTCTACAGGAGTAAAGCCCACCACTATTTTGAAAAAACAATTATTAAAAAAAAAACCTGACAGCAACATCCTCAAATGCTACAGCTGACAGTAATTTTACTGGTCATCTTTTCATAAGGGTTCTGTTGGAAAAAATTGTATGTTCCTAGACAGGACAGAAGATGATGACAAGAATACCGATTAGGATAGCAAGCAGGAAAAAGCAACAAGGGCTTATCTTTGCCCCTGGATAGTGCTGTCTCCTTTTGAAACCATATTAATTGAAGCTGTAGGAAGAGTACACAAACTGTTAACCTTAGAAGAGCATACACTACAGCGGTGCACTGTTAACCTTACAAGAGTACACACTACAACAGTGCGTTTTCTTGGAAGAGATTGAAAGAAGTAACAGTCTCACTGTTCTGCATCATCAGGTAAAACACAGATCCTCTTCAGACTGGGCACAGTTTGCCCTGCTGTTTACCAGCCCTGAGTGTTTATGCCAGTGTGAACATATCTCAGGAGGTGATAAAATGCTGAATGTGATACTTTGTTTAGTCTAGGGTTTAATCACTGTGAGCTGGCTCAAGGCTGAATGCTTGTCCTAGTTGAATTGAGTGCTAACCTGTTGTCAGCTGTGATGTTTGTAAGTGTCTTAAATAGTAATATTATAGTGTAGGAATGGTTTGTGTGGGCATGTGCTTGGATTATAGAAGATTCTTCAGACAAAACCAATTATATTCATATTCAATGAAGATGAAAAGGAAAGATGCAAATGTATAAGTAGTAACAGAAAATGAGTGCTTTTGAGAGTCCATGGTGAATAAGGATTCTGAAATTGCATATCCTGTAGGACGAGAATACTTATGGTGTCCTCCTGACAGAGAAAGACAGGTAGCTTTCAGGATTGTGTTTGCAAATAACTCTAAGAGAAGAGACTGCTAAAAATTCCAGCTTTTCATCCTGATGGGTTGAACTGCATATTCCATACTACCTTGTATCCAAGGGAAATTTAAGAAATTAAAATTAAAAAGAAACTGTTTTGTGCACCCTGCATCCTCTAAGGAAGACTGAATGGACTGCTGGTTTGCCAAGACATGTTTTCCATTGTGGACAAATCAGATTACTGCTGTTGTATCCCATCTGCAAAACAGAAATGTTATTTCTTCAACTTTTAGATATTTGCAAAGCTAAAGTGACAAACGTTTGTAATTTGCTTTGAGATTCTTGGGCACAAAATTTTCTGGTACTTTTTTGGTAAGTACTAGGGCTTACTCATATGAATAATGATTTCCCAGACAGGCTTTATCTTCTATCAAAGACTGTAAGAAACTTAAGGCTAGGAAAAGGCAGCTTACTGAAAACCATAATATGTATTTGACAGTCATATCCCTTCTGAAGATTTGCATGTGTTTTACCTTCAGGTTTATAACATCCTGCAGCAAGTCATCACTTCAGCCTAAAGATCTGTGGAAGAAATAAGTAATACGTGAAAGTGGATGAAATTAAATTTTACATCTGTTCACTTGGGACCCTGATGAGTGATACACGGGGAGAAGTAGAAGATGGTGAATTTCACAGAGAATGCAACTGAGAATTGCACTATTAATCACGATATCCACCAGACATTATCCCCTGTGGTATACGTATTTGTATTTATATTAGGCTTGCCAGCTAACTGCCTGTCCCTGTACTATGGGTATTTACAGATCAAGACTAAAAATGAATTGGGTATATACCTTTGCAATTTGACTGTAGCAGACCTGCTCTATATATTTTCTTTGCCTTTTTGGCTTCAGTATGTTTTACAGCATGACAATTGGACATACAATGAGCTGCTGTGCAAAATATGTGGCATCCTCTTGTATGAGAATATCTATATCAGTGTGGGCTTCCTCTGCTGCATCTCCATTGACCGCTATCTTGCAGTAGTGCACCCTTTTCGGTTTCAACAGTTTCGGACAATGAAGGCTGCTGCGATTGTGAGCATTGTTATCTGGACCAAAGAAATAATGACGTGTTGCTTTGTCTTTACGCACGGGGAGATCAGTATGGATGCCGAGAGCCACGTGGTGTGCTTCGAGCATTACCCCATCAAAGAATGGGAGCACAATGTCAATTACTACCGTTTCTCTGCTGGCTTCCTTTTCCCCTTCTTTCTGCTGGCCTTCTCTTACTGTGGGATTTTACGAGTTGTCCACAAGAGCCACGGCACTCAAAAGAAGAAGAAAATACAAATTAAACGACTGGTTTCAAGCACTGTTTTCATTTTTTTAGTTTGCTTTGGACCATACCACATCCTACTTGTGGTTCGCAGCTTGTTGGAGAACAACTGCTCTTTTGCTGAGAAAATATTTAATATTTACCACATTTCTCTCCTGTTGACTACTTTTAATTGTGTTGCTGATCCAGTGTTGTACTGTTTTTCCAGTGAAAGCACTTACCAGAACTTTGCCAAGATGCGGGACTCTTGTTTAACATGTTTAGGGTGTCTGAGGACTGAGACGAAGGAATCCTATCCGCTGAATGCGCCAGAAACTCCCAACAGGCCACAGCATCAGCAACAGCCAGGGTTATTACAAATATCACCCGATGATACTAGAATGAAGGACTCCTCCACAACTATCATGGGTAGCCTATAGCGCTCATTAAAGAAGAACATTAATCTAAAAGCTGCAGCTATGGTCCTGCTCGTGTATCCATCTGATTTATCCATGTATTACAACAGTGTTACCTCCCAAGGGCTTGTTAGCAATGCAGTACAGTGAGGTCATTTCTGGAGGTGCTTGGACCTTGGCAATAGTGAAGAAAGCCCACGCTAAGTCAGTTCAGTTACAATCACGTGTCTGAGGTCATTGTGGTGCAACTCAAAACCTGTTGTCTTGATGACTGCATTGACTGGAATAAACTAGTACTCGTGGTGTGTGGTTCTGCTGAATTTGTCTTTAACTGCTTTCTGTTTGCTCCTGTAGCATCTAGAGAAATTAATTCTCTACAAGCTGTCGTCATCTGTCGAAAAGGTTGGAGGCAGAACAAATTAAATGTCCCCATATGTACTTTCAAAAAGAAAAAAGAAAATAAAAATGCGTTTCTGCAACATTTCTATAACTCTGAAATAACTTCTCCTTCAGCCACTTTCAAGGCCTGCAGAGACCATGCCAGAACCAACCTCCTACAACAACCAATCCAATAATTTGAGGCGTTCTGGGAGAACATGCACAAGGAACTCAGCATCTGCAGAGAGCTTCAGTTTGTTGATTGACTGTTGAATCTCAGACTGTTGTACTTCATCATAAGGCTCCTGTTGACTTCCAGAGGTATGAGAACTCTTGGCTCTGATGGGGATAAATAATTTGATCTGGTGACTTGGAAAAGAACAGGAGGTTGGCAATACGTGAGGCACTTTGAACCCATGTGCTTCTCTGAGTCACTGTGTTCAAAGACAAATTTAGTTACATCTACATTCTACTACCCCTTGCTAAGGTTTTGATTGTCCTTCGCAATTCGTGTGTCTTGTGCAGCATAGACCATGCAGGCAAGTAAATAACAATGGATTTGTCAGGGAAACTGTTAAATGGATTCTGTTTAAACTCTGTTTTCTCTCATAGGTACTATAGATTGGGGTTTGGTCACTGCTCAGTAAATACAGTATCTGAAATGTGATGTATGAATGATCTATGTCTCCTGGTTTAGACAGAAACAAAACACAGGAATAAGCGGAGTTAATGGCAGTTAAAGATGTGGGAGTTGTGCTCTCTAGTATTGTTTCTACTACCATCTCCACTCTAGGGTTTTTTCCCCTTTACTGTAGTAA
Source organism: Tyto alba (assembly GCF_018691265.1). Classification (NCBI taxonomy): domain Eukaryota; kingdom Metazoa; phylum Chordata; class Aves; order Strigiformes; family Tytonidae; genus Tyto; species Tyto alba. Next base: position 30,726,664 of record NW_024881280.1, on the reverse strand, counting down.
TGAATCCCGTGTGATTGTTCTTTGTGGTCTGCTCATCATACCTTCTTGTACCTGTAGCTGTTACACCATGAATATTGCCCTGTCCTTTCACTCCTTTGGTTTCAAACCTTTGTTGAAACACCTCTGTTTCTGTAACCTGGAGCTGATAACGTCTATAATCAGTTTTGTTTTGTTTTTGTTTTTGTTTTTTTTTTAATGTGAAAAGATTCACTAGACAGACAGCCTAGTCCTGGTATCTGAAGTATGTCGTTGTAACACAGCTTGGCTCGTCATCAGTTTTTAAAATTAATATATTCTAACAGTTTTCTGGAAAGCACTTTGAGAGTGCAATATTAGAAATAATTAGGGGATGTGTTTAATAAATAATGTTTTTATTATTTTCTTCCTATATTTGTTCCTTCTGTGTTTGAAATAATTATCATATGGCTTTGACTCACAGTTTCTATTTGTGAGACTACAGATCCTCTCCTCCTTCCTCTTGCAGAAAGGATTCACGTCCCCACTCCCTGGGGTGGATTAGGTTTGCATAGGTTAACATTTGGTTTGTTTAATTATTTTCTATTTCTTGTATACTTAGACCAGTCACCAAGCTGGATTAATTACCTTACATATGCATTTTTTTCTTGTGACTATTAGTGCTGTTTAGCTTCACTTTTCTTCTCCTGTCTGTGTCAGCAGGGGTGTAAGGCAGGGACTCCCCCCTCCATAATGCCCTGCTTGTGTGTTGTTGAGCACCGAGCCAGCTACTTGCACTGCCATGACCTGGCAGGCTGTACGACACACACAGAGTTTCTTCTAGGATGAAATATTTGTTGTCTTGTTTATATTTTACTTCTTTACAGTTACCCATCTTGTTTAAATTAGATGGAATGCAGAGCATGCCATGTTACGTTGAATTGTCATCTGAGGGATTAAAGTTTATTTGAGTTGGTACTTTGATGTGGTCAGCTTTTGGTCAGCTGCTGCAGTTTAAAATCAGATGGAAACTTGTGTCAAGGAGTCCAGCATTCTGCTACAGTTCTCAGCAGTTCACCTTCTAATCTGAAAGAGAAGAGGGGGTGTTTCTTTCTTTGTTTTTCTGTTTTTTATCTAAACTGTCTATATGATAACTGTTAGGCTTAGACTGCACAACTGTAACCAATATGGAAGGAAGGTAACCCCCGCTTAGAGCATTTCTTTCCATCTCAGCCGGAATATAGTCAATCAAGGGTCCTACTATGGTTGCTAGAGATACCCTACATGTTGATACTGGATTAAATACAGTGCTTGGGATTGAACACAAGAAGGGATTTTAAAAACACACATTAGAGGAAAAAAACAAATAAATTATTACATTTTTTTACTTCTTAATGAAATCTGACCGTGAAAACTTGTATTTTGGTGAAGAAAGAGTAAAAGCTTACTAAATGAGGGTTTTTTTGACAAAAGTCAGTGTTTGGAAAGAATAATATACATTGCACCTGTTGGTGTAATATGTCAGTAAGCTACTGACCACATAGCACACAGGGAAGGAAATCAGCTGCCTTGTTTTCCCAAAAAGACATTTTTAAATTCTGGCAATTTAGTTCTGTGGGTTCTGTGCAACAGTGAACATATGCCATTCTGATGGGTTGTTGGCTTTGGCAAAAAGTTTAAGCCTTCATATGAAATATTTTACTTAATAGTTACAGTTTGGAGACTTCTAAAGGAGCTATTTTCTAATTGTGAAATTTCAAAGATAGTTTTACTGCAACATCCCTCAAGAAGGCTTAATGGCTGATCCATAAAATCAACATTGGGTGCTTTGGTGAATCTGAATGTTTAGCAGCAAGTCTGGCAATAAGATTTCTTTCTCTCACATGCGTTCATCTGTTTTAAGTCTTTAAAGACTGTGTATCCTCAAGGATTTCAGAAGATTAATGTTCAAAGTATGCTGGTATATGTGGAACAAACTGTCTTTTCTCATTCCCAAAAAGTTATGTGTTTGTCTTACATAAGAAAAGGAAAATAAAACTCACCTGCCAGAAAGAAAAGTAGATACAAGGTATTGCTGACTGCTGGAAATCCACTGTCCTTTGGAAAAAGCAGTGGCTAAACACAACTGCCATTCTCATCTTGTTAAACACAATGGTTTGATGCTTGCCTTTTGTACCGTTATAATCATTTCATGACAGCTAAAGCATCAGTGCCTGAGAGGTGCAGTGGAAAATTTACCCTATCCTCTCTGCTGCAACGGCTGACAACTAGCAGAACTTCAGCCCTGACACTCATCGTGAGTTAAAATAAAATTACAGCTTTAAATGACAAAAGTCAGGCACAGTTCACAACCATTTGTCATGTAGTGGTTTGGTGTTAGTAGGCTTTTGAGATATTTAGTTTTGCTTCATTTAATTTCATCAGGAACTGAATGTCTATAACTGGAATTCATCTCAATGTTAATTTACATAATTTTATTTCATACTGAATGCAAATGTTTTAAAATTTCTAATCATGCTTTAATTTCTAAGCATTGTTTTTAATCACTATTTATGTATTTAATTCATTTATTCTTAACAACAGGATACCCTGAAATGTCTACACCTTTCTGTATTACCCTTCTGTATTACAGAAAGGGACAGAATATATAAATGGCAAACTACTAATACAAAGGAGGCAGATGGTAGAGCCTACCTTTTACAGGGAAGATCTGCAACGCTGCCTTTATTTTCATTAGCTCAGTTAAAGCTCTTCCCTTATCTCCTCACACTTCCACAAACTATCCTCCACCAAAAGGAGACAGTGTTAGAGAAGCGTGCAAGAGGGCTGTATTTAACAACTTTCACTACTGTAACAGTGACTGGGTTTTTTTGTTTTGAACATCCCCTCTCCACTGCAGCTGTTTTCCCCACCACAAGGTATTTTTAAATCCAAGTTGCTACAAGAGTTACTTCCTGTTACAGTTATGAGGTTAGTAAAACAGGAACAGCAATGCAATAATATTTCATTTTAATGACATGCTTTCTTTGTAAAATCCAGATCACCTCTTAGTATTTAATATAATTTAATATCCATTATCCATTATAATATTATAGAAAAGAAAGGTAGACCAAATCATCGTGATGGTATCCCCTTCTCGCTTCACAGAGATGTTGTAAGGGTAACAATGAAAGGTTGCGCATGCCAAAGATACCAGAGATGAAAAGTAATCTTTTTCTGATCTTTTATACCTTGTGAGAGCCTAGGGAATAAGGAAATAACATCGGAGCAACTCTTGATATAGCAATCATTAGGGGCAGTCACTGCTGTGCTTCTTGCAGCAGCTTTTCAATCATAAGTGAATGGGTGTTGTAGAAGGGCAGCCCGTCCACCTCCATCTCTAAACTGGCAGTTTTTCCACTGCGGACCCCATGCTTCACGAGTGTTTTCAGAAGCTTTTCTTCCTTAAAAAACAAAGAAATATAATGTAATTAAAATCCTGAATCAGACAAGAGCATTCATCAAGACCTTTATTTTAATTCCAGGGGAGACTGACCGCATCCTCCATATTTGTTTTGACAGCAATTTGCTAACATCTTTTATTGTCTTGTCCGAAAGAATATGTGTAGCATCTGGAACACAGAGAGTGTCAAAAGGCTCATATTCTTGACTGCTGTTTAATTACTGAATAATATTATTGTTCTCCACGGTCCCTCAAACAGCACATTATTGTCAATTCAGAAACATGAATCCTTTTTTGCCTGGTTTCAAGTTCCTATATTGCACAAATCAGAATGAGAGGAACCTCCACCCAAAGTACTGCAAAAAATCACCTGTCACTTCCCCAGCATAGCAGCTGGCTGCAGATGAAGTTTCAAAGAAAAAGAACAAAGGGGAAAAGAGGATACATCAGGAAAAAAGGTTACAGAGAGTACCTGAATGGGCTGTCAATCACTTCCCTGCATCTTCTGTGATCTCTGCATGCCTTTTGCTCTCTGTCCTCTTTTTTCTATTGATTTTATGAGAATTCTGGTTGCTTAGGAAAGGGGTGGGGAAAAAAGAAAACCCTGGAGTTGTTCTTCCTTGGAATTCTCTGAAATAGCATATACTTTGTTTAGAACTGCAACTCAATCTCATGTTTATAACAGTTATTTTCTTGCTTAACAGTAATGTAAGCAGATAACAAAGCATGTTCCAAGTTGAGCTGTTAAAGCACAGAGGGAACAAAATCCTCAGTTGCGAGTTACGGGCCAGTTAGCATTGAGAGATGAAAAGATGGGATAAAATAAGCTCTGAAAAAACACTAGTTCTATGAACAATGAAATTAGAAGACCTGGTTTTAAATGGACGCATCTCTAGCATAAAGTGCTTTGCTTTTCATTTGGTGTGAAATGTACCCAGTAAAGCTCTTTCTACTGTCTTAGCATTTACTATAATTTATGTCTCTAATTCTGTTAATAAAAATCTAAGAAAAATGAAAAGCCAAGTCACATATTAGCTTCCCCCTGCCCCAAGCCTGTGGTAATTTACATAAGACCTTGAAATCGTCATATACCTATCTCTTCTTCCCTTCCCTTGCTAGGAATGCCTTCTCTCGTCTCCGGTCTACTGCTCTCTTTCCATTTGTGTGAGACAGGAATCAATACTGAAACAACCCTACCAATGTCATTGACAAACAATTCTATAGGTTTAAATACTTCTTTGATATTCCCATACAATAAAGTCTTGCAAAGTCCTTTATCTACTCACCACAAATTAATGATGAAAAAATTATAAAGTTAAGATGTCTAATATTCTCTTATTATATATGTTAGGGGTTTTTATGGGGAAACTTCTAAACCATAAAGAATGCAATAGCTTTAGAGCTGAATTTGGGAACAATACAGCTGTATTTTACATAATACAGTATATGGTAAAACTATAAACATTTCTGAAAGAATTAAGGTATATACTGCATGATCAATTAGCAGGGAATGTATTATATTTTGGTAACCTGCTTTCTCAATGCACTTTATAAAGATTTGTCTTCTATTTCCTGGTAATACATCTTAGCTCTTAGCTACAAGAAAGTTAAATGAGGCACTGGTTTTCTATTAAAGAAAAAATACTCATAGTTACATGGTGTCAGTCTTGACATCATGTAACAATACAGCAATTATACAGCTATAGAAGGAAATTAACTGGATACATTAGTAGCATAAAAAGTGCTACTTCATCATTTATAAAATTATAAATATACATCAGCTTATATCATATGAATGATCACATATATGAATGCAAATATAAGCACCTGATCTTTCTGCATGGAAGAGGTTTTTCTTAGCACTGAGTTATCTATATGCAAAGTGTCAAATTAGATCCCTCGTGTCACAGAAGAGACAACTGAAGTGGATATGCAAAATGTCATCTCTGATTTGAATTGTTTCTCCTACATATTTAAATGTTAGAGCTCTCTGATCTGCTTACACAGGAAAAAAGTCTTGCTTACTTAATACTATATAACTACGTCTGATAAACTGTATTCTATCATCAAATGCTATTGTTTCCATTAGTAAGGAACATATACAATGTACAGTACGCTTCCTTAGCTGTAAAGTGCTGCAATTTCCTCACAGTTCTCCCTTCAGTAAATAATTATGCTGGGAGTGGGGTAACCAGAAAAAATAATCAAATTAATAGAAAAAGAACTTGTTAATTTGCACTTTATTCAAGGAAAAAACTCCCTTATGAATGACAAAGCAAATAAAGAATATTAAAAGAAATGTCCCTTCTTTATATATTGCTCATTTATAAAGTAGTTCATATTCTTATAGGTCATAATTTCAAAAGAAATGCTATACAGTTCATTGCTTACCCTTAATAAAGAGTTGAGTAAAAGAACAACTGTCTGATATATTAATCTGGTCATGAGATGGAAGGAAATGACTGTAGGATGTTTAGCATTAGCTACGTTTGGATATGTATGAATTAATATATTTCCCTGTGGTCACTTCGGTATAGAAGTACTATGAACAGCTGAAAAATCAAACAAATATTGTATTAACCAATAAAATTATGATTAAACTCCAAAACTGAAAGGTAAGTAAAGATTGTTTAGATAAAATTGTTTCTTGCTCATCAAGTTCTCAACAACGAGCAAATGGTTTGGAGTATCTGTTATTAAAATGTATGTAAAGACTAATCCATGCACTTAGAACAATCTCAGCATTCTGTTCAGCGGGAATGGAGAGCTCCACAGTTCTGGGGTTTGTTGCAGTGCAATTCTGGCACTGGTTGAACACAAGGCTGCAGAGAAATAACCTTTGTGTTTCAGGGGAATTCTTCATTTAATAAATATAATCTGTAGTTTTTGTGGAAGAAATGCCATTTTCTGAAGGAAAATAAAATACATTATAAAAAAAAAGCTATATGGTGCATAGGCACTCCTTCAGGTGTTTTCTTTCCAATTACAAACAGACAAATATGAACACCGAGGTGGGTATGTGTGGTGGTGCTCTTTATCTTACTAATGTAATTCTTATAGCATTAAAAGAAGATGGATTGGGCAGAAAGTAGCCATATAAACATAAATGGTCTGAATTTTTTTTTATACTAATGGAGTCTGTGAACATTAATGTGTTCAACCCTCTGCACTGTTTACTGTTTTGTGATTTATAATTAAAGATATCATATTATCTTGTCAGACATTTTGTAACTTTCTCTCCTCCACAAAACTGTTTCCATTAATTTTATCTCAATAGATTTTAGTATTGCACTCTCAATAGGCCATTATTGTATCATTATCAATATTCCCAGCTGTATAGCTTAGTAAAACAAAACCAAGAAGGATTTCCTGTACACAATACCACATTTAATTACAGTATCTCACTACCAGGAATTTGGATCATAGTAGTTTTTAGGATACATTAATTTAAAGTGCAAAACCAGTAGATGTAATGGGAAAAAAAAAAAAAAAACAAACAAAAAACCATTGAAAAGTGAAAAGTAATTAATCAATTTTTGGAAAAGATTGCACTGAAAGGTGCCATACTTTTAAGTCAAAGGGTAAGTGGCTATATGGCTATGCTAAACATTGGGATCAGTTTCAGTTTTATGACCTTTAGATGAAAAATCAAAATAGTAAGAATTAGAAAAAAAGTAAGACCTACTCTGAAATACTTAAGAAGTACTTTGTTAGAATTTCACGCAGAACGTACTGTCATCTCAGGAGAAATACTCCACTGGTTGGGGACAACAGATCTATGGCAGACAGATTACATTTTGCTTAGCATTCTTGGAGCTCACAGACTTAGTGGTTTTGTCCAAGTCTCTATAGAGGTACTCTGCCAATAAAACTGAAGTCCGAAGTTCCTAAGTTATTACAAATATGGTGGAACAAACCTTACTTGATCATTGAGTATACATATATATATATTTTTTTTAAACACTGCCAATTAAAAATAGAGCCACGTGCTTAGCAGGATAAGCACAGATCACAGTCATTTCTCACCCCTCTCAGTTATTTTACTTTTTCTAAGTCTGAAATTTTTGCATTCCCAGAATATCACACTCTTCAGAGCTGCATTAGTCAAAACATATTTTAAAATATTCCTCTGCAAGTCTTTCTCCAAATTTAATTTAGAAACATTCAAAACTAATTATAGAAAGGTTCTAACATAACTAGAAAAGGTGGAAAGTTCAGAAGTAAGGTGCAAAGATCAGAAGTGTGGAGTACTTCCGTATTAGAAGTGTGACTTTTGATTTTGGAAGAGAGACATCTAAAGGAGGCTACAACAGAGATGTATAAAATCATGAATGATGCTAAGGAAGCAAACAGGATATTTTAACCATTGTATCCCAATAGATGGATTTCTTTCACTGTCCATAAACTTGTGGCATTCTCTACTGCTTGAAGTTGCGGCACACAAATGCACTAATTTTTAAGGATTTTTATGTTCAGTCTGTTTTGAATTCTTTGCAGAATATTCTAAGTACAGTGTGGTTACTCGTTCACCACGGATTCCCAAAAGTTGCCAAAAGACCACGTGAAAGCAAGCTGTTGAACTGGACTAGGCAGCATTTAGCAGCTGGTAGCCAATTCCATCTACAAGTCACAAGCAAACCACAACTCCTTGCCCCTACAGAAATTACCTTGGTAACCGATGGCAGTGCCGACTGCCAGACCATCTTCTTTGATAACTGTGGAAACCCAACAGCTTTCCTCAGGTACCGATCGTGTATTTCACAAGTGCTGAGAATATACAGGGCGCAAGCAATGGCATAGCCTCCCCAGTTAGAGACCCCTGCAAAAGAATGTCACCATGAAACCAAACGGTAAGAAACCCAAACAGCAGTTATTGCGAAGATACCTAACCCGCATAAGTCATTAGGCACATACAACCGAGTCTCGTGTAGCAATGGCGGGTATGAATTAAACATTAACATGGATTTGGAACATTTGTTTCAGAAATACACAATTGTTTAACATATTAAAATGTTTTTCAGTAGTATTTTAGATTGAGTTTCTGCAAGTTTCCATCTAGCTTAGTTTGCAGTTTGTCTTTCCAACAAAGCAAAAACTCAAATGGGCATGCTCTAGAACACAATTCCCCTTGGCTTAATGTGAAGTCCATGCACTGTGAGGAGCTGTGTTACAGCCCAGTGTCCTTTGCTTTGAACCATGCAGAGGTAGAAGATTTTGCTAAAGTATCATAAACCAGGCAAATTGCTGGTTTAGTATCAAGAGTGTTAGATACCTAGGTTAGAAACCTAGAAACCTGTGTTAAGTACAATATGGACCATTCGCTTCATAAATCGGTCCTTGCTGAACACATCTCTTTCACTGCAGATTTGATTTCATGCTGGTTATGATGTTAGGGTAGAACAGAATTTTAACTATAGCATTCAACTTTTGTTATACATTAAGAATGTACATCTGTCCTCGAGTGGCTGTTGAAAGGACTTCCCTCTCTTCATGTAAGAGCAATACGACTGATGACCCTGACCAGTGTCACACCCATAGCAGCTCATCGATTGTACTGAAAATTCATATGTGCATAGACATTTTAATTCCTACAGAGTTTCCTTCTGCAGCCTTCTTTGTTATTTTATTTAAGGTGTGATTTTTAAAGAATATTCAGGACTTGCCCAACATTTCAAATTAAATGCACTTTCTTCATGGAACATCCTCAACTTCCAGTCATTCCTGCTGGAATTGTAGTTGCTTAACTACTCAGAAAATTGGCATAATACAGAGACAAATTTGTTCACTAATGATGGCTTGGTCATACAAAGAAAGAGCCAATACAAATTAGTTGGAAAGACAGATTTTATAGTCAATATCAATTTTATACTCAAACCTCAACAACCGTCCCACCGCCCAAAAAATCCCTTACCAGCTACAATAGTAAAATCAGCTTCAACATCACAAGCTATAACGTCTCCATTTTTTATGTGCTTCTTTACAGCATCTTTTACTTTGCCCATTCCTAATTCATTTCCTCCATCTCCAACACCTTTATTAAAAGAGAAAAAGACCGGATGAGTATGAACCCAGCATACAACTAACAATCCATTTAGAAAGCATCCAGGGTCTTCCCCAGAGTCGCTGTGATAGTTCATAGCTCCATACAAGATGATTTATACTTTTTAATCACAAGTGTCTAAAAAGAGAAGACTGTGAATGAAATAGCTGAAAGCATCACTTATCACATGCTAACCTGTAAGTGTATATATGCAATATATGCTGTATTGGTGGAGGCATAAGAAGTTAAAATTATCAAGTGCTCATGAACTGCAGATAGAATTAAGACAGTAAACTTGCTTATGGAAGGCCTTAAATGAGTATTCTATATAATGCATTGTCATAAATACATAAGGACAAATAGCAAAAGAAGATAGAAAACAAATCCAAAATAAATGTGAGAAATTAGCCTATTAGTCTGTAATAAAGCAAGCACAGAAAACTTTGGTTTGTTAAAATCTTGAATTTAAAAAAGAGCTTCAAAGTAGCAACTACTGCAGAAGTATAAACAAAAATATATGTAAGGACTTTGGCAGAAGTAGGACTTGCCGCACTGGCAATCTGTTTTACAAAGATCACTATCATTGTGCCACAGTGTACAGAGAGCCCAACTCTGTTATTACTGTTTTCATTTTTTCTAGTAATTTATAAAAAAAAAATAGCTAGTTTGTTCTGGGTTTGGGTTGTTTTTTTTGTTTGTTTTTTGTTTTTTTTTTTTTTAAAGTGTTCCAATATTCAGGGTGTAGAGCCTTGATTTTTTTGTTGGTCAAGTAAAAACACTAAGCATTTGTCTCTGATTTCAGTAAAATCAATGGAACCTATGCCATTTCAGGAAAATTTTAGGCAACCTTATGTTTGGGACATAAAATTGTCATTCAGAGATCTGAAGGTAAGGGTAACACATAAACTAGCACATTATATGAAAGCTGGATAGTATAAAAAAAACAACCAACCAACCAACCAAACAAAAAAGTCCATCTATTTAAGTGGAAATTATCATTTTTCTTTCACTTGTTAGTCTAAATGGCATCCTCTCAAGTTTGAAGATTTTATAGAAAAATCCTAGTTAATGTCTGTGAAAAAGAACACTCAAGAGCTGCAAGTCCTCACTGGAATGTATCGTATTTGAATTTGAAATGTGACTGTGCTCTAATGCATAGCATGTGTTACAGGAGAGAAATTACAGTATTTATAATTTACACTTCAAGCCCTAAAAACTGATAAATTTAACACTTTTAGTAACTGCATAAATATCTCACATAAGCCTGGAGCAAATTTCTTCTTCAAGTGAAATCGAAAGTCATTTCTCAGCAGCAATTTTTTATTTAACTCCTTAAGTCTATACAGTCAAGGAAAACATAACTGAGTGACACATAATTTACATAAAAGGATTTGCCATGGAACAATTAATCATTTTTCTTATCTGCTTTAATAATCTGATCACATTTATTTTGTTGTTGGGATTTAATAGTGCTTTCTAAAATCTGTTTGTAGTACTTTTCAAATCGGTAATGACATAATCATGGTGCCTCTATCATCATATATAAATGTGGTAGTTACTGTTTTGTAAGAATCCACACGATGTTTTGATTTTCAAAACCCAAAATGTTGCTCTTAACATTCTTTAAAAGACCTAAAATGAATTCTCGTGCTTTGAAGATCATCAAAAGTTTCTCTAACTGAAGGATGCTGATCCGTTGCTCAGCGGTTTTTTTGTATCAGCCTTGCTTTGCTTTTTCTTGTCTTTGTGGAAGCCCTGTCACCAGGATGGTCACACAGTTAGTAGATCGACTGCTGTGCCTGGATCCCATTAGCGTTACAGTTAATGGGAGGAAAGGAAGACCACCCTGAAAATTTTCCTGTACCATTTGGTTTTTTCTTCCTCTACACATCAGCAGAGGACTACATTTCACTGTAGACTTCCAGAGTGAGATTCACCTGACAAAACGCTGCCGTCTACGCATGAGCCAGTCAGCTAGACTTTTAAAGTCAGCAGAGAGAAACAGACCCTTCAAACGTTCAGTTCATCTCACCCCAAGGCAGACATCTCAAATATAGATGTCTGAAAATAGACAAGATGAATCCTCTCCTCCTAAAGGTCTGAGTGCTTTCCAGGAAGAGGAAAAATTGTTCTGTCAGATTTTCCACGCAAGTTTTCACTGATTACATTGGTTTCTGAAACTATGTTCATGAAAAAATGCAAGAAACATCAGTCTTCTGTGCTAAAAATCATTGTATGAAAGGGAAACATGTGTGACCGCATTTTTTCATGCAGTACTTTGGAAAGCTTTTCAGTAGCTCCTATATCAATAGCATATAGCTATGTCAATTGTATGACAGCTATAAAAACAGCATGTGGTTTCAGTAGCATCTCTTAATCTTTTATTTCAGTCTTTTGTGAAAAACAAACTCTTCCAACCTCAGTCTTCCATGTCTTCTTATTTTGTATATTCCTGAAGGTTGCCGCTTACTCCATGACATTTTATGGTATTGGTACCCATACAATTGTAGGCACTGTTCATGAGTTGTCTGTGGTCAGACTCCTAGATCAGATTTTTTTAAACACAGATCTTGTTTTAAATGCAAAACTTGACGGCAGTCAATAGGCATGTAACAAATGTTCTAACATTTCCCCTCTCCACCTACTAACAGTACTTCTTGCCACTGAGCAAGACTATACGAAGACTTCATTAAGGCTGAAAACTTGATCTTTCCAGTAACCTTTTCTGCTCTATAAAGTTATCTGAGTACTCTGCCTTAACGCTGTACGATATTTGCATTTTACCTTGGAACTAGACATATGCCTCCAAATTCCTACTGACCATGAAGAAAGTCAAAGATGGCTTCCCGCCTCCCCCCAAAATTTACTATAATCAGTAGCAATACATTATCATCAGTAATGAGAGACAAGACACAAAGGCTATAGCCCAGATTTGTGCCTTGTTAAGCTAGGCTTTGTGGAAATATACTGAAAAAAACAACAGCCATCCCAAGAAACTGTAATCAAATTTTTTAAAAGACACAAAAAGTTAGTGTGATAAGCAAAATAAGAAACGTTAACTAGGTAACAGACAACATAAGAAACAATTACATTACTTTTCTAGAGATACACAATTAGTTCTCCAGTGTAAAATATCCATGTCCACGAATTCCACAGGAGATCAGAGCAGATACCTTCATTACCTTTTGAAGCCTATGACTTGTTAAGTCATTTTCTATGCAGACATCTCTAGAGAAAAATCACAGCAATGGGACACAGTGAATCTGGATAACTGCTTCTTTTCTTCTTATTCACAAGCCTGCGATATTTTTAATTAATGACATTTCATAGTATATTTGAATATTCAGAGAATGTTTAAAACTAACTAAATTTTGGTGAACAGTTTCAAATTTCCACCTTGCAGAACACTCCAAACTCTGCCAAATCAACAATATACTATGAGCTGCTCTGGGAGATATTATAAGAGATTATGGTATTTTCATTAAAGGAACCAGGATGTGATTTTATGTAAGTAGCTGGATAGACCAAGTCTTTGTACCAACAATCTAAAATCAGGGACAAGAATTGAAATAAACTGCAGCAGATAAAGCTCTGAGGCATTTTGCTAAACATCTTTATGAAAGAGAGTTTTTTCTATCCTTATTCAGTCAATCTGTGGCTTCTCTGCTGAGATTTCCAACAGAGTGCCATCTAGAGTGCTACTTTTTGAAAGTTACTCCTTAGGAATAGGAAAAGTCTTGAATTAAATGTAAATAAAATGTATTGCAAGGTTTAAGATAATACAGTGAACCCTTCTGCTATATGGCTTTTAAATTATTCCAATACGGTGGAATCAGACTATGCATTATCTCTGCAGGAGCTCTCTAACTTCTGTGAAAACATTTGAAAAACATCAATACTGAGAAGTCAAAGTTCCCGTGCTTTTGGTAATACTTAGGAGTGAGTCCACAGCACTACAAGAAGAAAAAAAAGCCAGATCAGCAGACATGTTCTGATGTGAAGGAAATCAGCCTGGCATGGGTTCTTATTTCCAATTTTGTGACGCTTATTTCAAATTCTGTTTCTAATACTTATATAGATTATCGATCTCCCAATTCTGTTTTGGGGCACACAGTGTAGCAGGAAGCATCTGATTCTACAAGAATGTTGTACAACACTTTATATACACACCTTGATCTATGGCATATTTTTTCAAAACCAGGCACAAGTAAATTTTCAGGAAAAAAGGGATTATCAACAAAAGAAAGGAGTGCCGTGTTGACAAAAGCATTCTCATTAGACGTATTAGTCAATGCAGATGTAGTTTAGGCAGGAAGGACAACGTACTCCTTTAAAGATTATTACTGTATATGTATGTTTTGTTAGAGAAGGCACTATTATAGCAGATGCAAATATGCAATCCCTGCTTAAGAGAATGTACTGCTCAAAGACAATATAAACTAAGATTCTATCCAGACTGCTGTTTTAACAAAGGCGTAACAAGCATAAAAACAACTATAATATTTTAATATATAATGTTTCCATTCAATAGTAATTTGCTTTCTATGTTGCCGTTCACACACAAAATACAGAATACAGTCAGTGTCAAAAACTACACTTAGAGAAGTGTATGTATACACGCTGATGTATAGGTAATACACACATGTGGGCTTGCTTTTTTTTTTTGTCCTTACATAAGTTTGAAATGAACTCCTCCATTTTTTTCAGCTGTGAGAACCCTTCAGTAGAAACTTGTCGTTTTTCTCCAGCAACGGCCTTTTTAGATTCAGCCACGGCGAGCAGCTGCAGCCCGCAGGCAGTTATCCAGCACCTGCCTCCCGCTCCCCTTCACTCCCAGTAAGGGTTCCTGTCCTGTGCTTCTCTGGCTTCTGAGAGTATAACACAAACTCACACGTACCTGTTGTTGTGACTCCTGGAATGGTTTGTGCAGCTAAAAATAGTTCATCTATGGGATCCACGAGATGTTTAATGTTAACTTTCCTGGCATTGTAATAATTGCCATCAGCAGCCATCCCAGCACGTTCTATTGCTATCAGGTGATCAAACCTGGTTAGAGAGGAGTGAAAAAAAACAGAGGAGAGGAATCAAAGCTGTGATTTTCACACAGCAAAGTCTTCTGTTGGCTGCTTCTCCTGTTGCGCTTAGTTCTAATTTTTGACCACTGGGATTCAAGGTAAAACTTGGATACTGTTTTGTTATTTCTGGATGTAGTTCTCTGTAGTTTATTTTCAAAAGTTAGCCTAGTTTCTTTGTACCTTTAGTGCAACTTCCTCAAACCACATTTGCCACCCAGAAATGGAGAAGTTCCCCAAATCTTTCTAGCCAACAAGCTTTTGGGTCAGCCATCTGGCCTTGCTCTGGTTGGTGTTAAAATACATAATATCTTATAAGACATTAGTCTCTATAAGTGTTTTCAAAGAAAACAAAAAAGTGGCAAATTAATGATCATCAAAATCCTTGTTAGTGCAGATACAGTTTCTGCTTAAAGTACATTGTCTGGCAAATAGTCGTTTGTTTCCAGTTAGGGAGTTTTTTTGTTTGGGTCTTTAGATTTGGGGGATTTTTCTTTAAGTCTGTGGCTACTTTGCTAGTTATGAAAGTAGACAGATGTACTGCAGATGTCCTACATGTTAAGCAGAGCTTTAGTACCCAGTTCTGCCACTATATGTTAGAATTAAGTTATTTTGCTTTTGTTTCTCCAATTTTACTCTCAAGAGGTTACTAATTCTGATGAATAACTTAATGTTCTTGTGGGTGGGTATCTACGGTGATTCCAGAGACTTTAAGCAGGTTAGTTGTCTATTTTAAAGAAATACTTACTTTAGCTTTTTGGGACTGTGGGATCAATTAAAATAGAAACTGGCATAGCTATAAAACACATTTTTAAAGCAATATGTAAAAAATTAAGATGGTATCATGCATGCTATTACAACCACAACAACAATTATAGCATACATTAATCTGTGGAAAGAAAACGGGAAGTGATGGAGCAAATAGCAGAGTGAAAGATCTTTTTATTAATGAGAACAAAGTGAAGGCAACTACATTAAAATGCTTTACAGGGAAAGATCAATAAAAATGAGCAATGTATGCTTAATTAAAGGAAATGTAAGTTGCCTGCTAAGTAATGAAATGTGCACACAACTACTTAGCATATTCTCCTGTGCATTAACCCTAATCACACACTTTGTAGAAATTTGAATTTTTGCCCAACATTGTATAGTCAACAAAGCATATGCAAACAGCTCAAATCAATAGAAAAGTGCATGCATACACCTATAAATTTGGCTTTGGCTGCCCAAAGACAAGAGGATGATCACTTCCATACTCTTACTAACACATGATGTTTTATTAAATCAGGTCAGATTCCCCAGTTGTCAGACTTGAGCCAAAGCTCTAGAAAGTGAACACACTGCACAGCTCTGTTCCTAGCTCTTTCACAGACTCTGACATAATACTTCCTCTTTCTGATTTTCTCACTGATTTAAAAACTGGTATAATAATATATTGTGCGTGTGTGTATATACATCTATATGGAATAACAGCTGAAAAGCTTTTAGAAATTTTTCAAAGGAAAAGAGCTACTGATATATGAAGTATCATTTAGTTTTTGTAATCTAGAAATGCATAATTGCAGAATAACATGGAATTCTGTACTCTATGTGTACTCCAATACCAGTGTTTGGCTTCAGAGTTTGTTCTGTTCATTCCAAGTCTTAAGGATTTACTTGTAACCATTATGTCTTCTTACATCATGGTCATTATTTTTATTCTAACTTTACACAGTAGAGGTGTGATCCATTCTCAAAAACTAATTCCACATACCTAGGTCTTTCAGGATTTCCATTCTCACACAAAAACGTTAAAGCTGAATCTGCACTTTCACTTTGATAACTCAATAGAGGGATTGGTCTCTTCAGGATTCCTACAGGAAAAAATACAATTCAGATACTATGTACATTTTTTCTTTCTTTTTTTTTTTTTTTTATTAATGTGTGTTTGAGTAACTTTTTTTTTTTAAAAAAAGGCAGAACAGTTAGAATAGTAAGGACTTGGTGTCTTTACACTATCCCTTATAAGCTCCCTGCATTCTTACTTTATTTTAAACTCATTTGGATGTAGTGCTAAGTAAATGGAACCTTCAGATAGAAAACAGGTCTACAAGAAGAAGACCATACATCCAGAATTCATCACAAACAGCTAATCCAGAATCAGTACCCAGACACACAAGCATTAACTGAATGCCAGCTAGGTTTAACAAAATGTCATCGTAGCAACGCTGATCTGAGCTTAGAGGGTGAACTGTGGTTCATTCTCCTGGGGAAAAAAAAAAAAAAAAATTCCTGTACTAAGTGACAGTGAGATTGACTGACGCAAACCTTGGCTCAAATTGGCAAGATAAAAACTGAAAAACGTGTCTCTTACCTAGTTGAACAGCCTCTTCAATAATCTTTTTATTCAGATTCATGGCTCTCTGATCCGTTACTATGGCAACCTCTTTCTCCAAGACCTGCAATAGAGCTGCAATAGCAAGGGCTCCCGGGGGCCCGTCATTCTCTTCCGGCGGCTCGTAAGCGAAGTGGGTAGGAAATCCAGTTGTTATCAGCACTGACCGAGCATGGGAGATGGAGAGGCAAGCCTTCAGCAGCTCGTCCTGGCGGTGTAGATGAATTATACCCCGGTCTCCTATAAAGGTGTTTTTAAAGAGAGCGGTACACTTCAATACACTGTTTTCCTTTTGAAGGTTCTGTGTGGGTAAACCTGCATACTTTAATGACATAAAATGGGTTAAAACCAAAACAAAACAAAAAAAATAAAAACCTCTGGTCAAGGCAGGAATTAGGGTAATTTCCTCAGGAAACCTAGGAAGGTGTAGGATATGAGTAATGAAGATAATGGGCTGTGCTTCCAGGTTAAGAATTTCAGTTAACTGGATTTTGAGAATTACCATACCTGACATTCTTAGGTATTAGTGTAAATAGCTTTTTCTGAGAGCTTACTGCATATCGTTTGCTTTCCTTTGGCCCTCTGACCTGTGGTGACAGTCATGCTGGACCATGTCTAGCTACTGAAGCTAGATTGTGACTCAAGCATCCCAGATCTTACAGAAGTTTTGATGCAGACATCACGAGTAAGCTGGTCCTTTGTCTCTATTTAACTCTATCCACTTAGGGAAGAGCTAATTCCCAAATAAATTCCACTTAATGAAATGATTAACCACAGAAGTGAGGCTTCAGGGACATTGTAAGTTACCAGGGGACATCATAAACTCAATTAATATGGTGGTATCCAGGTTACTGCTAAAGGATCTTGTAACACCTTGTATAGTAGAGAACCATGTTATCTAACCGTGAGAAACAGGTGAATATTAACAGGTGTCTGTTCTCATGGTCCAGTCCCTAAAGAGGCAACACTGTGTTATCTCTGTGTGTCTTTGATTGTTCAAATGCTTCCTACCCCGTCTCCCTTCCTTGGCACTCGGAAACACAAGTTCACACCGCAGTCCTTTAGATTTGCTAGCACTCCAGAAAAGCACAGACACTAGTATGATGTCATGATATTCATGGGCTGATAGCGAGAGATAAGTCCTCACTATTGTCCTCTGGCCTCCTCACATCTTCATCTTTCTCATCTTTGCCCTCCATCCCCCCGCCTTCCCCAGCACTCTCCTCTTTTTGTCTCCAATTTCCCCTTTGCCATTTTCCCTCTGTTCCTCCTAAGCAACATACAGATAGTGGACACAGAAAAAAGTTCTGAACAAAACTTAAGTAACAGAAGTGGGGAATACTGGTTTCTGAGAAGTGGGGTATATTAACTGAGATAAAGTACTGTACTCTCCTTTAGCAATAAAATGAGCTAACTCTTGTTAGGTCTTGTATTTCTGTAGAGCATGGCATTGTGCCAAGCTGAGCTCCTGAGAGTGGGAAAAGGAGAGGCTTTGTGAGTGAAAATAAGCAGACCCAAACATAGGCACATAGCTCGAACCCGGAGCTTGGGAGAGCTGGGCTTAAGCTGTTTTCCACTACTGTCTACAGAGGATTTCAGAAAATTTATGGGAAACAGATCAGAATTTAAAGCAGACAGAGGGGACTAATTCAGTGTGTATTTTGGGAATGGTTGCGCTACTCGGTTTGCCTTTATTTCCCTCTCATCTTCCTTGTGCACACATGCAGCCCTACCCCTTGACCTTTGGTGATGACCAGAGGTCACTTTGGTCCATCACACACCACCTCAGCGAGGAATGTCAGCAGAGCTTGATGTAATCCCACCCATCAGAGAGGGATGTTTGAAAAGCACATGCAACTACTAGAATTTTCTGCTAGGAGCACAGTAGTCGTGAACATATGTAAAGAAATGTGCTATTTACTCAACAGTGAATACCCGTGTAGCTGTTACCAGCAGGCTGAGGTGCCCTGTACTTTATATACCAATTTCAGTTTTATTTAGTAACAGTTCTTATTCCCTGCGGACTCTCCAGTCTGCTGTAAAGACTGATGCTTCTGTGTACTTTGAGAGTATACAGTCATCCAGATCAGATATTCCATTACCCATAAGATTGAATGGTTTTGGCCAGACTCTGATATTAGGTATGGTAACAGAAAATGTAAGACCTAGTTATATTAACTCACTGTATTCCACAATTAATTTTTAAAATCTTAAAATTGCCTTCAGATTCTTACTGTTTTCTTGAACTTTATGAATACCCAAAAAAGCAGGATAGGTCATATCTACCTTGTGACAAAGCCACTAAAGGAAGAGAGTTTTTGTTTTTACCTGGATCTATTCCAATTAGGGTCTCCAGAGTCTTTATCTTTTGGGCTGCTTCTGCTGACACAATACTATAATGCAGAGGATCTTGAGAAATGCAGTGGACTTGTGGGACTACTCTTGAGGATCTGACTGTGACACTCTCGTTCTTTAGGTCAGTAATGAACATGCAGCCAGGAGAATGAGTAAAAGCTAACGGAGCTCCTAAAATGGGTGAAAAAACTTCAATTAAACACACTGTTATTGCAATACACTGAAATATCAGAATGATAAAATCACAAAAAGCTATTTAATTGAACAACACAGAGTCCCTGCCTGACGACACAGATCCTAAAAACAGGTGATATTTTAGGTTACACTGCAGCAGTTAATACACTTTGAGAAAGGAAAGTATGCATGTACATTGGAAAATGTTTTCACTTTCAGAAAGCTCATGCGGGTAGTTGAGATCAGCTTTTTCTATGATCTCCTCTTTGGTATAAACTTGAAGCAACTTAGGAACTGAACACTGGTATCCTCCAACAAAGGCTGTCAGGAAATGGCACTGGGGTTTGACATGCATGAAGAAACTAGTGCATTGACCTAAGAACAAGTTAATGTTTAAGTTTGCACGGTGTCTTGGCAATATTGTTTTCATAAGAATAATTTTCTAGGTTCTAGAGTGCTGCTGGAAGCTACAGTGTCTCTCTTATACCTTTGAATATCCTTGTAACAGTGATACGACAAAGCTATCAACTCCTGCCTGCTGGCTAGCAATAGTCCTTTATCAGATTAAGAAAATGGGGACTAGCATTTCTGCACAGTGTTTTATTGACCTCGCTAGGAGATCTACGGACTAGCAAGGAATAATGGCAAAAGGTGACCCGTAAGCCTTAGCAAAGGGAATCAGAGTAGCACCTAAATCCCTGGTGAACTGCAAGGTTATTTAGACCTGACAGCATAGTAGTTCCCTAAACTGAAAATATTTGCTGTCTTTATACTAATTTCAGAAGTCTTGATATAGATCATACTTGATTTGGCAAGATTGATACGTTGTTGGAAAAATCACAACTGGTATACTTAAAGAATCAAAACTTTACTTTGTTGGGATGGTGAAAAGGAAGGAGATATTTCTTTAACAAGTACATATGTGCTTGGTCTGTGCTAGATCTGTTGGGAGTCTATGGCTAGTAATCTAAAAGCAGATGGGGAACATGGTTGTTGAGGTTTAATATACCTCACCAACCGATGTGAGTAGACAGTATTTTTTGTGAGAAGCTAGCAGATTCTAGCTAGTTCCCAGAATGCATTAATGACAACTGGTTTTAATACAGAAAATGGAGAAATAAACAAAAGTGAAATCCGTTCCAGGCAAAGGCAGGATAGACAGCTGCTTTGAGCAACAGATTGCAGAGGGGTTGGCAAGTTTTTTCTCTCCCTGCAACAAGGATGCATGAGGAAGATGAACAAAAGTGCTGGAGAACACAGGAAAGAGAAGGATTTTCAGCTTGGATTGGGACTGGACAAAAGGGGTGGTATGTAAGAAAGAAAAAGAATTCTCTGCTCGTAGTGCTGAAAATATTTACAGCAGCTGTTGAGAGCAGTTTAGATCAACATCTGTAGGGAACCACAAGGACGTAGCAGATCCTGCAAGGGGAGAAGGACGAAGCAGATGACCTCCCAAGGCTCTCCCAGTTATACTGCCTACGATTATTAAGCTTCTTTTTCAGTAAGAGCTAAAGTATGAGATTTCATTCCACAACAGTGATTTAGAGCAGTATATAATACTGTCACTATGGTTTAGTTGCATTTTCTTGCCCTTTGTGCTCATGCCTGTTATAAATGACTGGATAAAGTGCAGAACAGCTCTGTGCAGAGCAAAAAGTTTCATTTATGTAAAGTGTGTCACACTTACTTCATTTTAGAACAAAACCTAGAAGCTCAAAATTCTCATGACACAATTATGAACTCTTTTCCAGGGCAATCGATTTGCTAGCTTTTGACAACATTTTCTAAAGACTTCTGGCTGCTGTTTCTTTTCTTTTTTTTTTTTCCTCCCCTTTAATATTGTTTTATTGCAATATAATACAAAATATTATTTTAAAAGAAAGAAGCTTAAAAATTATTGTCTTTAAACTTCTAGTTTTTAATAATGCTTAAAAAAGATGTTTTGATGCTGCCAGAGCTTTAGATTTCTGCCTTTAAAGTACTCAAACAAAAGTGATGAAATTTCAGTAGGAACTTCCTTTAAGGTAGACTTGTATTTCACAATGGAAAATAGTCCTGCCAAAGGTTTTTTTGTTGTTTGGTTGGGGTGATTTTTAGCTCACCCTAAAATCAACCCTGCTAATTAGCCAACTCATTCAATCCACATTAAAAAAAAAAAAAAAAAA
The DNA here is from genome assembly GCF_018691265.1 of Tyto alba. Lineage (NCBI taxonomy): Eukaryota > Metazoa > Chordata > Aves > Strigiformes > Tytonidae > Tyto > Tyto alba. The sequence goes on along the minus strand of NW_024881280.1, from coordinate 30,705,087 downwards.
AAAAAAACAGAGAGAAAAAGAGATTGAAGGATAGCTTAGAAGAGTCTCCAAACATAGTACATACTGCAGTTGCTGACTGCTTCTACTGCTGTTACTCCACAGGCCCAAAACACTGGAATATCACCAGGGTAAAGGTGAACTGGATCTCCATAGTCTGGTTTGGAAAGATCTTGTATTCCCAGCAGACCTGGAATTGATTAAAAATTAAATCAGGAGAGATTCCAATTAAGCAGTACTACTGCAAAGCCTGGGGGCTGCACCCCAAACATCATTCAATGGCACTGAGCCTGGATTGCAACAGTGGCAAGTCCCCCTGAAGTGGCATATTTAGTTTGCCTTTCAGTTCGTGTCCCCAGAACCTGAGCTGACTTCTTTTCCCTTTTTGTAGTTGATGACATCAGTAAAAATGTATTCACTTTATTTCTGCAACAAAATACAACCTAGATGTGGATGCTGAGTTTCCAAGTTGTTATAAATCTTTCCTATCAACAGAAGAATTATATTTGTAACACTGGCACACAATAATAAATAACTGCAATGCAAAATGGGTTTGTTCTAGAACACATTTTCGACTGTTTTAGCTTCCTATGTTCTTTAGCTAGAGAAATGAGAAAGTGCTCTTTTACCTCTCTGGGTTAGGTAACTACATCTCACTCTTACCCAGCTTTCACTGATTTGTCTTTTGCTTTCTTCTAACACCTACTTATAATATTCTGGGTCATTCTATGCACTTGCTGTCTTCCCTTGGTTTTAAATTCTTCAGAGGCTTTAATATACCACTGTCTTTTCTGGAAATACTTTATATAAACCATATATATACAATAATTCACTATTTTCTGTTAAAAATAAATAAATAGTGGAGACCCTCACTTGCCCAAACATCTTGTTGCTCTATTCAAAGTAACATCTTATTACTAGTTCCTCAGATTTCAGCACTCAGACCAAATATATTCCCAGGGTATACGGTTAAGCAATGGCATCTCCTTCCCTGTTCTGCAATGTGATCCCTCTGTGTATGCAGCCCATGAATCTACTGATCAACAAATTTCTGTCAGCAGAGGGGATTTTTTTTCTTTTATTGTGATCTACCTTCATCTTACAGATGTGTGTTTGATTTTGTTCTTTTCCAAACAGGCTCTGGGTTATATTTTTTTTTTTTTTTTCAGTTTTCCCTTGCAAAGAATAGGCCTATACTTGTTTGAGCTGGGTTTTTTGAAAAAATATATTCTTGTCATATTTATATTTATTCTCTCTTAAGTGTTGTGCTCAATGTATTCTATTTCAGTACTTTTAAAAATAATTCAGTATTTACTTTCACAGTACTCCACTAAGACACAAAATGTATCCACACATACTTCTCCTCATGCTGTCAATCATTGCTACCCTGTTACTGCAAACTCTGACAGCAAGGAAATATTCACATATAAATGAAACTGCATACATTTTAGAAAAATGTGATTACACTTTTTTACCAAAACCACCCCTGCCATATAACTTATCTATATCAGACAATTATCTTTTATCCAAGAAATCTCTGTGTTGAGCTCATTCAAAACCATTCTTTTTTTTTTTTTTCTTTTTTTTTTTTAAATTCAGGTTTGTGACCATTAGAAAGGATTAGAACATAATTAATGTACTGGTGCAGGTATTTCAGTCCTACCACTTCCCATGGCCCCCCTCTTCATTTTTATACACAGTAAAGTGCATGGAGAGAGTAAAATGAAAAACACTGACCAGGGTCACCTATGTGAATTGGTGCTCCATGGGCTTCTTTTAATTCCGATGTTGCTAGCACAGCTGCTTCCAGTTTGCTTTCAGGAATAGGTCTCATGGTGACTACTAAGTTGCAGCAAAAAGTAGAAACGCTGTAGCAAGGGACTGCTGTCTGGCAGTTCAAAAGAATCCAAGGTGTTAGCAGGAATATGGAATAGTACTTCTAAAGTATTAGAAGAAATAAGTCTAAAACCTTGAGTTTAGAAAGGTCACACACTAACATTCATTTAAAAATCCTTTTAAACAAAACTTTCTTAGCATCCCCCCCCCTTTTTTTTTTTCTTTGGTAAGATTCAGCAGTGCAGGAATGAAACATTCCATCCTTAAGCTTCTTCATATTGATCACTAAAATTTTCAACATTATGCATTTCTTGCTTCAGTACATGTCGCATAGAGTGTGGTGAGCTCAGTGCATTCTGCATATTGTTGGAAAACGACGGTGTGCTCCCTGTACAGAAAGGGAAAAAGCTAACAAAAAGTACCACACCGTGATGAATCTGCTTGGTCCAAACTGACCCTCTGTATTTGATTCAGGGGAGCTACAGCGCTCTGTAACACCCACGGGTCAGGAACCCCTGCTGCTGCCAGCACCCACTTCTACAGAAGCAGCATGCCAGTTCCACACATCCAAAATCTTTTGTGCCTCTAGAAAGGTTCTGTGGAATTCATCATCCTCACCAACTGGGATGCTGGAGCACCTTTTCTATTCAGAAATAAAGCAGTCAGACTTTTCAGAACAAATTGTCTGATATCAAAGTTGCATCTAAACATAAGCAAGATAGGTAGACAGCTAGAGCTGTACAGAACATGTTCATTAACAATCTTTATAATAAAAATCATACCTGTCACTGAAGAAACACACTGTACAGTTCTTTACAGTATCGATGTGCTATAAACTATGAAATTTTCCTATTTCTGAAACGTTATAAGCAGATACATAGTTGTACTCTTTTCCTTTAAGCTTGGTACAAAGACTCGGGTATGAGACACATTTGAGCCTTCACTTTGACCAGGAATATAGCAAAAAGATTGTTGTTTTCAGTGTTATTGTTTCACAATAACCTTTGTCTAGTAGAACAGCAGCCAAACTAAATGAAAAAGGCATGCAGATGTGTACCTAAGTGTTCTTAATATTAACGGGCCTACCTACTGGAGCCAGAATTATTCTAGGACTTCTGCAGACATTAAAATCTGCATTATAAACTTGCTGAGCACAGTTAGAGTTTTCAGTGCCTCGGTAGATACCTCAAGTATTTGGGAACATCTTCTGTCCCAGAGGTCTGGGTTTGTAGCAAATATGCAGTTTAAAGGCTCTACTGTCACAAGAAAAATCCAAAATGTGGCTGTTAGGCAGAAGAAGCTGTTACTGTCATGGCTCATAAAATGAATATTCCTACTGCAAGCCAGAGCTGGTATGGTGAGCAGGACACGTATGAAGGCTGTACAAATGAAATGGCTGCTACAGCACACAGGGAAAATCTTTGTCACCATAAATGAATAAAAAAGCAGATTGGCCTCGTAGGAAGTTGACAAAACACTGAACTGAGGCTGGGCATATTTTACCCTGTATTTTTGCGCACTCAGGGCTAGCACATGCCTAAAGTTACTATGCAGGTAGGAAAAAAAGTTGATTTTGAGCAATAGTTATACACATATAATTTGAATATGGACAAATATTCAAAGGAAAAGTTACGACAAAGATTATATGTGTGTGTGTATATACCTACCTTATACATGCTTACATTACATTTTTGCTCAACATTTCTTAAGGGAATGCCAGCATTTTGGACTGCTTTTTCAAAAGAGAAGCTGCAGCCTAAATAAAAAGTCACCATGTCCTTAAGTTGCTCAGAATACTCCTTTAGGCTTTTCAGTGATCCAGTAAAAGCTCCATACTCATATATTCTGTACTGTAGACAGTCAGTTCTACATGAAATAATAAGTTATTGCAAATTTAGCATATTTTTTTTGAAAGCAAGGTGAATTGTTTGAATTTACATTAACTCAGTATCAAACAAAATACAGGCTACTAGTATATAGCCTTCTATGGCCATTTCTTTTCTTTCTGAGTAACAATGAAACAAACATATGCAAAATCCCCATAACACCTTATTCTGCACAAAACCAAGCCAGTAAGCAGAACATGTTAGAGTTCGGTATTTTTTAGGCTTTACAGGTAAATATGTATCTTGTCTCAGGGCTTCAAAAATTAGGGAGCTGGTTTAAGTCTTGCTTTTCGTGTTTACTACAGGAGTACATCTTTCAAATTTCAGAGTCTCTACAAATGTCACGTGGTCACCACGCCGTTGTTACTACTAAATAAAAGGCAAACCCCTGTTACTTATTTTGCAGCCTGATCCAGCAGAATTATTTAGAAATCATACAAAATTTTATCTTTTCACTAGAGAAATACTCGTAATACTGACAATTATCATAACATGTGTCTCAGGAACAAGACAATCAGGCTGTTATGTGTAGTTTTCATTCAGAGGTATAACTCCAAGGAGAGAAACTTGTTCAAAATGTGCAGCGGAGTAAGCAGGCTGCTGCCTGAAACCCTTCTAATCCCTACCAGCATTCACTGCAGAACTTTGAGAAGCAGAGTTGGTCTGTAGTTACCTGATATCCGAATCTCTACTCAGAGAAGGACATTTCCAATCACCTGGTTTACTTCTGTACAGCAGTGGCAGGGGTCCATCATTTGCACGGCAAAACTTCTCAAAGTCATCAGCCAGGGACTTGTGCAAAATCACAATGTTGGCCTGTTTATAGCCTGAAATTGTGGAAAGTAGGAGTGACTGGTTACTAATTCAGCTTTTTGTTTGTGAAACAATAACTTTCCTGTATGTATTTCTTTAGATGGCCTATAAAAAATTACCTGAAGGAAATTTTTAATTCAGAACTCCATAATTAAATTAAATAACGTCTGGAATTTTTTTAAAAGTCATAGCTAGATGTACTTTGCATGTGAAGTTGTTCACAGATAAAATAGTTGGCAGACATGGGTAATGCTAGATTATGAATACAGCTTACTTACTTTAATAAACATTTCTATGAGCTTATATATAAACATAATTTATTACCTAACCTGGGAAATTAGTATTCTACAGGAAAATGCTTTACTTTGCAAATGTTAGCACAGAGCAAAAGAAAGGCTATTGCATACCACACTTTCACCATTTATTTTTTTTCATTTAGTACTGAGCTATAAATCATGGCCAGTCCAACAGTAAACTCCTGATATCTCGACATGTTGCCCATTCTTCAGAGTTTGTTCGCTATGGAATTTTACTGTGGGCTGCAGTTAAACAGACAATTACAGCTCAGGAATAAACTCTTGCCTGTCACAATGTATCTCAGTCATTTCTACTATTTTTGATTTTAAAAACTAAAATGAACGGAACTGCTACATGTTCTTCACTTGTAATCAACTTTGATTTAAAAGGTTGTTGACTACTACCATGCAATAGCTTCTAAAGACATTAACAGTTTTGCAACGAATATCAATGAAGAAAGCTCACATTTATTTAGCAAAAATTTATTTTTTAAACAGTTGTTAATACCAATGCCATTTTGATTTTCCTGCATGTAAATACCAGCTGTTCAATCACAGAGAGACAATTTGGAGTCCAACTATTCTGTGGCATACAAAACCGCCAATTAACAGTCCCTAATTCTTGCCTTGATACTGTCTTGAAGAGTTATCACTGTGTCTCAGACCAGACAGGTGAGTAAGAGGCTGCATAGAAGCTCTCACTTTCTTAAATACTGTGGTGGTCTGTCAGCCAAGAGGCATTTAGCTGAAATCAATGATCTGCCTTAAAAGGCTGTAGAAAATCAGCCAAATTTTACTCTCGACCAAAGCTGACAAAGAAATCAAAAGATAAAATTACATTCCTGATCGAAAAATGTAAAGCAAAGGCTGAAGTAAGCATGTATTTGCATACTGAATGTGCCCACAAACTGCTCTCTTGGGAGTACTCAGCACAAAAATTCATTTTATTACTAGCAGAAGTTACTAAATACAGAAACAGTTTCTTGCTAAATACAGAAATACATTTTTGTTAAATAAACATACTAAATTTACCCTTGAATAAAAGTGCTACAGTCAGTTACCCCTCAACTTCATTCCCTTCTGTCCATATGAGATCCACAGGCACTTTCTACTTTGCTGGCGATGTTCACAAATTCTTAAAATTATGGTTTTAGTCAGTGCGTTCAACTCGGACAACTCTGAATTTACAATACCTAGTCACAGCTGACAGACTGACTCTGCAGGTAACTTTCAGGTATTCCATAAACTCGGGAAGGTTCATTATAACACTTTGACAACTTCATTGCTCCTACTGATAACTATCCCAGCTTTCTTTATAGATGAAAAAATATTTTTCCCTTCCCATATCTTCTTATGTATATGCTTGCATTATATATCCATCATTATGCATATATTCACAAGCAATGTTAGTGAAGCTGGGCATGCTGATCAACCCATGCATTAATTCAACACACCCATGTCCCAGTTCAGAAAAGTTTAGGAAAAGCTTTTAATTTCTTTGGTGGATGACAACGAATTCAGTTATTTAAGTATAAAACTATTTTCAATCTCTCCCTTATAATTCCCAGTCTTGCTGAGTCAGTAATTTCCAACTTCTGCAACAATTGAAGCAGAAAACCACTTCTGTAACAATAAGTCTCTAATTCTTCCCCAAAGTGTATCCAATGAAATAAGTAAAGCAAGGTCTCTGTGAAGAACATAGTAAATCATCCTACAAATGTGATAATAACATATGCAAGAAAATCCAGATTCAGTAAAGATTTTTCAAATATTTTCTGCATCTGTAATTCCTCAATGACATAACTGGGAGCTGAGTGATGCGCTGCAAACGTTGAAAACAAAGTCCGTGTACTTCACACAGGTCGGATGATATATTTTCTCTGATGTTGCTTTATGATTTAAGAACATAGTGTCAGATGCTTACAATGTGACTTCAGAAACACCCAAGTGACTTGAGAACATAAGTCAACATTTTCTTATGTTTTACTTCAGTGCTTTTGATATTTCTACATTCCGTCACAACCAAAAAAAAAGAAAACCCATAGATATGAATCTAAACTGGAGTCACTTTTGCACTTAGATTTAGGTTTACTTACCCTCTGCCATTCCAGAAGTATTACTAATACTAAGTCTGTTGCATCGAATTATTCTTCTTAGCACATGGGGAAGGAGAGATTTCAAGCCTCCTGTCAAAAACATCTCTTCAGCCTTAACAGGAAGATAATTATAAATTTAAACACAAAGCATATTTATTTTTTTGACATTTTAAATTCTGATTTGCTGGAGAAGTTAGCTTAAGTTTCTTCCTTGTGCTCCACCAAAGTTATTATCATTGGGAAGATCTAAGTTATAACCCAAAAGACAGATCCAAGCCAAGAGGTTATTTCACTGACATTTTATGACTAAATGCAAACTGAATTTTTCAATAAACTATCCAGACATGCGCTTTAACATTCAGGAAAAAATGCAAAGTTTTGCTGGCCTGTAATGTAAGAAGCAGATTTCTTTCCTCCCTGACAAATATTAATTTCCTGGAGTATTCTCTTGTCTAAAATGCATTGTAACTTTAAATTTGTAAAAGCACAAATGGGTTAACGTACCAAGCTATAATCTGTAGTGTTACTGCTCTGTTCAAAATGCTTTTAGACAATTAGCAATGCAACCCTCTGGTAAAGAGAGAACCATATTCAGAAAATGTAATTTTAATACATTCCACAGGTATTATACTTTTCAAATATTAGTTATATAGAAGTGAATACTCCTGTGGCTATTATTCCACTGGGAAAGCAGTCATACAGATGTTTAAGTCACTTGTACAATCTGGAGTAGGAACAGAAATAAGTATGCTAGTTACAATCAGTATCTAACTCTTTTTACATCTTTTGGAGATTTAAAATATCTTTTTTTCTGCAATCTAGTCAAAGTTTCCCCTCAACCTACATTACATAATAAATAAAAAGGGTTTATTACATCACTATTAGGAAAAAGTAAAAGATAGCTCAGGGTAAACTAATAACTTGGCTGCTTATGATTTTAACCTTGGTCACTTTTAAAGAAACTGATCTATCCTCCAAGTAATCAAAGTACCAACCTCCAAGTTTTTCTTTAATTCAGAAGAAGCCATTCTTGATGTAATTCATACGAAGTAATAAATACGATAGAAGCTGTGCTGCTCTTTTTAAAAGATGCCAGTAAATTAATGTACAATGAGATGTTACAACCTTCTAGCAAAAGTTAACTTTTCTGTTAGAGGTCCACAGTTTTTGTACGATAACTATGATAGTGCAAAGTTTCACTCTCACAGTGTAGTGGAGTACAAGTGAAGCACTTTATTGTGAAAACTTACACCTCTGAGCAACTCAATCCTCAATTGACTTGAAGTAAGAGCAGTGTTATGTTTTGACTGAAATTACACTCTCACCATAGGTTGTCTGTCCAAAATGTTTCCCAAAGGTTGTAGAATTCTGAGAGGTTAAATTGAGTGCACTGAAATTTAGAGTCAGCTTTGTATCTATTCTTAATTCTGAGAAATTTATATAACACTGTCACCTAAAATAAATCAGTCTGTTTTTTTTTTTTTCTGAACTCTGACTACTTTCTAACACATCTTTTTGATTTTTACATTATCACTCTGTATACTGCATAAAAAATAGTCTTCACTGCAAAATCATGAACAATTCCAAACACACATTTTAAAGATAACAAGAAATTTGATTTAGAAAAGTAGCTGAGCTCTAATCCAAGCCTATAAGTGTCAGTTTAAGAGACATTATTCTTACTGTAATAAGAATTTCTAACACCAGTCTGGAATTATTAATTCAAGAGGTTTCAAGTTAAATACAGTGATCCTAATAAAAAACTCCAGATGTATTCATTAGGTCCCTTCAGGAATTCTCATTCTTTTGGGAATTGTTTTTTTCACAAATTCAGGATTGTTTTTATTTCTGAGCATCTTTGAAATGATCTAAATCATCCATAGGATTAATGGCCTTAAGAACTCCTAGCTTACCTGGATTTGAAAGACAGTCTAAAGTTCAGGAAACTAGTTTGGGACAAAAGCTGTTTTCAGCTAGGTATTTTATCACAAATGTCTCGGTCTGATGTTGGGCAAGCCTGATTCTCCCCTCATAAAGTGTGTGCCCAGTAGCAGAAATGGAAGTACCTGTAAGATTTTATCAGCAAACATTTAGGGCCCTAAAAGTTTTAGGTTCATATGACAGCAAGGGGCTAAGAAGCTACAAGACTGTGAATATCAGTAGTGCCAAAATGTTGGCTGTAAGTACCTTACAGAAACACTTGAGCTGTGGTTCCTATTTGTGAATGTGGCCCCTGGCTGCAAAGCCACATACACTCTTGATGACTGGTTAGGAAGTGAATAATTTAAACATTAACTTTGTGTAAATCAGACTGAATCATCTCTTTCAGATGAGAGGTAAAACTCACGTTATGACTATTTGCTATCACTCAGGTTCCTGTGTTGATTTTATAAAACTATAGGGAAAATCCGATAGGATTAACATTCTGAGTTATAACTTTAGACCACTGTATTTGCTGTACAATATCAGTAATAGATTATACTGCTGTTTTCCTTTATTAGTTCTTAATTTGGGTAGATGATAAAAACTGCTAGATGCTCATAGTAAAACCTGGCTTTTCCTATTTGACTTCCTCAGGAATGGCTAGCTTCTATGCAGTATGTTATTTCCCTATGCTAGGGGCATCATCAGGTTTAGATTCCCCAACCACCCCTAGGACCTCCTGGAAAATCGTCTGAGCCATTGTGACCGTGGCCTTTTTGGAATGACAGGGGAGAAGCACCAAGATAACTCAGGTCTTACAGCATCTCTTCCACTTTGCCCCATCAGGATGGCTAGTGAAGCGCACAGGCTGGCTTCGGGGAGCCCTTGAGCAGCACTCTTAACTAAACAGTCTGGTACAGCTGTTAATCAGCTATCAGGATCTGTCCCCTGGTAGAGGTTTTTCAACTCCTTTCATTTTGTTCTGAGCTAATTACTGTTTTCTGAAACTGTCACAGTTATCTGATGGGGCCATGTTGGATCATGATACAGATAAGGACAGGGTGCAAGATAAGTGTTAAAAAGCCTTTAAGAGAGGATGCTGACAGAGCTTATGAGATGGCTGTTGTGCCTGAGGTCATCCTATGCGGTTTCCCCTTACTAAGGGACCCTATGATCTGGCTTTCCAGTCTGGGTTGCCTTTAATGTAATGAACCTCTAAAGCAGAGACTAGATATAGTCCTGGGTAACCAGCATTTGAAAATCAGGTCATTTACTGGCTGCATAATGACAAACTTCATACGTAAAGCATCCACTCTGAAAAACCTTGTTCTAAGTCACGTCGCTCACATCAGACTCCCTGACTTACCAACAACCATACTGTAAAGCTTTGTAGCACTAAAGTGTCAAGAACACTCTTAACGAGCCTTTCTTAGACATTTGGTTCCACATTAGAAGCACAATAAACACATTTATTTTTAGAGATTTACATGAAAATTCAACTTACTTCATGCGTATTTTGATTTTTACATAGTGAACTTAAATGAATAAATATTAAAATATATTGCTGTCTGACACATTAAAATGGAACTTACCCACTATTGATTTGTGGGCACTACCATATCCTGAGCTGCACTTCCAGATCTTGACAAGGATGGTGAGGCTTCAAAGCTGGAAAGACATGGTAATGTACAAGAATGATCTATAAGAATGATGTAAGGAGCTGTGTGATCAGACAATGATGGCAGTATGGCATATGCCACATCAGTAGTTTAGAAAAATGAATCACCTTGTCAGAAATAATATTGTATTGAAATGACGTTAAATTAAACCGAGAAATATATTCAGGAAAAGCATTTATTTGCATTAAAGTGGCATTCAGGAAGTGTAGAAATGTACCAGCTTTGGTAAAAGTTCTAAACGGATCTTGGGTCTGGTTTTTATAAGTAACATAAAATTGTTAGGTGGCATCTTCATTTCGTATATATCTAGGTAGCACCACTCCTGTAGAGTTAAGCAGATACACACTACCCGACGAATTTGGCTCAGCTGATTTGCAAAATATCCCATTACCTAGAAAACAACAATTTTCAGGAAGGCCACATTTGGAGGGTGAATATTTTTTTATTCAGAAATTGTGATGAATTGTTGCCACGTGAAGCTCTCGGTCATTAACCATTTCTCCATGCTGTTCCCAGCACACCAGCTGAGTACGGGTGGCTGTGGGCAACGAGGTGCTCATCTCTGCTGAGGTGATTGGAACAGGACTGTTTCTGAGCCTTAATAATAACTGATTGTGAAGAATATGTTCTATTTCCCCTGAATCCCACAACTCATGCTAGGAAAAAGGCATGTTGAAAGGAATGTTACTTTATCCTGTTAAAAGATCCTGCTGCTCTCAAGAGGCGTACCCTTGCCTGTCATATCACTTTGAGATTCACTAGTTTCTATCCTTAAACCTGGTCTGGTAACAAAGGTAGTTACTGTATATCAAGGTAAGAGTTAAATATTCAACAGTAATGTTTGGGAAAAGTGACCAATACCATGCACCTTTGCCAAATAATCTGCAACCCACCATGAACCAAGAAAAATGCAGTTCCAGACAAGATTTAATAAAGAGGTTGCCTTGTCTTTCAGATGACTTGTATGATGGACAGTCTCTTTGCACCACCCTATTGTTTGCATGTCCCAGCCTATTTATTGTTTCCTCCCTCTTTCTTTTGTTGAAAAAGAAAGTGTGCTTCTCCTTCTGCATTTTTAATCCCTGAGCTCAGACCTCTATCTCCATAACTTCAAGCTTCCTTGGTTTGTCTGATTGCATCCTCTGGCAATATACAAGTTTGGAGGCCTTCTCTCCTCTCACTAGCTCTTTTTCATTTATATACTTGCTGTATCTCTCAACTGTACATTCAAGTCTCTCTCAATTTTCAACCTTAAATGAGCTTTTCCTGTTCTCAGTCTGAGACAGAATAATCTAACTTTGGAAATCATAAAATACAATAAATGCAAAAATGGTTTCCTAGACTTGTAAGATGCAGACTCTTCTGAACCTCAATATCTGTGCTTATATGTAGATATATATATATATATATCCTCTTTTAATATTACAGATAGGCTTGGATTAAGCATAGTTTTTCTAATTTCCTCCTTAATTTTTGACGTTGGAACCACCACTAGCCTTGCAAAGTTATGTATCTTTACATTAAATTGTTGACTGAGCAATAGTTTATAAAGCATTTTTATAATCTGCAGAGCATAATCTCTTTAGAGAAAAAGAAGTGTAGTAAGTGAAACATTTTATATTACCTTAGAGCTTTCAAATGAAAAAGGTGAATCTGTAAATTTTGCAGATATTTAAATCTGAGCATAGATTCTTTCCAGGCCCACACTGTAAATTATTCATTACCCAAGAAAATGGAAAAATGTCATTTAAGTGTCAGAAAGACTACACTTAGAGATGCAGTAGGTGTGTCCATACCACTGTGCTAAACCACACCAGATAAAAATTGATTTTAAAAGTATATAATAACACAAAAGGATTAAAACATCCTTCAGAAGTGTCAGTGTGACTGCTTTGCCTTTACATGTGTCAAGTAAATTAATGAAATAAAACTAAGAGCATATAGTATTTCTGTGGCTTTAAAAATGGATCACCTGAGAATAAACAGCCTATAAAAAGTACTGCTGATAAGAGTAACAAACAAGTCAGTTTGGTGACTGAAAAGTAGTTAATACCAGTTTCTGATGACACAGATTACAGGTCTGTTTCTCCAGTGGTACTGATACACTAATATGGTTTAATGCAGTGACTTTTCAAAGCGTAATCTAGAGGCTTGTTTGTAAGGAGCCCAACAACTCTTACGAAATGCAATCTTGCATTGGTTATATCACTTTTGTCCTATTTTCAGTTTAAAGTTTGATAATAAGAATGGGTGGTGGCACGTACAGGTTCATTGGCCAAAAAAGTGCAGGGGTCACTGTTTAACACTGCTGGGCAGGTTTTTCTAGGTATTGTCACGCAGAGAGTTTACCCAGAGTTGCTGCTGCACTAACAGGAACAGCAGAGTAACTTGAAACTTGAGCCAGCCCACAGGCTGCCTTTACTGATACATAATGGAAAGCAATCTAAACTCATTATAATCTAAGAAACCCTTTGCGTACTATGCCTTGCTCTAGTACAAATATGGTTACAGAGGTTTGTTAACATAAACGTGGTTTAAAATGACCTGCTGTTTAATCATCGAGCTGATTTGAAATTCTGCCAATAGACTTCCATGAAAAGCACAAGGTCATCTGAAAATTTACTCCATTTGATTTTCCAACTGGGTCTCTCAGTTATACTTGTGATGTTTTATTTGAAGAATCAATTAATGATCCTTTTCCTCCCTGTCTGCTATGAATCATTTCAAAGCACAGAAGTGCTTTGCATATCATTCTGAGGAGGATCTGCTTTGTGTATTTTCAGACAGCAGCTCATCCAGCAAATTAAGATTTAACTTTACATTTGAAATACAGGGTATTTGCCTTTGAAGTTTATGCACCGTTAGATGAGGGCTGCAAACAGAAACTTAAATTAGTTTTCATTAGTGTCCTCTCTGCTGCTTAAAGTAGCTAGCCTATCCTCAAGGTCCTGCAGATTGCGTCAGGATGAGAAACTGATGAATCAATGTATCTTTGATGCAATCTTATTACTTGCAAAAAAAAAAAAAAAAAGACACACAACGTTTAGTTTATCCTGGTATATTAAGAACAAATAACAGAAAGCAATTACCAGTTCCAAAGCAGTCATTTCAGACAGCACTGCATGTTAGTGCAACATGCCTTGCACAGGCTCCCTGAACTTCCACCACTGCATTTGTATTATTTTACACTCAGCTCTGCTCTGGGATAAAATAAATTGTTTCTGGGCAGAGGCTAGAGAATGGTTCACACCAGGTCCCTGTCCTTGCACAGGCACAATCTATGCAAGATCTCAGTTGTTTAGGCCTTTTTATCCTGCAAAGGATAAGGCCTCATGACCTCATGCACCCTTCCAGCACCTTGGGACATATCCTAATTCCTGCATACCCTGCCCCATCATCTTACAAAAACACATAACCAACAAGATTTAGAGCAGCCACTTCACTTATGTGCACCTTTGGCAAGATGCAGTATACACGTAAGAGGAGACAAGGACCTTTATCGAGATTTTAAATTGCCACTTTCATGCCTCTGCTGACAGGAATACTCATCAGGTGCAGTAAGAAGAGACAGCAAATTATCTAGGTTGATTTCATATAAGATAATAAGAAATGCTTATTTAACTTCAAGAAAATTAAAAAAAAAAAAAAAACAAACAAACCATGAGGGTGTTATTTAAATATAGTTTCCCAATCTACACTGAGATACAGAAGATCTTTAGTATTGCTCCACCATTCTCTGGGCTGGGTCCAGACACCAGTTTTCTGTCTTGGCCTCTTCTAACACGGAGACAGCCGCGGACGCAGAGGCCTGGGCCTGCAGGCCACCAGCACCAGGCTCCCCCGGTCCCCCGAAGCAGCACAGGCCAGCCAGCAGAACACTGCACACTGGAGCCCAGGTGATGAGTACCGGCTGGATAAAAACTCCTAAAGTGAGGAAAAATTTTTCTTCCCGATCTTACTCATGCAGAATTAAAGTGGAAGTCCACAGGACAAAGTACAGTGACTTGCACTGCTTTGTTTGCAAGGCAGCAGCCACGGGTGCTTATTTTGATAAGAAAACATGTCACCGCCTAGGTTACACCCAGTCACATCAAGCATGGTCACAGGGCTGATGGGGTGCCCGTGCCTTCCAAGGAATTACATCTGGAGCTAAGCAGGTGAGTGATGTTCTGCTCTCTACACACCGTAAAAATAGTATCATGCTCCCCAGAAATGTGCCATGCTCCTGCTGTCAGGTCATTCAGGCTGCCCCCCAGGATTACGCCATTCCTCTGGGGTTCACATGTCTGCCAGCAGGTGTTAAGTCACTGCACCCACTGCTCCTCAGCAAGCAATTCTCCTCAGATATGGTCACTAATGGAATGATTGCAGCCTACGTATTTACACAAAGATAGTGTCCTTGAAATGTGCGTGCCTCAGTAGGCTGTGTCTGGGGGAATCTCCAGTGAATTGTAACTCTACAAACACTACCAAGAACAAACACCTTTGCCTCCGCAAATAGCTGTGATAGAGAGATACTAACTTTTGCTGTTCCACTGCTTCCTTCAGCTCTTAGACCAAGAAGTACTGTGAACAGTTTCAAAGGACTGAGCACCGTTTCCCTGATGGAACCCCTGGCTTAAGCAGTGCTATTTGGCTAACCAGGTGAATCAGTGGCAAGCTCTGCAAGAATACCTCACTGCAACTTTCAGGAGTAGGTATAGACAAAGTGCTGTTAGCAGCTGTGCTATGTGATGGCAAAAGGTATGTGCTTGGACTGCTATTTTATCTTGAAGCATCCACACAGCCTGTATATTAAGTGCTAATCCGCATCAAGGATGCCTGGACAGCTTTGTTCTGCAGCACCCATTCCAAATGGAAAGGCTCCATGAAGCTTCAGACAAGTTACAGCTGCATTACTATGTTTTCATTACTTCATACCTGACAACTACTATAGTTGTCATAATGATCTGGAAACTGCCCCAGGCACCTGCAGACACATTTGTACTCTACCTGCAAGAGCTCAGAGCCTGACTGACCAACATTGAATAGATCAGCATGATGTAAAGGAATAGTGATAAGCAGTAATATCAATAATCAGACATATACTCTATGGCTGACAATGACCACAACCCTTACTGAGAAGAGACTGCTACTTTGTCCCTAGTGAAGATGCCCAAGCTCTAGAAACCACAGACGATACATACTTATTTGGTAAACCGCATCACAGCACCCATAAATCATCAATGATAACGTTCACTGTCCCTGAACTTGTGAACAAGAACTTGCAGAATTAGTGAGATACAAGCCTGAACAAAGCCCCTCGTGGTGGGACCCAAATGAAGATCAGTACATCATTCATATCTCTTCTTCCCCTGCCTATACAGAGACAATATGAGACTCTATGCCATGTGAACTTTTGAGGATCTCAGCTTGGCAGTAACATGGGGGACGGAAGACCTGGATGATGTGGCAGTTCAGCCAAGCAAATGGGAGTGCTGCTACATGACCTGATTAACCAGTCATCTGTAGGAATCAGGAATAAACTAGTTTTATAGACAAATGGCAATCACACTGACCATGGGAAGAGAGGTTCTGGAAGTGGTGTGTTCATGCTGCGGAGTACCAGCAGTGCCACTAGTTGCCCTCTCCGTTTCTGAACTCATTCACAGTCATTTGAGACCAGCGTGCGATGTAATTCCACTGGGCAACTGTCCTTATCCACCAGAATAATCCTTGACAAAGCAGAGAATGGGTTACCCTGTGGCTCTAGGCTGCAATGGTGCCTGCTGTCTAGAATAAAGATGGGCTTGAACCGAAGCATTGTGTTCTGAAAGGGAAATCCCCCCTTACCTTACACTTTTAAATTGAGGGAAGGGATTCCAGCCCTTATCAAACTGTCCTGGACAGCCTGACCTCACAGCGTGTGGATGGTTCTGATGCATCCAGCCTGCCGTGGGATCCCCAGGGCGTCACCACCGGTGGCAGCAGCACCGTGGCTGTGCAGCAAGTGCGCGGGAGACGTTCAGGAGCTCTGCTAGGCTTGGGTCCTAACAGAGGTCACGAGAAGAACCTTTCATATAAGTTTCTGGTTGCAGACTAGATCAGGTATCGGATGACTGAATGCTGTCACTCTGTCAGCTATTCAGTGGTTTATGCAATACGCTGCTGTGTTCAATGCAGTTACAACGGACTGAATACCTCAAACCGCTGCCTTCACGCGCAGTTTCAGCAGAGAACTCAAGATGTTGAAAAAATACACAATTCATCTCTGTACCTCATAGAATGAATCCTGAAATTTTACTGCTTTTCCCTATGTTCGGTGGGTAAATAGAGTAAGATCTGTAGGCCTATCACCCTCATACCTTTTATCACCATTAAAATATTATTTTTTAAAAAAGCAGCTCAGTGTTAAAGAGATGACTCATATTGTTGCAGCACCTGTGAGCTGACTTGAAAGGGAAGTTAATGTCATCATTTTGATTTTCATTACCAAACAATAAGAAGGTAAGGGCTGAAAATGTCTTACACTTTTATCACCTCATTTCATATTTTAAAAATATAAATAAGCAACAGGTTGGTGTACCTTGGTACTCTGCTTTCAAAATTCCATTTTAATAGAGATTTGAGCCTGTATTTTGTATAGAAGCAACACAGAACAAAATATAAGCTACTATTATTTTTTATTTATTTGTTTAGGGTTTTGTTCCCACATATAGTTGAGGTAATATGCATAAAACCTTGTCTCAGAGTTTACAGTTTAAGGACTCAAACCTACAGTACTTCTGTAAGTACCAGAGATAAGTAGCCCTATTGAGTTCAAGGACAGATGAAGTGCTTAAACATTTGCTGTATTGTACTTCATCTTTCTAAGTGTTTGCATACAAGCCATATACTATACACAGATCTGAGTATGGAAAGATGTGACAGAAAAGTTAGTTTAAAGTAAAACCAGAAAAAGATATAAGCAATACACATGCTTTTTTTAAACACATGTATGGAACAAGCTAACACCCTTGATATAAAGTAAGTTATAATTACTAGTGATGAACCATACAGTTTGGAAATGAGATTTAGCTCTTTTTTTGTCTGCTTAACAACTACTGATCCTTTTTTCTGGCTTCTGTGTACATGCCAGATAGACAATTGCAATAATGTACTTTCAAATTCCATATTCTACCTATTTAGGAGGTGCTTTAAGATATTAAATTTTGAATAATCATATTTTTTCTTGGATTTTTTTCACATATCATATATCTCAAGTATGGTGAGCATGCTAAGTTTTCTTTTATTTTGTTTTCAAATGAGAAAAGACTCTTGGCTTGTTTGAGCATTAGGTTTTGATCTAGTTGAATTTTCCTCCTTCTCTGAAATGGATTTTCACTTTTCATTACATCACACTGCCTTAAGAATTTCATGGTATGGATTAATGCATGAATAAAGTCCAAATGATTCAAAATATTATTACAAGAGTATTCTTCAGAAGGTAGGATTAAAGCTACATTAGACCTAGTATTCTGACTTTCACAGTGGCCAATAATGCATACCTAGGAAAGAGTTTACATTCAGAGCAAACAGTGACAAAACTTAGCTGGTATATCCTTCCAGCATCCCATGATCTGTAGTTCAGGAACTTCGGAGCTAAGAGTGATTTCTTTGTTTGTAGAGTTTAATGTAAAAACTGATAGCCAAGTGGACTTTATCCCAAATAACTACAGTTTGCAGTGTACCATATGAATTCCAGTGGCTACCTCCCAAATTAATTTACTTGAGGAACTGTCTAGGTGCAAAAGCCAAGAATTTTGCATGGATTGTTCTATTAGGATTCCAGTTCCAAAGCTAATATATTTAAAAGTAACTAACTATCTTTATATTAGAATGCAATCCACAAACACAACCATTCCTTTAATCTTAATTCCATAAATATATATCCTCTTGAGACAAGCATCTTAGAAGAGTGTTCCAAATCAAATTAATTAGCTATTACCAGCAATATCTTCTCCCAAAGAAGGGTCAGACTACAAAGTATATGCAGTGAAAAAAGACAAGGCAAATTAAAAGCACTCTGTAGCTTGCATTAATGGGCTCCAAGTCTAAATGTAAAATTAAAATAGAGCATTCACATTTTCAGAAACTGAACTGTGAAAATCTATGGGTTTTGTCTCCAAAAGATTAGTCAGATGTGTGGGGTTTTGACTGGGGGGGAAAGGGAGGAATGAGTTTGGTTCAAACCCAGGCCTATTTAGCAAGGTTCTCTTTTAATATAATTAGTATGAAGACACATTTTTGGGACCACCTAGAATTTTGAAAATGGAGTGAGTATTTAGGATCAGCATTTCTGGACAGAAAAAGATAAATCTTAAAAATGGATAACTGCTCAGCTACTTGTAAATAGAAACAAACAATCATGTAGAGCAGGGTGTAGTGTATGATATATTGCTATATCATACCTACCAGGGAGTATTTTTAATAGTATGCAAAGCTGGAAGAACATTATCATTTGAATATAGGCTGAAAGTGTTTCTCACTACAGAAAGAAGAGAGAGGATTTTAATCAGCTAAAAGGAAGATGAACAGGCATCAGTTACTAGAACCCCCTATGATTTCCAGTCAGACTGATGAAGCAGTAGAAGACTGCTATTAAAAAAAATAGTTGCTAGTATTACTAAAACATTTGAAAATACGATGGTAGCTAATGACTTTCAAACTCCATTCTCTACTGATAGATTTCCCTAGTGGAAATCTCTTCTCTGTTCCCATAATACTTGTCTTTGCAAATTAACTGACCTTGACATAGAAAGTTTGGTATACAAGGCTGTTTGAATCTATTAATCACTTCAAACTGAAGATATATGAGATATATAATCATCGTGTCCATGGGAAAATTGTCAGAAATAATGTAAGTTCACTGGAGCATGAAAATACAAGACTGGAAAGAAGTGAGACTTTCTTGCTTGACTATATCGAAAATATAGTTTACCAGAAGGCATATAAAAGAGTATGAAATCATATATCCAAATTATCAAATCTGTGTTTTCCTGATTAAACAATACACATGCTCTTTTTTTTTTCCAATTTACTGGAAAGTTTAAAAACTAAGCATTCTGAGTAGCTTCTGTTTGGAAAATATTACACAATATTTTCCACTCGTTCTGAAGAAGGAAACTATTGCGATCAGTACTTGGTTTCAAACACTGGGCAAAAACCCCCCAACCCAGTGTGTGTATCTCTCTCTCTCTCTCTGTATATAAAATATATATGCATTCATTCCATGGTTGATCACATAAAGCACAGTGTTCTCAATTAGAGTTATTTCAAGACTGCATAAACTAAACAGAGTAAAAAACAGTCCAAAATGAGTATCTTCTAGTTCAAATAATAGAATGATCTGTATGTGACTTTCCCATGGTTACTAAGTATATGAAAGAAAATATGCAAAACACTGCAATAAGCAAGCATTGTTTAGGATATAATCTATGTATATTAAAAATAGCTAAGAATATTAAAAGAAATGCATCTACCTTCAGTGACCTTGGGTTCATGAGCTCTGCAGAAGTCACACATCTTAAATGTCTTTCTTAAAAATAAACAGGAATAGAGAGGATACCATGCTTATAGGTGGCCCATTTTGTTCCTGATAGACAGGTAATCTTGATGGACAACCAATTTCTGACCTTTATAGTATTTATCAGCTCCAGTGAGAAAGTCAAAGTTTTCCCAGTTTTCAGCTGTGCTCTAAGGACTTTCATCATAGCACATTATGACAAATTTGGGGGGGCAACTTTTTGTTCTGCTCTTCAGCATTACTGCAGCGTGACGTGATCTCTGACCTGCACTGAACACTTGTCCTGTGACTAAAACCATAAGCATATGTTTTCAATTATAGATTGAAACTTCTGCTGAAAATAACCTCGATACCACCTATAAGATAACATTTATAATTAATTCATTAGATCTTTTTGTAATAAATCAGAATACACTTGTGGCTTCTTTGAAATAGTTTCTGAATATTGTAGGTAACTTGACTGCTGGGATATTTACTGCATGAATACACGGTCTTAATGTGTAGATGTAAGACAAGCAAATAACCAGGAAAGACAAGACACAAAGCCTCTCTGAAGTAAATAGCTACAGAATAGCAATGAACATTCTATGAACAGGGGATAGTAAATTATTAGTAAGACGGACAGGTAGACTTTATTTAAATGTTTTGATTTTATTGCTATTCTAGACAAGGCTCTTTTAAAATAAGAGTCCATGATTTCTATATTTGTCACTTTTAAGAATCTCAACAGGAATAAGGTTTCCAAAACCAACCAAATCAATAGGGCCAAAATAGATTGAATTGTAGCCCAAAGCTTCAACTGTATAAGAATCTTCAACTGTGAAGCGTCAACCCAGAGAGGTAAAAGCGTTAAAAGGAGGAGACAAGTGATGGTATGCAGATGCACAGCATCACCTGCAACTATGGCAGTAACATCTTTGACTCTGTAACTGAAGACAAATTAATATTGCTGCTACTCTGTAAGGAGTGGGGGCTGCTCTCCTGGGCCGTGGGGGCAGGGTGAGAAGGCATTTACTTCTGCAGAGAAAGAGAGGCACTGGAAAGACGAGACAACTGTTGCCTTAGAGGAGGAATCATTACTTTTTCATGGGATACCTTAAGTCAGAAAGGGTACATAAAAGGCAATAGAAAACATGGTCCTGGTCTGGATTGAAACACAAGATTTGGCAAGGGATTAATACTCTGCTCTGTGTTTGTCAAAAGCAGGGAGAGACCCACGTTTTTTTGCAGAAATCCCCTTCATGTCCTCCCTATATATCCATCAAAGTATAGTGCTCCTGGACTGCAGTGCGTTCACGTCCAGCCCCGAATGATTTCTAATTCTTTTGCTTTTGTACTTGCTATCCAAAAGCAATTATTTTGTCTTATGTATAAATGAAGCCAGTACCTCACACTTGTCCGTTGCCTTCACATAGCTTTCTAAAGAAAATCAGTCACATATTGGAACAGTTTAACCAATTTATTATCTAAATAGAACTTAGGAAAATAATAGAAAGCACCTCACAACCACCCAGAACCAAATGCTTTGGTGGGAAGACATCATAAGGCCACGTTGCAGACATATGTTACTCGGGGAATGACTGGTTAACTTAAAGTCATATCCTAACGTCTCTGCGTATTACAAGTAATTCTAAGAATCTGTGGGGTTTGCTTCATTTGACCTCCCATTTTGAAGATGCATCTCACTAGAGTCGTAGGAAGGCAACACTGAGTCCAGTGAGAAGCAAATAATTTACTAGAGTTTCTGTAATTACATGGTGGATTTGGTGTAATGAAATCTGGTTGAATAGGAACGTGTTCTTTTGAAGCTGGAGAGAGAATTGGTATTAGTGTAAATCTTTATTAAATTCCAGAAAATGCTGGAGGGGTAAGGGGCTTGCAGTAGCTCAGAGTTAATGGAGTTATTTACAATGTCAATAACTTGCACTGCTGTAATGTTCCCCATGAATATGTTAACAAGTAATCACAACTGAAAAGTAACTTTGAATGTGACATGTTGTAAGGAGGAGGATGCCAAACGTCACTCTTAGCCAGACTTAATAAATGACAAGCAAAGGAAAATTGCTTAATGGGGCATTTCTTTGCTTAGGAGTCTAACACTTTGGAGGAAATATAAATCGTGAGGAATTTACAAAAGGAGTGTAAAACGCCTTCTGACCAACTGGGGTTTTGATATCCTCTTGAAAGACTGTCACAGCAAACACTTTAGAAAAGAGGTGTATTGAACTGAGGGTTCTAACATCTAAATAACCTAGGTTTCCACTGCATGCCCCTTACCCAGTAAAAATGAAAGAAATGAGGCTGTGCATGGATTACTGAAAGATCAGAGAACTGCTACTGCCCCGTGCACAACCTGTACCTACAACAAATATTTTACTGGGCATTTTGAGGCAGCGGGACTAGTGCTTCACATTCTGGGTTTGCCTATGAAATGGGGGCAGATCCAACAAAAGCATGGGTGAGATAAAAGGTAACAGTTCTTCACTCTTTTTTCTAACTAAATCATTATGGGTCATCAGATGAAACTAGCAAACGGCAAAGTCAAAGCAAACACAAACGGAGGTCTTTGTTTATAGACTGCATAGTTAGACCTTAGAAGTTTCTTACCACAGAGACACTACAGAGATCCTACTGGCCAGTGCTGGAGAAGGGATGCTGAGCTAGACATATCCTAGTTTGTATCCTGTATCTCAACAGATCAGTATGGGATGAAAAATTTAAGACAGCAATGAAATGATAGACTTGCTGAGTACCAGTTACTGGTTAGCTCTAGTCCCAAGTAAGCATACAACTTTTGTCAAGGTAAAAGGAAAAGGAAAGAATAGCTGCAATACTGTTCATTAAATCTCTTTTTTTTTTTTTTTTTTCCTATGGTAATTTAACAGATGGAATATCTTTAAATACATCAGTAGAAAAGAAGTTGTGGAAATGAACTTACTAGTCTTCATTTATGTTTTCAAAAACTGCCTTTCCCCTCCCTGCATTTGATGTGGCACTTCTTTTCACTTATCTCCTTCTCAGTAGCCTCTCTTTAAGAACTACATCGCATACCTTTAAGCTCTGCCATTTAATCACTCTTTTTCTCATGTTTTTGTTTCCTTCTTTGGTGGTGGGAAGCAGATGCGTGGCTTCTGCAACTATCAGGAGGTACTCATGGTCTCCATGCTGAGATAAAAGTTTTAATTTCCTCATCCCTCGCATTCATACCATCTTGATTAGCTTCTCCTTTCTCAAGTCCCCTTCTCCAAAGTTTACAGTCAATTTTCAAAATAGTGAGAATTCACATGTGAGTCTTCTGCAGTGGATTGAGTTTAATTACACTGCAGTCAGTATTACTCAGAGGTTTAATGATACCATTGCACAGAACAGCCCCCTGTGTTTCTTCCACCAAATTTGAAAATAATTTCAAATTATTGTGAGTGACTGAGGATTAGGATCCAAAAGTCAATTCTTTGTATTAACTAGAAATTTCATCTCTGCCTCGCTTAAGCATTTAAGCAGATCAGAAATTGAAATAAACCCCTATTTCTGTTTTAATCGATAGTGCTGCCTCATTTCTACTCTGGACAGCGTTCACTCATTTTCCTTTTCCTCATCAGAAATCGAGTAACATAACAAATATTTTTATTCTTTCTCTTTTATAGCCATGTAGATTTTTAACAATTAAACTTCTGAAAGTGTTACCTGGAATAGTAGTTGTAACTGTACTGTAACTGAAGAAAAAAGAAACATAATTAATTTTTAGTGAAGAAATGAATACTAACGGAAATAGGACTTAAGTTTAATCAAAGATGTAACCCTAGAATCAGTAACACATCTTCACTTACATGCACTCTTTCAAGAAATGATCCATTTCCTGACAGAGTTGTACCACTTCCGTTAAGAGAATTATTGGGCTTGGATGCTTAGCATAACTTCTCCTTTCATGGTAACACATTAAGTGGTTTTAGAGAGATAAAACTGTTGGCCAGAGCAGATTCATACAAAAATGCTTTAAACAGCAAATATACCTACCCAATCTACTTTTCTAACAGTTATCAAGCACAAAATGTTCAACTGCAGAGTTAAAAAAAGTCACAGAGAATATATGTAAACTAAAAACTAGAACTAATACTGTAATAAAATCTCACACAAAAGCTATTTCATGTCATGACTGTCTTCACAGGGAGTCCTTCCCTAAATTGATTTCACGGTTTCCAAAATTTGATCCTATTTTTCCCTTGCTGTGCAAACGTACTCCATGGAGCGATGAAGGGGAACATTGTGTATCATCTGGCTTTCCAACTGTTGTACTTTGAAAGTAACACCTATTTCTGTAACAATTCAATGACCATAAGAAAGTGCCAGACACCTCCAACTTTAGCTCCACAGAAACTACGTTCTTCCTATGCAGCTCCCCTTCAGAAAGTAAGTAAATCAAGTATCTCAAAACTGTAAAACAGTGACACTCTATAAGTTTGCAGCTACAGTACCCATTTTCTTCTTTCTTTTTCTCTCTCATTTCCTCTCAGAAGTCTGTACACTGAGCATTTCAATTTCACCTCAGCTCTCAAACCATCTTGGCACACCACCTCTTTTAGAACCAAAAAGGAAATGTTGTGACACTTTTTCTTAAATGAAGTTCAATAATATCTTTCCATGTGGGTATTTCCCACAACATTTTTTCCTCCCTCTCTTCACAATAAGGAATGGCAAGTAAATACACATATTTTTGAACAGTTGTGCTGTGGAGTAGAGAAGGGACATCTATCTTTAGAACTCTGTTACTCCATGTTCCCAAACTTGCAGCACATGCTCAGCCCAAACACTGAACTGTTGGTTGACTGACCTGTCAGGTTGCTCTTATCGTACATATGAATATGAAAATGCTACTTGAAAAAAATACATTTACACTATGGAGGGAGAGTGGCTCTGCATCACTGCATAGCTCTTAATAGTTTTTACATCAAATATTTTTCATTATAACATTGGAGAGGTAATTTACTGGATGCACATCATGTAGTATTTTTTTGTTCAGTGTCATAGCACACACATAAACGAGTATTTAAAATGCAAGTAACTTTTTCAGTCAGTTAATTGCACCCAGAGCTGCACTTCTCAAAGCACAGTTTACATAGCAAGGGTGGTTTTACTTCTCCAAAGGAATCTCTTACAGACCATTCTGTACTCCCTGTGGGTCTATAGCTCATCATTGTTTCTGTACTTTCACATGTCTGCTTTGGCTTCAGGCTCAAGCCAAATTTCCTCCCTCATCTGACTCTGTGACTGTCTGTGTTGGTGATTTAAGTGGGACAAAGGCAGAATCCAAGTGCTGGCACACGACTATCCATACTTCTGACTGCTGGCATGCTTTTGGGAATGGTTGGGCCCCTGACTAGTACTGTCCCAGGCAACGTCCTCGTACAAGTCAGCAGCTACTATAGCTCAGTAACAGTTTGCAATCTGTATAAATCCAGTAGGCAGCATAGAAAAGGCGACCCTGTTTTCAAGGGGAAAGAATTTAGCTGCGTGCATGCAAGCTATGCCATGGTATGTCATGCCACTTGCCCTGACACCTAAAGAATGAGTCCTAATCTGCTTTATTTTCTAGTACAGATGTAGCCTGGATGTTTCCACCTACCTGTAAATCCTGTCTACCCTTAAGGCTGACAAAATTGTGTCCTTTTACAAACAACCACAAAGTCATGTGATACTGCTGCAAAGACAAAGGTGATTGAGGTAATGAAACCAGCTCACTATGCCTGGACCATTCCACTAAAGGTAGGTCCACTCTTAAATTGAGCACGTGACTGAGTTTAATTCTTCACTTTTCCCAAAAGTTCAGTTGAAAAGAAAACTTGAGCATAGTCTTGTACTCATGGACTATTGACAGGAGGTTTAGGATTTCAGTGCAAGTATAGCTCTTTTGTCTGTCAAAAGGTGGGATTCCTTCCAAGCATTCAGTAGGACTGCTTTGCTGTTTCTGGATATGACACGAGAATCCCACTGCGAAATATTTTAACACTGGCGAGTTTGTTATGTGAAGTCTTAATTTTTTTAATGGAATGATCGTGTTGCTCTGTTACTTTTTCAAGGTGCAAGCAAACCAGTGGGTCCCTCAGTGATAATAAATAATTAACTTTCAGTTCATGCAATAGTACTTCCAAGCCCAGTCACAACTTAATCCTAAGTATACGGGATAATCACTGTGTATTGCTGTATGAGTAGTCAGCAGCTACCGCAGTGGATCGTTAGCCTTGGTTCGAAGTTTTTGGGTTATTGCCTCGCTCTTCAAAGTTGTTTCAGCTGAAATTTAAAAGGAGAAAAGATTTCAGCCTGAGGTAAATAAGCAGATAAAATCTGTCAAGCTATGAACATCTGAAACCAAGACTATTAGCAACTACTGGATTCACTGCCAGCTCCACTCGCATTGAGTGTTAGTAAGGAACAGAGCGGAGTCAGATTTCAGTTTCTCTCTTCTGAGGCTGCCAGGGACAGTTAGTCCGCAGTGTAGGCTAGTAGAGCCACTGCATGAAATATGATGAAATACAGTACCAGTCTCTTTAAAATCTAACATCTGGGACACATAATGATCAAAAGTGGTTGTTATTCCTTGTAAAGAAGAAGTAAAACTGACACTCCCCACCAGTTGTACAAAGGAGCCGTCAGTTACAAAGATGCCAAAATTTAATTTAACAATGAACTTTATGAGTTTATTGTGTATTTTCATTATTTTCCCTTTTGTAGTTTAATATTATGCTGATATAACATTTACTGTCCCTGCAATAGAGAGGCTTTTAAAATCAAGTGACAACAGTTAGTGAATCAATTATTTTTCAGTTTGAAAACATCTTAGGTGATCAGACCTTGTATACTTATAGTCTTGATAGAATACTGTCAGAAAGGCAGTAACTGGATGGACATTTTCAGTGAAGTTGTGTGTGTACCATATGCTACAGGGAGATACCTCAAGAGAACACCTGCACTGCTTTCTGGAAAACACGTTCAAAAGTTTTACCAGGAATACTATGAAACCCTTAGATAGTATTTTTAATTTCTAGGAAGAAAACCAATTCCCAGAAGCACCCTAAAAACGAGGTTTGGTATTTAAACAATTCTACAGTAGGAAGCTATTATCAACTTTAAATAGTTCAACTTAATCTCTGTACAGGAAACTGTAGAAATGCGTGTTATGTGTATATGTGCACTAATTTTTTTATATAGATGTGTACACACACACAAAAATATACAATACTGGAATGTGAATAAAGGATTAACAGAAGACATTTTATTTCATTGATGTTTGATGTACCAGATTCAGGCTCTGTGTGAACACTGCTGTTGTATGTGACATGGCATTGCAAATTAGCATCCTGTCACACAGCGTCAGAGGATAGGAAGCAACAGAATTCAAAAGTAATGTCAGAAATTACTGTAAATCTGGAGAGAAAAGCGATGTGTGATCTATCTCGCGGAAATGCGAACTGCTTTGGATGTATCCCATCGCTTCCAAAACATAACAGACTGAGAGGCCTAAATGAGATGAACGGGTCTAACACGACTCAAAACAAACGTTCCTTAAGAGCAAACCCAAAACCCGCTGTCAGGGCGGCGTGTCCCACGCAGCCAACAGCACCAAATGAAAACGCCCCAGGCAGTGGCACTGCGAACCGGGTGCGTGGACGCTCCCACCCGGCGCCTTCCCCTCCCGCCTCACAACGCCCCAAGGCAGGCAGCCCCCTCACGAGCGCGCCCCGAGCCGGCATAACCAACCCAGCTCCTCCTTGCGCCGCGACCGCTCAGTGATCACGACGTTTGTTTTATCTTCCGGTAAATTCGGCCCCTTCAACCTCCCAAGAGGACGGCTCCGCTCGCTGCCCCCCCCCCCGAGCTCCCCGGTACCGCCCAGGGCCGCCGGCCGCCTCAGGGCCCGGCCCGCGCTCGCCCGCCCCCCTCCCCTCCGCGGGGCCCCGCAGCCTGGCGTGACCGGAGCGCGTTACCGCACGGCCGCCGAGCGCTGGCCTGCAGGCGGGCGGACATCCCGGCCAGGAGGGACAGCCACGGGGGGGGGGGGGGGCCGCACGCACCACTGCGGAGGGTCGGCGGGGGCTCAGGGCCCTGCGGGAAGCCCACCCCCATTCCCGCCCGTCCCTCGCCCCTCCCTGCCCCGTCGCGCCCCTCGGCGAGGGGGAACCCTGTCCCCACGTACCGCGGCAGCGCCGCTCGGCTCCCCCCCCCCGCCGCTAATGCGAGCGGGGACTCCTCCCTCCCCCAAAACGATGGAACCGGCCCGCAACCCGAGGGAAGGGCGGCCGCCGCCGCCGCCGCCGCCGCTCCTTCAAGATGATTGCCAGCCCCAGCGGTCAATCAGCTCCGTCCCTTTTCTCTAGGCAACCCAGCGCCCGCCCCCGGAGGGTGGCGGCGGGGAGTGGGAGAGGCGGGCGGGAATGTTTACAAACAAGATGAGGGAGCAGAGGGATTGGGGGGAAACCGGGGGGGAGGGCGGGGCTCGCGATTGGCGCAGCCGCTGCCCCAATGAGGGAGCGCGCCGCGCGGCGGAAGGGCGGGGGGAGGCGCGTCGGTGCGTCCTCGGCCCGACAGCCGCCGGGGCGCGCGGGCGCGCGCGCCCAATGAGCGCTGGGCGGGCGGGGGAAGGGAGGGAGGGAGGGAGGGAGGGGGCGCGATCGCCCGAGCAGCAACAGCAGCACAACAGCAGCAGCAGCACAACAGCAGCAGCAGCAGCAGCAGCAATAGCAGCAGCGCAGCAGCCGCCGCCACTCCTCCTCCTCCTCCCCCCGCCTCGTCTCGCTCAGCCTATCCCGGCCGGGCCGCGCCGCGCGCGCTCGGCCCCGCGCCTGGCGGTGGGGCGGGGAGGGCGGCCGGAGCAGGGGGAGGGGAGCCGCAAGGACATGGGCTGGCGCTGAGGGCCGGGGGAGGGAAGCCGATGTGCGTGTGCCTCCCTGTATTTTAATAACTGTTTGTTGCTGGGTGGTGTGGTTTGTTGTTTTTGTTTGTGTTGGTTTTTTTTTTTTCTTTCTTTGTTGTTGTTGTGTTTTTTTTTTTTTTTTTTTCCCCTCTCTCCGTTTTCCCCAAGACGAAGGGGAGAACAACTGTCCGGTCGTCGTCCGTCCGTCCCCGTCCGTCCCCCCCCCCCCCCCGCCCCTAGCACGCCTGCATGGCTCGTCTCCCCCGGAGCGCCCCTGGAAAATAAAATCCGCCTCAGGCCAGGTGACGTCCCCCCGCCTCCGCGCTCGCACACACACACGGGGAGCGGCAGAGGCGGGGGAGCGCCCGCCTGTGAGAACATGGAGGGACCCTCGGGCCCGGCGGAGGAAGGGGAGCTGCCGCTCCTCACCGTCAAGCACGAGCTGAGGAACGGTGAGCGGGGGTGCCCCGGCGGGGGGGGGGTGGGGGGGGGGTGGGTTTCGGGGGGAAGAGCTGAGGGGAGCGCTCCCGCCTGAGGGGAGGGCGGGGGGTGGCGGAGGGGGCCCGGGCTGCCGGGACTTGGGGCAGAAAGTGCTGAGGCAGGAGATTCAAGAGTTGATCGGGGACCGGGAGGGAAATCGCTGTGGGGAAAAAAGAGGATGAGCTGAAAGACGTGAGCAGGAGCCTGTGAAATGGGGGGTGTGGGGGGTGTCTCTGTTTTTGAAGAAAGTATTTCAGTTGGACTTCTGCTGCGTATTTGGCTTCCCTGTCCCACTTCCCTAGTGGTATTTGACGCTGTTGAAGATAAGGGTTAGTTGTTGTTGTTGGTTTGTTTTTTTTTTTTTTTTTTTTTTTTTTGTGTGTGTGTGTGGTTTTTTTGTTGTTGTTGTTTGGTTTTTGTTTGTTTTTTTTTTTTTTTTTTTAATTGTGTGTTTGACTTTTATGGCTATGTCAGTATTGGGAGGGGGGGGCTGTTTGTTACAGTGCTAAATTATGTCGTTTTATGTGACAGCTTTTCTCTGACCTCGATGAAATGCCGGAATTGTAGGGAGGGGAATGTGCCAACATGTAACTGCAGCTATCTGGCTTTTCAGTCTATGAATTTTCTTGTAGCTCAGCAGTTACGTGAAGACCCTCTGGAGTAGTTCAACACGTGAAATATATATATGACCTTTCCAGATACAGCAGAAATGCTCTGTCGTAGGTTGTTGTGTTGGGGAAGATCTTCACATATTTTTAATAAGGACTCTGTGCTTCTTGGAAGTTTCCAGGCAACTTGAATACTGCAGTAAATCTAGATTTAATGTTAATTTAGAAATGCATGTAAAAGATAATGAGGATGGATATTCTCTATGTTTATGAACAATGGAGGTGCTATTAGTCTTTAATTACTTTTCTCTCTTCTTCCTTTTTCTCCATGATGAAGTAAAAGTAAGTATATGATGCTGTTCATTGCAAAAGTTTGAGAGAACCGCCCCCTGGGTTAATGTAATTGAGATTCTCTAATGGGACGATGGGGAAGGCAAGTGATGGTGCTGGGTCTCTTTGGTTATATTCAGCCCTCTGTCCCCCTGTCACTCGGCTCTAGGGGTACAGTGGAAGTGCCCCAGTGGAACATAGCTATCACTGCAGCTTAAAAAAAAAAAAAAAAAAGGCGCTCTTCCTGATAGCTGCGCAGAAACCAAAGGAACTGTAGTTTCCTTCTTTCAAGAAGAAGCAAAAGAACTGGTAGAAAACATGCTAGTCTTGTTGGGTGTTGCTAGATTTCAGTGTGTAGGAGAAAAAGGGATGAAGGAAAAGGAACATGTTTATTCTATATATTTACGCAGCTAGGTTTAGATTTCTTTTCTAAAAGTTGGGACAGCACATATCCCTGTGGGATAGTTATTTAAAGATAGTTTGGTGATTAAACACATTCATATAAACTGAGCAAAGAGTTGTCTGATATAGCATAATAAGCTATATTTTCATGTTGATCCTAATCTTAAAGCTTTATAGATTCAGAAAGTTGCTTTTAACTTAACTTTTAACTTGCTTTTAATGTAAAAATTCCCATTCTTGTGTCTTTTAAGCTTCAGAAATTCAGCTTAATAGGAGTCAGTTGTTTCTCCACTCCTCATTCTCTTCTCCTTATTAAGTAGTTAGAAAACTCTGCTTTCTGAAAAATGCTTTCTAGCAATGGCTTGTCTATTTCTGGAGCATTAGGGTGGAGGAGGGAGCTGCTCTGTCATGTACTCCTGGGAGACTCCTACTCCTGAAGGTGTCAATAGTGTCATTGCTATGCAAGACATATCAAGATACTGTTTCAGAACTTGTCTCTCTACACAGTGCACAGAGATATGGTAATTTGGGGAGAGAAATTGCAGTCAGCTTCTGCTGACATAGAAATAGATAAATAATCCGTAGGATACTTTGGTTATTTTTCTTAGCTTTTTGTACTGGGTCTGGCTGCGTCTGTGCTTAGCTACTGCTGAGGATCAACCCACCACAGTTTTTAAAGCATGGAGCATGATAATTTACTTTTGCTTCGCTTTGGGAAAGAGGGTGAGGGGACGTGCATGAACTAGAAGTGAAGACAGAGGATCTTCGTTGTTATTAAATACTGAGGTTGTATACCATGAATATCTTTTTAATGTGCAATTTGTTTAGATTCTAGTGTTCCCCTCCTCTCTGTGTTCATTCTTTGATGTTGCTAGCTCTGTGACTAATTGAACGATTTAGAATTACATATCGAAAGTAGCTGTCAGTTGGCAGATGAAAAAGAGGTCAGTCTCCACAGTGCTTTGAAAGAATGTACTACTGTGGTAGAAATAGTGGCTTCTTTGAGAAGGGAGTGTCTCATTTTCATGTTGTGGAAGTTGTTGCTTGAACCGCTTGATAACAAACTCAAAGTACAAAGAATTATATATTCAAATCAACTAAATGCTGGTGAACCTACAGTTATACTTTACATTTGCAATTACTTGGGTCTTCAAATTGCTCTAAAAATGTTAAACAAGTTAGAGACAGGCATTGATTATGGTCAAGTGAATAAGTGAACATACTAGAAAACTTGCATTTAAGATTGAGTGTCTTCAAGAATTAAACAGATGATTGTTGTTACCTTCAAGCAAGTATTGCGGCATATGAAAATGCACAGTTAGAGCATATGCAGTGCTATTTCTGCACAGCTTCCAGCTGATTGTTAACCCTATCATACCACGGTTTGACTTCTAAACTTTGACTTTGAAAATACAGTGCTGGCTTTGATATGTAGGGTCAACCTTAATTTTAGCTCTATATCCCATGTTCTTAAAGCCCTGAAGCTCTTCTGTTGCGTGACCATAAAGCAATTGCTGAAAAAACATCACTTCATAGGCATGTAGATTGGGTCTGTGATAGGGAAGGAACTGTGGTGCATAACACTTGAGTGCCTCTGTGAGATGCCATGTGATTTGCTGTATTACCAATACTTGGCACTGCTTTGTGTGTATATATTTTATTTTAATGATGGAAAGAATCAGAATGTCCCTACTGCTGGGGTAACGGTAAGCATGCATGCGCTTCAATGATTGTTCCTTCAGTTGATTATTTTGCAGATTAGACACAGCAGTGATTTTTAGGACACATTTCAGTTAATGATTTTCTCCTAATATATTTAGCAACTCTTTTTTTTTTTTTTTTTTCTTTTAATTTTTATTTTCTTTTCCTGTCACACAGACCTTTCTTCCTCAATAGAAACCTCACAATTCAGCCACTTCAGAATAATCACCATCTATCTTTTCTCACTTTGGGAAGGAAATGAGTTTTTGGGGAAAGTGGAATCACCTTCCCTTTTCAGGAAGTAGACAAAAAAGTATGCCAAAGATCAAATGGTAGGAAATGGTGACAGTTTCTGGTTCTTACTGAAGCTCTACAGTGAAAATAATAAGAAAATTAAATTTTCTGCAACATCTGTTTCTGGAATCTTGGAAAAGGTTTTATTTTTAATAGGTATAACTTTTAACTTTTTTGGAGACCTATGAATTTACGTATTTACAGTGAAAAAAGAATATTGTTGCCTCTTCATATTTTCTGTTTCCTGGTAATGCCGTGGAACTGAACAATGGCAAATGTGAAGCCTATGAGAGAAAAAATCTTGTGTATAGGTGAGGATATGAGCAGAGAGGGAAAGGCTTGTGATGTAGGAAGAAGGAAATAGAACTGTTAACAGTGAGATTTCCCCCCATCTCCTGTTGGCTTCTGTCATTGCTCCTGTTCTGGGGAAAAAAAGAAAAGGATCCTGAACCTTCAGTGTACGCAGCTAGGTAAGAGGTTGCCCATCTTGCAGCATGCATGTGCATTTCCTGCATTGCCCAGTGAGAGGCAGAGATTAGCAAAACTGCAATCTTGAAGGGAACTTGTGAGACATTCCATGAATGTATGGGCGATAGGCTGTATGAATGTTGGTTTTTTTGCTTTAAGACATTATCCTTTTCCTTTTGGCAAGTCTGTTTTGAAGAGGATACTGGATTCATTTTAATGCTATCACAAACTTTGGGCTAGAGAACTTGCTTTAGTTGGCAGTTTGTCTGACTAACATGTGACATGCAAAAAGGCATGTATAGCCCAGAAGTCAATGTAACAAAGGGCTGGAGGGCTCTTGAGGCGAAAGAATTTAGAACTTCCACTTGAGTCAAATAGTCTAACTTATAATTCAGTATGAAACTGTAAATGGCTTCAGACAATAAATACATGGGCTATTTGAAGAGTTTAATATTGCAAATTCTTAGTTACCGCTTCTTGAATGAGAATTTATATTAGAATGGATTTATTTGTAAACTGTAAGGTTCATGTAACATCATAAAGCATTGTGAAAATTCCTGTGGCTAAAAAACATGATGAATTATGCATGACATAGAGTATTCACCCTTCACTATGGAACTATACCTAGCACCTCTACAGTGTTCTATTTTTAATTTTTAAAAGGCAATGTTCTTATGTAAGTTTAAAGATACTTTTAAAATTATATTTCCTGTAAGACAAAGATTTTTTAATTTGACTCTATGTACTAATTCTGTATATTATTTAGAGATCAGGAGATATTAACAGTTGAATATTTCAAAGCTTGGATTGCTTTTACTTCTACTTTTCTCTTTGGAGCACCAAAATATATGTGTTCTCGTTGCGTTGCAAAGGACAGAGTGTTTTAAGAGTAAGCTTATGAATCATCCTTAATACAACTTAAATCTCTGAATTTTACTCTTTACAGAATCAGTACTTTAAAAAAATGTTTTCTAGGCTAGGCATTTATTGTTATTTTTCATCTGTTAACTTTGATTATGAAGGAGGAGAATGACTATTGATCTTCTCTTTTTTTCCCAGGCTTTGGAATCTAACAAACCTGGCTAAAATGATCTGTAAAAGGGTCTGGTACCATTGCTCATTTTGTTCTCTCTCATCAGTGATATTCTATAAAATGTCTAATATAAATGAGCACTAGTGGTCATGGTCTTCATTGTCAGCCTGTTGTTTAGCTTTGTTCCAATGTGTTCTACATGTGGTGGTTTAAAAGCTCATGCTGGATTCCACAAAAGAGTTAAGAGACTTATATGCGACTTTAATGCACTTTAGGGTTTTATTCAGGAGGCAATTCAGAAAACATGTGCCTGAGTTGCTTAAACATATGAGAAAGCCTGGGTATCTGAGGGTGCGATTTGCAGTGATATTCTTCATGTAAATATTTCTGTTGGATCCTCTTCATTGCTTGGCATCATTTGGTGTCTTACGGTAAACATTCTTTTTCTTTCTCTCTTTTAAAACCATTATACAGTCCTAATGATGAGGTGCAACCTCTGCTAAGATTTCTTTGCTTCTGACTCATTCTGTAGATAGGCAGATGACCTGGTTTATGAAGGACTCGCGCTACACACAGTCACTTTATTTTTGTGTTTTGTTTTGGGATTTATTGTGATTGTTTCCTCTTAGCGTTTTTTGTTGACATCTGTAAATATTTTAGGATGGCTTGGACAGATGGTTATAAAAGCTTTACCTGAGAGAGGATAATTCTGAAGTTTCCTGGTTAATGTCTGCATAAACTAATATGTAAATACCTTCCATCAACATTTAAATTGTCAGTTTCTCTTCTTTTGTTAATAAATTAATCTACGTTCTGTTCCTTTTAACAATGTCCAAAGTGCCTGTGATTGAATAAAGTGTATTTTTTTTGAAGTGTTGTACTGATTTTTAATGTGGAGAAGACTAAACTTGATTCATATGTACTTAGATTTATTTTCTTGTTTGAAAAGGCATGCACAATTTTAGGTATCTGTTATTTTGATCTTACTGTTTCAACTGTTCAGCATTAGATTATCTATAGCAGCTTTATTCATTATCATCTTACCTAATTATATTTTGGGTTTTTTTGGCTGTTATGTCACGTATAGTGTTACTGCACATTAAGCTTCTAGCTAACCATGGACGTGCTTCTAGGTTGAATCTTGGTGACCTCATAGTGATTCATCTCACAGTAATGACAAACCTTGTAGCAAAATTGCCACTGTAATAGCAAAAAGGCTACTGCTGATGAATGCAAATGGATCTTAACATGGAACATTTTCCAGTTCAGACTATTGTGAGTCCGGATCATTAATCTCAGATGTCCGTACTTTTATCGTTATTTCAGCTTCTGATGTGCAAATGATAACTTTGGTGAGATAGTCTTCTGCAGCTTCAGTTTTCATAATGGTAATGATAGTTTCCTGTCATGTTCCCCACAGCCTTTAATGCTTCTGAATTTCCCCATACTGTATTCCACTTAGTACTTCAGAGGTCTTTGTCATCTTTGGCTGTGTAAAGTTTGGGCTTCCAGGACTTCTAGACTGGGATCAACAGCTTTTTGAGATCTTATTTTTTTTTTTTTTCCAGTTCAAATGATCCTTTCCTTAAGCACCTAATATTATAGAGAATGAAGAGATGTCACCCCAGTTATCTTCGTTGTGATCCTAGCAGTTCAGTGTAACATGAATTGCATTTTCTCTTCTTTGATGTGAATTCAGAACTGTGTGCATGCTTTGTTTTTTCCCCTAAATTCTTTTTTTGCCTAAGAAAAATGCAGGTAGTCCTTGAGATGATATGCTTTTTCTATTTCATTTTAAGTTTGTAGGGTAGTTCCCTGTCCCGATTAAATGGTATTCTTGTTCAGTGATCTGACAATTACTAGTTGGTGATGGGCTGTCAGATTTCAAGGACTGTGGAATATTTTTCACTTCACAAATAGTTCTCAGTTGTTGTAACCAGTTACAATCAAAGTATAATTTTTATATATAGCAGAAAAACAGTATAACATCCTAGATATGTTTTCTTCAGTGTTTAACAAGCAATAGTTGTGTGGTTTCTGTTAATTCGGTGTTTTTTTTTTTTCCTTCTTTCTTCCCAGAATGGAATGTGCTAGTTTTGCTTAATTTCAAGGAAAAACACCCACTCTTCACTCTGAATAAGGGATAATCTCAAGTTTGTGTTCCTGTAACGTTGAAAACAGCATCTATTCTTTGTTCCTGTGACTTAAAAAACTAGATCTGTTAGGTGAGAGGAGCTGGGCTGTTTTCTGAAGTAAAAGGTTAGAAACAAGTTGATCTTGGTAACAGGCATTGGACACTTAATAATTTGAAATATTACAGAATGTCTTCTGTCCTGTTTTCCTTCTTGCTTTCTCTGTTCTGCTTTAAACTGTCCGAGGTTCATTGTTCTGCTCAATAAAACAGCAGAGCTGGTCTCATGCTGCAGAGAATAGCAGACAAGTTGCAGCTTTCAGGCAGGCTTGTCTTTGAAGGTTGATTGATCTAGTTCAGCAAAGGAAGCTCTAGTTTCATTTGTCTGCTTCAAAACCTCTATGCATTGGGGTCTAGAAAAAGAGGACACATCACACTTTAACTTGAAAACAACAACTATTAAATATTATTTCTTAAGATCATAAAAGTACAATTAAGAGCAAATAGAGTCATTACACAGTACCAGCTTGCACATTTTTTAGTTTATGCTTGGCTGCCTCATAGTTCAGGTATAGTGCCAGTAAGTGTCATGTCTCTTATGTCATCAGGAGATCCTTCATCAAGCAGAAATACTTTGTTCTCGTTCCCAGAGTTAAACAGACTCTCCTACTTCCAGGGGGCCGAGAATGACAATACCGATCTCCATGCATTGGTGTCCCTGAATGTGGAGGCTTGTCTTCACAGTGGGAATATTTCTAGATGTTTGCTTCCTTTTTGCTTTCAGAGGTGATAGTTGCGAGCAGTATCATTTATTTGCTCTTTGCTTTTATGGATGCCATGATGTCTTGGCTTTTCCTTTTAGTCTTTGTTTCTGCGTTGAACTGTTGTATCTTGCTCTTGCCCTCGGCTGCATACTCTCCTTCTTACTGTGTTGGTCCACTGCTGATTACACAGGGACTACAGTAGCAAATCAGTAAATGGAAGCTTTTCCTAATTGTGCACCTATGCAGCTACCTCGTCTCCGACAAGGTGCTGTCAGCTTACTGCTTTTTTTTTTCATGATGTACCACCATCCTTTATACTCTGTTATGTGTAGTTCCAGATCATTTGTAGAGAAATTCTTGTTCTGTTGACTTGGGCAGGACTTTCTTCCTGTCTGGGCTTAGTTCCCTTCCTGGGTACTCTTCAGCTGAAGCGTCAACAGACTTTAAAAAAGGCAGAGAGAAGTAAATTTTCTGTTTGCAAAACTGCTTTCCTTGTGCTCGATTCTGCTATTTCTGAAGGGAATCTTTGCATGCACTCAAATATTATGGTACTATTTGCTAGAAATACTGCTAGCTAGATTCTACAGTGTACATCCCATAGCACTTTTGACAGATAGCTTGTCTTCATGCACGTTGCCCAGGCAGTTGGTGGGTCAGGTTCTGATACCAATCCTAGTATGGTGATGTCTGTGAGGTGAGAGAAGCCTTTCACTCTTCTGTCAGTGCTGGTAATAGCCCTCTTGTTGCAATCCGTTAAAGTGCCTCAAACTTGGAGCAGTTGTTTTGTAATTGCAGAAAGCATTCCTTGTGAAAGGTCTTCCAGCAGTGGTCATTTGAGTTTCAGGGAGTGACTGGTGAACAGAATAACTGATCTTTGGGGATTTATGCTCCTGAAAGCAAGTTGAAGGAATGACTTTTGTTCACTATGACTTTTGTTCTGGAGAAACCGCACCTCATCTCAGCTAGAATGTTGAAAAATGCTGTGCCTGGTTTCAGCAGATGAAGACAAAAAGCTGCTCTAGCAGTGTCATTGGAAGGAATGTGGCACAGGCACAAGCTCTTCAGCTTGCTTTTCTCAGAGTATGACTTCAGAGATGGACTGAGTGCAGCAACTGAGGCTGTTGGAACAAGCCATTGCCAGCTGTGGCAACACTGGGAGAAGCACTTTCTGGGAATTGTTAATCTTTTTTTGTAGCTTTGAAGATCTATGTGTTGGTTTTTTTTTTGTGTTTTTTTTTTTGTTTTGTTTTGTTTTTTTTCCAATTACATCTAATGCTATTTCTTGCTTTATAGGGAGTAATTCTGAGAGAGTTTGTGTGTCTCAAGTGTCCCCTCATACCATCGTGTGTTACACAGCACCTTTTTAGCTATCTTGTGGGATGGCTTTCTTCTTCAGTATAATGTAAAAAAAATGAGGGGGGATTTATTTTATAGTGATCATATGCTTATTTGTGATGTGATTTTTTTCCCCCTTTTACTATGAAAATAATATTACAATAACCTTTGAGACATGTAATTATTTTTTTTTTGTTTTGTTTTAGGTTAAGGTAATTAAACATCTAAAATGGAAGTAAAAATGGGACTAAGTGGATAGTGCAAAATTGTGTCTCTCATTGAAACAAGTACATAATAATTCAAATTAGGCATCACTCAGCTTTTTACCGTGTAACAGTACATGTTACAGTTTAGATTAATGGATTGAGTTTAGGACTTGATCTCCTTTTAGGACTATGGCCAGTACTACAAATCTGCAGTGTTACTGGAGATGCAGCGCTTCTCTGTTACACTGTCTTTCTTCCTATTCAGTTCCAAGAACATGGCAGGATTCAACGACTTATTTGCTTTCTAGAAGGGTGTTTAATTGAGAAGCTTTCCGCTGACAGCTGTTAAAGGATGTGAGATGGTAAAACCTTTCTGGAGTATGCCATAATGGCAGATCCAAATCAGAGTATTTCCCACTGAAAAATTTCTTACTACTCTGAGTTCAGCACTTACTCAGGTAGTATCCGGAGAAGTTCTATGTCCCGAATCTCTTCAGTAACTCATTAAAACTCTGGATGCTCTAGCCCCAGTTTCTTTAGGATAGTCCCTGACCCCTGCTGTCCCTGGCAGGAAAGACCATGTTTTGAAACTGTATGCATTGAGTACCATTCTCAGTACTTGTTCAGAAGAATAATATGTAATATTAAGTTGCTTCAAGACAGATTGCTTTCTGACTGTGACACGACATACTGTAATTATATAGACACGAACTCAATCTACATTTGCCTTACCTGCTATTACTCCTTTCTTGGCAGATGAGTGTGTTTTCCTTACTGCTGACTTCAGCAATGACTGTGATGTAGCACTAGCAACAGTATTTGTTCTATTTGCAGTGAAGATAGTACATCAAGCTTCAGTTCAATTCATATGCTACATATTCACTCATTGATTTGTTAATGATTCTGGTACTGTCTTGCCTGGTACACATTATGAAAATGGAACGGATCACAAAAGTAGTATTTCTCTAGTAATATTTTCACTGTGCTGTGCACTTTTGTGCTTTTTTTTTTTTTTTTTACATGTAGTATTAGGATAGCATGTGGATTCACTCAGATTTGCAGAAATCCTTGCCATGTATACTTCTGTTTGTACAAAAAAAAATATCCTGAAAGTTCTCTTAGACTTTATAATCTCCCAGTAATTTCAAGTGGTCTCTCTAGACATATCCCAAGTTCAATTAATCTCTCATAGAGATGAATAATAACAATTGAAAACAATATTTTAGATGAGATTTCATCAGCGCCTTTTATGAGAGCATTAATTTTACCCAGTGCCAACTAAATGCATTTTGTGTATATGTGCATACATATGTAGGATTGTTGGAATAAGTAATGAATTTGCTTTTTCATTGATTTAGTGTTTGGATTTTTTTATACTTGTTCTCCATTTGCAGAGAGATGTCTTTCTGAAGCTTTAAGTTTTCTGTTTGTTTTGAGTTGTTGAGTTACTGCAGTTCTGTGAATGGAGATTAACTATACATTTTGATAATTAATTCAGAAAGCACACTGTCTTGATTAAGTTTCTTGGACATATCAAACCAAATGAGAATCTCTGAATCGAGTAAGTTAATTCCAAAATCTATTAAAGACTTTCCCTCTTTTGGTTGAGATCTTTGTAATTGAAATCTGGTGCTGCTACTGAAAGCTTCTTGCACATATTTGCTAAGACTCTTCTCTTTTTTTTTTTTTTTTTTTTTGTTAACTAGCCTTTAGACATATAGTTTGGCTTGAAGCTGCTCTGTGAGAGGCATTGTTTTAGCAGCCATGCCAGTTTATGCAGCTTCTGCTGCTTTGTGCTGCATCCTTAATTGTGCTAGTAAAACTGCTTATGCAGCTGCTCATTAAAGTGGATCAGGGAACTGGACTGGGATAAGAATAATCAAATTTAGTTACTTTTTTGCCTTACTGCTTTTAACCTGGATCATCAGAATGAGCAGCTTTGCTGAATGGCCTGCAGTCCTATTGATGCAAATGGATGGATAATACTGTAGTAGGATTGAAAGATGGAAAAAAATAGGAACTGCTTAAAGCTTTCTTTTAGCATCTTATAAAAGGAAAAAAAAAAACCCACAAACCAACCCACTACAATTCCTTTTTTAAATAGGGCTCTTCACTTCTCTGCTTAGAAGAATGTCTGTTAGACAAAAAAAAAAATACTCAGTGGTACAGATTTATATAAACATAGAACCTCCTCCTCCCAGACTCCCAAACAAATGAAACAACTTTGTAGCAGTTTAGATTTTTCCAGACTTGTTGGTTATGTAGACTCAAGGTCTTTCCTACTCGACAGTAGTGGAGTCTTTATAGGTTTAGTAATCCTATGTTAAATGCATGAGTAATTATTTGAGCTCTGTTTATGTCATCCCAGGCATTATATAATCCAAGAACATGAGAGTATTTGGGGTGCTAGGGCTAAGGGATGACCTGATTGCTGTCTATAACGATGCGAATAGACATTACAGACAAGGTGGAGTGAGAGTCTTTTCAGAGATGCCCAGTTATAGGGTGAAAGACAGTGTATACAGGCTAGATGGGCTTCAGTTGTTATTCTGTGATGTTATACCTCTGGGAACTTGAATGACAGCAAGAAAACTGCTCTCCCTTGCTTTTCAGGTTAAAAGAATACAGTATGTAACTGGAATGTCCTTTTAGCACTGCTTATTTCATTCACCTAACTTCTTTTTACTGAAGCTGTAGTAATATGTTAGAATGATGTTTCAGTGTACGACATATCTGACATAAATTCTTTTTTTTTCTTCAGCAAATTTGACAGGCCATGCAGAGAAAGTTGGCATTGAAAACTTTGAACTCCTGAAAGTTCTTGGAACAGGGGGTAAGATGGAATGTTTTTCTAAGTTGAATGTTGAAAGCATTACTCTAGTGTGTGTATATATATATATATATAGTATGATATTGTAGTATTTTTATAGTATAGTTTTAGGTGTATATATAGTATAGTTTTGCTTTATAGCTGAGGTTTTGGTAATTGGAATATTCTTTAGGAAGAGATATCACTTCTATATTGCATAGCATAGTTTTCTTCACTTTTTTTCTCACAAATACTGTGCAAGATCGGAGGTCATGTTCTTTTGAAGATGTACTCTTTAAAAAAAGGGAAAATAAGTGGCTTGAGATTTATGACAATTTAATACAGTTTGTGAAAAATCTGATCTGATCTTCATAATTTCATTAAATTGCCAGATTACGTTTTCATTAATTTCTGCAAAAAAAACAGTAACATTAGTCCGTTATTGACTAGGATGCTTCACTATAACTATATGTTTTAGAGTTGGCATTGGCTCTACTAGTCTTCTTCTGTCCTATTTAAATCCAATTAATTTTTATGATAGAAAATGTTTACTGTTGTATTGTAGATTTCAGCACAGTGTTGGAGATTTGTAGGATTGCTGACTGTGAGCAACAAAAAAAGCTTTGCTTCCGCTTTGTTAAAGGGATACACACACGTGCCTGTACACAGACCAAAATTAATGGCTTTTATTCTTCTCATTGTGTTTATATATTTTTTTTTTGTCAGTATTAACATCAGATGTAGTGTTGAATAGATTGAGATAAGCATGAAGGTTGGACTATCATCAAGGTCCGAAGAAGTTGTAAGTTATGATATTAAAATTTGGGTGTTATTAGCCATTAACAGCTAGCAGTGAGGCTATAATTGCACAAGCTGCTGCATCACCGAAAAGAGCAAAGGGTTTTGATTTGCACATTTAGCTGTCATACATGTTATTTCATAAATTCATTAAGCCTTGAAATCACCCGAGAGTATATTTTTCTGTTTCTGAAGTATGTTTTTAAAATTCTAATTTAAATTTAAGAGGCTTAACAGTTCAACCCTTGCTGTTAAATTACAGTAGTTAGTGGTAGAGGCAAAGAAGCTTTAATATTCATAGGTATATGTTGCATATTCATAGCTAGAAGCAGCTGTGCTGTTTTGAAGTGGTCAGTATTGGACTGAGTGGGGTTGACAAAAAAAGAAATTATTTATAGTTACGCATTTATGTGAGAATGTCTTTTTCTCCTGCTGATGGAAACATTGGCTGAATTTTTAATTATGTGACTGTGTGTGTATATGAAAATCAGTCCCATACCTGAATTTTTCCTTTTTCCTTACCACTGCCATTAGTCTGAGATCACCTTAATATTACAACTATTGCTTTTGAAATACAAAGTAAGTTTTGGTTGTTTTGTAGGTGTCAGTCTTCAAGTTCAGACTAGTAGTAGCCTGACTTCCTTCAACTGTCTTTAGGCAGTATCTCTGAAATAGCCCTTTTGCTGCTGTTAAACTGTTGTCTGTCATTCATTACTACCTTCCATGTCTTTTCTTCATGAACAGATTAGCCAAATTTCTCTTGGCCTGAGATACTCTTAATCATAGCAGGTAGTCCTTAGGCTCATAGTGCAAAGCTACTCTATCCATTCAGGTTAACAGGGTCATTTTAATGAGCGACCTCTTTTAGAAAAGGCTATCTCAGTGGGGTGACAGATGGGATTGACAGTGTGTGTATGTGTGAAGAAAAAATAAACCATGCCTGTCTGTCTTCATCCTGCTCTAGTAATCACATTGCTCTAGATACATCTTCTGTCTTAGTAGACTTCAAACTATTTTAAGAACTGACTAAAAGATTCCTGGAAACTTTAGGAATCCAAGGAACCCTGGGCAGCCTGGAATGGCATTTGTAGGAAGAGCAGGTTTTGTTTTTTTTTTTTTTATGTCAAGAAAATGCTAGTTGCATTTTTTTTTTTTTTTTAGTATGTAATTTCAAACACAGCCTGAGGTTCTCACTTTGGAAATCTAGACCATCAGGGCAGTCAGGAAGCTTTGTTCAGTCTTAAGCATGTCACAGGTAAGACTAGTGCACTAAGTGTGTCAGAGGTGGCTGCTTGGTAATTAATGGACAGCATGAAATGCAAATGGCCATATCAGAATGGAGCTAGTTCTGTTTGTTTTTGGGGAAGTGACCATCTGTGAATTGTCAGTGTTTGCAGTAACATGGAATTGCTGAAAACAGGACTGGAATGGACATGAAGAGGTCCTCTAATTGCTTGACCCAAGACAGTCAGTTACACCCGAATGATCCCTAACAATCATTTGTTCTTAAAACCCTCCAGTAGTAGAGATTCTGCAACCTTCCTAGATGTTCTTGATGAGGATGTTTAATTTCCTAGCTTGGGAAGCATGGTGGGGATTGCAATAAGCAAAAATTCTCTCTTGTTCTTGAAAGGGGTTTCTGAAAGAACATTAATTCACAAGAAGATATACCCGTGTTAAGTCATTTCTTCTGTAAATATCACACAGCAAAATTTTGAGGCAGCTCTGAACACCATCTTCACTTTTAGTGTATTTCTAATTGTTATGGTCAGAAGAGTTTCTGTGTCCATTGAATCAACAGAGCAGAACAGAAACTCAAGCAAGATACTGGCCATTTGGCTAAGATGATCTTGAAATGTTCTACCGTGAAATAAATTTTTATGAGTATTGGGCCTGCTGTTACAGAATCACAGAGAACTTGTACAAATTGGCTCTTGTACCGTTAGTTTAGTAACACATAAAACTCCTTTGTAAAAACTTAGTTTTCAGGAAGTTCTAGAACTACCTTATCTGTTACAAGAATAACTGTGCAAGGACTCCATCTTAATTATGGAAAACCAATTTCAATGACATAGACCTTGCAGTATTTGCTGCATGTGAAAACTTTATGTTCAGTTACTTAGCTATCTTACTGTATGT
Source organism: Tyto alba (assembly GCF_018691265.1). Lineage (NCBI taxonomy): Eukaryota > Metazoa > Chordata > Aves > Strigiformes > Tytonidae > Tyto > Tyto alba. Next base: position 30,660,614 of record NW_024881280.1, on the reverse strand, counting down.
TTTTCCTGTGCAATGTACCTTGCTTTTTGTCCCCACAACTTCCATAGCAGATTATTTTTCAAAAAATTAATAAGACTCTAACCACCTGTTTGCATGCAAATTTTGCTACAAGATCTTAAGTGTGTTGTGTCGTGCGTTGTGGGGTCCTGCTTAGGCCTGCAACTTCTTGTTCTCATACTTGAATTAAGGTTGGAGGAATGAGTATGACTATTCTGACTCCTCAGTTCTTTGTACCAGAATGAGAAGAGGCATAAAGAAAACTGCCTATAATCACAATAACGTAAGTCAGAAATATTTGGAATACCAGCCTCTTACTGCCGACTTGTCTTAAATGATACTGTACAAGAGTAAGGCCTCATTTAGAACTTGGACTCTTGTACATAACTGCTAATCTGCATTTCAGTTGTCCTTAGGCTGGCTCACAAAATATGAGTAAAATGTTCAGAAGATATTTGTATGCCTTTTGTATTGATAAGTGAGTCTGAATTACCTTGTTCTGTAGGTTTTATTCTATTAGAGTAAGAAAGGAGGATATTTTCTTCAATGCATATCTGACAAATTTTTATCAATATATAGTTGGCAGTCTAACTGGGGTGAAGCTAAATGGCATGCCGCTAAAGAGTAACTGCCTAGGTTGCAAGTTGCAGGTGCTTATTAGATGCTTTTTACCTTTCAGTCAGGAAAACCCCCCTGGTAAATATTTCAGAAATTTGAAGTATTTCAAGTATTTTTAAGTGATATGTGTGTGGGGTTTGTTTTGTTTAATTTTTTTTCTTTTTTTTTTTTTTTTCCCCCTTCATTTTTAATCAGGATCTCTGGGGGAAGGCAGGATGATTCCTGGAAGCTAGAGAACTCTCAGAACAGCCATTGTATCTGCATTAGTGACTTGCCACCAAAATTATGGGCAGGATGATAAGAGAGAACCATGGGTTTTTTTTCTTTTTGTGTTGGGTTTTTTGACAATTTTGAGAACCTCTCTGTTCTTCTACACTAGTCAATTCTGTGAAGTTGAAGATGGGGCTAGGAGTTGAGGTCACCTTAGACAAATTGGTTCACAGAGACAGAAGGGATACTATTGCTTTTCTGGGAGAAATTTAAAGAAAAATGAGGAAGAGGGAATCTGATGGTTCCTGCTTACATGTTGCTGTGTATTTTTAGGCAAGAGCTATGTTTACTCTGGCAGTGCAAGTCTTATCCTGGTGGGAGCTTTTAGGTACTACTGATAATACTGTAATACAGCAAATGCTAAATAAAAGCTGTGATGCTGTTTTAAAATTTTTCACTTTGGAGTTATGTGGCATGCAAAGTGTTTTCTAACTATCTGATAATTAAATGATCTACAGTAATGCAAGGTAGAATATATCAAAACCTCACAGTTGTATTAAGTGATGACTGGAGATGCAGTGTTAACTAATGACAATATTTTAAATACAGTCTGCTACGAATCAACTGGAATAAGATGATGCTCAAAATGTTAAATTAAATGATACCTTGCTTATATATATGTAACTGTGGTAGTTCCATATAGACTTCATGGTGTTTTTATTCAGATAACAGCAGTGAAGGTTTATTTACATCTTCATTTTTAAGTTGCTTTTTTTCTTAAAAAGACAAAAAAATTAAGATTGCGAGAAATAATATCTTTGTGTACAGATGTTTCTCCTCTGGAAGTGATTTTTTTTTTTTTTTTGTGATAACATTTTCTTCATGTTGTCCTAGAGTAATTTCATACTGATTTTCTTTAATTTGCATTTCTTTCTTTCTTGCATTCCTTTGTCTGGTTTGTTCTTGTACACTGTCTCTCAGTTGGAAGCATGCTTTTGTTATATTTTGCTTTTTGGTGTTGAAAAAATATCATAGTATGTATGTTCCTCTTTTGAACCGAATCTCACAGGAGAAGACAAGGAAGCAGAAATCTGAGTTAGTAGCCTTTTAATCTGAGTTGGATCCTTTTATATTGCATGAGGGAGCTATTAATAGAATAAACTTCCCCACTGAAGACATCAATAACACTTCGCATCAGTAAAACAAAATGCATGACAGTATGCCACTGTTAATAAAGCTATTAATACACTTGTTGCTTTGGGAGCAAATTATTGCTTACTGGACTTCTCAGACTTGCCCATCTTCTACTCAGGATATACTTTGTGAAATTCCAGTCTCTCTGTTTTCGTTTAAGTCCTTTTCTCCTGCTGTTACTGTATAGTCTTGCTAATTTGGATTTTTCACATTTCCTGTCCGCTGAGTTCATGTTTCCAGCTGTCCCTCATATCTAAAGTTTTTTTCCTGTGACAGAGATAACTAGTGTCTGGCCTGTGGAACAAGGTTACTTTACAGCTAAATAATCTAATTGCCTCCCAAAGCCACAAAAGGAACAACAAGAGAAGGTGGCTGTGTTGGTTTATGCATGCCCACCTAGTTTATTTGCTTCATTCTTTATAAGTGTGTTTTTAAAATAAAAGAATTGTTGATGTCGAGTGCATTCTGGGTCATAAATTTTCTTACACATAGATTATTCCTTTTTTTCTACTCATCTGTTACTTGTGATTTTAATAAATGCCACTTTCAGTCTTTCAGCTGTGCTTAAGAAGAGACAAATACAGGTGGTTCCTGAGCATGTGGCCTAATAATCCAGCCTACCTCTTGAACAACAGTCCACTAATGAAGACAAAAAATAATTAGAAGCAAGAATGTAACTGCCACATATAAAAGAGAATATTTTATATGTGATCTTTTGGATTTAAGTGCTTATATGGGAAGGATATTCTTATATGTGGAAGATACTTAGAATCTGAAGGATATATGAATATGAAGGGAAGAAAATTGATAGGAAGAATGTCAGATTTAAATAATCAGATCAAAAATCTTGTTATACAAGGAGGTGTGATGAAGTTCCATCTAAGAGGCCAGAAAGTATTCTGATAAAGTTAAGACTGTGAAATTAAGTTAGATCTTTCAAATCATATTGAAGAAAATATAAAATATCCTTTTGCAAAAGGAGGGGAAAGTAAGTAGTGGGGTTACTGTGCTCAGGAGAGCGAGCCCAAGTTAGGGAGTATCTAAAAATAATTCCAAACTCCAACTGATATTTTACTTCAGTTTCTGCCAAGGACAGCTATGATGAATGAATGGAAGGTGGGATGGCTAATCGGAGACAGTTTGGAAATAGGAAATTATTTTTCTGCATGAGATGCTGACTGAAAAGAGGGGACTGTTCAATCTAAGAACCTGGATCCTGGACAAATTAATCCCATTCATCCATCAGAGAATTCTCAAAGAATCTGGACATTAAATTGGAAATCAGTAGCAAAGATTCTTACTGGAACTATTGCCAGAGGTGGTTCAGTATAACTGGAGAGAATAGCAAATGCAATCCTACATTTAAGAAGGAAAGAAGTAAGAAAGAAGATGATGCAGTCAGTTATTGGTTAGTTGTTCTGACTTCATCTGACTTCAGCAGTATGCAGTGCCTTCAAAGCAATTTTGAAGAAAATAATTTCCTGTAACTTTTGTAATAATTAAAAATGAATGGCGTGCATATCCAGTCGTGGGTTGTGTTGCATATGACAGCCTTTTTCTAAAAACTTGCTGGTTTTAAAAAATGAAAAAAGAACTTAGGCATGTATTGCCTGCCATACCTGTTTGCTGTAATAACATTTACTTTTTAAAAAAAGCTAAAGCTAAAAAGGTAAAAACAAAATTAAATTGCTGATAGAAAGTACATTTTAAGATGCAACTTACCCTCTCCCGTCACTTTCTGACTTCTTTTCTTACCGTCTCTCACTCCCTTTTTTAGTATGTTAGGGAACTTGTTCTTTGAACTTTAAGTTCTGACCCCCCACCCCCCCCGTCATTTTTAGCTGCTAGAGCTATATGCCTTTCTGACTTTGCCACATCCCAAATTTTAATTTGTATGGACAGATATGTGTGCACAGTGATAGAGTTCTGCTTCTGAATTCTTTAGGAAGATTAAAGACTATTTTAACACTAAGAAATGCAGAGGAAAGAGGTCATTAGGCATATATGATGCAAGAAATACAATTAAATTTATTTAAATCATTAAATATTTTGTACCTCTGAGCCTTTTCCTATTGTCTCATGATTATTCTTACACTGACAGTAGAAAAGTAATTGAAGAAAGAGGTGTTAACACTTGAAAATATTGGTTTAAAACTGCCTGTATACACAAAAACTGTATACAAATGTGCATTTTTGATGGCTTCAGTAGTCCACATAAGCCATGCTGTATGCTATAAACAATAAGAATTGCTTGCTGCCTTCTCTGTAAGAATTAGCTGGCATGATGCAATGGCTTAACATGCTTGCATTTATACAGATAGAACAAAGAAGCGAAGAATACTTTGTATTTTTAATTCATTGTCTTTCAGCAAGTATGTACTTTATTGTAATGACTTGCTGAATTGTTACTTATGATGTGTATTACTATGAATGTGTATTCATGAAAAAGGCAGTAGTTAAAGGGAAGTTTTAACCCTCAGTTATATTTTTCTGCCTCGCAAATTAAGTGGTAATTTGGTATAAATTGCTGGCATGAAATCTCTTAGTAATTTTACAAGCCTGATACCCGTAACCATCTGCAACTAAGAATTGCTCTTTTCTTTAAATTTTTATTTCATTTCTCTTAATAAACTGCAAGGTTAGTATAACATAGTTTGTGTATGTATATATACATATGTAGTATGTATTATATAGTCATTTAGTTATTCCATAATTTAAAATATTTTTAATAAATTTTGGGAGTGAATAGTTGGTGATATACGAATGGGGCATATATTGCTGGCTAAAAATGTCTGCCTTGGAAGTATGAACATTAAACTGTGGCTCTGAGAAATTAAAAAAGCTTTTCTGAAATAAGATTATCAGGTAAGGATATTCTTGCAATTAGCTTATGTGCTTTCTCCTTGCTGCCACTCAAATGAATTGCTTCTGCAGTGTTGTTTTTTAAGTAGATTTCTCGTGGTGATATCAAAAATTCTGGTGTTGAATGTATCATGAGTCATTTGATTAAAATAGTGCTACTTAAGATTTATTCTCATCAAAACTGCTGAGAATCCTCATCATTCTGTCAGTCCTTTTCAGATTTTTGAAGAAACAATTTGTACCATGGTAAAGCTCTATGTTGCAAATTTTTTAATGATAACAATAGTATTGTTTCTAGAGTTTTCCTTACAGCTATTACACTTAGCAGATAGTTTTCTCCTATGCTATTTGTAAAGCTGTAGTAGGTGCTGTTAATATACGGCTAGCATTCTGCCACTTACGATGCATCATTGTGTGTTCTTATAAAGTGTTAAAATCTAGGGGCTTTTGTTTGTTTTAGTTTAGCTTAATTTAATGTTCTCCAACATTTCTGATGAAACAACTGTTTCTCAGGAACCTGAGGAAACTTCTGTTTAATGCTCTAGGCTGGGCTTTCCAGAGAGGCATAAGGAAGTTCAATGTCAAGCTCCAGCAGAGAATTGGTGAAATATAGGGCTGCTCCCTTTAGCAGCTGAGAAGTGCAATCTAAGGCCATTCTCTGTGGTTTTCTTGTTGCGTGTTACTAGAATGCAGAAGTGTTACCTACATTTTTTGAGAAGTAACTCCTTTTAAACCAATGCTCTCAGTAGTGGGGGTCTGTTTTTCAGATGCTAAAAATACTTTAACTTCTAATATTGGAAAAAATAGATGAATAACATTAAAATTGTGCATATGCATAACAATATTACTGTGGTCACAATATTATGGTCTGTACAACCTTGATTCAGATCACGCATCTGTACATCACAAGGATTTATGGCCCATGCCTATTTCACTAAAGTAATCTTTTTACCTCTGTGGGTATCCATTTCTTTATGACCACTTGGTGACTACTGAGTCTGACTTAGATATACTTGAGATCTCATTTGGGGAATGCAATGAAATACTCAACATCTTGAAAAAGATTGTCCTGGGTATTTCACATTTGTCTCCCAAAGTAGAAAGATATGTTTACACTAACCTATTCTGGCTCTATTTACCATTCTTGAGACATGTTGTGAAAACTTATTTTATGAAATTATTGAGAATAATGGGTTCTGTAAAGAAGGCGAGCATGATTCCTTAGGATGTGATGAGTCAATTATTCATTACATGAACAGTATTGCTTTTGTATACTGAACGAAGCAGAACTTGATTGTAGGGAGAAAGCCACGTTTTCATTTGATAATTTAAAGCATTCTACTACCTGTCTGGAAAAAAACAGGAAAAAAAAAAAAAATCTGGAGTTACACCTCCCAGTAAGGAATTATGTGTATGCTATAGCATTTTTAAAGACCAGCAAAATTTGAGTGTCTCACATCAGAACGATATACTCTGTCTAGAGTATTTATAGTTTTGAAATACTTGAGCATTATCTTAGAGACAGTAATGTGAAGATAATTATAGGGGTTGGGCAAAACACACAACTGACTGAGTTTTCTGTCTCTCACGATGGCTTAAGGAGATTCTACAAGAGCATAGAGAAGCATAGAGTGATGGCTTCTGTAGTGAACTTGTATCAGCCTGCAGTTTGGGGTCTGCTTGAGCCAGAGATTCTCTTCTGTGTTTAGCAACACTTGGTATACTTTCTGCTCCCTCAAGGATTTATATGATCTTTTTGAACTCATGTACATTTTTGACATCTGCAGCATAATGTAACAGTAATGCCACAGCTTGACCACATATTTGTGTGTTTTGGGCAGTTCTTAATTTTGCTACCTAATGATTTCATTTGTAACCTTAGTTATTATATTTCTAGAAATAATTAAAAATTGTTCTTTGTTTACCTTCATACAATTTTTCATTTCTAACTCTTTAGCATCTTCTTTAGTACTCTACTTTTTCAGGCAAAATAAGTAGTCTTAAATGTGTTTAGTTCCCTTCACAATTAGATTTCATACCACAGCATAAGGGATTTCTGGGTTTGTGTTGAAGGTTGGAGGGATGGTACATTTGTGTCATTTTTCCCCTTCAATACTTTCCCTGAAGTTCTAACATTCTACTTTCTTCTTGGATTACCACTGGTGTTTTCTCATAGGGTGTTTATGGTAGCTCCAGGTATTTTTTTTTTCCTCAGTTATAACACTGTGCTGCAGAATTAATTATTATCATACTTAATGTGGATTACTCATTAACCTATTTGGAATTCTATCTGCCATTTTACTTTTCAACTACTGAATATTTTCATACTATAGTACAGTTTCCGGCAGTCAGCTTCAATTTCTGTTGCAGTGGATAATTTACTAAACCAAGAAAATCAGCTTCCTCACTGTTCATACATAACTGAATGAGACAGGACGAATTCCTGTGGTGACCTCCTTTCACTGAAAAAGCTGTATATTTATTTTTAACATTTTGGGGTTTTGTCTGCTAGTATAGCTCTTCATAAGAGAAACCCCTTCTTTGCACCCGCGATTGTTTAGTAGTTTTTAAGACCCTCTGGTAAGGGAAAACTCTTTAGGTACCTTGGAAATCTAAGTCAGCCATATCATTGTTCCTTCCTCCTGATCCCTTTGAGTGATTATTAATAGAAATATTGCCATCTACAAAACTAACACTCATTTTTTCACTTACTATCCTGCCTATATATCTACTAATTCTAACCTTTACTGTTTCTACAGGTTTGCCTAGTAGAGGTATCAAATTTACTTGTGTACAGTTCCCAGGAGCCCTTTTTACCTAATAAAAAAAAAAAAGTCCACGTTTGCCACTTGCTATCCTAGTATGGGGTGTATTTTTAACCATATATGTAAACAGAAAACCTAGATTCAATAATTTAAAACTCTGGAAAGGCTACCTTTTGGTGCTGGTGACTATTTCTTTTACTGCTTGTGTTCAGAAAACTTCCTATTTGAGATAATTCCTCTAGCTTATTCTCATATTAGTCCAGTATGGGGGCCTCAGAAAGTTCCTATGTTCTAAACAGTGATGCAAAGAATGCATTGGCTTTTCTACGGGTTTTTGGAACTTCAGCGCTATAAAGTCAGTAGTGAAAGCATGTAAGTTGTGCCAATATGGGCAGACTATTACGAGGACAAAAAAATAGCATCTCTCTTACTCTAAGCTATTGCTAAACCCTAGGTATGAGAGGTTTAGGTTATTACAGAGGAAGCAATCATCAGCTTTTAAATACTGAAACTGATTGTTTTTCTCACTGTTGCTGTGTTCAGTCACTAAGTTCATTTAATTGAAATTTTGCTCAGAAAAGGTCGGTCTGAAACAAAGTGTTCTGGAAGATTTTAGCCTGAAAGATCACTGTTTGACATAAGAATGAATAATTGAAAATAATAATGATATCAGCCAGACCTGTAGTATGAGTAGGTGACTTTTTTGTTTTGTTTTTGTTTGTTTGTTTTTTTTTTTTTTTTTCCTCCCTACTTTTGAAGCCTATGGAAAAGTGTTCCTAGTAAGAAAAGTAAGTGGCCATGATGCTGGAAAGCTGTATGCCATGAAAGTACTGAAGAAAGCAACAATAGTTCAAAAAGCCAAAACAACTGAGCACACAAGGACAGAACGACAAGTGTTGGAGCACATTAGGCAATCACCGTTTTTGGTCACATTACATTATGCCTTCCAGACAGATACAAAGCTTCATCTCATTTTAGGTGAGTAGTTTTCAGGATTCAAGTCTTATGTTAATGAAAAAAAAAAAAAAAAAATTCGGCCCCTTTATCTCCTTAATGTTTTGTAGTTTTCTTTTCATGTGGTCTTAAGTACTGTGTGCTTGGAGAGTGCATGAAAGACCATAGGAAGTAAAATACTGTTCATCTTCAACAGTGTCTGTTTGTGGTTTTCCTGTTAGAACTTCAGTGTGGTGTGCTACTCTGAGTTTGGGGGTGGGGGATGTCGGGGGGTGGGGAGTGTTATTAGTGATTTACATGCATCAAAAACTGTATGTGATGGTAAGTACTTAAACCAGAGAAATATTTTCTTGAGTTTACCTAGAAGATGAAATTTTTATTTGCACTTCTTAAACCATTTTTATATACTGCATTAGTTTTCTACAGATTTTCAGACAAACTGCTACCATAAATGAAAAGGTTCTTAATCTCTATGAATATGGGCATTAAAGTGATTCAGTTTTTCTCTGCAGCTGCCTTTGTGTATGTGGCACAGAGGTTATTGGTAAGGTGGGATGACCAAGCATGACTTTGTTACTGGGTTTCGTTAGTAGGAAATATTTAAGCAGCAGAAAGCCTTCTAGTTCAAGTATGCTGCACATTTCACTCTAAGAACATGTTGTATATTGTCCTGAGTGTGATCAGTGTTTTGAAATGTTGTCACCTGTCAGAAGACAGGGCTACCTGTCACTATGCTGACCAGTTAGTACGCTGTTTTAGCACTGAAATGCTGCAAACTGGAAGATTGGATCAGGCAGTTCTTTTTTTCTGAACAAATGCGCTCATAACGTGGGCGATGCCAGTTAAAGATGATTGTGCTTTCATTTATTTCTGGTCAAGCTCCTTACAACACTGGAATCTACAGGTTGTTGCTACAGTTTTCTGCTGTAAAATGATGGTGAAAATGCTTGTATTGTGGATCAGTTTCTTGTTTTATGCATTCTGATACTTCATTTAGGTAAGTTCTACCAGTAACTTTTTTGTAAATCTCCATTTATGAGATGCTTGATAATGAACTATTGTATAGCAAACCTTATTAGAACATTATTTATTCCAATTTTGTCTTTGCTATTTTGCTTTCCATTTTGCTGTGAAGAACCGCATCTATTTCTGTAGCATTTGCAAGTTTGGCAGAAGACAGATCAGGAGTTCTTAGGGCTTTCAACTCGGATATAACTTCTGTGTGTGTGTGTGTGTCTATTCCCTACCACTATCTGTTTTCAGGACATTAACGTGTTGGGGAAAGATGCTGAGATTAAGGAGTTACATTCCTTTTGCTTTATTCCCTGTCTTGGGTTGAGCGGTGGACTTTTTTTGGTGGCAGGGGAGGGGGCTATAGGGGTGGCCCCCTGTGAGAAGCTTCTTGAAGCTCCCCCAGCTCTAAGTCAGCTCCACCTCTGCTCAAAAACTGAGCCCATCAGCTGCACCTCCGCGATAACGTATTTAAGAAGGGACGTGGTGAGGAGCAGTGGGACTGGTGAGGAGGAGTTGCTGCAGCTGCGTGAACACCAAGGTCAGTGGAGGAACGGAGGAAGAAAGGAGGGGGGAGGTGTGCCAGAGCAGAGACCCCCCTGTATCCTGTGGGGAGATGGCAGGGCGGCCCCCCCCTGCCACCCATGGAGATCTACGGTGGAGCAGACGTTGATTTATGACCTGTGGTTTCTGCCTGGTATAATCAAGGTGCTGTGCCCGAAGAAGGCCGGGGTCTCATGGGAAAAGGCAGCCCCGCTGCTGTAATTCAGCGCTGGGAGGATTGCAGCATGCGGGGGAGTCCCACGCCGGAGCAGCTCGGGAAGGGCTGCAGCCGTGGGAGGGAATCCAGTCGGAGGAAGTTGGTGACCCACGACAGAGCAGTGTGGGGAACGCTGCGGCCCGTGGGAGGGACTCATTTCGGAGAAAGTTTGTGGAGGACTGTCTCCTGTGAGAGGGGGGACCACGATGGAGCAGGGGGAAGAAGTTCCAGAAGCTCCCTCCACTGAAGATGGAGAAAGTGGCAGCACTGACTGCACCCCCCATTCCCTGCCCCTGCGACACTGGGGGAGGAGGTAGAGATATCAGGAGCAGAGCTGAGCCTGGGAAGAAGGGAGGGGTGGGGGGAAGGTGTTCTCAAGATGTGGCAATGCTTCTCACTGTCCTACTCTGTTACATGTTGTTAGTGTCTGTAATAAATGTATGTTCTTTTTTTCTTCCCCTAACGAGTCTGCCTTTTGCTCATGACCATAAAGGGGGATTTTTTCCCCATCCCGGTCCTATCTTGAACCTGGCTCTCTGTCCTTTTTTATTGCTGGAAGAGAAGGGAGAGAGAGTGGCTGCATGGTGTTTGGCTGCCGATCAGGCTCAAACCACGACATTCCCAAATTTGATTGTTTTCTAAGAATCTCTTTTTCTCAGGAGGATGAAGGAATTTTCCTGATAAAGAGGAACACTTACTTCAGGAGCTGGAGAAGAGTATTAAAATCAACTCTAAAGCTTACTGTTTCAGAAAGCATTTGCTGCCAAAACTTTTTGTTATGAAACCGTTTGATCTTTGAATATTGAGATACTTACATGTTTCAATTTTGGGTGTTAAGAGGCAATCCAAAATCACACATTTCTGTGCTGAAAGTAGAGCTTGTTCATAAGGCTTGGTAACACTCTAAAAGTAGAAATATTTCTACCTTTCAGGTCAGGAGCAAATTTGGAGTTTGGTATATAAGATGTATTTGTAAGAAAGGTACAAGCAATTTTTAAAGACTGCTTACTTAAAGTATCTTAAAAAAACCTGGGAGATGAATGATCAAGTTAATTCTTGGATGCACAATGCATTTTTGTAGTGAATTATTTGCAATCAGTGGTCCTTTAAATTGAAGTACAGGTTTTGCAATTCCTTTTAGCTTGTAACTTCCATTTACTGAATGTTTATTAACAGGCTGATTTAGACATCAAGTTAATAAAATTTTATTAATGTTATATGCATCGATATTACTGGCTGTCAATTCTTCAGGTGGTGTTCTATGTGCATACCTTAGTTTCTTATACTGTGGTGAGATAACACAGGTATCTGAGGAGCTCAAGTTTAAATGGAGTATTGGTTAGATTCCTTTTGGAAATGAGAGTTGAAAATTGCAATAAGGATTCTTGGAAATTCCTCTGACTGCAACATTAAAGAAATATGTAGAATATTGGCGCAGGCCTGAAAATGCTAAAGAAACAAAAAGAAGTTAGAAATACTTCAATAGCTTTGTGATTCCTTGATGTTAACCTTTAATAACTAAGGTTTCCTATTTTTTTCTAAGTTACTGATTAATAATTTGGAAAAAAAGTTGAAAGATTAAATGAGACAAAATGTGAACATATATTGTAAAAATTATAGTACCCTTCTTTAAATCCAGATATTTTTGGCTAGAATGCAGTTTAGATCCCATTAGAAATCCCATTTATAAATACTAAAAATAAACCAAACCCAGCAAACCAAACCAAAAAATCCCCTCACACCTGATATAGATGTAGTTACCCGAGAATAAATACTTAATAATGAAGAAATTTAGGTGAAAAGGATAATTAGAAGGCAAAAAAACCTCTTATGTAAAGGGAAAATTAAGAGCTTGACATTATATTCTCATAAGAGTCAAAGAAGAGGGAGCCCATTAGTTCTGAAGAACATTACATAGCAGATAGTGGAGTCTGGGCACATGCCCACCATAACACAATGTTAAGGTGATGTTTATAGCAAGAAATTCAAAGCTGATGCATCATTAAAGGCCTTTTGTTTTGTTTTTTGATTTCCCACAAATTCTACACGAATCCATTCTCAGAGTGTTAGTTGGGACCAGAAAGGTCTTTTTCTCCTTCTTTTTTTTAGCAGAAAATAGGAGTAGAGTGGGGTGAAAATTTTATTTTAATCACTTCTTTGTAACAGCGAAAAATCTCTTCTGCCTAACATGGCTTAAAGCTACTTTATAATTCAACTAGACCTCACAGCCTCCCTGACAAATAAAAAGTAACTGTTTCAAGTTTTTTATGTCTCATTAGGCAAATATTTGTAAACTACTTCTTTGATTTAGTTTTGGAATTTATGCATTTCAGAGGCTTCTGAATTTTGGGGAGCACTAGTTTCTGCCTTTGTTTTTTTACCTAGCTGAACTTTGTGTACGAGCAACATGTCATTTCAGTTTCAAGAGCTTTTAGAATTGGAGCTTCAGTGCAATGTCTAATACAGTTCTTACAGCTATGTAATCTTACGGCACTATGAGTTTAGTATGGATCAAGTGCAGACATGCAGGTGCATGCCAGATTTCTAGACTACAAGGTTTGGAGTTGATTCCAGTTTTTAGGTTGACTTTAAGCTATGATTGAAAGACCAAAGTATTGTATCCATGTGAGTACCTGTTCTATGCTGAGCTACTAATACCTTAAAAAAAAAATCTGAATTCTCTGATGGAGTTTATATTGAAGTAATTGATTCCCCTCCCTCCACCCCATTTTGTCAGTGATGCATTTGATCTAGCACAAGAATTTGGAGGCTGGTTGTTTCATTGGGCTGTGGTTAGTGTTATAACTTGAAAAGAATTAGGTTTGTTCTGCCACTCCTGTAGCAGCTTTGGTTTGTATCTGTCACAGCCCTTAGAACAGTGCTTGGGAATTCACTTCTTAACTTGTACGAAGTTAGCAGTTCTGATTAGAAATATGTTGAAAAATTGTTTCAGTTACCTTTGTTTACTCCATGATTAGAATGCTGAAGTTTTCTTCTTTTAGAAAGAGGGTCGCAATTGTAAAATGTGGGTTATTTATACTTTATAATACATTTTTTATGTGCTTACTGATCTAGATAAATTATCTTCCTCACATTTTTTGATTCCACTAATACTCTGTCCCAAACAGAGGGCAGGAGATCTAAAAAGAGGAGAGAGATCAGATTGTAATTTGTACATATGCTTTCTCCTTCAAAGTGTTAACTAACTTATAGGATTGGACCTTTTTTATGGATTTATGTATTATGCTTATGAATCTATAGAAACCATATTCAAGATGAGTTGAGTAAGATGTTGTGGGGTGTGTTCCCTGCTCTCTCTATGTAGACCTCAAATGCAGTATGGGGGCAGTGGGGTTGCAAATTATTGGCTTTAATGTACACTACTAGCATAAACAGCTCTACCTTTAAAATGTGTTTGTGTTGCAGTAGAGCTCTGTTGTAATAATTACATTTTTCCCCCCCTCCCTGACTGTGGGAAAACCCTTGTGTCATAGCCTGCAAACAGTGAGTGTGGTTTCAATGAGGGAATGTGTGTGGAAATAATCTCCTGCAGTAAGTTTTGCCATCAAAATTCCCCATGTGAAGGGTAAAACTTGAAATTGCCCATAGCTGATTATTTTACCTAATACCTGTTTTCTGAAGTGCCTTTTTTAATGTCAGTCTGCCTTGTTGCTCTTAAGTATTTCATAAGAGTATACAAGTATTCTGTTTGTAGATATCATTTGTATTCCTTTCTTTTCATATTCCTAAATAAATAAAAGACTGATTTTGCAAAAAATATTTGCATTTATAATTTATGGACGTTTGAGGCTTTTTTATGGTTTTGCTGCTTATTTAAAAGTTGGTTGTGTTCTTCCCGTCAGTCCTCTAACAAGGAAATTGAATATTGTACAACATGAAGAAATACTGCTTTTCCTTTGTTGTAATTCAGTATCTGATCCCAGAACATCTTATTAAATAACTTACAAAGTACCTATTAATATTCCAATAAGAAAATTAAGTTTTAAGAAAGTGAAATTATAAGGTTCTTTGTTCTACTTTTTAGACTATATAAATGGAGGAGAACTGTTTACTCACCTTTCACACAGAGAGAGATTCTCAGAAAATGAGGTGCAGATTTACATTGGGGAAATCGTTTTGGCACTTGAACATCTCCACAAGGTAAAGTAACTTTATCCTAGTGCTAATTTTGTGGAACTACAACTGTATTCTTTTCAGATCATACGAAGTTAGTAAGGAGAAGTATTTTTTTTTTTAGATTGTTTTAAATTTAAAGTAACTCTCTAGCAGGGGGACATTAGTTGTATAATTAGATACTTCCCAATGAAGTGTCTACTGATGTGTATCAGATTAAGGCTACAAGCTTTCGTCTGCAGCATGAGGAGTGTTATTGACAAATGATTGTTAATTCTTAGAAGTCCATATGAAATGGTGTATGCCAGTAAAACTTAATTTGTAGTCAACACGAACAGTGGTTTGGTTGCACTGTTGTTCAGTTGTCCTTGTTTTGAAACAAACAGCAGAGCTGTGAAATTTTGACACAACTGCAGGCATGAAAAGTGTTACAATTTTCAGAGGTAGTAAGTAGATTTGTAGACTATTACAAAGCATGCATGTGTATGGTCTAGAACATACTATAGAAGCATCCATTTTCATTCTTCGTGAAAGCTGAACTGAGTTTTGCACTCAAGAGCAAGTATTCAGTCACTTTTAAATTGAAAGGACATAGTATGTCCTTTAAATGTTAAGACGTTTTAAGGCACAGTGTAATTTCTGGGAATTTTTAAATTGCTTCAAAGGCATTTTAAAATTGTCCTTTTTGAGGTGCAACTTTCAGGTGTCAGATTACCTTACTATTGGGAATTTTGCCAGCTTCGTATTTAAATACATTAAAAATGTCTCCTTTATGTGGTTACACTGATTTGGAAATACTTTTTCTTACATTCTGCTTGCAGTTGGGGATTATATATCGGGATATCAAACTTGAGAATATTCTCCTTGATTCTGATGGCCACGTGGTGCTGACAGATTTTGGTCTGAGTAAGGAGTTTCTTACTGATGAGGTGAGTATTTGAATCTCCAGTAAGTGTGGACAGAATCCAGCAAGATCACAAAGTCAGATTCTGTCTCATTGAAATCATAAACAGGTTTGAGAGGGGAAGAAAAACTGCTTCATAGACTCTTACTTCATAGAACAAAATCTAGTAGTCTGTTTTACCGGTTTTGAACTTCCAGTCTATTGGTTTTTGGCCTGCCAGTGTTTTTGGACATTTTTGTCTGTTCTAGTTTTCCCTGAACTGCCTTCATGTTCTCTCCTGCTGCCCTTTATGTGAAAAAGGAGAGATCCACATGTTACCATTATCGGATGCCTTTTTAAAAACGCTTGACTATGCCAATACTTTGCAGTGACTAGGCAAATGGTATGCTATGACTCTTCTTTATGCTAATAATAATTAATGTATTATTATCTTGTCTGTTTCTCATGTCTTTGTGTCACTTTTGATACGCTTAATTGCAAGCTTTTAGGATAAAAGCTTATCTCTTACTAAATACGTGCATAGTACCTAACATAGTGATCTCTGGCTGTTGATGTTAGTTGTTAATTATTTGTAAGGCACAGTTTCATCTCCAAATACGCTTTTTAGATTTCAGAGAGTCAAAATTGCACAGAATTTTACTGAGAGAATTTAAAAATGGCTATTTTTTTTGGCTTTCACTTTAGGTATCAAAGGTTTTGAAATCTGGGACTGCAGATCTAAAAAGTCTTTGTTAGAAGCAGCAGAGGGATTTTCTAAAAATAGATAACTGGTAGTTTCCTTTAGAATATTTGCATTTCAAATGGAGTCTGGTAGGATTTGGGAGGTACCATTTGAAGAGATATGAAATGTTACTTTCTGGAGCAGGAAAATAGTATGGATAATGTCAGTATATTCCTTTTAAATTACAGCGTGAAACCAAGAGGAGGTTCAGCTGGCATGGCAAGGGATTAGCAGCAGATTGCCAGACCAGTAAAAGTGAGGAAGTACAGAGAGATGCTGTTTTCAGCAGGAAGGAATTGATAGTAAAAACTGTGGCTAGGGAGAGTAGGATCTGCTTAGAGTTGTGAGAGAAGCTGTGTTGGGCACAGGAAACAAAGTACATGGAATGGGATTACTGCACCAATGTGAGAGAAAAGGAGCCGGTCCTCCAGCCTCTGAGCCAAAGTTAAACGCAGCTGAAATCTTTCCTGTAATAATGTCATCATGAGTCAGGACCTTCTCTAGGTCTCAAAACAAATGGGTTTAGGAAATAGACTTATTTCTCATCTGCGCTCACCTTTGGGCAGTGGTTTACAAGCAGTGCAAGGAAAGGGGGAGGACTTGGATAAGCATCAGAGATGCCTGCCTGCTTTTCCCACACTCTGGATTGGATTCCTCTTTCTCCAGTCACTAAATAAAGCAGTCTTGCTGGTTGGTCATTTAATGTTGGTTCCTCTGACTCTAATCCATTCCGTTTTCAGTATATACCTTAGAAATCTCTTCATTTAAGCATGTTTTTTCTCATTCTTCACATTTTATATTTGTCTTCCTTGTCAAAAGAGCTCAACGTTTGTAGTGTTTCTTTTAAGGAAAAAAAATATTATTTGTTTTCAAGGTTTAAGAAAATGTCTGCACTTGACTACAGTTTTCATGTGTGCTATTGTAATTTAGGTGCTGAACCTAACTATGATTAGAATGACCCATTTACACATAGAAATTGGCATTTCATATGGTATTCTCTGTAGACAATTCAGCTACTACTAGAATACTTACAATTCACACTATAAAACACACTTAATTTACACTTCTGAACCAATGTATTTACAAGAGGTAAAATTTGCCTGTATAACTGCATAGCTTTATATCTGTTTTCATGCTCATTGGGTAACACTTAAATAAAATTACACAACTGTGTAAGTCAGATAAGAGTGTAGCATTTGCAATTTAATCAGAGCAGTATGCTTTCCTTTCTCTTCCTTTCTTCACACTTCTTTTCTGGCCCACCCTGGTTCTTGCAAGAACTTTACCATTAAAAAAGTATACTTATGCAAGTGGAATTTATTCTAGTAACACCCCTCTTTGGGTTGTATTTGCTGAAACAAAATCCATTTAGGTATTAAGAATGTATAAAAATGATCAGCAATTACAAGCATGTACTGTGTTTAGTAGTCTTATCAGAAGGCATTCTTTACTGTGTATTTATGAATTTCAGATGGTATTGTAGTTAGGGATAATTGCTAGGAAACATCATAGTTCAATGTTTTCATTATCCTGCTTTAATCTGATGGTTGTTAAATATTTCCAGGTACCTGAGCAAGTATAAAATCTAACAAAAGTTGTTTTATAATGAAAAGAGTGTACTATTTCTTGACTATATAGTAAATACAGCAGCTTAATTGACTATTCAACAACAAAGAGACGGGAAGCTGCTTTTCATAAGGATGGTTTGAGTGAAAGGAAGCAAATGCATGTGACTTCTAGGAAAACAGAAACCTATTGATTTCTGCCACAGCTACTGAAGCATGAGTGTGACGAGTATATTGTCAAGTATCCTCTTTGTTTTACCATTATTATGTGAAAGTGTTTACAACATGCAAGAACTACAAATTCAAGCTGAAAGCAGTGCAGGTTTAAGAGCTCTAAAGTGTTTTATACTACCATTTCACTAAAACCTGAAATTTGTCTTGGATAGTGAAATGGAAGTCCGGTTATCCCTTTGTTTAATCTTTAAAATGAAGTCCATATGCTTGTATTCGCATGCAACAAGAGAATATAACCTGCCTGGAATAAAGTAGTTGAATAAAAATGAATTTTCACGTAGGATAGGTCAGTATCACAAGCTATTTAGGTATGAAATGGCTTCCGATATTCAGATTTTATTTAATCTCATGAAGACCTACAGTTTGACTAGCCTAACCATAGAACGGGATTAGGTAAGAGATTGAGAGATTGAAATGAATAATACCTTTTTAGTATTAAGTTTTATGGTGTTTGCATTCTTAGCCCTGTGATGAATTGAAGGTTTTCTGATTTTTAACTCTCAGCTGAATTGCAAAGAAAATTGGGATAAAAAAAGACACTTTTTAGCCTTACGCTTTCATGCATCTCTGAGTTCCTGTCGGACTGGGATGTGGAATATATGTGCACATGACATTAATATAAATTATTGGTGGTGTGGGGAATTGATGGAACTGAGACTTTGTATTGAAACTTCTACAACACTGCTTTGTTCATTGCAGAAGTGCATTCATTTTGATGTTGCTATTTTTTTCCAAGAGTTTGCATTTCATCTACCTTTAAAAAAAAAAACCCAAAATGCTTAAATTGGTAGTTTTTTTTTGTCATTTTATTGTGTTATTTTATTTATATTCTGGATTTATGGTTTAGGCATATTTTTTATCTCGTTAAAATAGCTCTACTTGTATGCTGGAATTGTTTTGATTTTGTTAATGCCAGTTTAATTTAGTTGTCAGGTCCGGTCTTCATTTTAATGTTTATTGTTAAAATGCTACTTCAGTTTTTAATCTTTTTTCCTCTCGCATTTCCTTTAGTTCTGTAACTGCATTAAAAATCATATTTTAGTATAAATGGAGGGCTTTAAGTCCTAGAACAAACAATCCAAGCCTATTCATTGAATTATTGTAGTAGTAACCTATTCTGTTGGACCATGCATAACAATTAACATTTTGCTTGTTAATCACATAAAGTACACTTTCTTCCAGACTATAGTGAAGTGTTCAGTTCTTCTGCATTGGTACAGGTTTTCTGCATTAGTTTAAGTTTGGTTTGAAGTTTTTCTGTTTGCTTAATGAAGTTTAAAAAAAAAAATGTATGTAGTTATTACTGAACATTGTCAGTCTTAAAACAATGTATCTGAGATCATACAAACCCCTTGGTAATAAATAATGTAACAGTAGGTATTCTACATGAGGGATGATTAAATTGTAGTTTAAGTCAGTTGGATGGCTGTCTGATGTGTAGCATGGATAGTTCAGATACAGTATTGTTTTCCCATCTGAAAATCTCTTAACCAGAGTTGAAAATTCAGTTATAACTGTCAGGCACTTTTCACTGTTGAGTTGTTTGTTTTTATTATCTGGTTGAGTGAATATTTTGTTCTGGAAAGAAAATTAGTATGTAATTTTAAAGGAAATTTAATTAAAAGAAAAATGATAAAAAGGTGGTTATCCACTATGGGTTTTGGTAGATGAAATAGGAAAAGATTTGTACACATTCTTAGATCAATTTAAAGGTAGTCCAGAACAGAGGAAAGTGGCTACAACTTGTCTCTTTAGTGCTGTATGATCTGTCATCTCGCTTGAGTGACCTGGTAGATTAGCTGTGCATTTAACTTTAAATGACCCTTTATAGCTGTCCGATTAAAGTGATAAGGTCTGATCACTGAAATTTGATAGCACATCCTCTGAACGTTGAGCATGCTCTTGCCAAGATGAGTTAGAATAATCCATACTGCAGATGACTGTTACTGTATCTGCCTGCATTTTAGTTAAACAATTGATCAGTAACGTAGACATAGCACAGTTATAAGGAGTAAATTTACATTTCTGCAAAGAGGGAAAAAGTAAGAAAGAGTAAACTCAATAGTGAAGTTAGTCCACAGAAGTTAACATTGGTTATAGATCTGTCTGGACACTTAGTCATTATTTCCCTTATTTTGGAAGAAGAAATGAAACAGTGGCAAAACCTTTTTGCTTTAATTGGTGTACTTCTTATAGTGTTTATAAGTGTCCTGAAACTGAATATTGAGAACATACCAAACACTTTGAAGGCACATAACTGAATGGGACACATTTAATTGTAAAACCAGGTCATCAATGATCAGATGACTGTTTGTGCCTTACCCAAGAGGTATCCCTTTTTCAGGGCTTATCGCAAAGATGATTGTGCTTTCCCAGACTGGAGTAATAATGCAGAAGACTGGAGCTCAAAATACATTCTGTCCAGATTTTGATGCCAAAATATCAAAGTGCCAGTAAGAATTTTTGCAAGACAAATCATCATTTCTTATAGTGACTGCTCTAATGGTACTATTTTCTTATTGTAATATACCACTTAAAAATTACATTTTGGGGAGAAATACTGATCTGTGTGTTAAATAGCCTGGTATCTTCTATCAGATCTTAGAATAGTATGTTGCTAGTCAGCTCAGGAAAATTCTATTTCCTTTCCAAGGGGAAAAAGAGTAACTTTTTGAGGGTAAACACTGCCATCCTCATTAATCTTTTTTTCTCATAGATTTATTTTTTTTCTTAAACCTCTTGAATTACTGCAAATACCTAACTTCAGTGAAACTTGGGCAACCAGGTGTGAAAAACTTACATGACCAGAAATTCACAGCCGTATGAAAATGAATTTAGAATCAGATGGATTGTATTTGAGTAAAAATTGTTCGCTCCTACTCCTCTACCATTTACATCTGGTGCTCTCTGATACTATAAATGTTTATTTGACATTTCCTATGCATTTTTTTCTTTACATTTTGTTTTTAAAAAATGACTTTTTGAAGACTTGCAGTGGCAGCTAGTAGAATTCTTCCCAAAATAGGTACTCTTTCATACCTTATAATTTTGCTGCTGTTTGAAGAAAGAGGATTTTTTCAGGTTTTGCTTTGTATACCATTCTTCTCGCTTTTGGTAGTTACCTCTCCTCAAAAGATGATGCTTTAGAAAACAAATTTTCCAAAAATCGAAATTTTGAGAGGAACCTAGTACAAAACGTTCATCTGGGATGACAGTGGTACATACTTGCATTCCTCCCACACAGTAATGTGCTGTTTCTGAATTTTTTTGCCTGCATAATTGAGACTTTTGTTTTCTCTTAGTTATTTGCTTTACAAATCCATTATCAGGAACTGGTTTAAATAATTCTTTGCAGAAGTGCAATTGCATTGCACTGCAAAAGCAAACATAGCCATTGTATAAATCTGTGGAAAGGGTTTCTTGAACCTCCACTTGACATTAAATGAGAGTGTAGCCTTGCACTGAGTTATGGTTTGGGACCACAGCTGTAGAGGTCGTGTGTTTCTTGGCTGGCATGCACTAACAGGTCTAGCTGTTCTCCTTTCTGAGTGCCTGTTCTGATGGCAGCTGCTGGCAGGCAAATCCTCAGTCGTGCTTGAAAAATTCAGTAACCTGATTCTACGTTTCTTTTGGAAGCAGAAGTCATTAGTGTGTCTAGTTCTGGCAAGAGGTATGGTAACCAGCATGGTATTTTGTCTTAACTGGCTTCTTCAATTAGGAAGAGCTACCAGGAGAGGATTTTTAATAATTTCAGATCATCATCATAAATTTATTTTTTTATTAAATCATCTTCAGATGACATTTCAAACTAGTGGACCTTTGATCTCTGCCATATTGCCACTGTTCTTGGTCTAGGCTAAACCTTTCCTTTCATACTACAATCTTCATTATGATTTTGTCGAATGCAGCAGAGCAGTCTAACTAGTGTACCACTAAACATTTTTCCTATCTTTGTTCTTCCTCCTCTGTCTCCGACCGATATCACAGTTTTGATCCTGAATAGAAGTTTGTTGTGATTTGGGCCCAGCCAGCCACTAAGCAGCATGCAGCTGCTCACTCACTCCTGCCCCTGGTTGGAAGGGGAAAAGAAAATGTAATGAAAGGCTCATGAGTCAAGACAAGGACAGGGAGGGATCACTTGGCACTTATGGTGATGGGCAAAACAGACTCGATGTGTGTGGGGGTGGAAATTAATTTATTGCCAATCAAATCAGAGTAGGATAATGAGAAATAAAACCGAGTCCTAAAACACCTTCCCCTCTACCCCTCCCTTCTTCCCAGGCTCAGTTTTGCTCCCAGTTTCTCTACTTCCCCCACCCCGTCAAGCACCACTGGGGGACAGGGAATGGGGGTTGTGGTCAGTTCACCTGTTGTTTCTGCCGCTCCTTCCTCTTCAGTGGGAGGGCTCCTCACATTCTTCCCCTGTTCCAGCGTGGGGTCTCTCCCACAGGAGACAGTTCTCCATGAACTTCTCCAACATGAATCGTTCCCACGGGGTCACAAGTCCTGCCAGCAAAGCTGTGTCAGTGTGGGCTCTTCTCTCCACTGGTCCACAGGTCCTGCCAGGATCCTGCTTCAGTGCGGGCTTCCCACAGAGTCCCAGCTTTCTTCAGGCATCCACCTGCTTCGATGTGGGGTCCTCCACGGGCTGCAGGTAGAGATCTGCTCCACCGTGGACCTCCACGGGCTGCAGGGCACAGCCTGCCTCACCGTGGTCTTCACAGTCGAGTTCAGGGGGAATCTCTGCTCCGGTGCCTGGAGCACCGCCTGCCCCTCCTTCTTCACTGACCTTGGTGTCTGCAGGGTTGTGTCTCTCACATCCCTCTCCTCTCTCTACTGCAGGTTACCCAGCAGGTTTTTTTTGCCCTTAAATACATGATCACAGAGGCGCAGCCACCATTGCTGATTGGTTTGGCCTTGGCCAGAGGTGGGTCTGACTTGGAGCTGGGGAAGTTTCTAGCAGCTTCTCGAGGAGCCATCCCTGTAGCCCCCTCCCTGCTACCAAAACCCTGGCATACAAACCCAATATGAAGTAACAGCTACAGAAGCAGCCGTCTACAGCTGAGAGATCTTTTGGGTGAAGCTGTATTCTTTCTGATACGGATGGCTTAATTATACAGCGTTATGTCTGGGTATTATGACCAAAAAGGCTCCCAAAAGAACTTAAAAAAAAAAAAGGTGAGAAAAAAGAAGAAACCAGCCATGTATGCATGCACGCACTGTGTTAGAACAGGATTTTTGTTTTTCATTTTAAATCTACATCACATCCTTGAACCATGAGAGGGCTATTCTGTCAATTTTCATATGCCTTCCTAAATTGAGACTATAATTATTGTTATGCTGGTCTATTAAAATGATGGCGAAGAATGTTACAGATCTGATTTCTACAGAAATGTTTTCTTTTTCTTGGTGCATTTTGACTTTTCAGGTAAATATCAGTAAAATCACTTTCAGATAGGATGACCTCTAACATTCACTGAAGGTACAAGGCCTGTTTCTGCATGGAATTTAGGCTTTTCATTCTTTACTTGTGATTTTCCTGAAATGCAAAATCCATTCAGCACCTCTGCTATATGGTCTCTACAGCATCACAATTAAATTTCCACTTATGTCAGTATTCTTGTGATTTTTAACCTATGTTCCTGCTTTTCTCATTGAACTTCCCAAGGGAACTCTAATGGTTCACTTAATCAGTAGCTTATAGACAGTTTGCTGATAGCGGATACATGAGATACTCTGTGTGATACTGCTGAACTCTTCAGCTGCTTAAGTTCTTCAGTTTTATAATCTGTTTCTAGAGGAACTCTGGCTCCTGAGTAGTTTGTCAGAGAGCAGCAGGACAGGGAGACTGCTCCCCACAGCAGTGCAAGCTGGGAGCTAAGGGTAACGGCATACATCAGTATGCTCACTGACCGGTGGTGCAATCCCACAGTTGCCAAACAAGAAAATCAGAGCAAGTCTAGTGGCAGTAAGACAGGCTCAGACATCAGTCCAGTGGCTATCAGGCAAGCTTGCTGTGAGGAGGGAATCTTGAGGTCAAGCCAGGATTTGAAGTTGGTGGATCAGGATCAGTGAGGTACACAGCCAAGTACAGGCACACCTGTGGCAGAACTGACACAAGGATGGAGAATGAGAGCCTGAACTTCAGCTTGCAGCTGGAGGTGGAAGAGGCCCCTGACAGGTTCCACCCAGGTTACTCAGCTGCACTGTGTCAGTGTTGGTCACATGCCTTAACCCCTGGGATTGGGGAAGGAGGTTGCAGAGCCTCAGGGCCCTGACGTGGTTACGCTAGGAAAGTTTTCACTATTTATGTGTGTAGCCAACATCTGTGTTCTGGCTTTCAGAATTCTAATTACATCTACTTACAGGTGTACAAAATAGCAACAATAATGATACTGTCCATTGTATTCTAGAAATTGTGCTATGTTTTTTAAAATTTGATTGATGTTATTTGCTAAACTACTGATGGAGCCCGGAGAGGGTCTAATTAATGCAACCTGCAAGTTAACTTTGATTTTGAAGCTCCTTTAACAAAGGAAGATAGACAACTTTGGACTTGAAATGTTTGTTTAGAGGTATAAACAGTTAAGGAAGATAGTGTTATTCCAGCATAACTCCTGGGTTTGTCAAATGAAAAGCAACAGTGAGACTTCTCTAGCACAGTAAATACTGACATCTGTTCATACCTAGAAATGTTCTACCACTTCAGGCACTTGAGGAGATTAAGAAATTGATTATATACTGCTGTTGAAAGGACAAGTAAATGATTTCATTTGATAACCTGTGAAACTCTAGGTGGGCCCATACCCCTAGTTAAGTTTGAGTCTTAGTCCTGAATGCAGTAGCATAATACATCCTTTTTAGCCTCTACTCCCCGAATTTGCTTATTTCTCAACTAACTACATTTTTTCTTCAATGACCTCATAAAAATAGTAGAATGAACGATGCTTATGTCAACATCCAAATATGCACTGAATAAATTAAAATGATTAAAAGGGACAGTCTAGTGTGTATTGTCTAAAATGTTCTTCCTTGTTAACTAAGAAATTGTTGAAACCATAAAATAGAATGGTCATTTGCCATAGTATTGTGGCTGAAGCTACCCCTGTTATATTGATACTGATAAATATGCACACTAGGGGATTGCAGGAACCCCACAAAAACATGTTAGCATTATCCTTCAAGAGGGTTCACTGCCTGTTTAGCATGTTTCCAGTAGTGTTACTTCATGCTGGCATTTGTAGTTCTGTATTGGAGTCTGCTTTTCTGCCTTACCCTCTTGAGTGAGACCTGTGGAAGTGTAACATGCAGATTTCATTTGGGGTGACTTGTTCATCATAGGGTGAAGTGTCACAGTCCTAGCCAGGTATCAGTTATGAATATTTATGCAAAGAGTGTTGGGACTTCTGCTCGTTCAATTTAAATTAATACCAGGAGCTGTTAAATATCCTAATGCAAAGTTAGATACTTGGTATTTTTGGGGACAGTGTTGTTCTCCCAGGCAGTATTTTCACTAAAGCCTTCGTAAGAGCATACTAGGGGTGTTAGTTGCCATCACTGAACCTTGAAAACAGAATGATACAATCTATTATATGTCTTTCATTTGAGCAGACTGACTTTTCTTCTGCTAAACACTTGTAGCTGATGCAAAAGAAAGAGCAGACTTCTCACGTGGTCTTAACTTTGTGTGGAGAAGAAGCATATGAAATCATAGACATTGTTCTGTGGGTTTCCTGTTCAGAATTTGCGTGAAGCATTTACTTAAGAAAAATTCTATTTCTGAAGTTAGTATATTGATCATCATACCACAAAAGGAACCAGTCATTTGAGGAACTTTACAAGCAGTTCTGGATTTACCCAATATAACCTGGCAGTCTGTGACAATATCCAACACAATTTACAGCAGTCTTTTCACAGAGACCAGAAATACCTGACAAGACCAAATCTTCTTTGAAGAATCTGCTGTATTGTCCCCTTTCTTAATTTTATAAAGACTGGTGAAGCGTTCTGTATACATAACATTTCCCTGATGAACAAAAATGTTTTCCTGGCACAGTTGAAACATGCAGTGTTCTGGTCTCACTGAATCATAAAATTGTAGAATATCCCGAGTTGGATCATTGAGGTTAACTCCTGACTCTACACAGGGCCACCTGAAAGTTAAACTGCCTGTCTAAGACTTTTCCAAACACATTCTTTAACACTGACAGGCTTGGGGCCATGACCACTTCTGTGAGGAACTTGTTTCAGTGCTTGACCCACCCTCTTGGTGAAGAATTTTTTTCCTAATATCCACTCTGAACTTGCCCTCATGCAGCTTTAAGCTATTCCTTTGCTTTCTATCAGTGGACACCAGAGAGAAAAGATTGGCACCTGCCTCCCTGTTCCCTCTCATGAGAACATTGTAGATAGTAGTAAGGTTACCCCTCCATCTCTTCTGCTTTTAGCTGAACAAAGCTAGTATCCTCATCCGCTCTGCAAAAATGATGCCCTCTAGTCCTTTCAACATTTTTGTTGCTCTGCTTTGGACACATTCTAGTATTTTTATATCCTTACACAGTGGACCCTAAAACTGCACACAATACTCAAAGTGGGGCTGCACCAATGATGTGTGAAGTGGGACAATGATTTTTTTTTTTTTCTTGTGGACTTGTTTGCATAATGTCCTTAATGCACTCAGGATACGCTTGTCCCTTTTTTTCACCTGGACACACTGATGCCTCATACTGAGCTTACCATCAACAGAACCCCCAAATCCCCTTCTGTAGGGATGTACTCCAGCCTCCTGTCCCACACTCTATACATTGATCTCTCGCTGCAGACGAGATCAATTGCCCCTGGTTTCCTTCGTTAGAAATTGGTTGATGTGCCTAGGAAACATGAATGACTTCAAGGATGAAGCTTCTCTCTGTGTTTCTCCTCCTTATAGTTTGTGGCATCTAGCAAGCAATCATCTTGGCTGAACTTCTTGAGAGCCAAAAGAGCAGCACCCCTGCAGATCTTATTTACTCTAGAACATAAGTTGGAAATGCACCATCTTGTGCAAGAAATACAATACTGTGGTGTCACAGAAATGTTAACATCTGCCATTCATTTTTATTCCATGTGATCCCTTACCCAATTGTGAGTCTTACCCTGTACAAAGGCATGGGTTTTTGGCATCTTTATCTCCCAGGAAATTACCACATACCATGTACCTGATAATATAGGAAGACCTACCCTCCATCAGAGAAGAAAACTTGGGTTGTAAACCCAAGGAATAACAATCAAGGTTACAGATTTTCATGTGCTAGAATGCTTATTCACTAAAGAGCATTCAGAACAAGGTCTTTATATTCATTATAACTTTACCAGTTCCAAAAAGTTGGTTTGAAAATTTAAATCAGGTGGAGACTGGCTTTCTTTTTTGTTGTATATATATATTACATGCAGACTGCTTCCAGATTGTTGTAGGTGAGAGGCATTTTCATGGAAGAGTGATAGATTTTACTTACAGCCCTGAGTATTTTATAGAAGTTGGAAACATAGTAATAGCTCATGTAATTTACATGGTGTACACATTCACATGAAGTATAACCTGTTAGCTGATTGCTTAAAAAGACCCAGGATATGTGGAGTTTTAGCTAAACTCTGATTTTCATAAGTCTGATTTTTCGTTTCTATACCTGATCTGAAAGTTGGTATGGAGAATTTTACTACAAGGAATTGTCCTTGACTTTAAGTAGAAAGATCATATTTGTATCAGATTAAAAACCTTTTTTAAACTTGCTGTGCAATTTCAGAGTACCTCCAACAACAGTTAAGCATTCCTCTTGTCTTGCTAGGTTGTAACATTTTGAAACCTTTCATAATCATGTGGTCAGATTGAGTGAATGAAGCAATTTAATTTGCCAACTAACAAGTGTGGACAAGCATAGGAATCTTGTAAGAATGTTGCTGAAATCTGTGCAAGAACCCAGCCAAAACACGCATAGTAATTATCTTTATTTCTCTATAACAAAAATGTCACAAGAACCAGTATGTAATTCTCGTCTGGATTGGAGAATTTTTCAGTGGATTTATGGAGAGTCAATCCTGAGAGCAGCCCAGAATACTTTCAGTGAGCTTTTGTGTGGCTACCTGGTTCCCTTCTGTTCCATTGCCGTGTGTCACTATGTGCTCCTCAGTTGTGGAGTTGTTGCTGGCAGATGAAATACTTGCCTTTGGAGGCTGCAACTCTGACTCTCCAACTCTAGAGGTTGTCTTTGTGCTCTTCGGCCCAACAGCACTTAAGTGTTTCTAGGTTTTGGTTTTGTTGTTTTTAATATTGAATGCACTAAAAGAGTAATTCTTAAGCTATTTGATGATGTTAGTGGAATATTTTATATGAATACAGAATGCAAGTTCAAGCCAGTTTAATAGCTGAGAAGTGCCCTTTCCCTATTGTTGTGTAGTTTCCATTTCTTGAAATTCTTAACTAGAAATTATATACTCTAGGGTTGAACCAAGGCTTTTGACCATATCCTATCATTGCTTCTATTAGCAAGGAATTCCTGTTAGAGAACATATATACTATTAAAAAACATCTAGAGAAGAGGAGGTTTTTTGGTTTTTTGTTTTTTTTTTTTTTTCTTTAACTTGCAAAATTATTTGAGGAGTCAAGTTTCACGGTTTGAAGGAATGACAGTAGTATGGTTTCAGAATGTGTCATATCTGATGTTCAGGGTAGTAATCCAGCTCAGTTAAGAACAAAGTATTTGTGCGCTAAGTAGTTGGAGAACAGAAGCAGTCTGTTCTGTTTCAAAGGTGACCTTTCATGTAGTTGGGAGAACTAGGTCCTAATTGCAAATGCTGAAAAGAATGGCTTCAGTGAATACTTGGCTAATCTGGCTAAAATGTGTTTGCACAAAGACTGTTGTGAATAAAATAAGTCGAAGGATCCAAGTGTCTGTTGGAGCAGTGGCATGTGTTGTTTGAATGCAATTTGTCAAGTTGAAGAAGTACTTCAAAGGCCATATATTTAAATGTTAAATAATATGTCTTCAAATTGCAGAAGACTCTTAAGACACTTGAGTGATTTCCATATATGCATTCACACTTTGGAGATAAAATCACAAATGCTTAAGCTTTGAAGCATTTTCCCAAAGCAGTATTTGTATGGAAAATAGATGCTCTCCTTAAGCTTGGTGCACATGCTAGAATAGTGTGCTTGGAATATGCCTCGGTTTCCTGAGCCAGATACTCTAGATGGAGCATCTGCTTATCCTTTGCAGGTGTGCTTTGTTTTGTTTTACCTATGTTAGTATTCTGTTGGGTCGCTTTATCTCAACTCACCCTTTCCAGCATTCACACCTCTGTAGTCTTCTTTCATGTTTTTGTTTGGATGCTTTGCTTTGATGGGTACTTGTTTCAGAGGCCTCAGGAACAAAACAAAATCTTGTGGGTTCTTAAGGCTTTGCTTGATCTTTTTTTTTATATTTTTTGTTTTGTTCCCATTTCTCCAGTGGTCAAATGGCATGCTCCAGTTTGCTCAGTCTGTCTCTTTTACAAATAGCCAATTTGGCAACAGATGGGTGTATTTTGTGCTTAATGTTTGTATAGACTGTATGTTGCTCTCGATGTAACTCTTAGTTACCTGCCGAAGTCTGAATAGAAATCTTATTTTCTTTAGTATTCAGCAGCAGCATACGGATGACACCATTGACTCAGGAGGTACTCAACACATCAGCCCTTGCCTGCTTGAAGCTTGAACCTTTCAATGTGGTTCATCATCTTTTGCTCTGGGGCTGCTTTGGAGCTCCAAAAGTTGTTTTCTGTACTTTCCTTCAAGCTGACTTGGGTGCCCTGTCTGCCATGCTATGAGTAAGCATGGCAATCGCAAGATGCAATTTTCAGTTACGCAGATCTTGCTTTCCAGAGAGTATGGTTAATTTGATTTTTTTTTAATTATTATTTTTATTGATTCCCTGAACTAATGATGCTCTCTGCTCACTGAAGCAGTAATAATACCATATAACAGTCCCTTGGAATCTTGTCCTCTGCTCTAAGATGACATTTTTCTTTATGAATACTGGTTTGGCCCTGACATTTTTACGGTTGTCTATCTGTGTCCTCCTAGCTGAAGACGTCTTCAGCTAAGTATTAAAACACAGTTTGTTTCTCAGATGCAGATCTTTGGGTGCATGTGATAAAATAATAAAGGCCTTCACCCCCTAGGTGCTGGGAAACACCTGTCTTGCATCTGTTGTCTCTATTTCTTTGCCCAGTTCCCATGCCCTCTTGGATGTGTTAGGACATTGAAGCAGACGTTTTCAGTGCACTTGGTCTGTGTGAGGTTTTCTGTGGCACTGGAAGCTAATACCATCCTTCCAGCACAGTAACTTCTTAAATAAGGCATAATGGAAGTGGCCCTTTGTCCAATTAGTTGGCTGCCAAAAGGCAGTTGACCTAGTAGAGATGAACCTTTTAGGAGCATGTTGTGCGTGTGTGATTCCTTGGCTCTCCTGAAGTCTCATCTAATTCCCATGGTTCACTTTGGAATTGCAGTTCTTGTCTCACATACCCTGTTGTGACCTGTTGTCTTAGCAAAGAAGACCCTGCTCTGAGGTTTTTTTCTTTGGTGAAGCGACTGTCTTCCAGGACAGATGCTAATCCACATTACACCTCTCCATCTTGGACAGTCACAGAATTCTAATTCTCTGTCCTAAAGCTGCTTGGTGGCTAGGTGCTGTCAACATTTCCTGGTTGGAAGACAAATTATGCCCTTTCTTCTTTGATGAAGGAACAGGAAGATGGGATGCTAAAATAGATGCTCTGGAGAAAAAGCTGCAGGGATCATACAGCCATGGTATTGAAAGTGCCTTGGCAAGTTAAAGCAGTTAGATTTCACGGGGGTGCTCAGATCACTCAGACGATTCCAGAGAACTTGGAAACAGGGTAGTGCACTATCTTTTTTTATATTGCCATAAGTGGAATGGGAAAAGTTAGACGTCTACCCCATGTATAGTACTAGAGTATTTATTAGAAACAGTCTGGTAATACCACCTGTGGCACAGCCACAGTGTCAGTGCGTGGCTCATCTTGAAGAGTAAGTGTTAAGGGAAGATAACTTGTCTTTCTAATTTATCAGAGATGGTTTAATGGAGTGAACTACCTGGCTGTCCAGGTGAACCTATTTATATTCATTGATCAAGAACTTGTAACAAAATTGTCTTTGTATCAGTGGCTTTGTGAAAAAAAGTTGCACTTCTAAGTAGCTAGCTGGTTTGAAGTAGCCACTTTGTATACCTTTACTAGAAACAGTGCAATTTCATAGACATTCAGGAATGATACCGAACTTGGTAAACGAAAAAAAAAAAAAAAAAAAACCAGAAATCAAAACGAGCTGTTGTGATAGAAGACTGAAGACTATCTCCAGATTATCTGTAAACATGGAAGCACTGCTGATTGGGAACAAACATAATACCACTCTTTCAAAGACATTGTCATATTGAGTTATTAGAGATGGGTTACCCATGCTCCTGTTTCCTTCCGTTAGTGTCTGATTGCTTGCTGTTCTGCAACTCAGAAGAGGGGACCACAATGTTTAAGGCATGTGTGCTCGGTGAGGGAAGAAAATGAGCATGCTGCATTACGCAAAAAATTCTTAAACTTGAGTATGTGCAAGATGTGCACGTTCAGTGAGAATTCACCTGTAGATAACCCAAGTTCAGTTGTTGTTTAGTAACTTCCTTTCCTGTCTTATGTCTTATAACATTGAAGTATTAATAATGTGGATCCTGGAATTTGGATTCATGTTATAAAGTTCAATTAAATGTAAATTGGGGGGGAATAATACAAAATGGAGTTTGGTTGTGGTTTTTGAAATTGGGGGTGTGCTGCATACTTGATTTGTGAGTAAAATGTGATTTCACATCTGAATGGTAAAATACAACTTGCAGTGACTTTCTGTCACAGAATGGCTGAGGTTGAGAGGGACCTCTGGGGGTCACCCTGTCCAACCCTCCTGCCCAAACACAGCCACCTCGAGCCAGCTGTCCACAGCCAAGTCCAGAAGCCTTCTGAGTATCTCCAAGGAGGGAGGCTCCACCACCTCCCTGGGCAACCTGTGCCAGTGCTCAGTCACGCTTGGAGGGAAAAAGTGTTTCCTGATGTTCAGAGGGAACCTCCTGTGTCTCAGTCTGTGCCCGCTGCCTCTGGTCCTGGCATTGGGCACCACTGAAAAGAGCCTGGCTCCCCCTTCTTTGCCCCCTCCCTTCAGGCATTTACATACACTGACGAGATCCCCCTGAGCCTTCCCTTCTCCAGGTGGAACAGTCCCAGGTCTCTTGGCCTTTCCTCGTCTCTTCCAGTCACCTAACCATCTTTGTGGCCCTTTGCTGGACTCTCTCCAGAATATCCATGTCTCTCTTGTACTGGGGAGACCAGAACTGGATAAAAAGGGAAACTGTTATTGGAGGTGACGTTCTTTGAAAATAGTTTCAGACCCACATGTAGTGCATAATAGTAAAGACTATTGGTGGCTGACTAGAAGAGGCACGTTAACAATGAGAAATTCACATAAGCACTTCTAGTGAAACTTAATACTATAAAAACTGTGTTTTGTAAGTAACAGCTTATAATTTAATAAAACACAACATGAACGGAGGTGTCTAATAAAAGTATCCAGATTTGGTGACTTGAGCTGTCTGAAGTCAGGGCTCTGCAGCATTTTAGGAAGGCAAATCTGTGTTAACCTGTAGTCAGATGAGGATGCTTTGCTTTCAGGCAGTTAGCTTTGTTAACCTGGGCAGTGCTGTAGTCCTCCGAGCTTTTTTGTGTGGTTAAATAAGAAACTGTAAGTAGTTGATATCAGTGTGTTTTCTTAATGATCACCCTGTAGCAGTCATAAGCTGGTTCCAACAGGGCTTCTGGAATATGATACTGGTATATGTAACGGCAAATCAGTGTTGTTAGGAAGAAAATGCTCAGTGGGTCAATTTTTTTTTTTCCTACCTAATGCTGAATTCCAGTTTACCACTTAATTTCTTGCTAAGAACTCTGCTTGTGATAATCATCTGCTTTCTTCTTGGCTGTGTTCAGCCTCGAATTTCAGCAGTTAGACCACTTCTAAACTGAAAAGGTGGCAAGAGCAAAAGGATACAAGTACTTACCTATGTGGATTAGAAGTTGGGTTTGTTACAAACCTTATTACAAACATATCCCAGAATGGTTTCAGTTTATAAATACCTGTTTGTGATTTGCAATATGAGTTTTTAATATTGAAATTTATCCCTAAGAGACTATTTTAAATGTTACAATACCAATTTTTTAAACCTCAAAAATTATTTTGGGCATTTTAAACACTGAATTTTGCAAGGGACAAAACAATACCTCAGACGTGAATTTAAGAAATATATTAATTTTCAAATACTGTTGCAGAAATTCCATCTCTCATATTAAAAGGTAAAATGATTGTAAAATGTAAAAAAGATAAAAACTAAATATAATAGAAAATCAGAACCACCAGTTATGTATAGTAAGGATTGTAATTGTTCCTCAGAAAAGCTACTACTAATAATTCTGCATGTTTTGAAATGTTTTTAGTGGGCCTTCTCACCAGCAAAAGGTACCTGAGATCAGAAGGGTTCTGCTGTACCACTGTATACATTCATATACAACTCCCCAGTCTGTTTCTTGTCACTGTAGTATCTTGTAGCCTAGCTTTATTACACAACACGGAAAAAAAAAAGAAAAACCTAATTTTGCAGGTGATTGCTGAATTTGCAACTAGTAAAATGATAATAGTTTTCACCCATTTCTTTTGATATATTAGCATTAGAAATTGTTTTCATAAATCTCATCTTGGCTACAGTATCTTTACTCTTTGGAGAGGTAGCAAGTGAAGAATAGTTTCGTTTTGCATCATTTTTCACTCCCCTTCCTTTTCCTTCTTCCCTTTCTTTCCCCCTCTCTCTCTCCCAGCTGAAGGAAAAATGAACAGAGGGATATATGAATAGCTTTAGGTTGTCTGATGCCAGGAAGGAGGGCTAGGAATTTCCACAATTCTTTTGATTTTGTTTTTGATTTTTATCACACTATTTTTCTTTTAGATAACAGGTACTGGAAAAGATAATCAAAGAGAAAAAATAGTTGTGTCAAAAGAAAGTGAAATCATGAAGAGTTTATTATTTTATGGTTTTGTCTCAGAAGTTAATATTTCAAGTTAATATTTGAACAAAATGAGGCCTGTAACTTATTTTGAACTCAGAATTTGACCCCAAAGAACCAGTCACAGTATATGTATTTTAATAAATACAGTTTAATAATATGCTGTTGGACTGTTTGATTTTTATGCCTCAGGGTAGCACTGAGCACTATTTCTACTTTTAGAAGCTTCCTCTCATTAGTGTAGTACATTCTCTTATATAGCACCTGTTTTTAACTCCAAATCTGAATCTACAAATGTAAAACCTGACTTTTGAAATATTTGCTTTTTTGAACACTCTTCTTTAAAGGACCTATCAGGATCTCTCCCCAAAATGCTAGAAGCTTGAAGGATAAGGGAGGAACAATGTTGCATGGCCCAAACACATGTGCTTTCGTCATTAGCAAGGTACAGCATGACCTCATGTTGACCTCAAAGGTAAATCGCTAACAGGGAACAATTATACATGCCTGTGAAAGCAGCTTAGTTTTGAACATAATCAAGACAATAACTTCAGTGTGTAGAATAAAATTAAATTTACAACTCTGTCTGTCTGCCTTTCTCTTTCTCTCTCTTGTCTCTCTCCAAGTCTCTTCTTGAGAGTATGTTGTGGTTTTTTTATATGTGTGTGTTGCAAAATAAAATTACTTTTCTAGAGGTCGTAATAAATTCCTAAATATGGGGAACCCAAAGGATCTTGTATCCAATATAGTCAAATTGTACATCTTACAATGAAATGCTCTCTTTAATGGAAAGGTTTCATTTGTTGTTTAGAGTATTGATATTGCAGCCTTCAGAATGTGTGTCTATATTACCTTGGGGAATCTTGTGTAGTTCTGAAATGTATAGATCATTTAGACTTATGGGAAGGTTTTTAAAATACCAATATGTTAATTTTTGTGTGCTTTTCTTAGACTGCCACACAAACCTATGACATTTTATTTTTTCATAGAAGACTGTAAATAATGTGTAGCATTATGTGATACATCTCTACATATGATGGAATATGATTTAGCTAGCAGTTCTGAGCTATTTGGAGAAGAATTGCTGCCAGCATCTTGGAACTGTTAGCCTTATCTGTCCCATATGATTTGTATAATGTAATTGTTTGACGTGATTTTTATTTTCTTTTTTTTGCTAGAATGAAAGAGCATATTCCTTCTGTGGAACAATAGAATACATGGCTCCAGATATTGTAAGAGGAGGAGATACAGGACATGATAAGGTACGTTCTATCTAAGTTTATTACTGAAAAGAAATTATTTTCTTTGGACAACACTGCTGTTCGGCTTGAGGGTTTTTTGTAAAATGTAATAGTGTCTTATTTAAACATGCCCTATTTCAGGGTGTCCTAAAACAGATTACTGCCTATATTTTAAAACATTAATATGATGTGTTTTCAGTCTTAAGTAAAAGGCATATTTATAAAGATATTGAGGCTCGTTTGTGTTCCATTCAACATGCATTCTAAATGTGCAATGGAACAAAAAAAAGCTTAGCTGATACTTACCGTTAAATAAAAAACTGTTTAGTTCAGAGTGGAAAAATGACTGTTTATGGCTAATTCTGATATATTTTTAAAATTGTACATCAGGGGAATCTGTTATCTTTCTTGAAATATGAAGTGGGTTATTAATGTTCTCAGATTGTAAAAATTAATTCTGTTGAGCTTGAGGCTCAAGTTTTATTATGAATTAAAGTGTCAGTAATTGATGGGAAAGATCAAGACAACCATAATTCACAGGTGATACTTGAAACCAAAAAAACCCTACTTCCCAAAAGAATTCTGCAGTATTCCTAGGTAAATTATTCTGATTGCTCACTATACTGAGACATTCTGGAGAATATTTAACCTCTCAGGTTTTTTGCTGTAGGTTGAGTTGACTTGTCTTTCTGTTGGGTGTCACAGAATATAGTTGATCACAGTTCCTCTTATAATAGCCTTTTTAAGGAATGGAAAATGTTGTGTCACCCTCCATCTCCTTTTTCCAGACTAACTGGACTCAGTTTGACTTTGGCCTGAGTAGGTTCTTTGTTCTCCATCTCTATGCATTCTTCTTCTGTTTTGGTGTGAGTTTGCCTGGGTATATCTTCAGGTAGGGAGCACTGTGGTGGGCACAGTGTTTCAGCTAAGAGTTGGCAGTTCGAAGCACAGCAGAATTATTATCTCCCCTCTCTTCTATTAAACATAAATTAAAATGTGCTTTGTCTTTTTGCTTACTCACTGTCTCACACCTGCTTTATATTCCACTATACCCTCTGCATCTTTGTCTTACCATACTGCTTACCTAGTCATTATTAAAAATTGATTTTTACAAACTTACGAATTGAAGATCTTTCCTACACTCCATTTCTTAGTTTAGTCGTCAGCTTCTGAGCATCTCTCCAATGTATCAGTCTCTTTGAATTGTGATGCCATCCTCTCAAGTGCTTACAAATTCAATATTGTTGCTGGTTTAGAGAGGAATCTCTGTTCTGTTACCTTCAGTTGGTTCTATCTGATACTTTCATTGGACGTAGTGCAGATCCATAGAGTATTCTGTAAGAAATAGCTTCACAGTTTGATCCCAAATGTTAGCTGATAAATAAGGACAGTTTTGCAGTTACCTATGTGATAATAATTGTTTACACCACACACTCTGCCTCACCATTGGCAGTGTATTTCATACTTACTGCATATCTAGCAACTCAAAGGTCTTATGAAATAAAAAGAGGAAATGAGATTGCTTTAGTATGCTGCACTCTCAGTAATCAGAGTTTTTGATTTCTAATCTCTTCTAGATAGCTGCATTGTTTGTATAAGACCTTTAGTATTTCAGTATTTTTTTAAAGTTTTATTTCTGATTCTGCAGATCTTCCTTTTCTTTTGGAAATGCACATGCCAAGAAAATTATTTTTTGGTATTTTCTCTGATCATTGTGTATTTGCAAAGATAATTACTCACTGTACAGAGACTTTTTCAGCTAATTCTTCTAGACACCCTTGACTGAATATGTGAAGCATCAGATTTTGTGTATCTTGAAGCAAAAAACTCTAAAATATGAGGCCAAATTGTCATAATTTCACTAATTGTTTTCCTGTATTCTATTAATGTTATCAACATAAGCAGAACTTAGTTTCATTGATTTGCAAATTTAGTGGAAATAAAACTGAGAAGTTCAAACACCTGTAGTTAAATTAATTTTGTTGAAATGGCTAAACTGCTTCCTTTATTTGTAGTAGCACCTTTTCTTTTGAAAGAGAGAAATATTTTGTAAGTCATGAGGTATCAGAGATAGGAATAATATGATTAGTATATGGGAAGCCAAAGATCACATGTGTTACCAGGGAATATAAGATAAAATTCCATAGCATTTTCAGGTGCCCTGATTAACTGTGACTGGTGCTTTTAAAAAAGTTCTTTAGTTTCGTTCTCAAGCTCCTAAAAGCTCCGGTTCCACTGCTTCTTAGCAAGGCTTAGGTTCCTCTGTTATTTCAAGCACATTTTAGAATTCTTATTGCTTCACAGTGGTAAAAATAAAAATGAATTCTGGGGGGGGAGAATGGGGGGTGGCAGGGAAAGGAACTTTTAGTTAGTGGAGAGAGTTCAGCTTGAGAAATTAGTTGATGAAGCTAAGTGGAGACATTTCACAATAAAACTAATTTGTCATAGAAAATGCCTCCAATCAGTACTGCAATTGTTTATGCTTTATTGTATCCATGTTTGCCTTTGTATTGGTAGGTGGGTTCTTCCTTTGCTAGTTGCTTTCTGGGTGCATTGTTTTGTTCCTTCTTTTGTTAACAATTTTACTTAATGTATCATAACATACATAATTATTGTTGTTCTCTAGGCTGTTGATTGGTGGAGTGTTGGTGTTCTTATGTATGAATTATTAACTGGAGCATCACCATTTACAGTTGATGGAGAGAAGAATTCCCAAGCAGAGATTTCTAGGTAAGATTCAAAACAGTAAAGTATATGTGCTTGCTCACAAAGTGATGCTTATGCCATAATATATGTTTTGTGAGAGTTTTAATCTAAAATTTAGGAAGAAAGTGGTACCAGGATAACATTTTAGGTGCTTCAGTTCTGTTTAATAGAATGACACCTGGAAGCAGGTAGGTTTTATTAACCTCAGCTGGTTATTGAAAGAGTAGAACTGACCTCTACAAAAGACCCATTTCGTTTAAACTGCAGTGGAACTAGAGCTTTGTAGATATTCAACCCTGTTGCATGTTTACTGTTGAAAAGGAAGTAAAATGAGATACAAAATGATATGTAAATAGAATTATCACATTCAAAATCTTGATACATAATGAAACGTATATTTAGCCAGAGATATTTATGTCAGCTCCTGCTAGATCACTTCATCAGATTACAGGTTTAAAGTGTCAGGATGTGTCCTACTCCCACCTTTTTGTCACAGGTAATATTTATTTTATTAGTGTATAATGTGAAACAAAGAACATGGTGTTTCCTAGCCATACTTGCATATCTGAGAAGAAATGAATATGATACATATGGAAATGAAATAACCTATACCATTCTTAGATTTTACATGCAAACTTTTCCTGACTATCAGCTTTCAGTAATCCTTATGCTTTAAAGCTTTGTTTTCAGTACCTGTGTAAAAGCATTAGAACATTTTAAAATAACAAAGCAATAAGCTTGCCCAAAACAAATTACTCCCTCCAAAATGAGCGTTTTCTGTTACTGGATTTCTGTTGGAGTGGGGAGTTGAGGGCTTAAATTGCACAAATTAGTAACTGCTGTCAAGATCCGCTTGTAAATCCAGTCCCCAAACTAAGAATCGTGCTTCTATTGGAATGTACTGCCATGGTTCTGACCCTCACCTAAAGTCACTTGATATTTAAGATTATAATGGGCAGCAGGTCATACTTCATATATACAATTTCTTACATAATTTATTTTACTTCTGTTATAAGTTCAGGCAATTTATTGGAAGGTTGAGACCTGTTTATTGTTTTCTAGGTCTCCACCAGAACAGGATAATTAGAGGGCTGCTAGAAAAAATATGGGGGGGGGAGGGGAGGCAGGGAGGGGAATCCATTAACAAAACAAAATTCAGGATATTACTCTCTTGGTCTTTATGGTGGAGTTAAAACTAAAATAGGTCAGAAAGAGTTAATTTAAGGTTAGAAATTTTGTTGATTGCTTACTTACGCCATATCTGAATTGGTAGTTTTGACTCCCAAGATTTACTAAATAGAAATCTGAAGGAGTTGCAAATTTTTTATCTTCTTAAATTTAGAAATTCTTGTTACCATATTCATGGCTTTTCAGAAATGCCCTCCTTGTATTCATCTCTAATGTGAGTACACTGAGGTCTTCCAAGAAATAACAGCTGAATTTTCAGTACCTGTCTTTATTCTAAGACTGTCTGGCTTAGAAGCTATGATCTTGATTTCCTTTTTTCTTTGATAATTTTTTCGTTGGGGATACATTCACAATTTACACTTAATAGCTTTTTTTTTTTTTTTTTTTTAATTATTTCAATTATGTCTGCGGCCTTTTCTAGAGAATTTTCTGTTGTTTTGGGATGCAGACTCTAGATATTTTTACACCTATAGTTAAATAGGTTCCACATTCTCTCTGTGAATATCTTTGATCTTTCTAGTTTAATTTCCTCTCTAAGCTGATGAAAAACTGAATTGCAGATAACTTCATCAGATATTTACAGTTGCCAGTGGTAATGAAATCACTAGCACTGACACAGAGATATGAATTGGTACAAACTTCTTTAAAGTTATTCTAAACAAAAATTGTATTCCCTAACCTAAATATGCTTTAACGTGCCAATTGCAGCAGAGTTAGAGAATTCAGTTTTCTGTTACACAGTCACAAGCCCTGAAAACATAGTTTCAATGAATTTTGATTTTTTTTTTTTTTTTTTCTTGAGTTTAGGAAAAGAAGTTATCTTCTACATGAGACCAGGTCCTTCTTTACATTTTAACTAGGTGGGAAGTATTCTTAGATATTTTTAGATATTTTTTTTCCCTTGTGTAGCACAATGGCTATCTGCTGTTAAATTTGAGCACTAAGTTTTGTTCTGAACTATCTCTGTAATGGATGGTTCAGTTCTGTCAGAAATAGTTACTATGTGGTTTGTATTGTTTTTACTCTTTTGGATGAGAGATTGTGTTCAGTTCTTTTATCATAACCTTTTTGACAACACTGTGGACTTCTCTTTCATGCCAAGTCCAACTGAAGTATGTGCATGCTCTCATTTCCCTTATGTCTCTGTCTCCCTGTCTCTGAAGATCCTTTTTGTTCACATGCAGGTGTTATGGGTTATTAAACTTGATAAAAAAAATTTCACAGAACTATTCAAGTATATCTCCTTTTATAATATGCCCTCTCCCCTTTGTTCTTCTTTGTTTGCAAATCTTCCTTTCATTTTTGAAAATTCTGGACTTCCATTGTTGCAGAGCTGTAGATGGTACCCATCCTGCAAAAGCATAGTCATGGCCGAGGTTTGATTACAAATGCAGTATTATCAGTTTGACAGTGAGTGATCTGTAGTGCTGACTTGAGAGACAGATACGTTTTAAGGTGTTGGCTTTTGAGGGTCTTGTCACACATACAGGGAATTAAGATGAGCCTTAAGATTTTTGAGTATTATTTTGCTGCTGTGCAGCAGCATAGAAAAATCTTACCAGCTCTGGGGTTGTGAATAGGTAGTTACCTATCTTTTTAAATTTTTACACATCTATAAAATAATCTGTAGAAGTTTATGATGCCATATTAGCCTACTATGGCTAATAGCAGCCTGTGTTCTTTGTTTGACATAGTTGATTCGACTTTATTTAAAATTCATGGAAGATGACTGAAATTTGACCATCAGTTAGATGCTATGAAGATATTTTTTACACGATTCTACAAGAAACATTTTCTTGATAAAACTGTTGGCAAGATGCATAGCAGGTGTATAAAGGGATTCACTTACTTACTCTCTGCCTACGAAGACTCCAGTGGTTGCTAGGTCTTTTAAAGGACAGAGCAGTCATTACATCCAGCTTGTAATTTGCATGGTGTCTTCTGGAATTTTGTCCTAAAACTTATAGGTGTCTACCTAGAATGTACAGCATTTATATGCTTAGACAGGAGTCGAGTCCAAGAACTGATAGATAATAATGTAATGATGCTTTTCTAACAGATAGCAATGAGTTAGGAAATCTCTGCCATGTGAAGGAAACCATTTAATGCTAGACTTAGTGTGAATCACATCACATCAGTAACTCTGCCTACAAATCAGTTCAACCATTCAGTAAAGCAGATGGTTTTAAGGAAGTCATAAGTATTTCATCAAAGTCTCCAACTTGCCTAGAACTGGGGATGCACATACAGATCTGACTGCTCAAAGCAGAATCTGGTATTAGTAGTTCTGAGACGACAGGTCATTCAGTAGAGTCATTCTCAAATACGAATGTGAAAACTGCTTTGGAAGCTTGTCCCTTTGCACTTTTAAGAGGGTTACAGCTTGGGATTGCTTTCTCTTATTTCCTGAACATCAAATGGTTAGATACCTTTTTGGTGATGCTTATAGTACAGTTCTGCAGGCACTGATAATACACTATAGTAACAGTTCTAGCATAAAGCCAATATCTCTGTTGGTCAGCTGTAGTGATCCTTTCAGTTTTTCATGATCTGATTGTGTCTTTTACCTTGTGGAAGCAAAAAAAGCTTCAGGTTCTACACTTTTGATGTTTTATTATCATCTCTTCCACAGTTAGGTTCAGGCATCTGCTTTCAGGCTAATCACTGAAGGATGAAAGGTGGCCTCCATCTCAGTATCATGTATTTTATGTCTATCTTGACCAAAGTAGTTGGGTTTTTTTCTCTGTCTATAAAATCTTTATTTGGTTGGCATCTAATAGTTAACACTTCCTAAACGTTTTTGTCCTCCTTCCTTGTAATTAGTTTTGTTTCTCACTGTTACTATTTCAAACAAGTTATGTAGTTATGGTTTCCAATAATGAGTGACATTGGTTTCTTCAAGCACCCCATCTTCAGTTAGTTTTCTGTAGCTTATGCTTTACTACTCAAAATGATCACCCAGTAGAAATATTTAATAGTATTTTTCTAAAATGTAGTTTATATATTGGTTAATCTAATGCTAAAAGATAAATTGGTCAAATTGTTCAGTAAGTCAAATTGCCAAATTGGTCCTGTTGTCAACAGATGTTTCCATATTCTTTGACATAAACTGGATTTTCTCAGTTTTGCAGAGCATCAGAATTTTGAGTACTTTAGCTGTTTACAGAACTAATTAAAATGAAAAAAATAAGAAACTATATTTCAGCTTCTGACTAACAGCATATTTTCCCCTTTCATTTTATCTCAACCACTGGGAGCAATCTGCTGTCCACGTTGGAAAATTCCCAGTGACACTGTTTGTCTTTATAAGGCCTTTATTGAGCATTGCAAAGGTCACTCCTGCTTAAGACCTTAAGAATGAAGTCAGAATCTTCTTCAAATTCTCTTTAGACTGACATTGTAGTATAAGCCTTTGGCACATGGTGTTTGCATTTCTGGTTGGTAAATACTGTGCCTTCTGTAGAAGGATGTTTTATTCAGCCAGCAAACACATATCCCATCTCTACTGCTTTGGTAAAGAGTAGATAAGAAACCAGTGGTCAGTCTATGTAATTTTTAAACTACAAGCTAGCATGGATCAGTGGTGGCAAATCTATGAATTTTTCATAACAAAATTGGAGAGTTCCTTGGCTGATTTATCAGGCTTAGCAGCCTGCATCTGCTACACAGGAGTGGCTCAGAAGATACTGATAAAGAAGAGGAGCATCTAAAGGTCAAGATGTCATTTCCCTACCGTATTTTCTACTCACTGAAGATGAAGCATCTCCTCCTCATCATTCATTAGCATGTCCTTCACATTATCGTGTATGCTTTGGGCTTGTAGTATTTCTGGGAGAAACTCATCAGAGCTTAAATTTCTGAAAAACAATACCAATGAGACTAGCTCATAGCTTTGCATGGTCTGCCATAGAGAAGGGTAAGATGGAAATGATCCAGGACTTCAAAGTGATAACCTCCTTGACATATGCAAGGGACGGTTTCTCTCCGAGTGTTTTCAGTACAGCCGGAGGGCTCTCAGCAGCAGCAATAATCTCAGCTCTTCCCAGCTCAGAGCAGTTGTACT
The DNA here is from genome assembly GCF_018691265.1 of Tyto alba. Lineage (NCBI taxonomy): Eukaryota > Metazoa > Chordata > Aves > Strigiformes > Tytonidae > Tyto > Tyto alba. Next base: position 30,617,359 of record NW_024881280.1, on the reverse strand, counting down.
GGACTAGGAAAAGCAGAAAATACAGCAGCGTAGTCCTTCAGTAGCTTTGCCCACAGTTGTCAGTTGGGATACTTAATTCTAACTGCTTACTTCTGTCACTGTTATTGAACCACAGAAACATGAAATGTACAGGAGGATGGAGGTGATTCAGAAAAAAAAAGGAAGGTTGATACTGAAGGCTGTAGCTTCTTTTCAGAAGCTTCACTCCTGGGAAGGACTTTGACACATGCAGCTTCCTTTCTCTGGACACTTTATGGGCTACTGTTACAAGCCTTGAGTGACTTACCCTTCAGTACAACACTTCTTCACTAGTGGTATACTAGTGAAGCCAGACTCTCTTTACTTGATCAAGCTATTTGATTAGTCTTCACCAATTTCTGCTCTTTCCCGTGTTGATCCCATATGGTCTTTCTTTTCTGGCAGCTTGCTTTCCATCCTGACTAATGTGTATACAGCTTCACATACTTCAGTTGCACAATAATTGTAAGTAGTTCCTGGAACATCTAAAAAAATTGGCTTAATTCTTCACTACTTTCGTAGTGTGGTTCTGTGAACCAGTCCAGAGCATCATAAATATTTTATAGTATCAGTCAACCTCAGAAGTATTTCTGAATGCATGCCACTGGCAGGTATAAATGCAGCTTACATGGAGTCTGCTTGTACAGCGTAGCAAAATGCTGCCTTCTCTGCAGTGAGCTCTAGGAGGGTCAAGAGATGGAAAATGTCCGTCAGTATAATCATAGCTTGCTTTTCACATAGCTAAATACCATTTCATTGTTAATTCTGCCTATAAAAAGGAATAATTTAAAGCAGTAATCTTGGCAAAAGGCTGGAATTACTGATGCTGTTGCCACAGAAGTTTTCCATTAGGTAAAATACAGTGTTACAACAAACTATTATTGGCAAAATACGTATGCTAGTTGTTGGGACAGATATAATCTTTAAAGGGAACTCCTTCCCCCAAGAATTTAAATGAGTGGTTTCTACCCAAAGAGCAGAATGTCAGGTAATATGAAAAGTTACTTTATAAACCTGTCTCAGCTCCACCTGGGGCTCTGCTCAGTTGCCACATCAATGGTACAACCAATTGCAGTTCTCAGGCTGACTGAGGACATGCAGTATGTCACTGGAAATTTGCAGTTAGAAGGATGATACTTATTAGTGTCGTTACTGTGGAAGTACTTCTTTTGGCTAAGAATTTTCTGGCAACTTTGCGGTGCAGGGTTCTATAAAAGACTTTCCACTGCTTATGTTTTTCACTCTCTTATGTGTATGCTTGCATTTGCATCAGAAGCCTGAGACATGGGCAAGGATCTTAGTGCTAGCACTTAACAGCATCACTACTGCAGAGACTGATCTTCTGAGGCAGCCCAGAGAAATTGTACTCATTTGTTCTCTTTGTTACCCGTGGTACTAATCATCCCAATTCAGCATCTTTTTTCAGAGACATTTTCAAATTTTTATCTGACTTGGCCATCTTCAATCTCTGACATTTTTCAGACAGGAAAATGCTCTAGAATTTCTCTTTTGGATTCTAAGGACATCCCAGAGTCTCAATCCCATTGCTTTAGAAATCAGTTTAAAATATACAGCCTCAGGGTTTTTTTTTCTCCCCCCCTCCTTCTGAGAACCTAAAGAGAACTTGTCTCTTTCCAGGATCTTTGTTATATTCCTTTCTGATTCTCTCACCAGAAAGGTTGAGAAATACATTTCATTGGAGTCCTCTAACTGAAGACATTTTCAAGCTAAGTAGACATTGTAGATTTCGTTGACCCTCCTGTAAATCAAGTAATCTTGCTATCAAGATGTCCTGTCTTAGAACAGGAAGGTTTTCTTGCTTCCTTACACACTTCCCCTTTCTGAAACTGGATGATTTTTGAAGAGGTGATTCTTTACTTCTCTACCAGTCCTACAGTGTAAGAATCCTCTTGTTTAGTGATGTTTAAATTTGGTATTAACATCCCCAATTCAGAACTAATTTGGCAATATTTGCTTTCTTCTCCTTTTCTGTGAAGTGAGCCCAGCAGTTGAAGACAAGGCTTATGGCTGCTGTTACTTCTGCTAGCAGAGTGGCTGTGATTTAGACCCTTGCTGGCAGGTCATCCTTACATCATTTAAAGATACAATCCATCTTAAAACTCAGACTGTATTTTCCTAACTCATTTCACTGTTACTTAAGCCAAGAGGTTAGCTTGCTGTGTTTTTTTGTTTGCTTGAATTTGGATACTATGTTGGTAGAAACAACCCCTGGGATATGTACATATAGAACTTGTTTTTGTCCTTCCACACTGGCAGGACAAGATTGTTTAGGAGACAATCTGTTTGCATCTATTTTTGGAGTAATCCAAGAAGTTTTGTATTTCAAGATAAAAAAGCTCCCATGGGATAGCTGACTCTAAGGGTATGTTACGCAGTAACTTTTAAACAAAATCTAGACATGTCCTGCAGTAATCAACTTAAACTCTTATCAGACACATATAACGATTGAGATTTTAGTGCTGCCACAACCTCATATAATTTCCACCTCACAGTCTCTCATAGCTTCAAAATCTTTCAGTCTGTGTTTAGCAGAGGCACTCTTAAGTACTTCTATGTATCAGGCTTTCTGAAGATATCACAGTGAGAGTATGCATATAGGTACGTAAATGCTAAGTTTAACATGAGCCAGCAGTGTGCCCTTGTGGCAAAGGCAGCAGCAAATGGTATCCTGGGCTGCATCAGACAATATCAGCAGGTTGAGGGAGGTGATCCTTCCTCTCTGCTCAGCAATGGTGAGGCCACACCTGGCGTACTGGGTCCAGTTCTGGTCTCCCCAGTACAAGAGAGACATGGATATTCTGGAGAGAGTCCAGCAAAGGGCCACAAAGATGGTTAGGTGACTGGAAGAGACGAGGAAAGGCCAAGAGACCTGGGACTGTTCCACCTGGAGAAGGGAAGGCTCAGGGGGATCTCGTCAGTGTATGTAAATGCCTGAAGGGAGGGGGCAAAGAAGGGGGAGCCAGGCCCTTTTCAGTGGTGCCCAGTGGCAGGACCAGAGGCAGCGGGCACAGACTGAGACACAGGAGGTTCCCTCTGAACATCAGGAAACACTTTTTCCCTCCGAGCGTGACTGAGCACTGGCACAGGTTGCCCAGGGAGGTGGTGGAGCCTCCTCCCTCCTTGGAGATACTCAGAAGGCTTCTGGACTTGGCTGTGGACAGCTGGCTCGAGGTGGCTGTGTTTGGGCAGGAGGGTTGGACAGGGTGACCCCCAGAGGTCCCTCTCAACCTCAGCCATTCTGTGATTCTGTATGCTAAAGGGTTTTGTGTGTGTATATTTTTAAACCTGTTGTCCTGTCTTTGGTATGTGTTGTCTGTGTGCATTCCTAATTTTCCTTCAGAGTCCTTAGCTTCAGTATCTGTATTTGAAGTAACTGAAGGAAAACTTGCCTTCCTCTTTACATAAAAGTGTAGGAACTATATATATAAAAGAGAGGTGTTGAAATGTGATTCTACATAGGCTTCCATGATTTTGAACTTCCACTAGTTTTATTTGATGACTCCTAGCTCTTGTATTGAAAGAGAAAGTGAGGTCCCTATTTGCTTTCTCTTTACTGTTTGTTGTTTTGAGGGGAACACTATGCTCAGTCCCTTTAAGTCCCCTTTTCACTAAGCTGGATAGTCCTAGACTTTTTTGTAGATCTTCATATGAAACACATTCTGTATTTCTTATTAATCTTGTTACTATTCTCTAAAACTTTTCCAGTTATAGTTCCTCCTTTTGAGAGTAGGGCTTGAGCACTGCGCACAATATACAAGGAGCAGACAAACCTCATATGGCCTCATATGGTGTGGGATTTTTCTCTTTATTTTCTAATAATTTTTAACCTCGGAATTGGTTTTGGTCTTTTGACTGCTGTTAGGCATCAAGTTCATGTCTTTGTGGAACTATCTGTGGTAGCTATGATATTTCTTTTAAGTAGTAATAGTAAGCTCAGTATGTATGAAATGAGGATTGTTTGTCTTTGGTGGATGAAGTTACATAATTAATCTCCTGCAGATGTTGCGTTTCATTTCCACATTTCCTCAAACTTTTATTAAGGGGGAAAAAAAGAAGTTAGTTTCACATTTGTCATCCTCCTGTCTTTGGGTACAATAGAAGTTTAAGTGAAATGTTAAACACTACCTTTAATATGGTAACTCGATTTCATTCAACACATTAAGTAATTACCAAATAATGGTTATTTTGTTTGTTTAACAGGAGAATATTAAAAAGTGAGCCACCTTATCCACAAGAAATGAGTGCACTGTCTAAGGATATAATTCAGCGTCTTTTGATGAAAGATCCCAAGAAGAGGTTAGGTTGTGGTCCCACTGATGCTGATGAAATCAAACAGCATCCCTTTTTCCAGGTAAAAAAAAAAAAAAAAAAAAAAAAACCAAACCAAAAAACAAACCCAAAATTCCCCAGATACTAGTTACTCTGTTAGTGCCTTTGAAATTCAGGTCTGAAGAAATTCTGTTGTTTTGTTAACAGAATGATGTAGAGGCATGTTAATTATATGAATAATTGCACTGAAGTTAGTAAGTTTTAATATATTCTGTCTGTTTCTAACAGTTACTTGAAGCAGCCAGAAGTCATGCTACTTAAACTAGAAAATTTAATGGAAAACACTTAAATGATATGTTGTGTGGGGGTTTTTTTTGTTTGTTTGTTTTTTGGGTTTTTTTTTTGTTTTGTTTTTGTTTATTTTTTTTTCTTTTTAAGAAAGTTTGCCACTAACATTAGTAAAATTTGAATATTGATTAAATTTACCACTAGTGATAAATGCTTGAGTCTTATTTAGTCGATTTTAATTCTGTTCAGATTGTGGTGTATTAACTTTTGGTTTCAAACAGTGATGAAGGTTGGTTTTGCGTACAATGTCTGTACTATTCCATCCGTTGTGGTTAGAATAGTTTGTGTGCTTTTCTTGAAAAAATTAAGTATGTATTTCTGGTACTTGTGAAGTTAAATACATTTTTAACTGGTATACATTTTGGAGTATTTAAAGTTGGTAATATAAATGAAACCTTTCAAATAAATATTTTCAATGTAATTATCATCACATTCAGCAATGGGCAATATCTTGGCTTTTTAACTTCTGAATTTCTTCTCATCCATTCTGTATTTACTTCCTTTTATAGGAGAGTCAGACAAAGTAGAGTTAAACTTCCTTTATTCGCTGTTTTGGAATATAGATTTTTTTTTTTTTTTTTTCCTCCTACAACACTTTCTAATCTTGCCTTCACTTCAGTTTCACTCCTTTACAGTAATAGGGCCATTTTCTCATAACTACTATATCCATGCTTCCTACTTCTAGCCATGCATTTAAGTCAGTGTCCAGAGGCGTTATGCTCTCAGGGCTCTGGAAGCTGAGATTAGTAAATAAGCATAGAAATCAGCTATGAAAAGTTGAAGATACTGCATGCATGCACTATAAAAATGTTGTTTCCTCTGAAATGGAGGAATAAACTTGAGGGCTGTCGTGCTAATTGTTTGGCTTATCTCCACTGTTCGATTTCTTTGTGTTGATTTATTTTTTTCTAAAAAAAACTGGATTCTGTGTGCTTACAAATAGGCTTGAGACTTCTTGCCTTTGCCTGAGCAAATTAGGAGAACATAATTTGGATGCTTTCCATCTGCCTATGGAAAATAGCAAATGAAGTTACGGCAGTTTGTTTCTGGACAAGTATCTCTTTCCAGTATCTGTTTCTGTTAAACTTTAACTTGATTCAAACTTATTTTCCTCTTTTGGTTTAGAATATGAATTGGGATGATTTAGCTGCCAAAAAAGTATCAGCTCCATTTAAACCGGTAATCAGAGATGAGTTGGATGTCAGTAATTTTGCAGAAGAGTTTACAGAAATGGATCCAACATATTCCCCTGCAGCAACCCCTCAGACTTCAGAAAGAATATTTCAGGTATTTTCATAATTCACATTAATTAAAAAAAAATCATTTATTGAATAGTTCCACGTGTATAGCTAGGTGGTTTTTTTCCTGCCTTCTAAATTATTGGGAATCAACAATGTAATTTCCAATCCCAGTTCCCAGGGCTGTTTGTTCAGCAATTGCGAAATGAGGAAAGTGGAAAGAGTCCTACTGCAAACATAAAATTCCATGTCTCTCCGTTCCCAGCTGAATTTCCTACCTGCTGGTCTAAAGTCAGTCTGTCCATTATTGATTCTTCATACCTCATGAGTCTTGTCTTCTTGACTCCATCAGCCTGGGCTACCACTTTTGACATCAGCAATGTAGTTTGCCCATGTTCACGTTATGCTTTAGTTGAGGTATTCCTTTGGGAAGTGGGAGCTAACTACAGAGTTGAAAGAAGGTCTTCCATGTGCTGTAGGAGTGCTGTAATCTTACAGTAACAGATCAGTAACAGTTTTCCTTAGCATCTCCTCCATGCTATTAAAGAATGATCCCTTCTTGGACTGCCCAGTCTGGATGCCAAATGGGCAGAAACAGCTCGTGCAGCCAACTTGGTACCAAAGCTGCAGGGGTGAACAGAAGTTCTGATTGCTTTCTCTTCCCCTCCTTGTGCTTTGTTGTCTTTTATTGTCTGTTTTTGAGCAGCTTACTGCTTAGTGTACAAGAAGATACCCTCATATTTTGGAAGTTGTTAGATTTGTAGTGACTGTAGCAAGCAATTTATGCATGTCATAATATGATCTGATTCATTCTGCAGCGGTAGTCACAGCTTTTCTTGTTATAATACCCAATTATTAATATGAAGCTTATTTTGTTTTGCCATTTAAAATGGTTTGATGCTTACATCACAACATAAAAACTATTTTGTGCCTTAACTTAAACATGTTCTGGGAAGCTAGCTAGTTTGAAGTATGAGCCTTTATCACTATTGCAAAAAAATTGAAGCTGAGCCAGATTTTTAGCATTATTTACCAGAATTTTTGTACTATTATTGTTTTATCTATAAATGTGGAGACTCATATAATGAATTCCAGGAAGAATCTGTTCACATGAACAGAGTGGTATCTACCCATCAATGCGCCAGCTATGGTTTCTGTATTACATTACTAAAATTCTGATTTCTTTGAAAAATTCTTCTGAAACTTCTAATGTTTTTATGCTGTATGATAGTTTGTGTGCAACAATTTCATGCCATTTTCTGATGTCTTAATTTCATAGGGATATTCTTTCGTTGCACCTTCTATTTTGTTTAAACGCAATGCAGCTACAGTAGATCCTCTTCAGTTTTATATGGGAGATGAGCGACCTGGAACGACAACTATTGCCAGAAGTGCTATGATGAAGGTAATAATAATATCAAGAGCTGAATTAATTTGGTTAACTTGAAACTGCATATAACTTTCAAAGCAGCAATCACAAGCTAGGCTTCAGATTACAAAATAGTCATTATTCATTTATCTGTTCTCTGTAATGGCTCCTCATATGATCCAAGCATATAATTTGCATGTGGTACTACTAAGAAGTAGTTGAAGTTTAATCTGGAATAGATGGTTGTCTAGTTTTCTAGAAGACTTAAGTACAGTAGTGGTAGTTATTTGACTCCTGGTAGTTCTTATTCGGAGAACCATTGTAGATGCTTTTGCAGCTACTTTAATTACATCAGAATTCCTTCTATGAGGTATTTGCCCAAAAGTATGTATAGTTGTGTGAAGCCTTATAAGAACACATGCTATTGTGATGTCTTCAAACGAGCACGTAGTTTTGTGGATAAATGTATGTACAGCATCTTTGATCCTGTTTGTCTGAATATTTTGTATCTTTAAGCTATTGTAGCAGCAATGATCTATTTAGTGATTGTATTTGTTTAATGTAGCGTAAGATTTACTCTTTGATTGTTAGAATAAAGTTTATGCATTTTCTTAAATAGAAGCTAAGATTATATTTTATCAGAAAGAGAGCTCTTTTACAATTTTAAATGTAGATGAAAAATTCTCACGAAACTTTACTCTTTGTCTTTGACTGTATATACTAAAAGTATTCTGCAGAACTAAATACAGACAGTTTCCTAACAGGACTCTCCATTTTATCATCATTATGAACTGGATCTGAAAGAGAAACCATTGGGAGAAGGAAGTTTTTCCATTTGTCGAAAGTGCTTACACAAGAAAACTAGCCAAGAGTATGCAGTAAAAATAATTAGCAAAAGGTATAAATATTCTATAAGACAATAAAAATATTTTCTTTGCTTACTGTCACCCATGGATTAGAATAATGTTCACTACATTTTTGGAAGTAGAAAAATAAAATAATTTCCTATCTGAAGAATCTACAGAAACTTATAGTAACCTTACGACCACTAAAAGATTCTGAGAGTCTTTTGAAATGAAATGTTATTCTTGTTGGGGAGGGCACAAGAAGAAACCTAAAGAGTACTTTTCTGGTTCCTAGTTGTATTCTACCCTAATTTCCCCTAATTTTGCTCCTAACCAGAGTAAGGTATAAGGCCCTCCTATTTTTAGACCCAGGTGAACTGAATGTAGCTTATGCTAGCTCCCTTTCCTAAGCAGCCCAGTTGATTGCCTAGGACACTGCTTTTAAGAAGGATCTTCAGTGTGGGTTGACTCAGATCTAATTAAGTGTGTATGTTTGTGTGTGTGTGTGTGTGTAAAATGGAATTAGACTATGGAGTTGTAAGTTGCATCTTGTTTCCTGGATGTTCTGAAGAGAACACCACAATGGAGGCAGCTGGCTTACTTTGTATATGGGGACCATCTGGTCCTCTTCCAGAATAGATACCTCTGGCAGTTTCTACCCAGAGGATAATAAAGGTAAGGGATTCTTTGGGGGGGTGGATGGAGTTTTAGCTTCATTTTGTAAATTAATAAATATGTCCCTAGTGTTTTGTAGAATGCTAGCAGGAAAGGAAGGTGTAAATGTTCTGCTATCAGAATGATAGTTCAGTGATCTCTTCTCCAAGACATTTGGCTGTACCTCTGTTTTTCTAGACTCTGGAAGTAACTGTCCAGCAGACTTAAGTTTTTCATCACATGCTTTTTGGATAGGATAAGTTAAAGAGTAAATCACCTAAATATAGGTGTCTGAGTCAGTTTTCTGAGGTCTGCTATGATTAATGGAGGCCTACTCAAAACTATTAGTGGAGCAGAGAGACTCAAATGACCAGGCACTAGCAGTGGGATACAGTAACTTAAACATAGGCATTTATGTAGTGCCATTTTAGCATCTGTTGGTGTCCTCTCTGTCCTCCAGTTCCCATCAGTCTTGTGACTACTACCTTTATGTAGATGTCTTCATGGCTGATGTCTTCCAGGCTCTCCTATGCTTAGGCCACTGAACCATACTCTAGGTATGTATTTTACAGTGAACTAGTTCACCCTGTAAGATTCATTAAGTAGAATGTCACTCATTAAAATGAGACCTTAGACACATAGTATGCAGTAGACACCTACATTGGGTATTTAATCTGGAAATCTCTGCCTTGTGTCTACATTCAAAATTTTTTTCTTGTGGTGCATGAAGAGCTGCAGACCAGTACTCCCATCTCAAGCTAATGGATTTTTTGTTTCTGCATAACAGTGAGAAAAGTAGTATTGACTTTTCCCACAAAACTGAAATTTTAGGAATTATATCCCCAAATTATATTACTCTCAGGTTCTTTTGCTCTTTCTCCTTCATCTTGGTGGACCAGGCTAAATGAAGGTAAAAAGTGGTCTGTATACAGGGGTTTTTTTAGGATTTCAGGCTGTGAGCAGACTCAGAGCATGTTTGTGTAGTATTTAGAGGTATCAGTAAACCCACACTCTGAATGGCTGGACACAAACCAGCCTCGAATAAGAAACTGTTAAACTGTAAATAATACTGCTCTGAGGGCCACACTAGTAACTCTTGCTAAAAGGAAAAGTATAATAGGTTTCTAGTAACTTCTTTGCCTCGAAGTCAGACAGTCTTTCACTCCTACCCATTAAAGGTGCCAAAAAAGTGAATCCTACACTTAGGCCAACCTTTTCATGATACTTGAGGTGAAAGCTCAGATCAAGAGTTTCCTCTGTGGTGTTGCTTTGTTAGTAGTGCTGGACCTGCCTCCATCCAACAATTTGAGGTTTATCTGTGTGTCTGACAGCCAGTGAAACAGTGGAGTCCTGTAAACTTACTCGAGTTACTGTTTTAGAGCTTCCCATTTGTTTTTCATGATATTGTCTGTTTAAAGTCTGAGATGGTAACTATTTACAGAGGGGGAGATACTCAGAAAAGTCCATGCACAAATTTCAGAAGTTTATGTTTATGATACTGAACCTTTTTCATCTGTTTCCTAGGTCCACCTTCTCCTGGTAGCACTTCAGCGGGGAAAGACTAAGTCAGGTTTTTTAATTTCTTAGGGACCTGAAATCACTTTCAGTTTAAGCAACAGCATCAGCAGAGTTGCAGGTGGAACAGCTTAGTTTGCTTGTTGGTTATATGAAGCCTGCAGAAAAAAACAGAATAATTCTCATCGTGGTTCTGGTCCTAATTGGGAGGGGGAAAAAGCAACCAAAAATTAAGAACATGTATGGTGAGAGAGATTCTATTTGTTATGCATAAGGCCATTCTCTGACTCAGTACAGGATTAGCCTTTCTTGGAGAGAGTTTTGGCAAAAATTTTCAGGCATTATTTGCCCAAACTAAATCAACATCTGTATTTAGTGAAAAATAAAATATTCTGCTCTGTCTTCAATAACACAGTTTTTATAATGTTCACTGTGTTTACTTCTTTTGGCTGTAGATTTCGGTACTTGAAAGAGAATTTGTGCAATGATTTTTTGCTCTGGAGCTAGTCTCTTAGCTCTTCCATTTCAGATTTTTACAATGGCCTGTTTAGGGGTTCATTTGTATAACATAGTTCATCTATAGATGATGATACTCTTTTTTTCTGGTTGGAGCTCATAGCTCACATACAGCTTTGAAAGTTCTTACCTCCTATAAGAATGGAAAAGAATTGGGCTGATAATTTGAGTTTTCAAGTTAATGCTGAACTAACAAATATTTGTAGGAACAGAGGTGAAGTCAAATTGCCCTGGACTAAGGGAAAGGTTTGTTTTATGTAGGAACTATTCTATAATATTTCAGCTTTTGCTGTAGCAAGTTGCCATTGCATCAAAAACATTGTTTGATTTGGGTGTGGTTTTTTAATGTCCTAACTTGCAGGGTTATGTGGAGAGTTTTGCTCAGTTTATTTTTAATATGTTTTTAATTGTGTTCAAGCAGTTGTAATGTTAAAAAATCTGGATTGCAATTAAAAAAAATAGGTGTAACACTTTGAATGTGCAATTTGCTCAGTAAAATTGGTACAAAATGACTGCTCAATTTTTCCAGAATGGAAGCCAACACCCAGAGAGAAATAACAGCTCTGAAACTCTGCGAAGGACACCCAAATGTAGTGAAGTTACATGAAGTTTATCATGACCAGGTATTTTCAAGAAACTATAATCAACATTTGCCAAACACATTGCCATGTGTTTTCCCAAGAACATTAAGGAGTCAGATGTAATGCTACTGTGGAAGCAACTTTTTTCCTAGGCTTTTGTCTAGTCAGTATAGAAGATGAAGCAGAAGTTCTGCACTCAAGGGAGCTCAGAGTTACTCTCACAAATCAAAAAAATATTTGGAAGAACTAGTCCTAGATTCTGTTTCTGGTTCTGTCCTTGGTCTACTTTGTTAATCATCAGATGATATATTCATGGCCCAGTTCCCTTATCTATGATACTGAGGTACCTATTCACCTTCCCTCAGGGTTGTCATGAATCTTAAAATAATATTTGTGAAATAATTTTGAAATATTGCATATCTAACATCTTTTTCTTAGACATTTGTAACTTAATGGAGGTAACCAAGTAGCTTGCTAAATTAGCAAATGTGAAAGTAGAGCCTCTATTTGAAAATATTGAGATCAGTTTAGGGTTTATTTAGAGACCTTAGTTGTCTTTTCCCATAGTATAATGCAAGTTCCATGGCACATAATAAGCCATAATTCGATCTGTCTTGGAGGTTGGCCCTGTTTTGAGCTAGGGGTTTGGACCAGATGTCCTACAGAGGTCCTGAGTTTAGGTCCAAGCTGAACTACTCCATGATTCCAGTCTGATTTTTGTAACGGAACATGGACTCTCTTGCCTCCCCACGTATCCCAGTCTATCCCTATCATGCCGTTTATACAAGGACCAGCGGAGTGCTCATGTGGAGCACTTCTAAAATGAGCTAAGGATAAAAAAAATCTTTACTGTGATCTTTAATGATAAACAAGACTTTTTTTTTTTTTTGCATTTATTTATAGTATGAGTACATGTGTGTAGAACAGGACACTTTTCACTTTCCTTTGAATAAAATAACTATACTCAGGAATATCTGGAAAAAATGTTCTTCAGATTTTTCTGCAACTGAACGGGCTACTCAGCCAGGCAAACCATTGTATTTTTAGTTGCTCCCGATAGCTCCCTGGTGTTATCTTCCAGATTACTCATGCACAATATTCTGAAGACAAGAACTGATCAAAATGTTCTAGTTTTGACATTTCTGCAGGTTGTCTTAAAAAAAAGTTCTAATTTTTAGCTTGCTCTGATACCAGTCTGACCAAATTCTACATTAATAATCCAACCATAGAGTATTGGGTTGCAGTCTCTTTTGATCTGCCACAAGAAGTTTTCTAGCAGAGAAGTCTCTTTATCCTTTTCAACTTCCCTATTGGCTATTCCCAAGACAAAGAAAATTTGCAGGAGAGGATGTCTTATAAGCACTACTAGCAATGTGACTACTAGACACCTTGTTTGTTATAAGTGTTACTGATTTCTGTTTGCATAGCTCTGCTTCTGTTCCTTGATATCTAAATACTTTCCACCTTCTGTTTCTGATTATTTCTTCGAATTTATTTTTTTGACCTCCTCCCAGAATTTTTTTCTTTGCTTGCAAATACTACTTTTGTTACTGTCATTCAGTGGAAGAAAATTCTAGAAGCCATCACATACCTGCATCCATTGCCTTTTAAGAATGCTAACATCACTTTCCTGTCCTCAGAAGTCTGCTGTTTCTTTAGTGGCAAGACATTTGAATTGCAGTTGTTTCTGTGTTAATGTCATCTTATAATCAGAAGTCGCTGCTTATTGATTATCTTGAAAAGAACAACCATCTAAACAACTGTTGCTTTTTAAATTTAAAAAATACACTTTAACGTTTGGAAAGATGTCTACTGTGATTCTAATGATACAGTCGCTTTGGCTACTACTCTATAGGGGATGAAATCAGAAGAAATTGTAGATAATCTTTGATTTCACAGTAAATTTTCAGGGTGCTTTTAAATTATTTGGTAACATTAAAAGGCTAACTCCTTAAGCATATCAATAGAAATGTATCCCTACATCAGAACAGGCTTAAACAGCAAAGGCCTAGCTTTTTCCAGCTTTATCTGTTAGCCTAAAGAAATGCATCTTGTCTCCCTACAGATTTATCCATTTACATGGCGGCGTTGTGTTTTTGTAAATAAGTATGGGTGGACACAGGGAAGACATCAACATTCTTCAATCTCAGTGAGATTGATGGGAAAAATGTCATCTGAGATACAATTTGGTGCTTCTTATTGGCCTTCTGAATTGCTATGAGCAGCAGTTTTATTTCTTTAAACTTTGAGAACTTATCAGAACAGAACCTACCTCCTTGAATGAATGTTGGTTTGTAATGTTAAATTTCTAACATGCTGTATTTTTCTTTGTTTCAGCTTCACACATTTCTAGTAATGGAATTGCTGAAGGGAGGAGAATTGCTTGAACGTATTCAGAAAAAGAAACATTTCAGTGAGACTGAAGCCAGTCATATTATGCGCAGACTTGTTTCAGCAGTGAGCCATATGCATGATGTAGGAGTCGTCCACAGAGATCTGAAACCTGAGGTACAGTGACTTGCTTATATATGTTTAGACATTAAGTTAATAAGTATCTGGAATGTGACATACTTCTGTTCCTCCAGCTTTTATTACAGTTTTTTCTACTTCTACATTTTTAATAAAATGTTCTCACTTTTACTTTGCAAAAGCTGTAGATATTTTTCTGGTTCATAGGTAAAAGTAACTGTTAGGAAACATTTTTAGTTTTGTAACTGATTTACACTCTAGCTTGTTCAAAAACATTCATTGCCTGCTTGGGAACAGTTTTTACTAATGGTAAGTATATATTTATTGTATGAAATAGTTCACAAGCGGAGCTAGGTTGCTTGGGTAATTTGCCTGTAAATTCCCACCTTTTGTTTGATCTTAATTCCCTCAGTAGGGCTTCTTTGGGAGGTAGCTGTGACACCTGTGTGGTATCTTCTGGCCCAGTTAAACACAAAAAGAACCATAAACTAAAGCAGCCAGCTAATAAATATGTGTGATTTGAGTTCAGTGAGTTCAGTCGTTTCCCAAAAGAAACAATTATTAAATACATATTTTTCAGTAATTACTTGTTCTGGTATTTTTATTGTGCAGCAACATCTTGCCTCCCAGACAATTCAGTTTGCTATGGTAAGGCTGACCACTGGCTTTATTCTGCTTCCTGGAGCCAATATTTGCTCCTTTTTCTTTGCCAACAACAGATTTGGATATGTGTTAGTTTTCCTTAGCCCAAGAATAGTGTAGATTGATGTTAGTTCATCCAGTAAAGATGTTATAATTGTAATGGTGATTAGAGTTGTGGTACCTCAGGAAATAGCTACTGCTTTTGTATCTGGAGTTCAAAATAAGCCACCATTCCTACCGATGTTTCGTCCTTTAGTAACATACCTTCTGGTATATTACAAACTTACTTCTTTCATAGTAATTCTAATCCAACAGGTAAAGAAGTCTGCTAGGTGTTGGTGTTAAACTGTTTTTGAAAATCAGTCCAAAATACATGTGTTTGAAAACATCTGTGTAGTGGAGTCTCTGAACTAAATAAACAATTAAATAAAGAGGGACTATTGTGAAATTCTAATGTGTCAGTTGAAAATATGACTCTTGGAAAAAGTTTCTGTCTTGATGTCACCAAGGAAAGAAAACAGCTTTTGAAACAAGACATCATTAAAAGAACAAACCCCAGAAATCCTTTCTCTCTTCCTATTCTCATCATTTTAGTCCTATTACCATCTTGAATATAAAGGCCAGCTTCTGTAACGCAGAGCTTCAGCCGCATGGTAAATTAGGCAGTCTTCAATTCTCCATCATGTTCAGGAACAGAAGTCTGGGAAGTCCAAGTAATGAAGGGTTAGCAAACAGCTTGCAGGATGCATTGCCTCCACAAAGTTGGACTTAAGCAGCCTGTCTCCTTCCTGCTTGTTGTTTTGAAAGTTACTATTTTAGGTTCAGACGTGAACTTAGTATGGGATATGCAGGCTTCCCAATATAGATGTGGTTAGTGCACCTCTGTAAAAAGGTACATAGGAAATTCTGTTACTTTTCTAACAATCCCAGTCGGATTTGTTTGATGTTTAACTTTTGGCATCTAATGTAATACTGAAAGTCTATTTAGAAAAATATGGCTGGTTACATGTCACTAATTTTAATTTTAGTTGCATGGACCGGAAGACTTTTCTGTTTAAGCAATAGTAATTAGATCACATATGTTGCTCTGCAAAGTAGAGGAGAAGTACTGGATAGAAAATAGAGAATTCACAGAAATAAAGAATTCATGTATCATATGTGAACTTTTGGAGCCTCTCAGTAGAGGATTTGAGGATTGTTTCTGTGAAGTGGTCATTAATCAGTAAACTGAGTTCTAAAGATGCTAGAAAAAACATACCAGGGGAGAGATAATGTTTATGTATCCTTAAAATACACGTGGAGTTTAGCTTTAAGTGTGGGGTTGTGTGGAACATGCTCTATTTACCTAATCAACAAAGTAGTCTGAACCCAACTTAAGACATATGGACTGTACCTTTCTTTCTGTACGTGATCAGTTTCATTTTCATCTTAAGAAAGGATGTCTTCTTAAACCAATGTTACTGCAGTTTTTTATTTACTATAGTTCTATAACATCACCATAGAAAACAGATGATTCTCATTGTATTCCTATTTTTGCTGAAGTTAGGCTTCCTTCAGATCCATTTTGCACAACATTTTAATATGGAAAACTGACTTTGCTGATTGTGCATTAAGCTATAACAGCAGTACAGAATGCAAAAGTACTGTTTTGTAGCAGCTATTCTCTTTTATCCATAGTGAATTCTCCCAGGTTCTCCTTACTGATTTGCTTGCAGTCTAGCAATCATTTTTTTTCTCTTTCTTAGTGAGTTTTAAATTAATTACTTGGAGTTATTCACATTTTGTATTACAAAATTACATAGGGCTATAGGATTTCCAATGTTGAGACTTTGTTTAGCATTGCATAGATCAAACAGCAAAAGCAACAGCAAAATCTTGCTCTTCTCTCAGAAGTTCAAGGGAGGAGTAGAAATAATTTACAATTCGTCCTGGCCTCAGCCAGTTCTCCTAAGGCTTAGCTTCACTCACGTATCTTCCTTGACAAATATAAATCCTCAGGGAAAAGAAGAACAGATTGTCTTAAATCTTCCTCCAAACCGATAACAAATCCAAGATGCCATATCCCAGTCTGTAAAGCTGGAATTCTCAGGGACTACTCTACTAAAGTTTCTTTCCCCTGGTGTAAGGAGTAGGCTGTTGGTTCGAGGTTGGACTGCTGTGTGACCTTCAGAGCTTGAATGCCGTTGGTCCCAGGTCTCTTCCAGAAAGCATATCTATTGTGACTTTGAGATCCATGCCAGACAGCAGTCGGTACAACTATTGAGCTGTTGGTGCACGTTCTAGTCCGCCGTCCTTCGCTTTCAGTTTACTCTTTTGCATTATTGTGCTTGTGGCAATACGGCTTCAGTGTGTTACTGCTTGAGGACCAAGGTCTATTCAGTCAGATGAGACATTCCACCAGTTCCACAGACAGGAAAGCTGTCATTCTCAACATGCCAGAAAGAAGTGGAAGCCTAAGAAAATTCACTTTTGTTTGAAGAAGTAGGCGATTCTTGTTTTGATTTATGTTGATGTCTTTGCTTTTTTTTTCTTACCAGTGTTCCCCAAATTATTTACCCCACTGTTCTCTGCTAAATACTTATTTTCACTAATAATCTCAGTCAGAACTATCCTGACTTGCATATATACAGGAGACAGATAAACACATCACACTTTCTTGCCTCCCAGAGTACTGTTATTTCTAATTTTCCATTTTTTTCCCAGTGTCTCCAAATTCCCCTTTTCTCTAAATAATGGGAAGTTTTCTGTAATAATAAATGTAGGAAAAAAATAGCCTTTAAGTATTCTAACCAGTATTCTACCCAGTGCTGTACTGATTTTGTCTTTGCTTTCCAGAATTTATTGTTTACAGATGAAACTGATAATTCAGAAATAAAAATAATTGATTTTGGCTTTGCTCGTTTAAAACCGCCTGATAATCAGCCTCTTAAGACTCCATGTTTTACTCTTCACTATGCTGCCCCAGAGCTCTTGAATCACAATGGTTATGACGAATCTTGTGATCTGTGGAGTTTGGGGGTCATTTTGGTGAGTGACTGAGGTTTTTGATTGTAACTTTATTGTATGTATTTACTTTTCGTTAAAACTCAAAGGACTTGACACAATTTCAGACCTGAATTGCATAGATGCTGAATTCAAGTGAGGTGAAAATACTGCTGCACAAGTAATAGATTCCAAAAATGCGGTCTGGTTCTTAAGAGATATTCTTGTTAGGAGATTTTACAGGCATCCTTATAATCTTCCTACAGTTTCAATTCATAGAAAGAATCAGCCTACATTCTGATTCACAGAAAATTAATTTCAATAGATATAAACTGGGTAGAAATACCATTGTGTTTTGTTTATAGTTTCCTGAAACATTAAGGTTTTTTCTAACAAGGACTCAAGAGAAAGTCTTGTATATGTTAAATATTTCTATAGCCTTGAAGTTATGCTAGTCAAAGTTTTACTGTATAGCGCTGGTGATGCAAACAGCGGCACTCCATCTTTAGTAGTAGGGTTGTCAATAAATATACTGTGTCTGTTAATACTACTTTTGCTCTCATGACAGTATACAATGCTGTCAGGACAGGTACCATTTCAGTCTCAAGACAAAAGTTTAACATGTACCAGTGCATTGGAAATTATGAAGAAAATAAAAAAGGGAGAATTTTCCTTTGAAGGAGAAGCTTGGAAAAATGTTTCTGAAGAGGCTAAAGAGTTAATTCAAGGTATGTATTCACAAATACTTCACGTACCTTATTTTTGTCTCAAAAGATAAAATTTAGAGAACCTGGATGCTGTGATCAGCATCAGAGTGCTTAACTTGAAAGAGCAGTATCCACAGTTTGAGCTGTGTCCTGGCCCCTAATGCAAGTTACGGGTAAAGGTGGACACATCAGACCGGCATTGCCAATTGCTTGTGTGCCTAGCAGAGAGCTAGTGAGATACATAGTGAGATGCTGATAGGTTAGTGGGGTTAGAAGAAACTGAAGAGCTTTAGAAGAAGTGAAGTCATTCTTTTAAAACATATTTAAAAGCAGAGGTTTTCTTTTATGTTATTTTTGTTTCTGCAAAAACACACGGTCATGAGATAAGTGTTTTTAAAAGCTGAGCGAGCTTTTGCAGAAAATAAATTTATTACAATCATTTTTTCCTTGAGCTGTTTTTGAATTTGTGTTCCAAGAGTACTGTATTTCTGAGCTGCTTCATTCACACTTGCCCTACTTTGATTCCCCTTAAGCTTTTGAGCATCTATTTGTGTTTTCAGCGTGAGATAGACATCAATCTTAATTCTACTAAGACTGAGTTCTGAATTTCTGTAGAAGCAGGCTTGCCAGGAATTTTTCTGCCAAAAATGTAGGCGTCTCTAGATTCATACTTCAGTGGATCATCGGAGGCTTACTTTCTTGAACTGCATCTCAGACAGGTTTTAAATGAATAAATCATTTGTTAGTTCTGAGTTTATGTGAAAGAGATGCGAGTTATCAAACAGTTAAATATCAGTGTCTTGCATTTAATAATTCTTCTGGAGACGATGATAGTGTAACATTGTGTGAGCCTTATCTAAGACAAATACTGGCATACCTAGAGTAAATATTGTCATTACTTACTTATCAAAGCAATGCATGAGATTTTATTTTTTTTTTAAATAATTGCATTTTCTATTAAAAGAAGATAAATAGCTTAAAATTTAAGAGAATGTAATGTATTTCTATTAGGACTTTTAACAGTAGACCCGAACAAAAGAATTAAAATGTCCAGCCTGAGATACAACGAATGGCTTCAGGATGGCAGCCAGCTGTCATCCAACCCACTAATGACTCCTGATAACTTGGGCTCTTCAGGAGCTGCAGTGCATACATACGTCAAAGCCACTTTTCATGTAAGTTCTAAGAAATCTTATATTATATGCAGAATTTTGTAATGTTTTAATCTAGATTTTTAAAATGTTTTCTCTTAATTAAAAATATGTATTTGTCCTTATAATTCAACGATATGCTTATAGCTGCAATTTTTTCCTCAATACCTAATGTCTGTGATTGAGTTCAGTGAAAACATGAATGATGAGGCAAGAATAAATTTTGTGAAGATATTTATATTAATGGGGTTTTGGGTACTGAGAGACAGCTGTTCACGAAATAGGTATTATAAATATTCTGTTTCTTAGAGAAATCTACTAAAATACATTTTTATAAAAAAGAGAATAAACTTTCCATTTAACTTAAGCAACTGACTTTTTGTCCTTATGGTTACAAAACTGAGGTAAAATTTCTGGAACGTAGCTATTTCATGTGTTTGATATCATGGACGCTTTTTTAATGGACTTACTTGTCTACCATTGTGTGTTTACTAAAAATGTTTGAACTGCAACTGTATTATACAAACCCAGTGTTGACTCTCATGATTCTTTCTACAGAGAATAAACTGAAATTGAGCAGATTTATGCTGAAATACTTGTAGACACTTACTACCAAGAAGAGAAAAAGAAAGGAATTGTTACTTTCAGTGATCCTGATAATGCAACATAATTTGGGCTAAGAGAAAAACTGTAATGTAGCTAAGTGTAGTTTTTGAAAATGTAGTCTTAAATAGGTTTAAGGCTTCATAAAAAATACTTCTAAATTAAAAGGAACAAGGACGCGAAGATGGCAATTTACAGTGTTATGTGTTGGCTCTTAAATACATGTAAAGGCTAGTAAAGTTACAGTTGCGGCTGTAGTAAGAATTAGTAGGGATCTGTCAAGAGATTACAGTATATCTTATGATTTACCATAGAACATTCATAACAAGCTACAAGCCATAAACTGTCTTAAACCTCTTGAAAAGCTTAGAATTACATTTTATTTTTAAACAGGCCTTTAACAAGTACAAAAGGGAAGGATTTTGTCTCCAGAACGTTGACAAGGCACCTCTTGCAAAGAGAAGGAAAATGAAAAAAACAAGTACCAGCACAGAGACACGTAGCAGCTCCAGTGAAAGTTCACATTCTTCTTCCTCTCATTCTCATGGTAAAACTACACCTACAAAGACACTGCAGCCAACAAACCCTACAGACAGCAATAACCCAGAAACCATCTTCCAGTTCTCTGACTGAAAAGCAGAGAATATCCTGTCTTGAAGATTTAAGTGGTTATAAACTTGGTAGTTCCTATATTGTCTTCTCCTGCCCTTCGTCTCTGTGGCTTACAGGCTACAGGAATATGTCTGTCGCTTTAAAAACGTAATTCAATCATACCTTTTTAGCTTTGTATTTCAATACATTTCTTTTTAGCATTAAGTTTGATATCACTGGATATGGTTTAATACTATTATACAACCAACATTGTATTCTAGGGCTAAATTACTAGTGTGCAGTCAAGCTCGAGGTAAGGAGCTATGCTGCTCATGGTACAGCTTGGAGGAAGACTGTTTCTCAGTGTCTGAATCTTTCTCCCAGTTTCTTCCCCACTGTTCAAAGGAAGGAAGGCTCTGTAACATGTATAGAACTTTTGGATCTTCTGCTTTTACCCAGCTCTGTGAAGAATGTCATAGAATTTGATTCTTCATGCATGTAAAGAATCACTAGTACAATGCACCAAAGCAGTATAGTACTTTAAGGCCTTTTAAATTTGTGGTTACATTCTATCCCATTTATTTGAATTTTAAGAGCAAAATGAAGCGTTAGGAAACTCTGATGTTGTTTTAAACGGTAACTCCATATGTCTTTTTCCAAACAACTGGGAATACTAGTTTTAGGTTGGTTTTGTTTTATTTTTTATTTATTTCATTTTTAAAAAAAAATCTAGGGTAAAAGATGTCTGATGGGGTGAGGTGTCTAGTACTGTGATACAATAATTTTTATTTCTACTTTTTGAAGTTATTAACTTTTAAAATATTTTACAGATTCTAAAATGTAATGCTGTAAGAGAAAGTGAAATTTCCTATTGAATGCTTTGGAAAATGGTCATGTTAAAATATATAATTCAAGAATTAATTATAATTTATATTTTCTTTTTATATTTACACAAAAACTTTAAAATACTAAGATTTTTTTAAAGATGCAAAAACTCCAGTTTCAACACTTGTTATTATAGGGTCCATACAAAATGTACACCGAGTTATTTGAATTTTGCATTGTGCAAATATGGCAGTTTAATAGTGACTGTAAAATATTAGAATATATGTTTTCTTCTTTGCACTTTATGACATCAAAAGGAGGTGTTTTATAATAAAGTGCACTCAGATCTCTCTTCCTGCAAGGTGCTGAGCACTGTTTTACTGGGTTGAATGACCTGAAATCCACCGTATTTAGTGGTCGTGGTCATTGCGAAGGAGAATTCTGTACTTTGCTGGAGTGAATCCCTGTATATTACCCACTGTTTTCATTCCTTACTTTAAACTGCGAAACTCTTTCTATCTTGCTTTTACATTGTATATAACAAATACTAGAACTGGGCACCTTGTGTAGTGTAGATGTTAACAACTTATGCACTGGGAATACTAAAGGGAAATTATATTGAACACTGTGCTTCACAACTTGTTCACTGTGGTGTTCTACAGTGAAGTAGTTCCTACTGTGATAGTATAGTATGTACATAACTGTTTGGAATCATAAATGTGACTTACAGAGACATCAGCATAAACTTTTAAATCAGTATATTTTGTAAATTTATGGAGAGCTCTTTTATTGCTCGTATTCTCAATGACTAGGGATGACTTAAGTGCTAAAGATGACTCCAGTTCTGCAAATGCTTACATGTGTAAGTTTCCACTGAAGTCAGAGAGACTCCTTGTGTAAAGTTAATCACATGCCTAAATTTATGTGATGGAAGACTAATTGACTGGGGGATTTTGTTAACAGCTTGCTCTATCTTAAAGTAACCTTAATCCAAACCCTATGCAAAAAAAAAGGTTATAGAAATTGTTTATATCAGTGATTTTATTTATAGAATTATATCAGATATCAGTATTGACAAATACAATACATCCATGTTTACAGGGATTGTGTCTATCAAAACAAGGCTTTGAAGCCCAACATGTTTGTTCTGTGTTTCTTTAATATTAATAATGGCATTCTGAGGTTTTGGAATTGCTCATGTGAAATAGTTTACTACTTTCTTGATGTGAATGTCAACAGTAATTGCAGCATTAATTTCAGGTTGATGTGAATATTGAGATTTGCACTGTTTATGTAGAAGTAGTGTATTTAAAGATCAGTATATGTGCTAATAACACAAGCAATTTTAAGTGGCCGATGTTAAAATACTGAAAAACAATTGTCAATGTAATATATTCAGGTTTGCTTTCTGAATGCTCTCTTTGGAAGTAATCTCAATAGTGAACATGGCTCATTTGTAAAAGAATACTTTCCCTCTCCCCAATAAACTTGATGTAAATACAACAAACAATCCACCATTAATACTTGCTATGCAGAGACAGTACAAGTGAATTGGGAGCTTGGAGAACAGGTTGCTTGTAAAGTTGCACTTTGAGGACTTCTTGGAATTTGGTGTCTTCAGGGTGAGGACAACAAAAAGCAATTTTTGGTTTGATTTCATTTAAGTGTAAGAGACTTTTGGATACCAGGTGGATTTGGAATATTGTGACTCAGCTGAAATAAATTCTTAAAAAGTTAGGAACACAGTACAGTTGTTTCCTGTTGGGAAATTTAAACTGTTGTTTGACAAACTGATGAAAGAAGAAAAAGAATGCCTGCCCAAGATACTAAATGCTAGTGGTAATGGCTGTATTGTCAGAGGTTTTTTTCACACAGGTTTTGAGAGACTTGTGAGACTATAATTGTTAGAATACATCACTTGTATCAAAGACAGCTTTTACAGCTGAGTATTTCTGTGTCCTCTTTGTGCTCTAACAGTAGTTATTAAATAAAAATTTGAAAACAGGTTAATTATTTTTGGCAGGGGTAAGTACCTTTTAAGTGTCACCTTGCATTTTCTTTGAACCAGTTACCTAGGGTAGCTGAAATGTTTACCACCTCTGACTTTCTGCTGCCCCCAGGTAACAGAGCTGTTGAGGGGGTGTGTTTGACACTAAACTGTCCAGATTTTTAGCTTAGCATATTTACATAAACAACTGCTGATCTCCATTTACACTGATAAAACGGAGTTGCAAACTAGGCGGCTCAAGAGCAGGTTCACTTGTTCAGATGTCCCTGCAGGAGACTTGTTACTCTTGGCAGAACAATGTCTCAGATTAATCTGTTGCCGAGCCTAGCACTCTAGGTCATATAAAGACCATGGGCCAAATTTTTAATACTCATACAACCATTTCAAATCTGAAGTGTACAAGCCAATCTTCATTAATACTCCACATACTTTATATTGCCTTGGTGAAGAGTTGTTAGACTGTAAATTATGTTTATACTCAGATTGAATTTCCTTCACAGTGCTGCTATGTGTCAAGCAATTTTAATGTTTAGTAATGATATCTCTCTGCTGTCAGAAATGTAATGCAATCAGCAATATTGTGGGCAGATTTGTTTGAAAAATCAAATTTCTTATCAGTAAAGATTTAAATAACTAGTGTGGTTATTAATCTGATCTTTAAAGTGCTCAATATTCTGTAAAGATATTTCTTTGTAATACTTTTAGAAACACAAATTAAGAGGTAATTCTGCTAAAGGATTTAGAGGATTACAGAGGAAGTAACATGACTTACTGTTCCTCTGTCTTAATGAAATTTCTACACTTTTATATAAGGAAAAGGAGCTGAAATAATTATTGTTTGTTAATGGAAGGGTCAGTGCATTTGGCATATGTATTGTTTACTACTATGAAAAAAGCTTTATTAAAATGATTTATTAAATAGTGTGGGGGGGTGTGAAATAACACAAAAATACAGTATTGCATCAGAATGGATTGAGGCTTCAAGCTGGCATTGCTGATGTACGTATTTTCTCAGCCCTTTTCCATGACTACTTTCCTGAGCGCGATAATGATACCTGCACAGCTATGTTCCCTAGCCCTCATCCAGGAACAGAGTAACTCCTGGCAGAAAATATCCGCAGGACGATGATGTATGTTTATTGCTGTGATGAAGTGTTGCACAAGTGTCTCTTTAAATATGTGCATGTGTTATGTGCATGTATGTAGATACATGCTGTATTGCACGTCTAGGCCTCAATCTATAGTAATACGCCTTGTTTAAAGAACCTGTACTTAAAAATAAGTTCTCGACTCACACAATTCAGAGGACCAGCCAAGGGGGCTACCACAAAGGAGGAAGAAGGTTATAAGAAGTCAGAGATAAGAGGCTTCTGGGAAGATCTTTTCGGGGATAAATTTCTCCCCTTGCTATCTCCATGTGCATGTAATATTCACTGACACTGAATTACAAGCTTTCTTGCCAGTTACCCAGCATAAACACGTTTCCTAACTCTGCAGGTCTGTGAGTATGTGTGTGTGTGTCTGCACACGTGTGTATCTTTATATGACATTCTGGTCTTCAGTTGGAATTTTTTGTTATTTCTCAAGTAGCATTCCAGGTGTTTTTACCAAGTTGGCGGTCTTCATTCTTTTCCCCCACATATGACAGCCTTTCTCAGCACCGATTTTTTACATTGTGAAACATGACATTGCCTTCCTTCAGTCAAGATAGTTGACTCAATATTCTGGATTGAGAGAATGGGAAATAACATGGCTGTTTCTGCTGTAAAGAGAGAGAACAGTGCTTTGATCTTTGTCAACCTGTGAGAAACGCTTCTCAGTTTGCTCCTTTGACCCACAGGGCACTGGATTCTATAAAAAATAAGAAATGCAGAGGTGTTGGCTAGATCTCCCCTGCCATCCTGCATTTTTATATATTACTCATTCAATAGATTCTGGATGTTCAGAACACCTGTGTAGAAAAAAAAACAGGATGATTCGTGTAGTCTGCACTAGTAAATAAAGTGATGCTTTCAATTACACAGACCAGCTGGAGCAGTCTTGTTTGTTGTGCATGGAAGCAGCAAGGGCAGAGAAATGTTGAACATCTGCAATAATGCAATCCTGAAGAAAACCTGTGTGTTTTGGCAGCCTTCACGTTCTGTGGGATAGAAAAGGAAGTCAGCAGCTGCCTGGAAATCAATGGTAAGTGTTAGGTAGATGAGGTGGTGTGGGCACATCTGACAGCTTACTCTCACCCACGGGGCCATTCCTGATCCTTTCTCCTGGCCACATGCTCTACCTTCTTCTTGATTCCGGTGTTTGTATCCCCTCTGAGCCAAGAGAGGTAGGGGGAAATAAAAGTGTTCTGTTGACTTAGTTAATGCGTTTTGGTTAACACTGGGCTAATTGATTTCATAGTTAATCCAAAGTAAAAGTAGTAACAAAGCATTGCAAAACCTAATTTGCTAAAATGCTGTGATTTTTGAAAGCTAATACTTTATTCAGAGGTAGAAAGGATTCCATAGTATTCACACATAAAACCACTTTTTAAAATTGGCAACCAACCTGACTGCATTCACAAACTTCATGTAGAAGTCTGCTAGCTTCCTCTGAAATGCCAACAACAAAGCAAAGAAAAACAGAACGCTGCTTTAGTTGCTCAGGAACTGCCCAAAAACCTATTGCAGTTGAAACTGCAAACTGATTGCAAACTTACTGAGTTTTTCTTAATACAAAGATAATTTTACTGTGTCAACAAATCAAGCTTTAGTTCTTAAAATTGAGATCTCATTTATGTTTGTCTGATTTTCCTTGGGTTTTCTTTTTTTAAATACGTAGCTGTCTTAGTATGATTGTGACCAAAGGTTTATTTTGGTAAGTAAGAGAAAATCTAAGGATTTAGGCTAAGGCCTTGTGAATAACCGAAAGAAGTCTGCTGGAAAAGGTAATCAGTATCTTCAGCTAGTTTAGTTCAGAATATATATATTACTGATATTTCCTGATGTAACTACCAAGTATATTTTACAGGAATTATGGGCATGATTTTGTGTGACACATTCAGCTGTGCTAAAAAAGCTTTCGAGTGCAAACTAGTCTTTGAAATTACAGCAAAGTGAGAAGAAGGGGCGGGAAGTTGTATTTAAGTGTGATGGTGCAAAGAGGGGACAATGCTCAAGGTTTGTCTCCAGGTTACACTGACAGAGGTGACTAGGTGCTAGTATCGCATTGTCTGTAGAAGCTTACTAATTAATAACAGTATGTGTCATTTTTTTTCCTTTAAAATCAATATACAGTGGAGAAGAGAAATGAATCTAATTCACAAAAGCAGCAAGTACCTCAAAGGTTTTCTCAGATGTCTCCTTAATGAGTTCTTATCCCTTATGTAGCTCAGCTGTACATAAGTTACTCTGGTGAAGCTATGCCTGCTTGAGGGAGCAGGATCTCACTGTCTGGTGATGCGTTCATTGTACAGCGATTGTACAAATTAGAACTTGAGGTGCTAAATCACTGCTGCTTTTAAGTTCAGATGTTTAGACAATTCTACTTCGTGTGCATTGCCATGCCAGTCCATCCCTTTGCAGCCCTGGCAGGTCACTTAGTCCAGTTTTAAAGCTGTCAGATTAAAAGGAAAACTTTGTGAGAACATGCCTTTAATCTTAACCTACATCTGGATTACAAAAATGAACAGTAGCTTGGCATTGGCTTTCAACCTTAACAGTCTTATCATTAAGATGCTACTGCAGCAAATTTTGATGCTGACAGATATTTTTACAGTACTGATCTCTTTCACCTGTAGAGAAAGAAACGTGCAAAATTACTTCCTGTCAGAAGAAAACTGTTTTGCTAGAGTCCCAGTGGAAGAGATCATCCATAATTTCTACCTTTACCTCTGAAACTGTAAAGGCAAGAAATGAATTGGTGACAGATTCTGACAGCTGGTTATAAAGGAGCAGGCTGTGTTAATTTGCAGTAAGTGGAACAGGGCGTTCTGTGTCTTGTGTCAGTGTGGGTAGGGAGCGGGGAGGGGGAAGGAGATGGGAAGAAGGGAATGCCGAGTGCGTCGCCGCACCGTAATGTGCAGGGCACTCTGGTTGCACACCGTTGCTTTTGAAGAAGCAATGGTCTCCACGTTTAACTTAAAATCTTCAGGAAAAGAAACAGATTCACCGGTCAGCTTTTTTCTTGGAGGGAAATGGTGCCATTTTCAAATGGTAAAGGCAGCAACATGGTCATTGATTTCCTTAACTCACTATATGCCAGTTACCAACAGATTACAGTGAAGTTTTCTTTCTGACAGGCATGCGCTTCTCATTCTTAGTCACATCAGCAAATTGCAAAGCTTTGTGACAGAAGTTTACCAAAAAGCAAGATAAGTAATTACAATGGTTTATTTTACCCAATATCAGAATATTCAGAAGATAAATGAGGATAGGGTTCTGGTTTTGGATGTGGAAAAGCATGAGAAGAGAGGTTCGTTTTGTGAATGCAGTGGTGGAAGAAATAAAAGAAAGCTGTTTTCTGGAAGTCTGCTCAGAACTCACCAAAGATTTGTGAAACCAGTTATCAGCTGAACACTCCTGTCTCTAGAGCTGTTAAAGCCCAGCCATGCTGATCTGGAGGATGGTAAGGTAAGCTCAGACTGTTGGCTAGTACTATCAGAGCTGCCAGTTTATGAAAAAGTTGTTGGGGCTTCTGTTTGGGGCTACTTCCCCCTATCTGTAAGTCTTGCTAACCACCGGGGAATGAAGAGTGTTTGGCTAATCAGGCTCTTTAGCTGTGTTGGAATGATAACTGTAAATGAAGGTTTTGATCTTCAGTCAACCCGTTTTCTTCTCCAGGCCATGATGTTCAGAAACAGGAAGAGATTTTTTTATTGCCCTAAATTGTGTGGTTAACCACTGTGGTGGCTTCGAACTTAATGCAAAGCAATCTGGAGAAGCATATCATGTCATTATTAATAAGTCAACCTTGGTCTCCCTTAGGAGAGATTCTTGCCAGAGCTCTGCACGGCGCAGAGCAGCAGCGTGGGTATTCCCCTTGGATGGCTAGTGATCTGTGTATTCGTTCTTCTTCCAATTCTTGAAGTTGTGCTGGGAACTCTTCTTACAGAAGAATTAAAAAAAAACCCCAAACTGAATATCTGAGTGATAGTCAGGGGATACTTAGGGGAAGGTAGCTTTGTAGGTAATAACCAAGGGTGCAGATTGGCTGTTGCATTATGCACAAGTTTTATGGCAGCAGGGAGAATTATCTGGGCTAGTCTCTAAGTCTGAGAGTATTTGAGCTATTACTGTCCTCCAGCGCTGTCAGGAGCTTGTTTTTGGAGAAAAATGTGTGAATATGTTTAAGTCCTATGGTGTAATGCCATCAGTATACCTAAAGAATCACAGTCTTCTAGTGTACATTTGGGCTAAGTTTTTTTTGTGTTTTTTTTGTGTTTGTGTTTTGTTTTTTGTTTGTTTGGGGGGTTTTTGTTGTTGTTGGATTTGATTTTTTTGTTGTTGTTGTTTGGGTTTTTTAAAATTATTTCTTTTTATTCCCTATGTTGTATACTTGGTTCTGTTCCTTTCCTGAGCTTTTTATTTATGTTAACCCTCTTATCTCTTTGATTTCTCTAGTCTTTCTGCTTGTCCTGAAAGGTAATGCATGGATCTTTCTGCCCAAAAAGAATTGTAGAGTCAAATATCCAATATATAGAAGGAATAAAAATATGAAGGAAGGCTATGCAACAAACCCTTCGCTTTAGCAGAAGTACTAGCTTAAAATACACTACATTGGTCAATTAATAGGTATCTTACCCTTCAGACAACTGTTATATTTGATAAACAGAATGAATAGTTTTGGAAGCACAAAATGAATACTTTTAAAAAGAAAAAAAAAAAAAAAAAGGGTTGGGTTTGGTTTGGTTGTTTGTTTTTGGTTTTGTTTTTGTCTTTTTTAAAGTGAGTGCAAACCCAAAGGTACAAACTCAAATGGCACTTTCAAACTTGGACCTAAAAACACACTGTGAACAACAGGTATCAGGTCCGGCTGCTGATTTGCCTTTTACTCTTTGAAGTAGGGATAGATCAGAAGCATGCAGGAGAAATCTGCTTGGTCCTACAGATGTGAAACTTCACATTTTCAAGAACCTGTACTTAGACCCAGCAGGAGCACTAGGAGGCTGAAAGCTGACAGTTACTGCCCAGAAGCTGCTCATGAATCATCTTTGTGAACTGAAGATAGATAAAGCCCACAGAACAATAGTTCACACCTGTTCCCAACCAACTGTAGTCACAGTAACATTATCGCTTTCTACTTCAGTTTTTATCAAGCAGCTAAAAAAAGCACATGTTCTGTTGTTACCTGATTTGTGATGGTAGGTAGAATGATCTCCAGGGCAGTGAAGCTGACGAGACACGGTCTGTTCTGTGCTTTCAGGCAAATGCTAGAGCTTTCAGAGACTTCTTTGATCACGCTATTGTATTTTAAATAAACTGCAGCTCAGTCCTAATCTTCTCTGGAAATAACTAGTTGAACTTTTCATAGAAAGGAGCGGTGACATAGCAGAGTACGTGAAGAGGAAATATTCTGATGTCTGGAGAATTTCAGAAGACGCAAGCAGAATTTGTGTTTCTGCCAAGAGCAAGTGTTCGGCAATAGATTTCTGAAAGGTTGAGTAGGGCCAGCTAAAGTAAGCTGCAGTGTGTAAAGCCAACTGAGTATTGCCAGAACATAAGAAATGTCCCACTGAGTCAAACTAATGGGACCAGAAATGCATGCAGCACTCGAGATGCAGGTGTGCCATGGTTTACAGAGCGGCAGAATGACGCCCGCTGCTTTGCCCTTCGTAGCCTTGCTGGTGGTGGCTGGTGTTCTGTAGCTTCCCACTGACCAATGCAGCAAAGATTTCAGGGAATTGGCTGCAATTCCTTATCTGACATCCTGTGTAGAACAGGGTATCAAGTGTAAATCGGGTAGTCTTCTGCAGAGCAAATAACTTGTGTTTGACCAATCCATGTTAACCTGAAAAGCATCCAGTCTTGTCTTGCAGACATCAAGACTTGGCGAATCCACCGCCTCTTGTATTTGTACAAATAGTTAATTAACCTGATAGCTCTTAAAAAAAATCTAATTTCTTCCATAAATTTATTTGTCACAGGTCTCCAACTTTCTGTTCTTATTTTATGTTCTCTATTAATCTTTTTGCAAATGCTCTTTGCTTGGCATGAAGTTTAATTTCCAAAACATAAAGCCAATATTTTGTTGGTTCTGCCAATTATTAAGGCAGAGAGAGACTGTTAATTGGTCAAGTTTCTTAACTCATATTTGCTGTGCAGAAATAGCAGCTAGCACTCCTTCTATGGGGTCCACATTTTGCTGCTTCATAGTGTTTCTACCCAACTGGAGTACAGGTCTCTTGGAATTTGTCCCATCTGATCCTAGGAAACCTCCTTCTCCCCTGTCTGCTAAGGACCTTGCTTTCGGAACATCATAATGTAACCGAGTATGCAAATTTCCAGGTTTTTCTCTTAGGGACACCCCAGGCTAGGCAGGTGTCTACCACTGTCTTCTGCCTTCCTTTGGCACATAGGCCCAAGCCCAGTGTCCTCACGATGCGCCCGGCATTCCATGAGCTATTCAGAGGGATATGATGAGACAGAACGGGGCAGCCCTTTGTTTCAGGACTTTGTGTGCTAATTCCGGACCTACTGGTTTTAAAGACTTCTCTCCAGTTATTGATGTCACTGAAAAATCGAATTTAATGCATGATTTTCATTCTTTCCAGGCAAAAACAGTTGCTGAACACTCCTTTATATCACAAACATTTTTCTTAACTATGGATAATAATGAACTGATGAGGTTACTAGAATTTTTTTTATTACCTTTATCTTCAGCAACGCCCGCTCTCTCTGATTCCTCTAATTTATTTCATTTTTCTTACCCATTTGTCTTAGTACTCACAACATTCAGCAATTTCTGTTAATGTTTTAAACTGTAGCCTACGGGTTTAGAAACTTTCGGAAATGATATGTAATTTTCGACTCCCTCTGGTGGTCTGACGACGTATTTAACTGCTAATACTGACAGCAACAAGGAAAACGTTTGAATGCAGTATGACACTGTAGATGCTTCAAATTTACCCATTATTATTTGTCCCAGGTGCATTTAAATAGCAATGGGGAAAACACTGATGTTTATTAATATGTACAATTATTTTTTATTACTAATGAGTAGCTTTATCTTTTTATTTTATTTTTTTAATCAAAGCTTTTCTTCTATGTAACAATTGAATTTAAAGGGGTTGAATTTAGGACTGAAGTAGGGATGTAACTCAGCTCCTGCACTCAGTAAATTCAATCTGAGGAATACTTGATCTTCATCTTCTCTTAAGTGCTCACAGAAGTGCAGTTTGAAACAGTTACGTGAAGACAGTGATTCCTATGTAGACAAAAAATGATCTGGGAATAAAATCTAAGTATGATTTAACCCAACAATGTAATCCGATCAAACAGTTGTACTACAAGAGAGAAGAGCTGCCACTATTGCTTTTCTAGCTAAAGAGACTTTATTCAGATTTAGTAAGAGGTTAATATTTACTAAAATAGAGTTTTCTAATTTCCTAAACTGTAATAGGTATATTATTTTTACCCTTAAAAAATAGTTAAAAGTTGTACATGGCTTATTTTCTGTGCTGGACAGAACAAAAGGAACTGAAAAGTGGTGGGGTAATTAGAGCGTAAGAAGCTTACATCTTTCTAAAAATACATAATTATTATTTTTTAAATCTGGAATAGTTCTATTCTGGACATTTTTTTGCATAAATGAGTCAAAAGAATAGAAAAATGTCTGTGTCACCAAGGTTCAGTTTGTCTAGGAAGATTTATTTTTTTGAGTTCAAGCAAGAAATTAGGGTACAATGTGGATCATATCTAGAATTTAGCTGAACTGTGTCTCAGTTTTGTTATTGTGCAAAGACAGTGTGGAGACCCTCTTTACCTGCTGCCCTATGACCACCACTGTGTGGGACAACAGTTTGAAATACAGCAGGAAAGAGAATCACTGTAAGTGTAACACAACGGAAGACCCAGGATTTAGACCTTCCTTGGCTCCTCCCTGAACTTAAATTAGCCAAAGCATTTATTTGGAATCCTTAGACCTCTGAAGAAGGCTGAATAGTTTTACACTGGCACAATAAAAGTGAGAAACCGCAAACTGTGTTTTTCTTCCCATTTTGCTTCCTTTTAGTTACTGCATGTTAGCAACTTTACTGGCAATATAGTTTTGTAATAATACATTTGTGGAACAAGTAGCAATGCAGATATAAATACTTACATCTATTCAGCTTGTGAACACCTGCAAAGTGCTTTTGTTAATTCTGGGAGGTGAGGTTTTTTTATGGGATTTTTTTTTTTTTTTGTATGTGCAAATATGTGCATTTGTGATGTGGAGGATATTTCCAGAAACAGTATGATGGGTTTAAAATGCAGTATGAAACATTGGGCCAAAACAATATGATTTTAATACGTGCTGCCAGTTGACTGATACTCTTTGTTGCCCTTTCATTGGCAATGCTGGTTTCTATTTAGCATGAGTGGGTGTGGAAAGGATGTCTCTTGGAGTCTGACTTCTTGTCTTTTGCAGCACAATTAGTAATTAAATTTAAGATTGACCCTATCAACAGCAATGACTGTTAGCACTGTCATTTATTAAAGACTAAGAATTAACATCAAGGGATTTCATACAGTAGTGAAAAGTATTTGCCTGATTGCACAGGCATACGTTCCTTTTTGAGTATTAGTTGTACTGCCTGTTATTTGACAAGTCCAGTATGAATCGAGTCAGTTTGAAAGCAACAAACTGCAAATTCAAAAGCCTACTGTGAAGGGGGAAAAAAAAAAAAAAAAAAAAAAAGCTTTCCAGGTCCCTAGGTTTTCCTGAAATGTTTTGTGTATGATTTTGACTTTCAAACAGCAGTAAGGGCTTAATGAATTACGAAATAATGTCAATTCACAGATGTAACTATTTTATCTTTAAGAAAATAAACTAATCTAAGTACAAAACCTTGAAACGTTGAAATATTTTGATAAAGCATATTTCACTTCTTACATGACTATTCCTTGCTATGAGGCAGGGGTGGCAGATTTTATAATGTGCATGTTGTCAAACTGTTGATTTTGCAGATGCTGTTCAGTCTCACTTTACTTCCCTTTAAATTGCATTTGATACTCCCGAAAAGGAACCAAGTGTCACTGAAATTATTTTCTCCAACAATTTCCATACAGTCAGTTCTAAATTTCATAGACGTTACTGGCTTCAGCAGGAATGGAGAACTCTGCAGTTACCTTGTTTCACTAACAGTGTTATGCTAACTGGAATGAGACACTTATATTCAGTAAAATTTTTGCTTCTGTAATGCTTATGAGTTGTGCTCTTCACTGTGGAGAAATTACTTCTCACGTTAATGCGTTTTGGCCCGAAACACACTTGAGAAAATGGCAGACAATAGTGGGAGTTGAGTGTCATTGCTTTAAAATACAAATAATGCTTAAATTGCATCTCTGATCACTTGCAGTAGAATACATTTAACATCTTAATAGACAGTAAAATGTTGATTTGAATTAAAAGATAAGAAGTTGGTAAAATAAAGGTTTGTGCTGAGGAAAAGCTTCTTTCTAATAGTGACTTTTTAATTCTATTTTACACTTTGTGGAGATAAAATAAGGACTTCTGCGCTATCTTCCATAACATTATGTTTCCCTCAAAATTATCATCTTTCTGTGACGTATGCTACAGGAACTGAGGAAGAAAATAGCTTTAATAATCAGCACTTCGATTAGCAGCTTCAGACAAACTCTACTTGGTAGAAAAACCAAGCCCAAACCACCTGTCAGTGTGCCAGACTAAAACCACACTAACAGGTAAACTTGCATAGTGAATACTTTTTCTGTAAATAATGAAACAACACTTGCCATTAAGCACCGATAACCTTTGGCACAAATTGGATGTTAAGCTCTGACTAGGCTGTTCTCTCAAGAGCCTCCATACCAGTAAGCTGACTTCATCAAACTGTCATGAAAATAGTTTTAAACTTTATTCTTTTCAAAAAAAAAAAAAAAAAAAAAAAAAAAAGAGAGAACAAAGGTGAAGTTTGTTTCCTCCCTTGCCGCTTCAGCAGTGAATAGTATTTGCCTAAGAGGCCAGAAACTCAGTCTAGAACAAAACCCAGTGATCTTGTAAGTTTTCTTGCTTTTTTTCTCATTTGAGTTCCTAGCATTCTATTTGAATACGTTACCTTTAAAAATGAAAGTACTTCTAAAATATTGGGATTTTTTTTCTGATTCCTTGTTACAGAATGTTCGATATCTTAGTGAGATTAAAATGTTACTTCAAGTCAGTTTATATTCTCTGTAACTTCTACATTTTTACCAGTTTAAGCCCTCATCACTGCTGTTTCTCATAATTCTGTACTGAGTACTAGTGCAGAAAACTTCTTCATCGGGTTTATTTCCAGATTACCAGAAGTATCAGAGTGCCATATCGGTGTGTTCCTGCGTACTGAAAGTTCCTGTTTCTTCGTACTAAGCTAATGAAATTGCACTGAACAGTCCGTTGTTTCTCTTAATGCCCTGTGTTTGGGGGGATTGGAGTGGGAGAGATGGCATAAGGAAAAATGGTTGACCAATACATGCCAGTTACTTTTCCTGCATTTTAATTTTCCATCATTTTCAGGAATATCTCTCTATGTATTCTGGCTAGCCAGCTGCCTCACCTTACAAGCAGACCTCCTATTTCTAGCAAAGTACATGTATGCTTCAGTCTATGCCAACAGTTTACTAAATAAGCCATTTCCAGAAATCAACACTTTGTTTCCGTTTGAAAAAATAAGTGGCAATTGACAAAATATGCAGGATCAGGCTTCTTTTCTGTATCGCTTTTATGCTATTCATTCCAGATCTGTTATTGTCTATGACGACGGGTCATCTACAATGGAATCTTCTCCCAGCAGCCTTGGGTATATGGAAGTTTCATTAATGTTAAAGCAGATTTCCTAACTGTTCCAATGCATTTCAGAATATACTAATGTCTTTTGCATAGAGGTCTCACTTCGTAAATAGTAGCTGTTGAGATAATAAGCCTGATGAACTGTTATGTAAATATTTTAATGCTATTCTTTTGCTAGTAGCAAAATACTGAATACTGAAATGATGTGATCAGTGCTAACAAAATGTGTTAAAATTGTTGTGAATAAATATGAATAATCTTCATAAGCAAATTAACTCTTTTCAAAAGCTCAAATTTTAGTTTTCATAGCCTTTTGTGTAAAAGAACTAGTAGCTATAATACTACAGATTTTGAATTATCATTCCTTTCCTCCCTCATTTTTAATTTAATCATCTTAACTCTCCAGTAAAACACCATCCTATCATCAGTTTAGTGTTCTCTGGATCTTCTGAAACATCACATAAGCAAAAAATGCTTTATCACATATTTCTCCTTTTGCTTTTGTTACAGTACTAAATCTTCTTTCCACTCCTGCAGTGTCTTAAACTCCGTTGTATCTTAAACACTGTTATAGTCTGCTACTGTTTCTATTTAAATTTTAAAAGCTGAAGTATACTTTGAAATTGGCCTGTAACCTGAGAGTGCTACAACAGCAATTTCATAAAAAGGCAGATTACAATATGTGAATTGTGTGTTATTATGCTTTCAGTAGCACTGGGAACGAAAAGTGAATTAACTGAAACACTGAGAAAGACATCTGATGCCTGTCATAGAGAGCCTGTTCTTTCTGTCAATGGGCTGTGTATTTGTTCTGGTGAAAAATCTCACAAATTGCTATTTACTTTTTTCAATGCAGTCTTGGTGGTCTTGCTACATTTTTCAGTGAAAATCAGCCATGGTGGTGGTTTTCTGAGGTGTATGTAAGTTTGTGGAACTGGTGTGTCACGTATGTGTGATGTAGCATTTGACAGAGACATGGTGTTTATTGAAAAAGCTTTATTTAATATTTTGATTCCACCCAAACATTGGAAATGCATTTATTTTCCCAAAGCATAGGGCATAATCTACGGACAGTGCAGATCTTTGCTGTACAGGCACGGCTCTACCCTCTCCTGTTTAATTAAGGAGCAAGTGGGCACCGAGCCCGTGGGCCCCACCTTTCCGTGGGGTAGGGTGTGTGCCAGCCCCGCGAGGGCGTGGGGAGAGGCGCGTGGACGGAGGGGACAAAAAGGCGAATGGCTTCAGGAGGCTCAGAAACCCTCGCGCGAGCGTGGGCGAGTGATTTCAAGGTGGGGGGGGGAGAGGCGGCCACTCGGGGGGGGCAGGAACTCGTTTTGGGGGAGTGGAGAAGCACTGCAGACGGGGCGGTAGCGTACGTTTCATCACTAACCTGCGGAAGAAGGATATTAGATTAATTTTCCCTTTATTTCCCTTCCTCCTCCTCCTCTTTCGGCCTGTCACCGGGCAAATCGTTCTGAAGGAGCAGTTCCTGCCGCTGGCAGCGGGAGCCCGGCGGTACCGGCCCTGCTCCCCGCGGCGCGGCCGTCTCGTTGGGCAGCCTCCCTCCTGCTCCTCCGGGTGGCGGTCGGGGCGGCCCCGGGCCCAGCCCCGGTCCCTGCCCCGGGCCCAGCCGAGCGGGAGGCGCCGGGCCGCGGGCCGCGCTCCCCAGGCCGGGACCAGGCCTCAGGGCCGCCCCACGCCCCCTGGCCACGCCCCCCCACCGCGCGCACTGCCCGGCGCTGCCCGGCAGGTGGCGCCCCCCCCCGCCCCTCGGCCGCCAGCGCGGCGCGGGCCGCAGCCCTCAAGTTCCGCCGCCCCGGCCGCTGCCGCCGCCGCCGTCCTTTCCCCGCCTCCCCCCTTCCCGCCGCTCTTCCCCCCCCCCCCTCCTCTCCCCATCACCCCCCCCCCCGCGCTGGGGCCCATCGGCCCGGCCCGGCCATGGCCACCAAGAAGGCGGGCTCGCGGCTGGAGACGGAGATCGAGCGGTGCCGCTCGGAGTGCCAGTGGGAGCGGATCCCCGAGCTCGTGAAGCAGCTCTCGGCCAAGCTGATCGCTAACGGTGCGGCGCAGGGCGGGAGGCGGCAGGCCGCGGCGGAGGGACCGGCGGGGGGGGGGCGGGGGCCGGCGGGGCTCCCGGAGGCCGGGCCCGGCAGGTGCAGCCGGGCGGGCCGGCGCGAAGGGCCTGCGGGCCGCCCCGCGGGGCCGGGGGGCCCGCCGGAGCGGGTCGGGGCGGCGCGGCCGAGCGGGGGCCCCGAGGTGGGGAGGCGGGTGCCGCCCGGGGCCTGACCCCGGCCCGCGGGCGGGGAGCTGGGCGGCCGCCCCGCTCGGGCGCCCCTGCGGGGTCCGAGGGAGGCCGCGCTTCGGCCCCTTGGGTTTGCGTCCGGAGCTGCTGGGCGGTCTGACGGCTTCTCGTGAGCGTTGCAGTTTGCTGGCGGTGTGCGTGAAGCCCTGAGCGTCCTTCTGCCTGCACAGCCGGAGTATCTGTACACAGCGTGTCATGTGAAGGCTTCTGTCTCTTTTCTAAAAAGCATACCTCGGCGGTATAGTGCAGCTTCATTTATTTTCTTGTAGAAGCCATGAATGCCTCGCTTGGTCTCGTATTTCTTATAGCGCAAACTTTTAAACGTTTAGCTGAAGCAGGTGAAAAGTAGTGCTTCGTTCTCAGATATGAAAGTGCCTAAGGAGCAAGGGAGATGCAGGGAAGTTCTTTTTGGTATGGATGCCTTCATTGTGTGTGTGGGAAAAGACACGGAGATAGTGTCTGTCCCTCTGGGCTCACTCATCTGCTTGAGGTGGACCTGGAGGTATTTTTAGAGAGAAGTCAAGTCTGTAGAGACAGAACTTGGGGTGAATTCAGAGGTGATACGTTGACACAGGCTGGCATCACTTGGAGTGTGTTGAGAAGGCAGTGATAGCTTTGCGCATTTAGGCAGGGAAGAAAACTGCGTGATTCAGGCCTATAGAAATACAAATAAAAGAGGAGAAGCCTGAATCAAAGTAACGAGAAGAGAGAGAATTTAAGAATGGATGGATGGATGGATGGATGGGTGGTAGGTAACCTTACATGTGTTGGCCTTAAGAACAACTGGGTGATGCTCCTGAAACACACTGTATTATACTAACTAGAAATAAACACAAGTAAAAAGATGGAAGGTATTATGTTTAGTTTTAGGATGCGTTTCACTGAGTTATAGACTGTGAACTAGTTAGAGATCAGTTCAGGTAAAGGCAAATGTTTTTTGGCTGTCTGGCTGAGAAGCATGATTTTCACGGTTTTAAGATGTACTAAGGTATTTCAGACAGGTTGGGAGAGCTAGGCAGAAGATGTTATTGACAGGTTGACCTAAATTTCTCTGCTCTGCATGCTCTATTACCAAGCAAGCATATCAGAGAAGATTATGCGGTCTGCATAACTTTGCACTGCAATGATTTTCCTATTATGGTATCTTCTGGATTCTGTACCACTCAAAATACAAATTATCGGAGCATTTCCTGATCTTTAAAACATGGGAAAGTCTCGTATGTAGATTTCGTCTCTTTCTGACAGCACAGGAATGATTAAATCAATGTCTGTGGCTTCCAAGTTCTAGCTAACTGAGAACATCAACAGTCAGTAAGCTAAGTGATTGTAAGGGACTCTTCTTTTGTAGTGGAGTAATACAGGAAGAGAGTAATTCACTTAATGAAACACATGCCTCTGCTGTTGAGAGTGTTTAAAACTGTAAGGTTGTCTTCTAGATCCTGGTGTACTTAACAGGTTGCAGGCCAAGGTTATCAGCTAATGAGACTACAAAGGTGAGGCAGTGCCTCTGTTCCACCCATGAAGAGAGATATGAACTGCAAGGTGCTCCGGTGTGTATCCCTGTTGTTAGTTAATCTGAAGCAATTACTTGAAGAAAAAGTACTTGGAACTTTACTGCTTCCTTCTGTAGTAATGTTCAGTTTATACAAATCAGCTAGGGAGTGGATAACAAAAGATCTGTTTTTTTTGTCTGAATGTGGAACAGTATGTTACAGGAGTGATTTAAAAGTGTGAGAGGAGGAAAAAGAGGGGAGAGGATCTTCATTCTGTCCATATATTGGTGTGTAGGGAATTGACTCTGACTCCTGAATGCTGGAGCGTTTTAACTGAGGATATCAACATGGCTAGGAATGAGGTTTGTTGTTCTTTGGACACAGATGGGAAGGAATCTTTTGGGGAAGCCCTCTTGTAATCTCTTAACTCTTCCACTATTGCAAAAGAATAGTGTTATTTTATCAGTACTTAATTACACCTCCTGTTTGGAAATGGAGATTAGAGAATTTGACAGGAATTTTAATGGGCTGGATTATTATTTGGGCTGGTTTGCACTGATATAGTGGTTTTTATTAAGTTCCCATCCCTTGAAGTTTGAAACCTAAATTAGATGGAGGAGGAAATAGCAATGACAGCTCCTAGGACAAAGGTCTGTGTGGATGAATAAGGCAATAGTATGTACAGCTGGTGAAGCACAGCACTGGAGAGGTGCAGTAGTTTGAGTGGACTTGATTATTTTATTGTTTATTCTGTTTTGTTCTGCTGATGGATCCTGTCTACTCCCTCACAGAATTAGGAGTCTGTATAAAACCTGACACTGGATCAAATATGTATGACAGTTTATGTAGGATTTTGGATGCACAAAAATGTCACTTACTAGAACCAATTTCTGTATCTGAGGGATTGTATTTGAAAGGCTTTGTGAGCTTACCGAGCTTTAAGATAAAGAGGGAAGAGCAATATTAATGGATTGGTCACTGCCTCTGCTACTCTATTAGTAATAGTCACAATTTGGATTATGGAAAATGTGTGCTTTGTGTCAAGCCTGTGACTTGCATTGTTTTTCATAAAGGATAGATGAAAAGACAGGCCTTTAACCTGACTCAGAATTGCTAGGCACTCATCCAGTCTGTATTACGTTTCTCTCCTTCAGAATCAGGACTCAGTAGCTGTAATGAGATTCAGGTCATGTAACACAAATCTCTGTTTGAGCTCTTGCTTCATCAGCACTCCCATGAAAGATTGGGTCAAAACTGTTATGTGCAGGTGTGGTGGGTTAGCCTTGGCTAACAGCAAGTTCCCACCCAGCTGCTTAGTCTCTCCCCGAGTGGGGCAGGGGCAGCAAATAGGATGAAAAGACTGGTAGCTTCAGATAAAGACAGGGAGATCACTTACTGATTACTGTTGTGGGCAAAACAGGCCTGACTTGGGGAAAATTAATTTGATTTGTTGACAGTTAAAATAGATTTGGAGAGTAAGAAACAGAAAGACAGCCATGAAATCAACACTTCTCCTCTCCCCTTTCCCAGGCTTAATTTCACTCTTGCGCCCCAGACTCCTGTGCCCATCCCTGTGTGGTGCAGGGGGCAAAGGGGTTACAGTCTGTGCGAGGTTGTTTCTTTCTGCTGCTCCCTCCTTCTCACGTTTTGCCTCTGCTCTGATGTGGGCTTCCTGCTGGATGGAGACCTCCAGGAAAAAAGTCTGCTCTTGTGTAGGCTCTCCACGTGCCGCAGTTTCTTCGGGTCATACCCACCTGCTCCAGCCTGGGTCCTTTTCAGGCTGTGCTGGTGGTGGCTATCTGCTCCAGCACCTGGAGCACCTCCTCCTCCTCTGACCTTGGTGTTCCCTCTGCTGTTTCTCACTCCTTTTGTTCCCTCCTCCTCTCTGTGGCATTTTCTGCCCTTTCTTAAATAGGCTTTCCCAGAGGTGGTTCCAGCTTGGCTGAGGGGCTCAGCTGGGTCTGCGACAGGGCAGCCCCTGGCCTCTTCCCCCAGGGGCCACCCCTGCAGCCCCCCGGGGCCAGCACATGGCCCTTTACACCCACTACAACAGGATTTACAAAACTGTAGCAGCTGGCTTAGAAATTGTTGTGCTACTCCGAGGTTCACAAAGATGTGGTCCTTCGTTAATCTGTAGGCTGTTTTGTTGCAAGAAAGGCGCCATCCTCAGGTGTTCACCTCCCGAGTATAATTTTTCAAATGGAACTGAGACAAACCCCAAGCTGTTAGAAATAAAATCTTAAAGCAGTTTTCACTAGTGAAAGTTTGTGAGTTAGCTTACCTAACTGAAAAAGGTTCCTTCTAAGAAAATGATCTGAAGAAATTTTGATTCAATTTGTTGAATTTTGTCTAACATTGCAAACGAGTGCCGCAAAGCATGGTCATGAGAGTTATCAAAAGCTCCAAGTACAAAATCGTTTGTTCACAGATTATTGGAAGAGATAAAATAGTAAATGTTGAATATCTGAAATGAATGAGAAGGTATTTTAAAATGTGTCCAGAATTGGGAAGCACTGGGTGTAGTATTCTTTTATGTTTTAAGCCAGTCTGAATGGGCCACTTTAGTAAATAAAGGGCTTAATTTGTAGGAGAACCGTGTACAACTTTGTAATGGAAAACTTGGTTGGCATTAAAACCACATTTGTGTGAATGAAATGCAACATGCCCTAAGAGAGAGTTTTTCTCTAAGATCACAGTTTAGTGTAGCAGTCCCCCAAAATAACTAGTCATGTCCGTAACACTTTGATGGTAATGATCACATCTATTTGAAATCCCCATTACTTTTTTTCCATTAAAATTGTTCATTTTTTTAAGAGATTTGTGAAGTTGCTTTTCTCCAATAGTGAAAAATAAGACTTGTGAAACAGCAGTGATGATTGTTTTTCAGTAAGTTTATCATAACATGTTGACTCATGTATTTTATTGAAGTGTTCAGGTTTATGAGGATTGTGTTTTGAAACCTTTCTGCAACAGTTTTAATGAGGGTATCGTGTCCTTCATAGCTTTGGGCCTTGGGATTCTCAGGGTGCTTGGAAATTTGCGGTGTTTGAATAATAATTTTGGAAGCTAGCAATCGCATTTCAAAGCCGATTGCAAGTCTGTTGTGAATTTTTGATGAAACAGTAGCACCTTGAAGGAAGCGGCTACAATGGAGTTCAGTACGAAGGTTGTGTCTGCTCAGAGCATTCTCGGGCCATCAGTGCTCTAATGTTTTCTTTCCTTCCTCTGCAAACACAGTGAGGAAACCTGAGGTCAGTGCAGTGGCAAGCTGAGTGGATAAAATAACGGATCCGTGAATTTCCACTGATATTTCCGGCCATTCACTGTTGCTGCAATTGGAACGTGACCTTGCTCAAGTTCAGTGAGATGTATGGCTCTCTCTGGAAAAGCACTGAGGAGGACAATTTTTGTAGTTCAAGTGAGGTAGAATGATACAGTTATGTAGAAACCTTAGCCAGTGTGAAATACTGCATTGCTGTGGGGAGGGAATGCCGGCTCTGGAAGGTTGCAGCTCTATAGGCTACCATTGTAACATTGTGGAGTTGCCACGGAAATAGAACATTACCTACAGGTATCAAGTTTGCTGGTGGAAATACACCAGCCTTTTAACACACTGCTTTCTTGCCAATTGAATTTCTTAATACCCTTGCTGTCCCATTTCTGTCTGTTGTTTTGTTTTGTGTGTGATCTTTTATCTGACTGCCTTTCTTCTCAACACCTTATTTCTATAATTTTTTATTATATCTTTCCTCACATTTAGCTTTGCAGAATAAAGGAGCAGAGAGGAGTTAGGAGCAGAGTAGCAAAAGCAATGGTTCAGGAAGCGTTTTACATGTCTATATTTTGTTTGTCACGTTCTACACTGCTTCTTTATCTGGATATATGTAGGACATAAAAATAGAAACATCTCAACAGTTTTCATTTGTTTTGCTCCCTTGTGAAATACAAGACCTCATATGTATGGTTAAAGCTTATCCTCAGAGTAAACCAGGGATTTAGAAACCTCTTCGGACTCATGCCCTACTTAGAAAGTGTTTATCAAATTTGTTTGGTTTTTATACATACACCTTGTAATGCAATTTATATATATGCAAAGCTTTCTGAAGAGGTCTACATCTCTACCAGAAAAGTTTGCAGACCACGATGTGACATGCATTTTTGCATTTCCACAAAAGTGGAAATGAAGCACTCTCTTCATTTGTTATCTTTTTTGTTTTCCTTCTGTTGCACTCACTATCATATTTGCAGAACAAGCGTACTAAGGAGACACACTTTTCTGAATGAAGACCAAAGATGGTGACAG
The DNA here is from genome assembly GCF_018691265.1 of Tyto alba. Taxonomy (NCBI): domain Eukaryota; kingdom Metazoa; phylum Chordata; class Aves; order Strigiformes; family Tytonidae; genus Tyto; species Tyto alba. The sequence continues at coordinate 30,573,942 of NW_024881280.1, read as the reverse complement.
TACTAAGATGTGTTGTCTTATTTTTGACTGACAGTTTGTTTCTTCAGATAGCCAGGGGTGTTACAACAGTATAAGTGAGGATGTATATCTGCTGCTTGTATTCCAACTGACTCGTCATCTGGAAGAGAACATGCTAGCGTAGTCAGCATGATTTCACAAGTAACCAAGCTGGTCTAACACCTTGCCACTATTGCGTGGAGGAGCTCTTTCATCCTACCTTCACTCAACCTGCTCCTTCTCTATGCAGTTTCCCCTGGTTACATATTCCAGGCCTCTCCCTTGTGTTGATGAATGCCAGAGGTGGGACTTGCTGTGCTGGGCCAGCAGAAAACTCTCTGCTTCTCTTTCTGGGGTTAGTTTCTGCTGGCTTACTGAGCTGATTTGCCTCCCCCAGGGCTCTGAAGAGCCCCTGAAGAGCGTAACAGCTGGTGGAAAATGAAGTGGCAGCAGCCAGCGAAGGGCAAAGGCGAGGGGAACTTCTCCCACTCTGAGGAAGCATGTAATTGGTCTGATTGGAATAAACATCTGGGTATTTGGAGCTGATAGTTGTTTATATTTATAAGTATTCTTCCATACATTATGAATATAATTGGTTTAGAAATTACATCTCACATACTAACTTTGGCTTCGTTGCACTCTGTTGCTTTGTTTAAAAGTTGTAAGAGGAAATGGTAGCCTGGCTTATCAGTGTATATATACACTGGTGTAAGTCTGTATTATAGCTGCTCGAGGTTCCTTTAATCTAACGTCAGGGGCTAAAGGTGAGTATTAACTTTTCTGTAGGGAAATAAGTTCACTATCAGGATCATTGATACAACTTCTGTTTGAGTTTGATTTGCATGGTAGTAAAAAAGGGGGCAGAAGGTCCTTACCCATGCCAAATGTGGGCCATTCTCCTTCCCTGCCAAATCTGGAACATTCCCTCTTCCTGCAACTCTGTCTTGTAAATAGTCGGATTTTAGAATTTGATGGTTAAATTCTCTGCATTTTTCTCTGCACTGAACATGATTTAATTGGTGATCTCATAAGGAGGGACTGAAGACAATTACTTTGTCTTCAAAGTAATTGAGCCCTAGTGCAGACAGCTCCTTGGGGAAGCGAAGTGGCATAATGTTGATCTAAATTGGAGGGAGTGGCGATGTCTGGCTAATAGTGCTGTGGTTATTGGTAGCCAGACCTTTAATCATTGGAGAGCATTTGATGTCTGCTCAGGGCTCTGGAGGAAGAGTGCTGAATAGGGGCATTTCTCTGGTGTCAGCAAATGTGTGGCAGAATGCATGGTGGCATTTATCAGTAAACTGCTCAGATCGAGATGTTATCAGTTGCTCTGTTGCTTTAGGAGATGTTGCATGAGTTTCTTCAAGTTCCCACCCTGCTGGTGATCTGTGTGTGATTGGTATGATTCCACTCAAAATGTGTATGCATAAACAGAAATACTTTACTATAATTTCATATTATCTTCAAGAGAAGGGAATGCTTGAAAGGTAGTGTTTTTTTTTTTTAATGTAGCTGTAAAGTAATTTTAAATCTCCTTTTTACAGATTTTGCTACAGCTTTATGGTGTGTGTGCTGTTTTTTTGGGGGGTTTTTTGTTTTTGTTTTTTTTTTTTCCAAACAGGATCTTGGTTCATTCAGTTCCCAGGATAGACCAGCCTCTGGAGATAGAGCCATAAATTGTAACGCTGGAATAAAATATTTTGTCAAATCACTCCTGTTTTTATAATTATCTTGATCACTGCTAGTGGAATTATAAGAAATCTGTAAAACCTGTTATGTTTTAGTAGGAAGAAAGCTGCTTGCCTTAAGCACTCTGTTACTAAGTTTATCATCCATATTAGTATTCTGTAGAGATGGCATATTAACAATGATTAATCAACAACTTGAGTTTTGATACAGCTGCTCCACAGCTGATGTTTCTGATGTGTAACATGTAAAGGTTGGTAAAGTGAAGGAAGGACTTTTAAATGGGTGCTTGTATTGTCTGGAGAAGAGGAGAGGATCAGGATGTGACCCTAGCAGATACTTAGGAGTTGTTTCTTTGATAATAAAAGTAGAACCTGAATGTTTAAGCTGCACTGAGAGGAGGAAGTAAAAGAGGATTTATGTGTTACAGTATTTGGCAAATGCTGCTCTTCCACTGTTAAGTTTTCTGTTTAAGTATTTAATCTGAAACTGGGTATTGTTCTCTTTTGGTTATGTTCTGGGCTATATGAATTAGAGCTTCCACTTTATTAGAACAAACGAGTATTCTTTTCAGCCTTGAGCTTGTTAGATGCTAGAACCCTAGTACAGACAGCTCCTTGGGGAACTGAACCTGTTATGCAGTTATGCAGAGTCCCACTGTGGAGGGTGTTGCCAGGTTTCACAGAAGACTTACCCTTCCTCTTCCCAAAATGAGGTGTAAACTGTTCTCCTTTCACAAAAAATGGGTGGGAAATCCCTTTTGGCTCTAGACAAATCCTGAATGCAGCTCACTTGAGCCCAGTAACTTGTTTTATCTCCATAAAACTTTTACAAAGGCAACCAAGATATGAAAATACCAGCAGCTTCCAGGCCCTCCCTTGGTTTTTTTTTTTTTTTTTTTTTTATTTTTTTTTTTCCCTACAGTTAATTAATGTGAAAAAGTTGTTGCTTATCTTTCAAGTATGCCCTATTTCAAATTCAGGTTTGCCTGGGCTCAGCTTCCAGCTGCACTTTGGTTTTTCTTTTTACCATTTAATTACAGTCTGTTTACCTTAAGGGGGAGAAAATGCCATGCATGGGATTGCTGTGGAACCAGATTCAAGGAGAGGCAGAAGTAGAGGACCTACTGCTTTTAGAACAGCTGATAGAATTAAGAAACCAACAAACCAGTGAAGTTGCTAAAAGATTCTTTCTGTCTTAAAACTGGTGGTTATGTATCTGAGACAATCATCTCTGAGAGTTACACATGTAGGCTACTGCCTTCCAAGAATTTCCTTGAGGTTTCCCAGGTGAAGCTAGTGTGGGGGGTAGAGGATGAGAAGAGGCTGGGTTTTGTGAGTGACTGGCTTTTGGAAATGATAGAGAACTGCAGGATCTCCTCTTCTGGGGAGCAAAGGCTCATCTGTGTGCTTCCGTCTGAGCTTTGGGTCATCCCACAGATGAGAAATGTCACTTTTCTGACCTGACAGTTAGTGATTAATACAGAAAGAAGGGGGTGAAGGTGCGAACCAAAACCTAGATGGTGAGGTTTAGGTGTGAGGAAGTGTTCCTGATGTCTAAGAAGTTGGGCAGAGTCAAGATCTCATCGATCTCTTAATTTGTCTTTTTTTGTCAATCATTTCCTTTACCTTCTTGGGAGAACAAGAATTGGATTCCATTGTCATCATCTGTCAAATTTGCACTGTGCTGCAATGTTTGGTAGGGCATGGACAAGAGCCACTGTCCCCATGACTTGGTGTGGTTTTTCCTTCAATCTAAATAGTTTCTAGTCTTTTTTGTTGTTGTTGTTGTTAGTAGCAACAGGAAGATTGGTTTGTCCTTTGAGACACAGATCATGGCAAGAAGCAAAGTTGAAAAGAATTCCTAGCTGTCACAGCATGTGCTTTTCCTGTTCTCCAAGCCACTCTTTGATCTTCTTTGTAACCTAAACAAAACATAAATGGAAAGAAGCTAAATTTTGATCATTCTTCCTCAGTGTAGTTACTAGAACTCTTCCCAGTTAAACACCCAGTAATGATGGTGATCCTGTTTCCCACACTTTGTGCTTCCCAGTCTTGGATATAAATCACATTCTTATTTCTTAGTTTTACATTGCATTTGACTGAATGGGCCAAGTTTAATTCAAACATAAGTTTATCAGTAATCTAGACGATACATTGTGGCAGTCCTGGCTTGATTATTTACTATTCTGATGGTCTTAACATTTCAAAAAATTTGGGAACTTGAATATTAAAAAAAAAAAAAGCCATAAAAATAATATCATTTGAAGCAATTGCTGCAGTTTTCTGTTCTTCTTACTATGTACCCTCATAAAATAAATTTCTGTTGTAGTGGTACTTTGGAAGTAAATTTGCATATGCATAAATAATCTGGAAAGCCTATAATATTCTGGTTTTACATGTGTATCATCTGCATCAGTCTGCAGCCTTTCTGCAGGTAGTGCCTCTTGGTCTGCACGTGTTCTGTAGCTGCTCTTCTGCTGTCCCCAGAGACTTGACTGGACAAGATCCTGGGCAGCCTGCTCTAGTTGATCTTGCTTGGAGCAGGGGTGTTGGGCTAGATGAACTCCAGAGGTCCCCTCCAGCCTCAGCCATCCTGTGATGCTGTGAATTCTTGCTCCTTAGTAGTGAGTGATAGAATCGTGACATCTGTATGTTCATATATTGTTTTTCTTTTCTTTAATGTAAGCCTTGTATAAATCTAAGATTAGCTTTAGCATTCAATTTAAGCAACTTCTGGTCAGAGTTACTTGAATGAATACTTGGAGACTTCTGCTAATACTCCTCTCCAGGTACAGCCAGTGCTCTTAGTGGCTGCTACATTCATCATGAACAAAGCAAATGTCTTTGTTTTAAGTGTATGGTCAACTTGTTTCCAGTTAGAAAACATGTGTTTCATGCTTTTTCTACCAGATGAATATGAAATCAGATCTGGATCCAGGATTTCCAGATCCTCATCTGGAAGAAAGTTCTATTTCAAAATGGCCTTCTTAATAAATGTTCTGTGGGATGCTATAAGCTTTTCTCCTCTTCAGCTGTTTTTACAGAATCTTTACTCTGAAATTTTTGTCTGGGTGCTATATGGAGCAATTGACCCCTTTGGGATCCTTCTTGCTGCATCCCGCTCCTGGATAAAAATTCCTCAGTTTGTTTTTTAGATTTAGGCATAATGATAATCCAACATATTTTAGGAAGCCTAAGGAAAAATCCTCTCAAAATTGCAACATGCAGCCCTTCAGGTACTCTTGAGTCTTCAGAGTCACCTTTAGAGAGAAGAGTTTTAGGAACTGAGTAGGAGGAGTTTCCTTTCTCATTCCCAAGCTAGCTTTCCTCTGGGAAGATTTGAAGCACCAGAACAGAGATTACGAGGCAAGTCTTGATTTGCTGGAACTCTGCACATCAATTTATCGTCCCACTGGAATACTGGAAATCTCATACTTGTCCTCATTACCCCTTGACCCTTTCCTCCCCTGCTTTTTAATTTTTTTTTATTTCTATTTTTAGTCCTGAGCTGAGACTTGAGATTTTCTTTCTTTCTCTTTCTGGAATCCAGTATGGGGCACGTGAAGCAGCAGCGTCTTCTGTTCTTACAACTCCATGCTTCAACTAATTGATGTCACCTCACGCAGTATCTTCATTTAGAACTAATGCTAAAAATCAAGTAGCAAAGCAGCTGTTATTATATTTTTATAATATTTTACACTGTTTTACACAGACACATCATCATGTGTGGTTTTTTCCCCCACCCTGTATTTATGCCAGGCTTTGTTCTCATTTTGAAAACAGTTAGGGTTGATCCAGCTTTGGAGCCCCAAGCATAAGAAGGACATGGAGCTGTTGGGGTGGGTCCAGAGGAGGCCACGAAGATGATCAGGGGACTGGAGCACCTCCCTTATGAGGCCAGGCTGAGAGAGTTGGGGGGGTTCAGCCTGGAGAAGAGAAGGCTCTGGGAGACTTTATAGCAGCCTTCCAGTACTTAAAGGGGGCTACAGGAAAGGTGGGGAGGGATTCTTTGTCAGGGAGTACAATGATAGAACAAGGGGTAATGGCTTTAAACTGAAAGAGGGTTATTTGGATTAGGTATAAGGAAGAAATTCTTTAGTGTGAGGGTGGTGAGGCGCTGGCCCAGGGTGCCCAGAGCAGCTGTGGGTGCCCCCTCCCTGGAAGGGTTCCAGGCCAGGTTGGACGGGGCTGGGAGCCCCCTGGGCTGGGGGAAGGGGGCCCTGCCCGGGGCAGGGGGGTTGGGACTAGATGATCTGTAAGGTCCCTTCCAACCCAAACCATTCTACGATTCTGTGATCCATATTGCAAAGAGGGATAGTCATGTCTGCACAAGGTTCTTCTCAAGACATTTTGTATGAGTGTGTCGAAGCTTTCTCTAAGCTGAAAGAAAACAGCTTGCATGTGTAGAAGTATCTGGATTTTTTGCTTTGGCTTTCGGTGCTAACAGAAATAGGTGTTTCACCTAAAGCACCCTTCAGTTAGTCTTGCAGTTCCAAGGTGCTCAGGCTTGTCTTTGATTATAGGCAGACGACATCCTATTAGGCAGGTGGCTGGTTTCAGTGATAGTGTGATGTTGCAGAAACAGATGGGCAAGCTAGACTGTCCTTCTCCAGTTAAGAAGTGGTTCTGCAATGCAGTTGTGATATAAGTCATCAAATATCCCCTAACTCTACTAACTAATTGTTGTTGATGATCTCTTCATCAGAGGAATGGATGAATAAGAGGGAGTCTGATCAAGAATTTTATATTGATCCATAGCTATCTCAATTTTCTAAAAGTGTGAAACAGGTTTTCATGGTATTGAAACTGTTTACTAACAGTTTGGTTTTTTTCTTCTGGAGCATCTATTTAGACCAGCTGAAAGAAGCCTAGACCTCAAGGTATCTAAAAATTTTACACAGTTTAATTCTGTCTTTACAAAGTATCTCATAGAAGAATATAAACTAGATCACTCATACTGTGCTGGAAGAAAAAGAAAAGCAATTTCTTCTTAGATGCGACCTACGTTATTTCAAGATGTCTTAAGGGATAGCTAAAACTGATAAAAATCTCTGCTAGAGCTATGGTTTCATAAATGGTTTCTTTCAGAAATGTCCACGTAATTGGAATTTCTTTATAAGCACTATTGAGGCTCGATCTTACTGGCACAGCATGGTTGACATGACTCAAGCCAGTCCTTTGTTAATAAAGCACTCTTTCCTTCATAATTTGATTCAAAAACTTATTGCTAATGTCTGGTCCTGACCGACTGCCTTAGCAGATGAGTGACTTGGTAAATAAGCAAATCCCTCTTTTTTTGTAACTTTTATGCAGTGTGTTCTGTCACCTGTTGTTTTCCAGTGTTAGTCACCAGCAGCTGAGCAAGTGCAGCACGTCTGTGAGGAAAGCCAGTCTGACAGTAACTGATTCTCTTCTGTTGCTTTGTCTCACAATATATAGCAGTGATACAGGGAAAGGTTGAGTTGTGCTGTATGTGGGTGACCTAGAACATCAGCTTTGGGTTTGATGCTTAATCGGATCCGTGTGTAAGTTGAGGCTGTTGTTTTCTCCTCTCCCGCCTCTCCTCTGGAGGAAAGTATTGTGTAATACATGTTGCTGCACTGTGACTGTCCCTAGGTAGTGGATGAATCAGTAGCTTTTCTAACTTGCTTCAGGGGTGAGAACAAAATATCTGGGTGCTATAGACTACTTTGATTCTCCTCTTAAGGTGTCTAGATGGTTTCAGAGCATGCGCCAGCATGAACTTAAGGCTTTGCTCTTGCTAGTATCCTGTCTTCAGAGAAAATATATTTTTTCAAGTCACGGTCAGAGAGAAGGAACTTATCTTAGGGTGGAGGGGAGGAGGATGAGAGAGGGAAGAGAGAGAGGCTGAATTAAATTTTCCAGAGGTCGCTTCCCGTTTCTCTCCTCTTACGTTCCCGACTGTGAGAAATTCTGCAGTGTACAAGGGAGGAATAATCTTAAAAACATTCTGCAGAGTGCTAGATCTGTCTATGCCTCTTTGTTCTACTGTGGACCCATAAATGGGTGAGAATTGGAGCTTCTAGACCTGGTCTTCCTCTTTCTGTGGTGCAGCTGTTGAGCAACTGGAGTATGGAGGGGAGTATGGCCATGCTCTGCTCTTGCATGTGCCAGTGCTGTTGTTTGGTTAGAGGCAAAATGATTATTTTCCCCTTCAGTAATAGCAATGGTTCAATGGTTTCAGCATTTTGTTTTAAGAATCCTTAGGGAATGCATTTTCATACCTGGCACTGCAAGTTTTATTTTCTTTTTCCTTAGTGTCTAACATGTTCTTCAAGATATCCGCTAAGCTATTGTAACTATCCAAACCAGTTGTTTCACATGCTTCCATCACAGTTTTGCAGTTTATATAAACAAAACATCTCTGGCAGCTCTTGCACAGTCTAGCTGTGTTTTTTACCTGTCTCTCCACAAAGATAGATCTACTGTATTTAACTTAATTAAATACTTGTTACAGGGCTGTGGGCCAGAAGAATTTTCAAGACCTACTTAAAAGAATGCATATGAGAGGGAAGGCGTGTGTGATGCTTTCTTCTTTTGCATGTTTGAAGTTCTGGTATTTGAAGTGTCGAAGAATGTCAGTGATAGACCTCGTGTATTTCATTGCAAACGATCTCGATATTTCAGCTCCTGAACCAAAGCACTGGTTTTAGCAAGGAATTCAAATGACACTCTATGTTTGATGTTCATGTTTCCTCGACCTTCTTTGGAAATGAAGTTTGCTCGGTGAAGCACTGAACTGAATAAAAGGAAAGAGAAATGTTGCTTGTTAAATGAAATACTTTGGTTTTGATGAGTACAGATCAGGGAAGAAGTATCTATTTGCACATCCCTTAAAACTTAGAGTACACAGTTTGACGTATTTTTACCCATTTTTAAGTCACCACTTCGCTTTAAAAATACAATTAGCAAAACTAATCTTCATTGTTCTTCTCCCAAGTAGGACATTGCTATGCTGACCTCAAGTATTATTTTCAAGGCCCGCTTTTTTTTTAATCACCTTTTTAAAGAAGGTCATAAACAAAAATTGTGTGTTCAAAACACTCTCTGGAGTCTTCTGAATATTATTAGTAAATGCCTGTGCTGAAGGGACCCTTCAGTGACTTGTTCTTTGCCAGGAAAATGTTTGCATCCTGTGAACACGTTCTGAAGCAGAGTTTTGTAAGTTTGGAATGGGCCTCTGACTCAAACCCTTTCACACAGCACATATTAAATCCCTTACACCAAAGATTAACTTGTCTTGCATTGGTGTACAAAATCAGCTGCCTTTTCTGTGCATGCAGTTTACACTCTGATTTCCAGAGAGGTGGAACTGTTGCAGAAAGTGTAGTCCTGCAGAGTGCTATGCTAAAGCTATCTTTGAGCAGGATAATGTTGGTGATAGTATCTATCTTTAGCATAGCCACAGTATTATTATAAACAAATAGTAATGAAATGTGAAATTCGGACTAAGGCTGTAACAAAGAGGATTTGGTCTGAAATGTCACATCTAGATTTGGTCAGTTTAATGCTTGAAACTGAAGCTACGCAAGCTGTTGATTTTTATCAATTATGCAAAGATTTCTGTTTGAAGGACAAGAAGGAACATGCAGAAAATAAACTGTAACAAAATAGATGCTGAGTATCTTTAAAAAAATCTCATTTTAGCATATTGCTTCTCTTTGAAAATTTGCTTTATTGCAGCAAGTGACAATTATCTGTACCATTTGTGCTTTTTAGTATATGTATCAATGCTTGCAGAAAATCTGTTGATATTGATGGAAAATTACTCCATTTGATGGAAAAGTCTTGTGAAGTATTATGATCTGACAGAGGATGACTGCGTTGGGCAAAGGGGGCATATGCAAGTCTCTTATACCCAGATGGGTTGCCTCAGAGTGCTGAAAGAGCTGGCCAGTGTCACTGCAAGGACACTGTCCATTTTTAAAGGTCCTGGTGATTGGGGGCGATGGCTGGAAAAAGGCACGTACGGCCATTTGCAAGGTCAAGAAGGGGGATCCAGGGATGGCATGTCGATCAGCCTAACCTCAGGCCCTGGGAAGATGAGGAAGCATGCCCAGGAAACTGGTTGGAAGGATAGGAGGGTGACTGGGATCAGTTGCCAAGGATTTATCAAGGAGTAACCAACAAGATAGCTTTTGATAAGTGACTGTCTGTATGGATAAAATGGGGACAGTGGATATTGTTGGCCTCAATTTTGTCTAGACTTTGCACACAGTTCCCCATAATATATCTTGCATTTCAGCTGAAAAGACAGGCTGACCAAGAGGTAGTTGGAAAACTGTCTGGGCTCAGAGGCTTGATCATAGGTTAAAAAAAAAAAAAAATCTGATCTGTGATGTATTAGAAGTGGGGCTTCTCAGGAGTTGATACTGCAGTCAATACTGTTTAGTATTTTTCTTGGTGGCAGAGGCATTGAGAGCGCACCCTCAGTGGTTTTGCAGGCGATAGAACACTGGAGGGTAGTGTACGATTGCTGTTCGGGGGGATGGCAGCAGGCTGGAGAAATGGACTGACGGCAAAACTCATGAAGTTCAGGAAATGCAGATGCCGTGGTCCTGTTCTTGAGAAGGAATAACTGTAACAGTATAGCCTGGGGATCAACCAGCTAAAATGCTTTGCAGAAAAGGATCTGAAGGTCCTGGTGAGCGACAAAGGGAGAGTGAGTTGGCAGCAACCGCTGTGTCAGTGAAGACTGACCGCACTCTACAGTGTATTAGCAAGACTGTGGTCAGCAGTTTGAGAGAAATTATTATTCCTTACTGCTTGTCACTTGTGAGACCACATCTGGACCACTGTATCTAGGTTTGGGCTCCCCAGCATGAGAAAGACATTGGTGTGGTAGAGTTAGCCTTGGGGAGGGCCGCCTAGATGGTAAGGGGGGGTAAAAGCGTGTGATGTAAGAGAAACAGCTGAGAGCTGCATTTGTTAAATCTTAGAGGGGATCCTACTGCTGCCCTCTCCCACCCCCTCTTGAGTATGGAGGTGGCCTTTTCTCAGAAATGCACAGTGAAAGTATCTGAAGCAATCAACAAAAACTGCAACAAGGGAAAGGTTGAACGGATAGCAAGGAAAAAAATTCCACGATGAGAACAGTCAAATGGTAGAAGAGGTTGTCCACGGGGGGTGTGTGTGTGTGGTGGTGTCTTTGGAAATGCTCAAAACTCGACTGGGTTGAGTTGCCTGCCCAAATGTTGAAGTATGCTTTTTATTCTTTTTTCTTTACTTAGTACAATGAAATATATATTTTTTCTCTCACTTTTTCTGAACAGATTCAATGAAAGAGTAGCAAAATTAGTGTGAATTGCTTCAAAAATTCCTGGAATTTTACTGATAACATTGTGAATGTATGGGAACAAACTCGGTGGTTCTCTACTTTCATTTCCTCAGAGGGTTTAAATTTCAGATATATAATATGTTAGAAGAAACTTCAAACGACAGGAGTTTCGAGAGGCTGTGAAATTAAAAACGGCAGTTGTGCAAACTACGGAAGCGAGGGGTGGTCCGGGGCAATGAGCTGGGTGCAGTGAGAGGGGATGTTACTAGCTGGCTCTCTTGCTCTTTCCCGGAGGGCCAAGTGCAGTAGTTTGCCTTTGGCCAACTTCAGCCCAGAGCCCGGCAGCGTGCCGGCCTGTGCCTGGGGCTGGGAGGCAGGCTGGGGTCCCCGGCTCGGGCCCTTTCCAAGGGGGGTGCAGTTGTCCGTGACTGTCCGAGCTGGGGGTGCTGCTGCTGCAAGGTGGTAGAGCAATGGAGGCTGTGGACAAGGGATTTCAAAGCCTGGTGTTGGTCTCTTCAGGTGCTTATGCTGAGAACATTCACTGCCCCTTTCCCTGCTTTGGGATGTAATGTATGGGTAAAACCCATGCTGTAATAAAGATGTTTTTTCCTCCTTGTTTTCTAAAGACAGGAAAGACTCTGCAAGCCGCATTATGTCATAAATGTGCTGATAGGCCAAATGCTAAAGTCCTCTTTAACGCACTTGTTTCCTGCTGCAGCTAACAATGGGGGTTTTGTGCATTACTAAAATAATTCTTACTGACTGTAGAGCCTTCTCATTCTAGTTTTGTTCAGAAATGTTAAATATCCAGTGTGCAAGGGGATTAGCTATCCTTCAATGCAGTATACCCTAAGCTGTATCTAAAACACTACGTTGTACAAACTTTGAGCCTTTATATTTTTCAGAACTTAAGTTTAATTTCTCTTATTTGTTTTGTTAATTTATCTATCAGGATATCAGGTGTTTGAGATGAAAATATTTCAGTCAAACTGTGTAAACTGATCAACTTCTTTAAGGGATGTGCAGATTTTATGATGGACTTAGTGATGCATGTCAAACTGCCATTCACCATATGAGAATTGAATAGGTAAATAAAAGCATTTTTTTCATTGGCAATTATTAGGTAATAAGATTTAATTGTTACACTATAGCTGTATTATTGAGTGGTAGTAGTTTGGGGGTTTTTTTGGTTTTGTTTTGTTTTTTTTTTTAACTGGGAACTGGATGCCTTTGATATGCATTTGAAAGATGACAAATGTTCTGTTTTTTCAAATGTCTGTAAAGTAATGCTGCACCAGGGAGATGCTTTGTTATTCCTTGCCTTATCTTTCAAGGAACCCACATTTTTTGGCTAGCATGTATCAAAGCTGTATCCAGAGTGCATTGTTGTTACAAGGATAAATTGAGCAGAGTGTGCACAGTTTTGGCTAAACAAAGCACATGTGAGGAGGTGTAAAGGTGCTCTTAAAAGAAGAAAGTGCATCTAGAAAGAGACACTTCAGATTATTTGGTATTGTCTGATCTAGAGATGAGATGAGTATAGCTGAAGTATCAGTAGAAACTTTGGAAGAAGAGGAATGGAACTGTGACTGCAAATTTGAGATAGATGAATTTGACAACTGTGATCTGAAAGCCAGAAAATTAGTCGTTTGTTAACCAGGCTGCATCTGTGGTATGGCTTGTCTTCATCCGAATACTGAAAGCTTTCCCTTCTGCAGTATTGTTTAAGCAGTAAAACATGAGTGAATGGTAGTTGAGAACAAATAAATGTTAGATTACCATGGATATTTTTCCCAGAACACCAAATAAAAAACATAAATGGAAAAATAAGCACTCCCTTGATGCTTTTGCTATTTGTCTGGTCTGTTAAACTCTCTCTTGAAGAAACTGTGGTTTAAGAATCAGCAGTTAGCTGGAGGTTTTAAGGAAAAAAAAAATTCTAGGTTATTGCCTTTCGACTTGATAGGACATACTACAGGACAGCACTGGTCCTTACAGCTTACTGTGTAATGGCGTTGTACATGGGTCGTATACTAGTCCAGCTGACACAAGACTGAAATTTGCTGTACTTAAATGCATCAGCATTCTCTCACCTTTTATACTTACTGAGGGAAAACTTTTCCTCTGGGGTAACACTGACTTCTGCATGTCCTGGTCTTTCTGTCCCATCCCATGACCTCTAAGGACAGTGCTAAGGGTTATAGGGTGCTGAGCACTGCTCTGATTGTTAGCTTTTTGCCCTTCACCTTTAAAAAATATATTTTATTTATTGTTAGTTCAAATCTGGGTCATTCAGGTATTGCACGCAAGACATAATCTGATCCTTTCAAGTCCCAGGTAGTGAGGTGATGACTTTTACAGCTTTCTTCTCACTAGAACAACTCAACGTATTTCAGTAAAATACGTTTAGTGATCCTAGATAAGGGCACTGTAGGGGATGACCAGATTCTTGAATTTCAGCAAATGTGCTAGCTGCAGCTCTACTGGGAACCTGGTATTGCATTCTACCTTCAAGTATTTCTAAGGAATGGGGAGAATGATGAGAAATGGACTTTCATACTGAAGACTTGGGATGGCTGAAGCTTTAACAAGGACTGAGTGATATCTGTGTTCTTATAGCTGAGATATAGATGGTGAACAAAGCCATCATGAGGGACATGTGACAAGACCAGTTGCATAAATTAATCCAACATCAGTATTCATACCTGAAACTACAATAGGCATTTTGTGAAACACACCCCATTTTTTTGGTAAAGTATCAGAAGTGTATCTTGTCACATTTAGAAAACTGTGTAAGGCTTTTGAATCAAGTGTTGCTTTTTAAGAGGAAGGGGAGAATACTGACTTGAGGTTAATCTTCTAATTCATTGTGATTTAGAACACAGGAGGCTACAAGGATTCTACAATGAATCAGGCAGGTAAAAGATAAATTGGAAAGTACAACAAAGTACCAAATTACTTTTGTTAAATCTGAATACGTGACGCTGTCTTGGTTAGTTTGTATTTAAAATTCAGGTGCTGGCTGCCTCCACTGAAATGTTGGTGAAATAAAATGGTTTCAAATATTTCATGTGTGTGATTTTTATTTACAGATGACATGGCAGAACTTCTTCTTGGGGAGTCCAAACTAGAACAATTTTTGAAGGAAAATGCTCTTAAACAGACTAGTAGTCCACGGGGCCCCCGGCCAAAGCTGACTGAGGTCAGGAAACATCTCACGGCAGCGCTCGACAGGGGAAACCTGAAGGTATGTAAGTCAGTCTGAGCAAGAATTAGAAAACCTGATAGTGACTGGAGTAAACTGCTGATCGTGGAGAAAAATGTGGAAAGTGCTTGTGTGGTGTTTTATTATCATTGCTATTCCCAGAACATCATCAGCACTATGCTATTTCATGGCTCTTTGTTGGTTTGTGGATTTTTGTTCAGCTAAATTTCTCAAATCTTCTTACATTAGAAGAATAAGAAAATTGTCATTGTCTTCTGGGATGCTAAAGTGGAGTAGTTACAACCTGTTTTGTGTAAGTTTTTCTTGGGAGTTTATATAACTCATAACATTCACTGCAGTGCATCAAATAGAAGCATTTAAAAATGCAAAAAACTTCACGAATTTCTGTAATGGTTTCTTAAGTAATCAGGAGAGGTTCCTTAAGTTATGTTTTCAGGTGCAGAAAATGACGTTAATACTTGAGAGCATTTTCTGTCGTAACCTTTTGATGTTCTTAACCATTCTGGCCCTTCTTTTACCTAACTATTGTTGTAGCTACTACATCAGTTTCTCTTTTCTGTACTCAATGTTCATCTTTTGAGAGATCAATAGGACCTTGTTTTACAGTCATCTGTAACGTTTTCTTTCCTGCGATTTGTGGGAGTATTAATTTTTCTTCCTTTTCTTTCTTCATTATTCCATTAATCTTTTTTTCAAGACTTTTCTTCTGCACTGATACTTTGAAATTGTGCATATTAAATATATGGGTTGTGGAACATACATCAGTAAGTTTTGATGCTCTGTTATTTTCAGCTGTGCTTGCGGTGTTAGAAAAAAATAATTGGAGGGGTTGCAATGATAAGCTGCCTTTAGTTTTGTCACCTGGCAAAGCTGCATTCTGACTGAGAGCTATTTCTGGTGCATGTGTACATTTGTGAATATATATAAAATAAATGTATCTTGGTGGAGTGACGTTTTGTGGATTCACCCTCTACTGCAAACTTCCCAAATATTACAGGAAGTCAGAATTTTGTTGGTTTGTTGCTCTATTACAAGAAATATCCTGAGGGTTTCTACAGTGAATATATATAGAAAACAGAGCAAA